>NW_027361686.1:19497500-20697500 GCF_039654945.1 Dendrobates tinctorius | reverse complement strand
CTCACTCCATCTCCATCAAAAATGTATCTGTAGCAAAGTCTTTAACGTGCGTCGTGTACGGAAAGAATGTCATCCCCGGCGCACCGATCATGCAAACACATAAGACGTTTGCGAGGGAGAGACGATTTGTATGTCGGTTTTGCGGAAAACGGTTCCAGAATAACAGTAATCTTATTGGGCATGAGAGAATACACACGGGGGAGAAGCCTTTTGAATGCCCAGAGTGTGGCAAGAGCTTCAGCCAGAAGGCAAATCTTACTACTCACCAGAGGTTGCACACCGGAGAGCGGCCCTTTGTATGCATCACTTGCGGTAAAGGCTTTGCGCAAAAGATAAACCTTTTAACACATGAGCAAACCCATTCGAAAAAGAGAAAGAAGGTAGATGGCAAGCTGGTCCTAATAAACTAATCCAATATCTCACATCAGGTTCTCGTTGACGAAAGATCGGCCGGGATAACCGTAAAGTGCCTGGGAATCACTAAGTCTACTTATTTTTAAATGCACACTACACCGTTTTTGTTGTCGACTCGCAGGCTATTTTTACTGTTCAATCTAGTTTGTTTGGACTAGTGTTTTTTTGACAGGTGCTACTCCAAGAAGATAAGATACATACAAAAGAAAGTACCTCAAAACATGAGAAGTATTTTAGAGATTTCTAGAATATGAATCATTTGCTCCAATGTTTTTTCTAGCCTTATGTTATAAGAAAATATATATAAATGTTGTAACTAATTTGTATATAACAGTTGAGTTATATAGAGCTCAGTGTCAGGGCTGGAAATCTTGACCATTTCTTCACTAGTAATTTTTCAGGGGTTAAAACAAAAAAGACTTTCTGTATATATACAACGGTATATTCTCCTCCTCCAACCTCACCCCTCCAAACTACAAAACCTCAATGATACATTCTTTTCTTTTTCAATATGGTCATTGTGTTGTTTGATCATAGGAGGGAAAGAAGATTGCCTCTATTTTTAAAAACAAATGACTGCAAACTTCTAGAAATGGTCGGGGAAATGTTTTGTTCTGTTATTTATTACATAGTATATCTTGTGGTGCACAATGCTCCATCAGGTCTTTTGGTATCAGGTTTGACCTTATACACTAAACATCCTGCTAAACGGTATTCTATAACCTCCAGGCATAAGTTATTGTGCAGTTGCGCTCCTGATCTGTGCTTCTATGTAGGCAATGTTGAACGATGTTCTGTAAACCTCCATGTTTTAATGGTGTGGTTTATTTTATTTTTTTTTTTGCGGGGGGTTATTTTTGTCAGTTAAGACTAGAATAATTTCCTGGATTGAAGACCATGAAATGTTTGAATCTGCTTTGTTTCTTTTTTTTCTGAGTGAATTTCTTTAATTAACTTTATACTACTGTGTCCCGGTTGTTATTGTTGAGGATTGTAATTTGCTCTGTCTTTTTGGCTCTTTTAAATTATTCAGCTATCCTTATAACGTGGACTATATATTTAACAAGTAAAATTCAGTTTTAACTAGCGAAAGGGTTTTTGTTGGGATTATACACAACTACAGTTGTGGACAAAGGTTTTGAGACTGACACAAATTTTGGTTAGCACACAGTTTTCTGCTTCAGTGTTTTTAGCTCTTTGACTCAAATGTTTCTCTGGTTACTGAAGAACAACTATCAGCAATTTATGTAAAGACTCAATATTTACAGTGTTGTCCCTGTTATTTCAAGTCTTCTGCCCATCTCCCTGACAGCTGGAAATCGGCTTCTTGGACATGATAACCCATTCACGCCAAATCAGAGCTTGGAGCTTATCACAATTTCTGTGGTTTTGTTTGTCCTCCCGCTTATTGAGCATTGACCACAGGTTCTCATTGGGATTGAGATCTGGGGAGTTTCCTGGCCATGGAACTAAAATGTCAATGTGCTGTTCAAAAAGCCAATTTTGCAACTTGGTGGAAAAAAGCATTGATCATCACCAAATTGCTCTCGATGGTTGGGGGAAGTTGCTCTTAAAGGGTGATTAGATCCCATTCATTATTCATAGCAGTGTTCTTAAGGAAAATTGTGAGTGAACCCCTTCCATGGACCAGAAGCCCCCACACAAGAATGATCTCAGGATGCTTTACTGTTGGCAGACACAGGACTCATGGTAGTGCTCACCATTCCTTCTCGGCACCATCAGTGTTCCAAACAGCCTGACGGGGCTCCATCAGAGAAAATAACTTGACCCTAGTTCTCTGCGGTCCAATTTCTGTACTTTCTCGAGAATGTCTCTGTGCTTAATGTTTTTCTTGGAAAGAAGTTTTTGACTTTGACACCTGCCACCAAAAACCCTTCACTTCATTGTGCTTGCAAATGCACTGATACCAATGTGCTGCCATGCCTGAGCAATCCCATAGTTGAATCCTCTTTAGTAGACGGTCCTGACACTTGCTGGACTTTCTTGGGTACCCTGAAACCACCTTCACAGCAGTTGAACGTCTATATTTCTTAATGATCTGATGAATTATTGATTTAGGGTTATCCTTAGAAGCCTAAAAAAATACCTTTTGATGCAATGATGACTGCACAGATTTCCTTGGCAGGGCAGAAACAATGGTTAATAGAAGAAGACAATGTTTTTGAAGCACCAGCCCTGTTTTAAAGCAACCAGTCTGCTCTTATCACTTTGTCATGCTGATTGAATTATATTGACTGTCCTGTCCTTATTGACACTTTTTCTTGAGCTAAAATGACTATCAATGAAATGATGTAAGAAGGTCATTTTGTGGTAGGGCTGAAATATAGTAGATATGGGAATTTTGTGATTAAGTTAAATTTCATGGTGTGGAATGCCTTTTACAAATCATCTGATCACTCTTCCTTACTATCTAGAGTTAGTTAATTTCCACTATCAAAACTGAGGCTGCAAACTTTATGAAAACCAAAATTGTGTCAGCCATGACTGAATTTTTAATACATCCCTCCAAATCAAACATATCAGAAGAACAAAGTGGTTGCAGTGCTCCAGTGAGTATGTATTCAGATACTGTAGCTTGTCAGTATACGTATTCTTAGTATTCCAGGTAAGTCCCATTTACTTGAACAGGAATGAGTTTCATTATCGGGCACACTGGCATTTGCAAACTTCATACTCTTCCTTTGTAATACTTATTGGAGCAAAGCAATTGCTGGAGTCCTGATAACCCTGCATTCAGCTGAAGAATTGGCCTCCGTGGGATCGATCCTGCAGGATTCACCAATGAATGGGCCATCCTATGGATAGACCATTATTAGTTTAGATTCTTTGAAAATCCCTTCAACATGCATGACTCAGGTGCCAACTTACTTAAATCAAGGATTGTTATACAAGGTTCCTTTTAGAGTTTGGATTTTCTGCTTCCATGTTGCTTCACATGCTGGATAGTTCAGGAGATAACTGTTGTCATTTGATGACTTCTACTGTGTCCTCTGGCAATTTGCAGAGAGTGAGGGAAAGGGTAATTTCATAGTGACAGTCCTGATTAGGGGGTCTTCTTTCAGCACAAGCCATAACAAGGGGAAATAATGAGTACCCCCAAACGGTATACTGTAAGAGAGTATCCATGCTATATAATAGGAGGATGGCTGAGAAATATCGTATAGGGGGTAAGGGAGTTTAGTGTATTGAGAGTTCATACTGCGATATCTCATTCCTAGAATGTCTAACCTTGAATGGCAACAAATGTTTTCATCAGATGGCAATGAATTCATGAAATGGTTTTAGCTTTTTATACCAATTGCTACAAACGGGTTTTTTAAAACTGGTTTTAGATTTCGATTGGTCAAACCTGATCCTTTTAGCACCATGTACATATTTTCAGAAGTGTTTTCTGCACATTGATTTCTCCAGAGGTCAAGGAACCCAGTTTCACATATTCATTGTAGTTACAGCACTACGCCCTAGGAAATTATGCATTACACAGATCCTATTTGAATCAATAGACTGTGCAACGTACAGTGTCTCAAGACCTCGATAGTGAGAGGCCTTCTGTGTAGCCGCTTAGGCTAATATGTGAGGGACCTGACCAGGGCAGCTATCCTTAAGATTCCATACTAGGGTGTTTAATAATTCAGTTTCAAAAGGAGACAACCCTTTTATGGACCTCCTTATTAATAAACATAGCGTGGCAAGATGGGCACTCAACATGGTCTTGATTCTTTCACTTTTCTTTTAAATTCATGGGATTCTCTGCTTTATGCTCCTTGTGAAGAAAACTTTAATATAAATGTTAAATATAAGTTATTTTTCAGATTTTCTTTTCTACTCTAGTGTGTTAAAAGTTACTCATATTTGCACAAAAGACTCTACGTTTGTATCCGGCTCCTATGTCCCACGTGTGTCCAACCATCACACGTGATCGTACTGACGTGGTTTCTGTTGCTCTATGCAGTCTTAAATCCACAATGGTTCGTTTTCTAGAAACCTCTTGATTCAACAGAATAACTGTTTCAAAGCTGCTCTACCGCCATAACTGTTTGTTCTAGGTATTCACAGATTTTCTGAATTTCTCAAGTTTATGGGAGAAGCGTCTTTGGTCCATTAATCATCAGGCTGTAGAGTTTAGAGATAGAAGCTTTTTTTATAGGTAGTGTAGGCTGCACGTCTTCTAAAGAAGAAGAAAAAAAAAAAAAAAAGTAAAATAAAAAATCTAAAAAAAAATAAAGCTTTACATGCAAAAAGTGATTGCAGCGACAATGAGTTGTGTGAGTCATGTAGATAGATCGTGGTGGCTGCACTGTCGTGAAAACTACACTGAGTTTTAATTTGACCTTTATGTTACTGTTTGTTACTTTTTTTATTGTGTCATTTTTTTGTTACAACAGTATCCATTACTTCCTGATTCTTTCTGCTCAATTTAAGTAAGTGAACCTTTATCTTAAGCTGAATTGTATGTCCAGAAGCCTCGATTTTAATATCAATGTTTTCCTCACTTGTGTGTCAGTGAAAATGATTGTGTTCTAGATGGCACGCCACTACCCATGCCCGTTTACTTACATGTTTGACCTTCAAATGCTTGGGCAAAACTTGTATGATAGAGGCTAATATATGGCGTTAACTTCAGAGCTTTAAAACCAATTTGACTGACAAAGACACCAAAACTTTAAGGGGTTGTCCAGTTCAAACAAGTTATCACCTATTTATGGGGTGGGTGATAACTTGTTGATTGGCTGAGGTTTGACCACATGCACTCTGACTAATTGGCAGAACTTGGGAACTTTTAGACTCGTTAGAATGGAGCAACATTATGGATGATTGACCTGTGTCAATCATCCATAATGTTGCTCCATTCTATTTATTCCTTGTGGGCCAGTCAAGCAGAGTTCTTGGCTTTTTCTGGCAGCACCATAGAGAATGAATGGAGCGTGTGTCGAGCATCTATCCTGCCATGCCATTTTGTAATGGTGATTAAAGGGAATCTGACACCTCATTTTGGCGGTCTATGTAAATGACTTTGGTCCGGTCCGATGAGCAGTATTTTGGGTCCTTTCCTCCACCCCTCTTTGGCCGCTGTCCGCAATATTTCTGGGAAATTCCGTAGTTTTCCTCCATATTACACGCGTGCGCATTGTAATCTTGACTCATGCACGCGCAGTATGCTTTGCCCAACTGCGGGCAAAGCCGAAAACAGTGCGCATGCGCCGGTGAACGATGTCCCGGAAGTATTTCGCTGTGTTCCGGGACATAGTTCACTGACGCATGCGCACTAATGCTTTTCGGCTTTGCCCGCAGTTGGGCAAAGCATAGTGTGCATGCGCGAGTCAAGATTGCAATGCGCACGCGCGTAATATGGAGGACAACTACGGAAATTCCCAGAAATATTGCGGACAGCGGCCAAAGAGGGGTGAAGAAAAGGACCCAAAACACCTCCCATCGGACCAGACCGAAAATATTTACATAAACCACCAAAATGAGGTGATAGATTCCCTTTAAAGTATCTGGTCGGGATCAAAATTCACCAATCTGTTGGTCGGTGCAGGCTCCTGGCAATGGGACACCACCCAATCACCTATCACGCAGATGGGGTCTAACTTGTTTTAACCAGACAATCCCTTTAAGTATATACAGTCATCGCCGAAAATGTTGGCACCCTTGAAATTGTTTCACAAAATTAGGTGTTTCTCCTAGGAAATTATTACAATTACACATTTATGTTATACGAATGTTAATTTCCTTTGTCTGTACTAGAACAACAGAAAAAAAAGGCAATTTGGACATAATTTCACACAAAACTTCCAAAATGGGCAGGACAAAATTGTGGGTAAACAACTGTGTTTCAAGCAGGTGATGTTTGTTCAAACTCGCCTGTGGCAGTTAACAAATGTGGACAATATAAAAATCACACTTAAAACAAGATAAATAGGGGAGAAATTGACTCAATCTTTGCATTGTGCGTCTGTGTGTGCCACACTAAGCATGGAGAACAGGTGAAGAGAACCGTCTGAGGACTTGAGAACCAAAATTGTTAAACAGTATCAACAGTTTCAAGGTTACATATCCATCTCCAGAGATCTTGATGTTGCTTTGACCTAGTGCATAACTTAATCAAGAAATTTACAAGCCATGGTACTGTAGCTAATCTCCCTGGACATGGATGACAGAGAAAAATTGATGAAGGGATGCAATGCTGGATAGTCTGGATAGTGGATACGCATTTTCAATCCAAAGAAATTCAAGCAGTCCTGAACTTTCCATCGACATTTGAATGAAATAAAATGCTATGGCAGCAGCCTCACTGCTCACACACAGACATACAAAAGCTAGACTGCAGTTTGCCAAAATACTTTGGGGAAAGTGTCTTGTGGACAGGCTAGACCAATATAGAGCTTTTTGGTAAAGTACATCATTCTACTGTGCGCCAAAAATGGAATGAGGCCTACAAAAAAAAAGCACCATACCTACAGTAAAATATGGTGGAGGTTCAAAGATGTTTTGGGGTAGTCTTGCTGCCTGTGGCACTGGGTGCCTTGACTGTATGCAAGGCATCATGAAATCTGAAGATTACCAAATGATTTTCTGTCACAATGTAGTGCCCAGTGTCAGAAAGCTGGGTTTGCCTCCTAGGAGAACATGGGTCTTCCAGCAGGACAATGACCCTAAACATATTCAGGAAGCTCACAGAAATGGATGGAAACGAAGTGCTGAAAAGTTCTGAAGTGGCCAGGAATGAGTCCGGATCTAAATCCCATTGAACACTTGTGGAGAGATCTTAAAATTAGGAGAAGGCACCCTTCAAATATGGGAGACTTGGAGCAGTTTGTAAAATGAGTGATCCCAAATTCCAGTTGAGAGGTGTAAGAAGCTTGCTGGTGGTTATAGGAAGCGATTGATTGCAGTTACTTATTCCAAACGGTGTGCAAGCAAATATTAAGTTGAGGGTGCTACGAATTTTGTCCAGCTTATTTTTGGGGTTTCATGTGACATGTCCAATTTGCATTTTTTCTGTGTATAACAAAGTGTGTAATGGCAATAATTTTCTGGGAGAAATACTTCATTTTCTGGAACAATTTCAAGAGTGCCAACACTTTCGGCCTTGACTTTATTTCTCCATAAAATTGTTTGTTCACTGTTTTCAATCATTTCTTGGTCCGAATACTCAGTGACTGAGCTTGACTCTAGGAAAGTTGTTTGCCCAAGCACTAACATGGCTTACAGAGTTTAAGTGGGTCAATATTAGTGACTTTTAGGCACTCTGTGTGCCTCCATATTGTTCCTCTGTGAGGCACTATTATCTACCAGAAAAGCATTGCTTCTGAGGGAGAACTCAGTAGTTCAGTATGTGTAAAGACTTTACCCAATTTACTTGTTTAAGATCAAAAATATATTGTCTGCTCCTAGTAGTGCAAGGGCACCATACTACGTCTCTGTACTATGGCCATGTGCCTGTGTCCTTATATTAATACACCACAGAGAGGTAGCTGGGGGAAATGCCCTATATCAAGATTGCATAAATCACTGCCCCCATCACCACTACCAGTGCTCAAACCCTCCAGAGGTATTCACATCCATATACTTTACAGATTTCAGCATTTACATAATTTCTGCACTTAAGGTTTCAGGCTTCTCCAGTTCTCTAATGAGGCTTAACAGTGTTGTATGTGCATTTCCTTCCATACCTTTGAATAGGGTTGGCTAGTTTTTTTAAGATAATTTGAAGTTGCATCCTTTCTACCACTTTATCGCATGTGATATGGGTTGTGACAGCAGTACTGGTGCCTTCCCATTAATTAAAAGTTGGCCTTACCTGCTGACTTCAGTTGGGTGTACCGATTCACAGTGATGACAAATGGGTTATAGAGTATTGGGCATGTCAAATTGCAACTTCCTCAATTTTACGGTTCCCAAAGAGGTATCTGAAAGAGTCTTCTCTTGCCATTGTACACTCGGCTGAACTGAGCGTGCCTCATGTCTTTGAGAATGTTGGGAGTAATAGCCAGATTGCACTTTTCCTTTTGCGTTAAGGATAACTCATCAGTACTGCTGTCAAATGCTGAATTCTACTCATTGTATTGAAACCCTTAACTAAAGATTTACACCAAGAGTTATCTCTTTTTGAATGTTACATTTACTGTTTGCTGTCATAAATGCCAAATTTATTTAAAGGGAAAATGTCAGCAGGATTTCACACCCTCTCCCATCCCAAACTGCTCATATACACGTAGCTATGGAAAAGTCCATCCATATCTTCAGTTAGCCAGTCCGTTGCAGAGAAATCACCATTTGAATTAATATGCAAATGAGGCTGAAGTGCTCTTGGTATGTAGAAGCACTTCCCAAGCCTCTACTCTCCCGAGCTTAATCTCCCAGCGCCATCTGCTGCTTGTCTGACAAAGTTTTTGCTTCTTTGACTTCAAGCAAAGTACCTCCCAGTCGAGAAGCAGAAGGCGACATTGGGTGAGGTATATAGCTTGGGAAATGCTTCCACACACCGAAAGCACTTCAGCCTCCTTTGGATATTCAGGCAGTAATTTTTCAGTAACAGATGGTCATACTGGCTAGTTACAGATACGTTATGCATTTTTTTTTGGCAACAGCTACATGCATATAAACAGTTTGGGTGTGAAATCCTGCTGACAGATTCTCTTTTAAGATTTATTGATCTGAAACGGGTTTTAAAAACTAAAATGGAGGCCTTTCCCAGTAAAATCGACCATAGACCTCAGATTTATAATTGCAGATTCCAAAGGGATATTCTCTATAAGCATGATGATTCCCTGGATCAATCGAGGAGACTTTTTTTTTCTTAATTGTCTAATCGTATTGGTTTCCCCAATCTGCATCAGTGTATCTGATCTCCAAACAGCTACAATGTGTTAGACTTTTAGGAGAAAAAGCAATGTCGGTAAGCATAACAAGCTTTTCTTCTCCTGACGCATATTTTAGTAATTTTGAGATGTCGACTGTTACATTGAATATATTATTATTTGCAGTGTTTTTGCATCATTTTATACTCTGGCCTTGTTATGGGTGTTACCAACCCTTGTTTATTATTTTAAAAAGGCTTTAAGATGTCATAGAATGATTCCCTGCCAATTGCCCGCTCACGATGTTAAAAAGGGATGCTTTAAAACCACCCCTTTAAGCTACCATAATTCCCATGGTTAACTATATATTTCTCATTCAAATGTCACTTTGGGTAGCGAGACCCGCTTTTTTCAAATAAGATTTTCAGTACCCCTGGATATAAAAAATGCTTCATTTGTCTAGCATTTTTAAAATATTTATCATGCATTTTAAATTAAAATTTGAAGTCCAGATTGCAGCTAATTTTAATTTGAGAACATTCAGTACAGTGAACGCAAGTTCAGATATAGTTAATATAAATCTCCTGTTCCAATTTTGTTTTCCTGCTTCTGAAGCAGTCTAATACGTTACTGTACCCAGTTACAATGAAGACATTGAAACCAAATATTATATATGCAAAGTCTTTATGGTTTTTTGCTTATTTTTTAATTTTCTTGTCTTGTGGGGAAAAAAAGATCAGTCTTACAACTGTTTTTGTATATGTCTATCAGTGTTGTGTGTAACATGCATCGCTCTTCAACATGTGTTACGCATGTTACTTGGTTTTTTGTGTGTCTGAAATTAATAGAACCTAAGGTACTTCTAGATGACGATTGTTAGCTGTTACTGTAACCTTCCCATTTAGAATGAGTGCTTCTTAGGAGTTGAGTTTGTATATGTGATTCTTTATGGTTGTCATAAATCCTGTAATATCTTCCAATAAACTCCTTTTTTGTTACCTATTCCTTTGTTTCATGTCTTTTTATACAACTGAGAATTGCACGGGTTAGGCCAAGTCTGCTACATTTTTTATGGCTTACACAATAAGAGAATTTATTTTAAAAGGGTGGTCTGAAGCTAAAGTTGAATTGAATCCTATGTGTTTATCTAGTTAATGTTATAATTTAAACACTTTTGTAATATACTTAAATTATAAAGTCCCTGCCATTCTCTTCTTTTTTTCCTTTTTTTTTCTTCCGTTTTGATGATGTTTTGTTCTTTTTTAAGCTGATTATTTATTAGATTTTACAGTATACATCCATAAAAACTTTTCATCCAAAGTAGTCAAATTACACTTAATCCAATTCAGCAGTATAGAGTACAGGCAAAGTTAGGAAATAACAATATGGAAATGCTTATCTAAAAGATTAATAACCAAAATTTTAAAAAGCACACACGTAAGACAAGGTAAAGGGGGAGCTTATTTGTAACAGATAAGTAAGATAATTGATATGACTTTGAGTCGTAATGCCACAATTGAGGTGGCCATCTATCTGTAATCTTTCTGTAACCATTAAACATCCCAAAGACTCCAAAATTCTTCAAAGCACTTTATTCTATTTAGTAGTACAGTAAGATGTTCCATACTACTTCCCCAGTGCTTTCTGGGATACTCAAACAGGATGTCATTAGGGAGACGAGGCTATGTTAATTGCCACAGCTGCTAGCCTTACCCTGCAAGGAAACATCAGTAGTAATGTCCACTTCAGGGGCTAAGCTGATCTTTGGTCTCCATGCTCACTGCCTTATTTCCTTTACAGTGTGCATTGACAGTGCTCTCTCATTCCAGTTTGTCACGGTTCATTAGAACTGGTGAGGGAGCACACTGTCACTATTGATTTAAAGGGAATCTGTCACCCTTTTTTTTGGACCATGAGCTGCCGACATCGACATCAGGGGCTTATCTACAGCATTCTGTAATGCTGTAGATAAGCCCCCGATGTAACCTGAAAGATTAGAAAAAAGAGTTAGATTATACTCACCCAGGGGCGGTCCGGTCTCGGTCCGATGGGTGTTGCGGTCCGGTGCCTCCCATCTTCATACAATTCCGTCCTCTTCTTCCCTTCCTGTCGTGGCTCCGGCGCAGGTGCACTGTCCAAAAAAAGGGTGACAGCTTCCCTTTAAAAGGAATATCGCACAATGAGTACATACTGAACATGTGTTGGAATTGACAACTGACACATGCTCAGTTGAGTACATGAGTACATTCTAGCCAAGCCCCTGAAACAGATCTTAATGATGATGCTTCGTCGCAGGGTTGGGATTCAGCAGTGGTAGGGGATTCTAAAAAGCAACCTCATCTAAATCGAAGTATAACAAAGCAGTGTAAAAAAGGGAACGGTAGAGACTTTATAACTGAATATATTAGAAAATCGATTAGAGTGTTACATTAGGCTAGATAGACACTCAAGATTATAAAACCAACTTTAGTTTGACCGTTTTTTTCCTATGTTATGCTTGCACAGAAAGCTGCAATCAATATTTGGGGGGGTTAAATTTAGCAGAGCTCATGAATATGGAGTATCACATGACATGGGCCTATCATTAAGAGAGCTAGCAGAGCAGCAGTAGATGTGACCCAGAATTTAGAATCTGGGTCTCTACTCTGACTCGATAAGTAACCTATTCGTAAATAATGCATAGCCATGGACAGATGAGATAATAATAATAAATTTTATTTTTATAGCGCCGACATATTCCGCAGCACTTTACATTTCAGAGGGGATTTGTACAGACAATAGACATTACAGCATAACAATAATCACATACAGTAGATTATAACAAATACCAAGAGGAAAGAGGGCCCTGCTCGCAAGCTTACAGTCTGAGGAAAGAGGTAGACATGAAAGGTGGGTGGTAACAGTTGCCCTGATTGTATGGACCAGCCATAATGTTAGGTGTGTGACAGTACGGACACAGAGGGCTAATGGATGCATAAAGCATGTGGGAGAATGATGCGGGGAACCTGGTTATGGTAAAACTTTTGGCTCTGCCACACAGGGATAGATTAGGTTAATGTGTTGAGGTGGTAGGCCAGTCTGAATAAATGCGTTTTCAGGACACGCTTAAAATTGTGGGGATTGTGGACTAATCGTATTGACCTGGGAAGTGCATTCCAAAGAATTGGCGCGGCACGTGTAAAGTCTTGGAGATGGGAGTGGGAGGTTCTGACTATTGAGGATGCTAACCTCAGGTCATCAGCAGAACGGAGGGCGCGGGTAGGGTGGTATACTGAAACAAGGGAGGAGATGTAGGGTGGTGCTGAGCCATGGAGGGCTTTGTGAGTGAGGGTAATAAGTTTATACTGAATTCTGGAGTGGATGGGTAGCCAGTGTAATGACTGGCACAAGGTAGAGGCATCGGTGTAACGATTGGTGAGGAATATGATCCTGGCTGCAGCAGTCAAGACAGATTGGAGAGGGGAGAGTTTGGTAAGAGGGAGACCGATTAGAAGAGAGTTACAATAGTCGAGACGAGAATGAATAAGAGAAACAGTAAGAGTTTTTGCAGAGTCAAAGGTAAGAAAAGGTCGAATTCTAGAAATGTTTTTGAGGTGCAGATGACAAGAGCGAGCCAGTGATCGAATGTGGGGGGCAAAGGAAAGCTCGGAATCAAGTATGACCCCAAGACAGCGGGCCTGTTGCTGGGGAGTTATAGTGGAACCACACACAGAAATGGCAATGTCGGGTATAGGTACATTAGTAGAGGGAGGAAACACCAGGAGTTCAGTCTTTGACAGGTTCAGTTTCAGATATAGTGAGGACATGATATTAGACACAGCGTTTAGACAATCGCCGGTGTTTTCTAGAAAGGCTGGCGTGATGTCAGGAGAAGAAGCATATAATTGGGTGTCATCAGCATAGAGATGGTACTGGAAACCAAATCTACTGATTGTTTGACCAATAGGGGCAGTGTACAAGGAGAAGAGGAGGGGGCCTAGAACCGATCCTTGGGGGACCCCAACAGTAAGGGGAAGATGAGAGGAGGAGGAACTGGTAAAGGAGCGGTCGGAGAGATAGGAGGAGAACCAGGAGAGAACGGTATCCTTGAGGCCAATGGAACGGAGCATAGTGAGGAGGAGCTGATGATCCACAGTGTCGAATGCTGCAGAGAGATCCAAGAGAATTAGCATGGAGTAGTGACCATTTGATTTAGCTGTTAGCAGATCATTAGAGACTTTAGTGAGGGCAGTTTCAGTGGAGTGTAAAGAGCGGAAACCGGATTGGAGAGGGTCGAGAAGAGAGTTTTCTGAGAGATAGCGGATAAGACGGGAGTGGACCAGGCGTTCCAGGAGTTTAGAGATGAAGGGAAGATTAGAGACAGGTCTATAGTTAGCGGCACAGTTTTGGTCGAGGGATGGTTTTTTAAGTAGTGGATGTATGATGGCATGCTTAAATGAGGAGGGAAAAATACCAGAAGAGAGAGAGAGGTTAAATATTTTAGTTAGGTGAGGGGTGACAGCAGGGGAAAGGGACTGGAGGAGCTGTGACGGAAATGGGTCACTGGTGCAAGTAGTTGGGCGAGAAGATGCAAGGAGCCTGCTTACTTCTTCTGTGACTGGTTCAAAATCAGAGAGTGAGTTAGATGCAGTGGGGGAGGGAGGACAGTGCATGGTATGAGGTGATTGGGAGATAATTTCCTGTCGGATCTTGTCAATTTTTTCTTTGAAGTAATTGGCCAGATCGTCAGCTCGGAGCTCCGTGGTTGGGGCCTGTACTCTTGGATTGAGTAGAGAATGAAAAGTGTCAGAGACGTTTCGGGTTATTGGACAGTGAGGTGATGAGGGTGTTGAAATAGGTTTGTTTGGAGAGGTGAAGGGCAGTGTTGTATGTTCTAAGCATAAACTTAAAATGGATGAAATCTTCGGGTAGATTGGATTTTCTCCACAGACGTTCGGCGCACCTGGAGCACCGCTGCAGGAAACGTGTTTGCACCGTGTGCCAGGGTTGTCGCCGTCTGCGTTGTGGTGTTCTATTTATAGGGGGTGCAAATTCATCCAGGGCAGTTTGAAGTGTTTCATTGTAATGCTTCAATGCAGAATCAGGACATGAGAGGGAGGAGATAGGGGCCAATGAAGACTGCAAGTTCTTCATAAGTTTCTGGGTGTTAATGGCCTGTATGTTTCTATAAGTCTGGACAGTGGGGGTGACCTGAGCAGCCTGGCAGTTCTTGATAGAGAATGAAAGAAGCTTGTGGTCAGAGAGCGGGAGAGGGGAGTTTGCAAAATCATCCACTGCACAAAGCCGAGAGAAGACCAAGTCGAGGGAGTTTCCGTCTTCATGCGTTGGAGAATTAGTAAGCTGCGAAAGGCCAAATGAGGAGGTTAGAGATAAAAGGTGAGTAGCAGATGGGGAGAGGGGAAGAGCAATGGGGATGTTGAAATCCCATGATGAGGGTAGGGATGTCACAGGAGAGAAAATGTGGAAGCCAAGTGGCAAAATGATCCAGGAACTGATGGGAGGGGCCAGGAGGACGATACACCACCGCCACTCGCATGGAGAAGGGGGTGTAGAGTCTGACGGCATGGACCTCAAAAGAAGGGAAGACAAGTGAGGGTACTTGAGGGATAACCTGAAAGGTACATTTTGGTGATAGGAGCAGACCAACGCCTCCACCAGCTCTATTGTCTGATCTTGGGGTATGAGAGAAGTGAAGCCCCCCGTATAAAAGAGCAGCAGCAGCGGTAGTGTCTGACTGCTGGATCCAGGTTTCAGTAAGAGCCAGGAGGTTAAGAGAATTAGAAAGGAAGAAGTCATGGATGAAGGAGAGTTTGTTACACACTGAGCGAGAATTCCAAAGTGAACAATTAAGAGAGACAGATGGCATGCAGGGAATATTAATAAGATTAGAGGGGTTTCTGAGTGTAGCAGTCGGGAGGTTTGACTTTCTATAACATGGGGGACCAGGGTTGGGAGCAATGTCTCCTGCGACTAGGAGAAGGAGGATAGAAAGAGTGAGCAGATGGTTAAGTGATTTGTGAGAGCGTCTCTGATGTTGAATGGGGGGACTGACTGGATCTGTGCAGTTTAACAACGTGAAAAGAGCATGAGTGCTATACATAGGAGAGGAAAGAAGCGAGGGGCCAATGTGGATGGAGTGTAGAGAGTTAATGCCAGGGCGGTGGATGTGTGTGAATGCAGCGGCCAGGATTAAAATTACACAAATGCATATGGTATATATTTGTTGTACTCCAAATGTACAGGGAGTAGATGTATATAAATGTCTTACCTGTCTCCTGCCCTGTCTAACTGCCATGTTATAACTGCCAGTACTTTGATAAACTGTACTTGGATAAAGTGCATAAATGCCCCCTGCATAAATGCTATCCCCAAGCTATGTCTGATATCTTTTATTTGTCATAATAAATATCACAAGAAGGGGTTAGGAACGAGGAGTACACACAAAGCAGTAGACAACAGATGGAGATGGGGTAAATAATCATGCTATATAAAGCTCAGTAGTACATAGATAGAGCTCATACATTCAAACTTGTGTTCATCTTTTCAGCTTGTGTTCATCTTTTCCTGTTGAAATAGCTCCAGGTTAAAACGTGCTTTTCGGCGATGGCCTTCATCAGGGAGCGTAGTGTCAGACCAGCAGGAAGCACTTTTTCTATCCGTCTGGACCAATGATAGTGTCGATTCTGGGACTCTAGCAGTGAATCTCGTGCATGCAGGGCATCATCCAGGAGACCAGATCAAGTTGCGCGAACGGTCTGCCGAACACACAGGACGTCACGTGATCAGTAGCTGGTCACGTGATCTGAGACAGGCTTGGGTAAAGATGCGGCATAAGATGGACCAAACAGACTTAAAAAAAAAAAAAAAAGTGCATGTGCACGATACCAGACTATAGTACTCAGAACATGGTTAAATGTAAAACATGGCTGAATAAAAGGGGGTGTTTCATTAAAAGGCAAACATAAAGCTTTGGATCACAGTATATTTTAATAATATAGTAGCAATATATACAGTAATATTCAAACTAATAGCAGTCCAATATGACTAACCAGATGAATCACTGTTTATGGTATAAATTATATTATCACATGTCAAACAATTTACCAGCTGGTGCAGCAGATGCCAAGAAAACCAACAGACTCCGTATTCATGATTTGCAGGTTTTTGAGTCTGTATATTAGAATAATTGAAAGGAGTGGCGTTCAAATTAAGTGTGGAGTTCAATTTGTGAGGTCAATCATTCTATGAAGAAACAGGCGTGAAACAGGTGACCCTTATTTAACCCCTTTCTGTCATGTGACGTACTATCCCGTCCATGTGCCCTGGGACTTAATTCCCAGGGACGGGATAGTACGTCACAGCGATCAGCGGCGCCCATGTGGTGAGCGCCGCTGATCGTGGCCGGGTGTCAGCTGATTATCACAGCTGACACCCGGCACAGTGTGTCAGGGGCGGTCACGGACTGCCCCGACACGTTAACTCCTTGCACACCACGATCACGGTGTACCAGGGGTTAAAGGGAAGCATCAGCAGGGCTCCCGTGCTTCGCTGAGCCCCTCACAGCAGCGCAATGTGCAGCGCTGCTGCGGGGGGGGCTCCATCCCTGCAGGTCCCCGAATCCAAGATGGCGACATGGACCTTCGGGGGCCTGCAGGGAGCTGGCTTCCTCATGCGCAGGCATGGAGGAAGCCTTGTGCAGTGCCTGTGACAGATTGCTGATCTGTCACAGGACAGTGATATCCCACCTGGGACAAAGTAATAAAGTTTAAAAAAAGGTAAAAACTTAAAAAAAATCGCTAAATAAATTTAAAAAAAGAACCCTAATTAATTTTTTGGAAATAAAAAAAAAAAATAAGAACACATATTTGGTATCGCCGCGTCCGTAACGACCCGCCCTATAAAACTGTCCCATTAGTTAACCCCTTTAGCGAACCCCATCTTGTCCCGCAAAAAAACGAGCCGCCATACAGCATCATCAGCAAAAAAATAAAATAAGTTATAGCTCGCAGAATAAAGCGATGCAAAAATAATTTTTTATATAAAATTGTTTTCATTCCATAAAAGCACCAAAACATAAAAAAAGACCTAAATGAGGTATCGCTGTAACCGTACTGACCCAAAGAATAAAACCGCTTTATCAATTTTACCGCAGGCGGAACAGTGTAAACGCGATCAAAAGATGTCACGTGCCCGAAAATTATACCAATAAAAACGTCAACTCGTCCCGCAAAAAATAAGACCTCACATGACTTTGTGGGTCAAAAATATGGAAAAATTATGGCTCTCAATATGTGGTGATGCAAAAACTATTTTTACAATAAAAAGCATCTTTTAACCTATGACAGCTGCCAAAAATAAAAACCGCCATAAATAGTAAATCAAACCCCCCCCCCCCCCCCCGTTATCAACCCCTTAGTTAGGGAAAAATAATAAAATTAAAAGAAAATGTATTTACTTCCATTTTCCTGTTAGTTAGGGCTGAGATTAGGGTTAGGGGTGTGTTGGGGTTAGGGCTGGAGTTAGAATTGGGGCGTTTCCACTGTTTGGGCACATCAGGTGCTCTCCAAATGCAACATGGCGTCTGATCTTCCTGCCAATTCTGCGTTGAAAAAGTCAAATGGTGCTCCTTCCCTTCCAAGCTCTGCCATGCGCCCAAACAGTGTTTTACCCCCACATATAGGGTATCAGCCTACTCAGGACAAATTGCAAAACAACTTTTGGGGTCCAATTTCTCCTGTTACTCTTAGGAAAATAAAAAATTGGGGGCAAAAATATCATTTTTGTGGAAAAAAATGATTTTTTTTATTTTCACGCCCGGGCGTTATAAACTCCTGTGAAACATTTCGGGGTTCAAAGTGCTCACCACACATCTAGATATGTTCCGTGGGGGGTCTAGTTTCCAAAATGGGGTCACTTGTGGGGAGTTTCAATAGTTTAGGTACATCAGGGGCTCTCCAAACGCACATATCACCCGCAGACCATTCCATCAAAGTCTGCATTCCAAAACGTCGCTACTTCCCTTCCGAACCCCGACGTGTGCCCATACAGTAGTTTTCTCCCACGTATGGGGTATCAGCGTACTCAGGACAAATTGGACAGCAACTTTTGGGGTCCAATTTCTCCTGTTACCCTTGGGAAAATAAAAAAAATGGGGACTAAAAGATCATGTTTATGGAAAAAATACTATTTTTTTATTTTCACACCCGGTCGTTATAAACTTCTGTGAAGCACTGAGGGGTTCAAAGTGCTCACTGCACATCTAGATAAGTTCCTTGGGGGGTCTAGTTTCCAAAATGGTGTCATTTGTGGGGGGTTTTCACTGTTTTGGTACATCAGGGGCTTTCCAAACGTGACATGGTGTCCGATCTCAATTCCAGCCAAAAAAGTCAAATGGTGCTGCTTCCCTTCTGAGCTCTGCCATGTGCCCAAATAGTTGTTTACACCCACATATGGGGTATCATCGTACTCAGGACAAATTGCACAATAACGTTTAGGGTCCTGTTACCCTTGGGAAAATGAAAATTGGGGTGAAAAGATCATTTTTGTGGAAAAAATATGATTTTTTAATTGTACCGCTGTACGTTATAAACTTCTGTGAAGCCCTTGTGGGTTCAAAGTTCTCACCACATATCTAGATACGTTCCTTGGGGGGTCTAGTTTCCAAAACGGGGTCACTTGTGGGAGGTTTCCACTGTTTAGGTACATCAGTGGCTCTCCAAACGTGACATGGCGTCCGATCTGAATTCCTGCCAATTTTGCATTGAAAAAGTCAAACGGCGCTCCTTCCCTTTTGAGCTCTGCCATGCGCCGAAACAGTGGTTTCCCCCACATATCAGGTATCGGCGTACTCAGGACAAACTTCACAATAACTTTTGTAGTCCAATTTCTCCTGTTACCCTTGGTAAAATTGAAAAAAATTGAACCTGAAGTATTTTTTTTGTGAAAAAAAGTTAAATGTTCATTTTTTTTTTTTTTTTTTTAAATGTTCAAAAAATTCCTGTGAAGCACCTGAAGGGTTAATAAACTTCTTGTATGTGGTTTTGAGCACCTTAAGGGGTGCAGTTTTTAGAATGGTGTTACTTTTGGGTATTTTCTATCATATAGACCCCTCAAAGTGGCTTCAAATGTGATGTGGTCCGTAAAAATAAAATGGTGTTGCAAAAATGAGACATCGCTGGTCAACTTTTAACCCTTATAACTTCCTAACAAAAAAAAATTTTGGTTCCAAAATTGTGCTGATGTAAAGTAAACATGTGGGAAATGTTACTTATTAAGTTTTTTGTGTGCCATATCGCTGTGATTTAAGGGCATAAAAATTCAAAGTTGGAAAATTGCGAAGTTTTCAAAATTTTCGCCAAATTTCCGTTTTTTCACAAATAAACGCAAGTTATATCAATGAAAGTTTACCACAAACATGAAGTACAATATGTCACGAGAAAACAATGTCAGAATCACCAGGATCCAAAAAAGCGTTCCATAGTTATGACCTCATAAAGGGACAGTGGTCAGAATTGTAAAAATTGGCCCGGTCATGAACGTGCAAACCACCCTTGGTGGTTAAGGGGTTAATGATGAAGCCAGGACATGTTGTACATGCATTTCTCCTTGAAAGCTTCAGAAATATGGGTCGTTCAAGACATTATTCAGAAGAACAGTGTACTTTGATTAAAAGTTGATTGGAGAGGGTAAAACTTATAAAGAAGTGCAGACAATGATAGGCTGTTCAGCTAAAATGATCGCCAATGCTTTAAAATGGAAAACCAAACCAGAGAGACGTGGAAGAAAACAAGACTACCATTCAAATAGTGGATAGAATAGCCAGAATGGCAAAGGCTCGGCCATTGATCAGCTCCAGGATCAAGGACCCTCTCAAGTTACTTGTGAGTACTGTGACGGTTAAAGACATCTGTGTGAAGCAAAGTCCCACTGTTTGACCCCTTAAGGACCAGAGGTATTTCTGCTTTTGCATTTCCATTTTTTGCTCCCCTTCTTCCCACAGCCATAACTTTTTTATCTTTTGGTCAATATGGCCATGTGAGCGCTTGTTTTTTTGCGGGACGAGTTGTACTTTTCGATTGCACCATTGATTTTATCGTCATATGTACTGGAAAATGTTAAAAAAAAAATTCCAAGTGTGGTAAAATTGCAAAAAAGTGCAATTCCACAATTGTTTTGGGATTTTTTTTACCTTGTTCATTAAACGCTAAAACTGACCTGCCATTCTTATTCTCCAGGTCATTACGAGGTCACGGACACCAAATATGTCTAGGTTCTTTTATATTTAAGTGGTTAAAAAAAAATCCAAAGTTTGAATTAAAAAAAGTTGACATTTTCTGAGACCCGTAGCATCTCCATTTTTCATGATCTCGGGTTAGGTGGCGGCTTATTTTTTTCGTGACGAGCTGACATTTTTAATGATAATAATGATAATTTTGGTGCATATACAATCTTTTGATCGCCTGTTATTGCATTTTAGTGTTATTTTGCAGCGACCAAAAACACCTAATTCTGATGTTTTGATTTTTTTTCCCTATGACATTTACCGATCGGATTCATTCTTTTTATATATTGATCTGCGATTCTGAACTTGGCGATGCCAAATATGTGTATATTTGATTTTTTTATTGTTTTATTTTGAATGGGGCGAAAGGGGGATGTGATTTGAACTTTTGTATTTTTTAAATATTTTTAAAAACTTTTTTACTTCAGTAGCCCCATGGGAGACTAGAAGCTGTGATCATCCGATCACTTGTGCTACATAGAGCAGAACTGCAAAAACATGTACTGAAGAGGATACAATTTGTCAAAGAACACATCAACTGGCCAAGGGATGAATGGAGACATTGTGGACTGATGAAATTAAAATTGTCCTTTTTGGGTCCAGGGTCTGCAGACAGTTTGTCAGACATCCCCCAATCTCTGCATTCAAGCCACAGTACCCTCTGAAGACAGTGAAGCATGGTTGTGCAAGCATCATAATATGGGCATGTTTCTCTTACTATGGTGTTGGACCTGTTTACCACATACCAGAAATCATGGAGAGTGATGGGCAAACCCCCCGATTTCGGGATCGGTGGGTTTGCCCGAGTTTTTTGTAAAGTTTGAGTTCGGGGCCGGAGATGACGCGAACTTGCATCCGAACCCCGAGCTCGGACTTTACAGATGTGGGATGGGGTGTGGGGGGGGGGGGGGGGGTCTGTAAAAAAAAAAAAAAAAAAAAAATCAGAAAATTAATAATAAACATTATAATTTTACTTGCCTGTCCAGCGATGCATCCTCCCGTCCCTCTGTCTCCCGGCCGCATCTGCTTCTGGGGCCGCTCATTAACTTCCGCTGGTATTCACTGCACTCGGCAGTCTTCGTCTTTTCCGGCAGTGTTCGTTTTGGTGACATCACCGGAAGAAGATGCGGCCAGGAGACAGCAGGATGGGAGGATGCGTCGCTAGATAGGTAAGTATAATTATAATATTATTAATTATCTGCTTTTTTTTTTTTTTACAGCCAGCCCTGGACCCGAACAGTAACACGGGTTTCCCATGGAAACCCATGTTCAGGACTGTGTGACCGAACACTATGTGTTCAGGACGGATCCCGAACTTTACAGTTCGCGTTCACCCATCCCTAATCATGGACCGGTTTGCATATATTAAAATAATTGAGGTCAGGTTACCTTACGCTGACGAGGAAAAGCCCTTGAAATGGGTGTTTCAAGAATACAAAGGCACTAAATACACCAGTAAACAAGCAAAATCTTGGTTCCAGTCCAACAAAATTGAGGTTATGGAGTGGCCAACCCAGTCCCCGGACCTTAATCAGATAGAAAAAATGCCCAAAAAATTGTGGGATGTTTCAAAGCATCCTGGGCTGGAATAACAGTTGATAGGTGCCAAAAGTTGGTTGAGTCTATGGAACATAGATGTGAAGCAGTTCTAATAAACTGTGGGTATACAACTAAATATTAGCTTGGTGATTCACATGAATGCTAACTCCTCAGAAAATAGTACATATTGTAAAGACAAATGCAGACACTGCTATTTTTTTAGAACAGCACAATGTTCATTTATTTGTCAATCTTTAAAGTAGTTAAAATTATATACATTTCTCTTCATGTTTTTAATTAGAAAACAGTGTGTGATGTTCCCAATGCATTGAAATAAAAAAACTAGTATAAAGAGTTTTGTGATTAACATGTTTTTGAGCACACTGCTATTATTTTGAACACTATTGCATGTGGCATACATAAAATGGGTATATACATATTCAGGATATTAATATGAGGTAAGTGTATATGTGTGTATATACAGTTGAAACCACAAGTTTACGTACACTATATAAAACAATTATGCGTGTTTTTCTCAATATCTGACATGCAACCAGAATAAACCATTCCAGTTTTAGGTAAATTAGGATTGCCATAATTATTATTTGCCAAATGCCAGCATAATGAGAGAATGTTTTAAGGCATTTTTATTACTGAAAAATCAAAAGTTTACATATATTTCATTAGTATTTGGTACCTTTGCACTTAAACTGAATGACTTGGGTCAAACGTTTGGGATATCCTTCCACAAACTTCTCACAATAATTGGTTGGAATTTGAGCCCATTCCTCCTGACAAAACTGGTGTAACTGATCCAGGTTTGTATGTTGCCTTGCTCGCACCGGCCTTTTCAGCTTTGCCCATAAATTTTCAATACGATAGAGATCAGGGCTTTGTGATGGCCACTCCAAACCATTGACATTGTTATCCTTAAGCCATTTTGTTACCATTTTGGCAATATGCTGTGGGTCATTGTCCATTTGGAACACCCATTTCCGCCCAAGCTTTAACTTCCTGCCAGATGCCTTGAGAAAGGTCAGGAATCTGTTAATAACACACTACGCCATCATGGAATAAAATCCTGCAGGGCACGCAAGGTCCCCCTGCTCAAACCAGCACATGTCCAGGTCATTTTAAGTTCACCAGTAACCATCTGGATGATCCAGAGGAGGCATGGGAGAAGGTCGGATGAGACAGACAAAATATAACTTTTTGGTATCAACTCCACTTTCTGTGTTTGGAGGAAGAAGGATGACAACCCTAAAAACACCGTCCCAACCATGAAGTATGGTGGTTACAGCATCATACTTTGGGGATGCTTTTCTGCAAAGGGAACTGAACCACTGAACCGTATTAAAGGGAAGATGGATAAGGTCATGTATAGCTAGATTTTGACCTTCCCTCAGTAAGAGCATTAAATATGGGTCGTGGCTGGGTCTTCAAGCAATGACAGTCACCCTAAACACACAGGGCAACTAAGGTGTGGCTTCATAAGAAGCATTGCAAGGTCCTGCAGTAGCCTAACCAGTCTCCAGACCTGAACCCAGTAGAAAATCTTTGGAGGGAGATGAAACTCAATATTGCCCAGCGCAAGCCCCGAAACCTGAAAGATGTGGAGAAGATCTCTATGGAGGAGTGGGCCAAAATCCTTGTTGCAGTGTGTGCAAACTTGGTCAAGAACTGCAGGAAATGTCTGACCCTGTATTTCCAAACAAAGGTTTCTGTACCAAATATTAACTCTTAATGACCGGCAATATGCCTTTTAAAGGCGGCAGATAAGGGTACTTAAACCACAGCGCTGATAGCTGAGGAAAAAATGTATAGCGCCCCCCCAGAGAACATGATTTGAGTTGGTTTTTACCGACCCCGGTGTTGCGATCGCCGTTATAAACGGTATAACGGCGACCACAAAAATAGTCCGATTTTGCATTTAATTTCTCTGTCTTCTGATGTGATTGCACATCAGAGGAAAGAGAAATAAGGTTCCCTAATCCCCCCCGGTACCTCCTGATGTCCCTGGACCCTCCTGCTTCCCCCCCACGGCCGCCGACATTTTCTTCTGGGAAAAAAATGGCAGTGTGCCCACCGAGATCTGCTGGCCGGCACCCGCCAACAATAGTTTCCTATTGGTTTATTCTGGTCACTGTGATAGACCCTATCACAGTGATCAAAATAAAAAATAGTAAATCAACCCCCCTTTTATCACGCCCTTAGGAGAAAAAAAATTAAAGTATTTATTTCCATTTTCCCAGTAGGGTTAGAGTTGGGGTAAAGTTAGGGTTAGGTTTGTGGTTAGGGTTAAGGTTAGGGGTGTGTTAGGGTTAGGGTTGTGGTGAGGATTAGGGTTGGGATTAGGGTTAGGGGTGTTTTAGGGTTAGGGTTGAAGTTAGAATTGGGGAGTTTTCACTATTTAGGCACATCAGGGACTCTCCAAATGCGACATGGTGTCTGATATCAATTCCAGCCAATTCTGCATTGAAAAAGTCAAACAGGGCTCCATCCCTTCCAAGCTCTGTCATGCACCCAACCAGTGGTTTACCCCCACATATGGAGTATAGGTCTACTCAGGACAAATTGCACAGCAACTTTGAGGGTCTAATTTCTCCTGTTACCCTTGGTAAAATAAAAATTTGGGGGTGAAAAAATCATTTTTATGGAAAAAATGATTTTTTATTTTTATGGATCTACGTTATAAACTTCTGTGCAGCACTTGGGGGTTGAAAGTGCTCACCAGACCAAGGTAAATTCCTTGGGGGGTCTAGTTTCCAAAATGGTGTCACTTGTGGGGGTTTCCATCATTTAGGCACATCAGGGGCTCTCCAAACTCAACAATTCGTCCGATCTCAATTCCAACCAATCCTGCATTAAAAAGTCAAACGGCGCTCCTTCTCTTCCGAGCTTTGCTGTGCACCCAAACAGTAGTTTACCCACACATATGGGATATTGGCGTATTCAGGAGAAGCTGCACAACAAATTTTGTCATTCATTTTGTCTTAATCAAAATTTTATTGTTTTATATTACACAGCAAAAACAAACATATCAACAGATTCAAAAGAACACACCATATGGAATAGTAACTGCAGAAATTGAGAATTGTGTAGTAACATGAAAACAAACAACTATATGGTATCAACAGTAGTTTGCAAAAGACAATTGACAACCTGTTAAACTAAATAACAAGAAGGAGAAGATAAAAGAGAAGAAATGTTTATAGGGACCATGAGGACAAATCACTAAGGCAGACGGAGCATGAACTATGATACTGGCATATTAAATATCATAAAAGGATAATAAGCAATTATCTTAGCATATTTTTGTGCATCAATGAGGATAAGGATTCCCAATGAAACCATTTTGCAGCCACTTTGTTAGCTGCCTCTTGTGTATGGGCTATCAGGGATTCCATCCGGTGAACTCTAGCCACCTCCCCAAACCATTTCTCTAGCAAAGGTGGGTCTAAGGACTTCCAGTGTCATGGAATTACCACCTTAGCAGCCTAAAGAAGGTGCTTCAATAATGATTTCTTAAAAGCATTCTTAGGCATGGGAAACATAAATAGTAGAATTGAGGAAAAAATGCCCTAGTTGAATATATTCAAAAGAATATCTCGCTTTCTGTAGACGATCACCTAAAATAGCTGAAAGGGGAAGCAATACACCCTCAGGGGCCACATGATAAAGACGCAAGGGGTTTTTCTTGGAGCTACCCAGAAAAAGGCTTGAGGAGACATCGGATGGAAATTTTGGGTTATCTGTTATTGGGGATAACGGTCCTAATGGGTCAATCAGAATTCCCTTTATACTGGGAACGTGGACAGTTTTGAGTGTTTGCCTGAGACTAAATGGAATAGGGATGTTGTTTCGGGCCAAAATAGGCCAAGTCCATGGTAGAGTGGAAATTGATGTATGACAAGACTCATAGGCCATACGTACCCACAGTTTAGATTTTCTACAGTGCAGAATATCTAAATTCATTTTGTCTTTTTACACTTGTGAAAATGAAAAAAAAATTGGTTCTGAAGTAAAATGTGAAAAAAAAGTTAAATGTTCATTTTTTCCTTCCACATTGCTTCAGTTCCCGTGAAGCACGTAAAGGGTTTATAAACTTCTTGAATGTGGTTTTGAGCACCTTGAGGGGTGCAATTTTTAGAATGGTGTCACTTTTAGGTATTTTCTGTCATGTACACCCCTCAAAGTGACTTCAAATGTGATGTGGTCCCTAAATGGTTTTGTAAATTTTGTTGTAAAAATGAGAAAATGCTGGTCAACTTTTAACCCTTATAACTTCTTAAAAAAAAATTGTTTCCAAAATTGTGCTGATGTAAAGAAGACATGTAGGAAATGTTATTTATTAAGTATTTTTTGTCACATATCTCTCTGATTTAAGGGCATAAAAATTAAAATGTTTAAAATTGCTAAATTTTAAACATTTTTGCCATATTGCCATTTTTTTCATAAATAAACGCCATAGCGAAGAAATTTTACCACTAACATGAAGTACAATATGTCACGAAAAAACATTCATAGAATCAGCGGGATCCGTTAAAGCGTTCCAGACAGTGACAGTGATCAGAATTGTAAAAATTAAAATTGGCTTGGTCATTAAGAAGCAAATTGGCTCTGTCACTAAGGGGTTAAGCACTGTTTTTCTATTGTATCAAATACTTATTTCATGCAGTAAAAAGCACATTAGTTATGTAAATATCATGGAATATGATTTTCTGGATTTTTTAAGAGTGTCTCTCACAGTTGAAGTGCACCTACAATCAAAATTACAGACCTCTCCATTCGTTGTAGGTGGGAAAACTTCCAAAATCAGAAAGCATTCAGACCTGTTTACATTTTTCACTCTTCATTTCATTACTGCTATTTGGTAGATTCAAAGTTCATTTTTTTTCTCATTAATTTACACTCTGCACCCCATCTTCATTGAAAAAACAGAAATGTAGGATATTTTGCAAATGTATTAAAAAAGAAAAACTGAAAAATCACAGTCATAAGTATTCAGACCCTTTGCTCAGGCACTCATATTTAAGTCACAATGTTGCCCATTTCCTTGTGATCCTCCTTGAGATTATTCTACTTCATTGGAGTCCAGCTGTGTTTAATTAAACTGATAGGACTTGATTTGTAAAGGCACACACCTGTCTATATAACACCTCTCATCTCGCAGTGCATGTCAGACCAGATGAGAATCATGAGGTCAAAGGAACTGGCCAAGGAGCTCAGAGACAGAATTGTGGCAAGGCACAGATCTGGCCAAGGTTACAAGAGAATTTCTGCAGTACTCAATGTTCCTAAGAGCACAGTGGCCTCCATATTCCATAAATGAAAGAAGTTTGTGACCACCAGAAGTCTTCCTAGACCTTGCTGTCCAGCCCAAACTGAGCAATCGTGGGAGAAGAGCCTTGGTGAGAGAGGTAAAGAAGAACCCCAAGATCACTGTGGCTGAGCTCCACAGATACAGTAGGGAGATGGGAGAAAGTTCCACAAAGTCAACTATCACTGCAGCTGTCCACCAGTCAGGACTATATGGCAGAGTGGCCCTACGGAATCCTCTCCTCAGTGCAAGACATATGAAAGCTCGCTTAGTTTGCTAAAAACCACATGAAGGACTCCTAGACTATGAGAAATAAGATTCTCAGGTGTGATGAGACAAAGATAGAAGTGCTATGTGTGGAGAAAACCAGGCACTGCTCATCACCTGCCAAATACAATCCAAACAGTCAAACATGGTGGTGGCAGCATCATGCTATGGGGGTGTTTTTCAGCTGCAGGGACAGGACAACTGGTTGCAATTGAAGGAAACATGATTGCGGTCAAGTACAAAGATATCCTGGATGAAAACCTCTTCCAGAGTGCTCTGGACCTCAGACTTGTCTGAAGGTTCACCTTCCAACAAGATAATGACCCTAAGCACACAGCTAAAATAACAAAGGAGTGGCTTCAGAACAACTCTGTGAGTATATTGAGTTGAGACAGGATCCTACATCAGATTTCAATAAAAAAATGAATGTCTTGTTACATGAAGGGCTAGGAACAAGTGCCATTACAAACAAAATTATGAAGTATCTGTATGTAGAGATTCCCATTATTCCAGTTTATCAATCACTTCCTAAGGTTCATAAGGAAATTTTTCCTCCACGAATGAGACCTATAGTCTCTGGTATAGGTTCCTTTAGTGAAAGGCTTGGAGAATGGGTGGATCATTTTTTGAAACCTCTAGTCCCATTGACACCTAGTTTTCTTGGGGATTCCAGGGATGTTGTTGGAGTCTTGGAGAGAATACAGTGGCAGAATAATTGTTTGGTTGTTATGTGATGTGGTGGGACTTTATCCCTCTATTCCACATCATATAGCTCTGAGATGCATTAGGTACTATTTACATCGGTACAGTTCATATGATATAAACATCCAAAATTTTATTATTTCTGCAATAGAGTTTCTCCTTGAACACAACTATTTTTCATTTAATAGATTTTTCTTACAAACACAGGGCGTTAGCATGGGAGCACGTTTTTCCCGTCCCTTGCTAATATAGTCATGGCTACTTGGGAGGAAAATTTCATTTTTTGTGATGATAACCCTTATAAATATGGTATTGTTTGGCTAGGAAGATATATTGATGATTTGGTGTTTATTTTGGATAAAAATGTTTTGGGAGATACTTTTATTAGTGATTTTTTTAACTATCTAGATACCAATGACTACAACCTTAAATTTACCAGCTCAGTACATAATTTTTCGGCCAATTTTCTGGATTTGACTTTAACAGGTGATTTGATCACACATCAGATTAATATTTCACCATACAGAAAAAATGCGTATTGTAACAGTATTCTAACGGCTAAGTCCAATCATCCCAAACATACTATTAAAAACATTCCTCTTGGTGAACTGATTCGGCTAAAAAGAAAGAGGACACAAGAATCCATCTATAAAAAAGAAGCGGACTTAGCCTGCACCAGATTAAGGGAACGAGGTTATCCCAGTTATTTTCTGGAAAGAGCAAAAAAACTGGTAGATAATATGGATAGAGCCCATTGCTGTACTCTAAAAATAAAAAGACAAAATGCAATAATATTGGTAATGGTTCAAATAAAGTTACTTTTACTACATCTTTTAGTCCCCAGTATTATTATATTGTTGCGATCATTAAGAAATATCTGCCCATTCTGTGTCAAGATAAAATCTTAAAAACACTGGTAGCTAGTGAATCTATTTTGTTTGTTGCTAAACTTGCCCCCACTCTAAGTTCACTTTTATCTTCTAGCCTTTTCAGGGATCCCTTGTCTCTTAACTCACAGGATACCAACTGGTTAAAAACCAAAGGTTTCTATGGGTGTGGAGCTAATGTGTGCAAATGTTGCAAGCATGCCAAAAAATCTAAAACATTCATGTCTATGCACAATAATAAGACTTTTGATATTCTTTCATATATTAACCCCTTAACGACCAGGGGTATTTTTGGTTTTACATTTTCATTTTTCCCTCCCCTTCTTTCCAGAGCCATAACTTTTTTAATTTTCATTGGTTTTACCTTATCATGTACTCGAAAACGGGAAAAAAATTCCAAGTGCGGTGAAATTGCAAAAAAAAGTGCAATCCTACACTTGTTTTTTGCTTGGCTTTTTTGTTAGGTTCACTAGATGCTAAATCTGACCTACCTTTATGATTCTCCAGGTCATTACGAGTTCATAGACACCAAATATGTCTATGTCCTCTTTTATCTAAGTGGTGAAAAAAAATTCCAAAGTTTGCTAAAAAAAAAAAAAAAATTTGCGCAATTTTCCGAGACCCGTAGCGTCTCCATTTTTCATGATCTGGGGTCGGGTGAGGGCTTATTTTTTCCGTGCCGGACTGATGTTTTTAATGACACCACTTTTGTGCAGATACAGTGGGGAAAAAAAGTATTTAGTCAGTCAGCAATAGTGCAAGTTCCACCACTTAAAAAGATGAGAGGCGTCTGTAATTTACATCATAGGTAGACCTCAACTATGGGAGACAAACTGAGAAAAAAAAATCCAGAAAATCACATTGTCTGTTTTTTTTTCATTTAATTATACGTTCTTTTGATCGCCCATTATTGCATTTTAATGCAATGTCTTGGTGACCAAAAAAACGTAATTCTGGCGTTTTGAATTTTTTTCTCGCTACGCCGTTTAGCGATCGGGTTAATGCTTTTTTTTAATTGATAGATCGGGCGATTCTGAACGCGGCGATACCTAATGTGTATGTGGGATTTTTTTTTTACTGTTTTATTTTGATTGGGGCGAAAGGGGGGTGATTTGAACTTTTAGGTTTTTTTAATTTTTTTTTATTTTTAAACATTTTTTTTTTTTTACTTTTGGCATGCTTCAATAGCCTCCATAGGAGGCTAGAAGCATGCGCAACCCGATTGGCTCTGCTACATATGGGCGATGAGCAGATCGCCCATATGTAGCAGATTTACTGCTGTGCTTTCAGCGCCAACCACCGCTGAAAGCCTTATGCCTGGAACAACCATAGAGGTCTCATAGAGACCTCTGGTTGTCCAGGCAACGTGACGCCGACCCCCGATCACGTGACGGGGTCGGCGATGACGTCATTTCCGGCCCGGCGGCCGGAAATTCTATTTAAATGCCCGCTGTCAGCTTTGACAGCGGCATTTAACTAGTTAATAGGCGCGGGCGGACGGCGATTCCGCTCGCGCCTATTGCGGGCACATGTCAGCTGTTCATAACAGCTGACATGTCCCGGCTTTGATGCGGGCTCAGCGCCGGAGCCTTCATCAAAGCAGGGGAAATGTCTGATGACGGACTGTGTCCGTCATTGGACATTAAGGGGTTAATTGTAATACCGCCAATGTTATCTATTTAATTAATTGTGAAATTTGCACCAAATAGTATGTAGGTTGCACTATGAATACTTTAAAAAAAAGGATCAGAAAACATCTTTCTGATGCAGTTAATTTGCCACCAGCAGGAGCCTCTGTAGTTTCCCGACATTTTTCACAAATACATGGGGGTGATGTCAAGGGTTTTTCTTTTATAGGCATTGAACAGGTTAAAAAACCAGAAAGGGGGGGGAATTATCACAAAAAAATTCTTGCAAGAGAAAGCAAATGGATGTTTCTTTTAGATACAAGGTTACCGCATAGATTCAATAATAGAATGGATCTAGCAATACATTATAAATAATTTCTGATATTATGGTTTTCCAAGTAGTGCTATTATATCTCAGTCATAATGTTTTCATTATATAACACCGTTGTATTAATGTAATAATGTGTGTTTTTAATTATTTCTTTATCCTGGTCAGATAACTTTGTTAGCGCAGGTACTGTTCATACTGATGCTTTTTTTTTTTTCTCTACTTGTTTCCGGAAGCTATAGAGTTAACATTGAAGGATGTTATCCACACCTGTTACTACTTCTTGATTATGAGGTTAAGAAATATTTTTTCTACTTAAGAATGTTGGAGTATTCCAGAAGCAGTTTGAAGGCTCATTCCCACGTCAGTATTTTGCATCAGTGTTTGTATGCCAAAGCCAGGAATGGAACTTACCAAGAAAAAAATATAATGGAAAGACTGATGTCTGTTTTTTGTTTTGGAGACACTCCTAGTTTTGGCATACAAATACTGATGAAATACTGATCAAAAATACTGATGTGTGAAAGAGGCCTGAGACTGTGAAGAAGGCGGCAGTTGTTACCGCCGAAACGCGTAGTCTGTTCAGCATTACATCTGCATCTTGTTACTGAACTCTGGATTTTTTAAATTATCTGCAATAAAAATTCTTGGATTTTATTATACCACCTGAAGTTTCTGCTTGTTGGACTTTTCTGCCTTGATTTCTACATTGTTGGAGTTGTTCCCAGTCTTGGTCCGTGCAACACAGAGGAAACAGATATTTACCATCCAGAGCTCGGAGGTCAGCTGGTCTTTGTGTTGTTTTGATAGAGATATATATATATATATATATATATATATATATATATATATACACTCACTGGCCACTTTATTAGGTACACCATGCTAGTAAGGGGTTGGACCCCCTTTTGCCTTCAGAACTGCCTCAATTCTTCGTGGCAGAGATTCAACAAGGTGCTGGAAGCATTCCTCAGAGATTTTGGACCATATTGACATGATGGCATCACACAGTTGGCGCAGATTTGTCGGCTGCACATCCCTGATGCGAATCTCCCGTTCCACCACATCCCAAAGATGCTCTATTGGATTGAGATCTGGTGACTGAGGAGGCCATTTGAGTACAGTAAACTCATTGTCATGTTCAAGAAACCAATCTGAGATGATTCGAGCTTTATGACATGGCGCATTATCCTGCTGAAAGTAGCCATCAGATGCCTGTTCTTAGCTGAGAGGAGTGGTACCCAGTGTGGTCTTCTGCTGCTGTAGCCCATCTGCCTCAAAGTTCGACGCACTGTGCGTTCAGAGATGCTCTTCTGCCTACCTTGGTTGTAACGGGTGGCAATTTGAGTCACTGTTGCCTTTCTATCAGCTCGAACCAGTCTGCCCATTCTCCTCTGACCTCTGGCATCAACAAGGCATTTCCGGCCACAGAACTGCCGCTCACTGGATTTTTTTTCTTTTTCGGACCATTCTCTGTAAACCCTAGAGATGGTTGTGCGTGAAAATCCCAGTAGATCAGCAGTTTCTGAAATACTCAGACCAGCCCTTCTGGCACCAACAATCATGCCACGTTCAAAGGCACTCAAATCACCTTTCTTCCCCATACTGATGCTCGGTTTGAACTGCAGGAGATTGTCTTGACCATGTCTACATGCCTAAATGCACTGAGTTGCCGCCATGTGATTGGCTGATTAGAAATTAAGTCTTAACACACAGTTGGACAGGTGTACCTAATAAAGTGGCCAGTGAGTGTATATATATATATTAAAATCTTAGGTTCGGCTTATTATTCCTATTTAATGAAGAATTAGAATAAAGGGAAAAAAAGGAAATCACTCATCTGCCAAAGCTCAGTGGCAGAGTGGGACGGATGATGTGCTCCACACCTGCAATATTGCATACACCTTCAGGACCGTACCACAGGAGGAGCACGCAGCGCTTCTCAGCCATGTGGTATTTGGAGAAGCGCTGTGTGCTCCAGTTTTCTGTCAAGCCGCTTACTTTATTTGTGGGATAAGACTCTATATTGCGCTTTTGTCTCCCTCTTTCCTCACAATACTAGCGGTATGCCCAGGCATACCTGGATGACATTGCTATCTTCAGTCATACCTGGGAAGAGTATCTTCAACCTGTGTCACCAGTGCTGCAGAGGGTAGCAAAAGCCCAGTTCACCATTTGACCTGACAAGTGCCAAATGGGGATGGCCGAGGTACTATACCTTGGACATCAGATAGGAAATGGGTTCATTCATCCCAAACCTGCAAAAGTAGAAGCCATTACCCAGTGGCCTCACCCAGGCAACCAAAAACAGGTTTCCCAGAAACTGTTGGACCAGGAGAAAGCTTACGCCACATTGGAAAACAATGCTTGGCCATAATCTGGGCCTTAAAGAAATTGTAGCCCTACCTCTATGGCAAGGAATTCATGGTCATAACGGATCATAAAATTCATTGGAGGCCTAAAATGGCAGAATTTTGAGCACCCTGATATGTTATCCATGTGATGGAGATACCCCACTTTAAAATAGCTGGCCTGTATTATTTTTGTTTTGCAGCAAACTGGTGTCAATAACTTGACTAAGACACAGAAAAAAACATGCAATTGAGGCCTGAAATGGCACAATTTTGAGCACACTGATATGTGATCCGTGTGACGGAGATACCCCACTTTAAAATATGTGGCCTGTAGTTTTTTTTTGTTTTGCAGCAAACAGGTGTCAAAAACTAGGCTAAGATACAGCAAAAAAATCAATGGAGGCCTGAAATGGCACAATTTTGAGCACATTGATATGTGATCCATGTGACAGAGACACGCCACTTTAAAATATCTGCCCTGTATTTTATTTTGCAGCATATTGGTGTCAATAACTAGGCTAAGACACAGCAAAGAAATGCAGTGGAGGCCTGAAATGACACAATTTTGAGCACACTGATATGCGATCCGTGTGGCGGACAAAACCCAGTGTAAAATATCTGCCCTGTAGGTAACTATATTTTTCAGCAAACTGTTGTCAATAACTTGCCTAAGACACGGCAACAAAATTTAATTGAGGCCTGAAATGGCACAATTTTGACCGCACTGACATGCAATCCATGTGGCGGACAAACCCCAGTGTAAAATTTCAGGCCTGTAGGCAACAATTTTTTTTTCAGCAAACTGGTGTCTTATCTAAGACAATACAACAAAATTTAACACTAGGTCAGAAATTGAAGAGTTTTCAGTGCACTGAGATGTGATCCATGTGACAGCCAAACCCCTGTTTAAAATAGCTGGATTTTTACACTCTAATATAGAACGGATCTGGCTGTATTCTGCAGTGCCAACAAAAAAATACCCTCTTGCTATATGCAATGAAGTCTTCCACATACACTGCCTGCCTGCCTTGCACTCATATCTTTATGCACCTTGATTAGTCCTCAGAAGGACTGTTGGTTTAGATGGATTTGTGTATTACAGATGGCATACCTACACTAACTAATAAAATTGAAAATCTCTCCCTATCTCAACAGCAACTCTCCCTAGACTGCCTGAGTCCGGAGCAGACTGTGACAAGCAGGACGGCATCCAGTCTACTTTAGGCCTAATGATGCTGTGCAGCCAGCCAATCACTGTAATGCCACAAACAACATGGCTGCTGCATTACAGTGTGTGGCAGAAAATCCCTGCATGTTGATTGGCACTCTAAAAAGTGATAAACATGCAGGGTGGGTACCCAAACCCCCGCCGGAAATACTTGGCGAGCTCCGAGCATGTCGAGCGCTGCGATGCTCGGGCGAGCACCAAGTAGTGTTGAGTGTGCTCACTTATCACTAATTATCAGAAATCAGTGTGAACACACCCAAACTTACACTGAGTTTTTGGAGCAGTAATTCAACCAAATCCTCTTCATAATCTAAAAACTCAATTTTGAGGATTTTTTAGTTTTTACATGAAGCACGTTATTGGATTGTTACATGATCAGAGGTAGAGATGCGCGCATCATTGGCTCCTTACTTATCTGGCAAGCGGTTACTTAAAGAAGCTGCATCGGGAACCCAGATGCCTGGAGTGCTCCCGATAATCAGCTGTACGGCGCCGCAGCTATATGTGTCGCGACTGTGACAGTCACAACACATGCTTGAAAAGTCGGCTTCTCCTCACTGTAGTTGAAAGACATCACTACATGTCAAATGCAATTGACTTAGCTACCTAAATAGTCAAATTTTTGTAGACTAGGAGTGGAATTGATTCTCCAAATTATCATTCTCTGCAAACTTTGTTTTCCTCACCATGTGGAAATTTTCTCTTTTATGGAGAAATAGGAGAGGCCTAATCATGTTTTTGTCCCATCTATGAAGCCTATAGGTGCATATTGATTAGTAAAACATGCTTGGGAGAGGTAGTGATCACCTTATAAACAATTCTGAGCCATGGTTCAGCTTCCACATTCTTTCACATTGCACCCACAAACTTAAATGTATTTTATTGTGGTTTTATGTGCTATACCATCACAAAGTAGCACGTATTTGTGAAGTGTTTAAAGTAATATACATCATTTTCTGAATATTTTAAAAATATAAATCTGACAATTGTGATGTGTATTTGTATTCAGCCCACTATAGTCTAATACCCCTAAATAAAATCTTGTGTGAACAATTGCCTCCAGAAGTCACATAATTAGTAAATTGAGTCCACATGTATGTAATTTATTCTCAGTACAACTACAGCTGTTCCGTGAAGGCCTCAGAGGTTTGCTTGAGAATATTAGGGAACAAACAGCATCATGAAAACTGAGGAACACACCAGACAAGTCAGGGATAAAGTTGTGGACAAGAGTAAAGAAGGGTTAGATTATAAAAAATAGCCCAATCTCTGAACATATCACTGACCACTGTTCAATCGATCATCCAAAAATGAAAATAGTATGGCACAACTGCAAACCTACCAAGGTGGGAGAATCTGTCCACAGTACAACTATTTGTCATATACTCTACAAATCTGGACTTTATGGAAAAGTGGTAAGAAGAAAGCCATTTTTGAAAGCAAGCCATAAGTAGTCCCGTTTGCAGTTTGCAAAAAGCCATGTAATGGATACTGCTAGCATGTATGTGGCTCTCACTGAACTGAAACTAGTTTGCAAAGAAGAATGGGCAAAAATTTGAGCTTCTAGATTTGCAGAGCTGGTAGAGACATACCCTAAAGGATTTGGAGCAGTAATTGCAGCCAAAGGTGGTCCTACAAAGTATTGACTCAGGGGGGCTTAATACATATGCACATCACTATTTTCAGATTTATATTTTTAAAATATTTAGTAAACCATGTATCATTTCCTTTACACTTCACAAATACTGGCTTCTTTGTGTTGGCATATCACATAAAATTCCAAAAAATTATATTTGTGGCTATAACATGAAAAAATGTGGAAAGGTTCACAGGATATGAATACTTCTTCAAGGGACTGTATATTGCTGGTCAGGTACCTTCTGGTTGCAGAAACTCACAAAGTAAAGTAACCTAGAAAATTTCTCTACAATTTTCTATTTTTTATTTGAATTGTTATTTTTAAGAAAGTTGAACTCCATAAATTGCATTAATTTCCCATAAGAAAACCTGATGTTATTTGTGTTATCAATGGTCTCTCGGTGGCCTGTTAGAAAGACTATAAAACATTTATATCATAACAATTCTGAGTCAGAGAGAAGATAGTGTAAATGAGCAGATACTGGATGATGTGCTACATTTTTGCTTTCAATTTGGAACTTATTTTTTTAACCTTTTTCTGTAGATGGTTTTCACCTATGTGCTTTATTTGATATAATTTCTTCTCAAATCTGTTCCACAGTTGGGCACTAAATGAATGTTACTATCAGAGGTGGGTAGACAAGTTCAGAAGAAGATTTGTCTAAAGATTATGGTGGGTTCACAAGTTGCCGCCACAGTGCATTTTTTATGTAATTTGCTTAAGTCATGTCAAAATTACTGGGGTTTTAAGTGATGTTATGAAGTCTATGTTCACCCAGGGTGAGCATATTTTATTGATCTAGTAGTAATAATATATTTTCTCTTGGGATGAGATTACAATGTAATAAAAAACCTCTGTGTAAAATCAGTGGCACTTTAAGTTGCATATGTTCTTGAAGGGCTGATCCACAATTCAGAAATTTCATAGTATCAAAATCCAGAAATGTTAAAATGATGCAGTTCTACCGAATTTATCACCTACTCACCTACCCTCCATGCATTGTAAAGGATGAAATCTGTTCAGAAAACCTACAAAATAAGTATTTCTTAAAATTTCATCCACAGCAATGATATTGTAATATGCAATGGATTTTCATTTTCCGTCTTAAAAATCCAGATGAAAAATCTTCTTTGTCCGTCTGCAGGAATTGTAAGATACATTTTTCTCCAGTCTTAACATATATTATTTTATTATCACATTTAATTATTTATTTATATCCTTATTCAATGATATGAATTATATTTTAGTAATTTTACATTATCGTCTTCTTACTAGGTGAAGTAAATGATAGTTGGTAACAGTACAGTAACAGAATTCATTCTTCTTGGGTTTCCTGCTCTCATTTCTGTGCAAACTCTATTATTTTATGTATTTCTTGTGTTTTATATGTTAACTCTTCTGGAAATTTCCTTATCCTCATAACTTTGGCCAGTAAGGCTCTTCACACCCCAATTTATTTTTTCCTCTCGAATTTGTCTCTTCTTGAGATTTTCTACACATCCGTCACCATTCCAAAAATGCTTCTTAACTTCATTCTGAAGACCACCTCAATTACATTCAGTGCTTGTGTGGCTCAAGTGTATTTTTTCATTGCACTCGGCAGTATTGAGTGCACACTACTCGCTGTAATGGCTTACGACCGATATGTGGCAATATGTGATCCATTACAATATACCCTGGTCATGAATTCTACAACATGTATAGCATTAGTCTGTGGCTCCTGGATCAGTGGCTTCCTCAATTCCATGGTCCACACTGTCTCTACCTTTCACTTACCCTTCTGCTCTTCCAACAGGATAAACCAGTTCTTCTGTGACATCCCACCATTACTGAAAGTGGCTTGTGGTAATACGTTGCCCAGTGAGGTTGTTCTCTTTACAGTTGGAGGAGCTTATGGTTTTGGCTCATTCCTATCAACCGCGATATCTTATATCCATATTATTTCCACAATTTTAAAAATCAAATCTACAGAAGGTCGGAAGAAGGCATTCTCCACATGTACATCCCATCTTACTGTTGTAACCTTATTCTTCGGGACATCTTTTTCTGCGTATCTGAAGCCTACATCCAAGTATTCTTCGGAAGAAGGGAAGCTGGTTCCTGTGTTTTATGCTGTTATTACTCCCACACTCAATCCCATAATATATACATTAAGGAATAAGGAATTTAAAAAAGCATTTAGAAAAATAATGGGGTTGAAATTGTAGTAAATGTTGTGTGGCTTGGGTTCAAGAGCATTGACAATCTGATATATAAATCATGTTAAACCGTGACATGAATCACTTAATTGACAACACTTTCAATCTTAAAGAGATTGTCTTGTGATTAAAAATTATAAGTGTAAAATAGGTTGGGTTTATATATTTTTGCATCTAAAATATGGTAGTCATACATGTCTAATCTTTAACTCCAGGGGCAGACCACACAGTCGCTATGGGGCCCATGAGTCAGGGGGACATGGTCCTTTTTGGCACCATCCCATTTAACCCCACTTGGTTTCCCAATTTCAATGTTATTTGCATATTTTAGATGCAAGTACTATAAAATTTAATGATGTAACAAAACCGTTCGCTCGCTGCTCTACCATTCATCCTACAAGCCTCAGATTCAGTGCTGGAGGCTCAATTACATCACTACATTGTGCCTGCTGCATGGAGCCACAGTTCACAAAGAACACTGATCAGAGCTGTGCATCATGAGGAATGGGACGAAGTCAGTAGTTATATTTATTTTGTTCTTTATTAGTCAGTACTTGTAAGTCACAGTGGGCTTCCTAATATGTTCACAATATGATGCCCCTACAGTTGCTAAGACAAAGTACTGTGGGAACATCATACAGTGTGTGGAGGGACTGTAGGGACACAATACTGCAGAAAAGTTCACTGTTGGCCCTTCATAAAATGTTGAAGTTCACTAGGAGCCTCGTACTGTGTGTGGGGTAACATCATACTATATTCTGGGTAATGATGGGGCATTACTCTGTGCGGTCATAAAATTGTAGATTTAGGGGGTATGGTGAGGGAATTTACAGTGGGGGAATTATACTGTAGGGTGCATTTTTGAGAGCATTATACTTTATGTGGGCCATGAAATAGGTATAATGGGTAAGAACACTAAGAGGCTTCAAAAGGTGCAAAAATCACGGTGTATGTGTAACAATACATGTCCCTCTCCTACACCTATGCACTACACCCTACCTTTTCTGCCAAGTATTTTTAATTTTTGTTGTAGGAACGGGTGGAGCCTATTTGGAACTTTTACAATGAGGTCCCATAGTTTGTATGTACACTCCTGGGTTGCTTAGTTTTGAAAAGTTGGCAAGTATTTTATTGCCAAGTGACATTGATTAGATTAATAGGCTCCAAAAAATAGATGGGTATAAGCTACAGTCTTGGCCGAAAGTGTTGGCACACTTGAAATTGTTCCAGAAAATGAAGTATTTCTCCCAGAAAATTATTGCAATTACACATGTTTTGTTACACACATATTTATATCCTTTGTGTGTATTGGAACACCCCAAAAAAAAACGAAGAAAAAAATACAAATTGGATATAATTTCACACAAAACTCCAAAAATGGGCTGGACAAAATTGTTGGCACCTTTCAAAAATTGGGTAAACAACTTTGTTTCAAGCATGTGATGTTTGTTTAAACTCACCTGTGGCAAGTAACAGGTTTGGGCATTATGAAAATCACACCTGAAACCAGATAAAAAGCGGAGACATTGACTCAATCTTTGCATTGTGTGTCTGTGTGTGCCACACTAAGCATGAACAAAATAAAGAGGTGAAAAGAACTGTGTGATGACTTTAAAGCCAAAATTATTGAAAAATATCAACAATCTCAAGGTTACAAGTCCATATCCAGAGATTTTGAAGATGTTCCTTTGTCCATGGTGTGCAAAATAATCCAGAAGTTTACAACCCATGTCACTAAAGCTAAATTCCCTGGCTGTGAACAGCACTGAAAAATTGATAAAAGGTTGCAACGCTTGATAAGCAGCCCTAATTGAGTTTCAAATAAATTCAAGCTGTCCTAAAAGCTTAGTGTGCATCAGTGTGAAATATCCATCGAAATTTGAATGCGAGAGATGTGAACAATCTTAATTAAAATGCATGAAGTCCTCTTTATGCCCAGGTGACTGAACGAAGATGTGTATTGTGCATAGACAAAGAGTACAGATTGGACATTAGTTTAGACAGAAAAAGGCTCTTTAAGTTTTGAGAGGATTAAGAGGAATATCTCACACCCTTTAGAAATAGCCATAGTCACCCAACATACGCATAAACAGGACATTGGAAACCCTTTTGTCTACAAGAATATTAAGGATGTCAATAATTCACCCCCTTACCCCAAGGGTGGTTTGCACGTTAATGACCGGGCCAATTTTTACAATTTTGACCACTGTCCCTTTATGAGGTAATATAACTCTGGAACGCTTCCATGGATCCTGGTGATTCTGACATTGTTTTTCTTGTGACATATTGTACTTCATGTTAGTGGTAAAATTTAATTCATATAACTTGTGAAAAAAATGGAAATTTGGCGAAAATTTTGCAATTTTCCAACTTTGAATTTTTATGCCCTTAAATCACAGATATATGGCACACAAAAAACTTAATAAGTAACATTTCCCACATGTTTACTTTACATCAACACATTTATTCCATGGTGCTTTACATGTGAGGAGGGATATACATAATAAAAACAAGTACAGTAATCTTAAACAATACAAGTCGCAATTGGTACAGGAGAGAGGACCCTGCCCGCGAGGACTCACAATCTACAAGGGATGAGTGAGGATGCAGTAGGTGAGGCTAGAGCTGGTCATGCAATGGCTTGGTCAATCGGTGGTTACTGCAGGTTGTATTCTTAAATCACAAATATGCCCCAAATATTGATAACCCCATCAATCTTGAGGATGCTATATACCACAGAATAAACTGATCACTGTTATGATAACCATGTAGTGAAGAAACAAGGTACCACAGAATGGTATATAAAATAAAAATGTACTTTATTGACAATCATTAAAAACACTTGACAAGATAATGTGCTGAATAAATGAAGAAGGACAAACCAGCCATAGGAAATCCACTTAAACAATAAAAACAGACCACAATGGTAGCTGATTTTACATACCAAGCTGATCAACAATATAAATGCTAATGAGTAACAGGTGACCACAACATCCTATAACATAGTTTAATCATGAGCCAAAATGGCATGCAAATGTAAAGGACTAAGCAGCAACTTATCCCCAAATCCACAATGGCCCGTGCACATATAATACTGCAAAAATGGATAATGTGACGATGCCTATAAACATACCAGTGGTAGGTAAGTGTAGATCCCCAGAAATCCCTCTGCCCCGATGCACGTTTTGTTGTATTCTTGTTGGAAGAGATAGGTCTTCAGGTTCTTTTTGAAGGTTTCCATGGTAGGCGAGAGTCTGATATGTTGTGGTAGAGAGTTCCAGAATGCGATTGTGGGAAGAGGAGATAAGAGTGGAGTAAAAAAGGTGATATTGTGAGGATCGGAGGTTGCGTGCAGGTAAGTACCGGGAGGCGAAGTCATAGATGTATGGAGGGCAAAGGTTGTGGATGGCTTTGTATGCCATGGTTAGGGTTTTGAACAGGAGTCTTTGGGTAATGGGAGACAGTGCAGGGATTGACAGAGGGTAGAAGCCAGGGAATAGCGGGGGGGACAGGTGGATTAGTCAGGCAGCAAAGTTTAGACTAGATTGGAGGGGTGCGAGAGTGTTAGAGGGGAGGCCGCAGAGCAGGAGGTTGCAGTAGTAGTTAAGGCGGGAGATGATGAGGGCATGGACTAGGGTTTTTGCAGATTCTTGGTTGAGGAATGTACGGATCTGTAAAATATTTTTGAGTTTTAGTCGGCAGGAAGTGGAAATGGCTTGGATATGTGGATTGAAGGAGAGATGAGTGTCAAGGATTATCAGCGAGCTTGTAGGACTGGGGAGAGTGGGCAGCCATTTACTTTAATGGATAGGTCCATTGGAGGGGTCAAGTGAGATGGGGGAAAGATGATAAATTCTGTTTTGTCCTTATTAAGTTTTAGAAATCTAGTGAAGAAGGATGAAATAGCAGGCAGACATTGTAGGATTCTGGTTAGTAGGGAGGTGATATCTGGTCCAGAGTTGTAGATCTGTGTGAAATCAGCATAGAGGTGATACTGAAAGCCGTGAGATTCTATGAGCTGTCCGAGGACGAAGGTGTAAATGGAGAAGAGCAGGGGACCTAGGACTGAACCTTGCGGGACTCTGACAGATAGGGGGCGAGGTGAGGAGGTGGTGTGCGAGTGGGAGATGCTGAGTGTCGGGTCTGTCAGGAGGCTAAGAAAACCTCCTGCACTGCCTCTCAGATCACTGATCTGACAAAGTGCAGTGCAAAGTGTCATAATAGCGATCTGACACTATATAGTAATGTCCACACTGGGACAATGTAAAAAAGTAGAAAAAAAAAAATAACTTGTAAAAATAATTTTTTAAAAATTCCTAAATAAAGAAAAAAATATTCCCCAATAAATTCATTTATTTATGTAAATAAATAAAAAAAATAAAAGTACACATATTTAGTATCGTCGCATCCGTAATGACCCGCCCTATAAACCTGTCCCACTAGTTAACACCTTTAGTGAACCCCTTAAAAAAAAGCCAAAAAATAATGCTTTATCATCATACTGCCGAACAAACAGTGCAATAACACACAATCAAAAAGACGCATATAAATATCCATGGTACCGCTGAAAACGTCATCTTGTCCTGCAAAAAACGAGCTGACACACAGCATCAGCAAAAAAATAAAGTTATAGCTAGCAGAATAAAGCGATACAAAAATAAATATTTGTTATATAAAATTGTTTTTATTGTGTAAAAGCGACAAAACATAAAAAATATAAATAAGGTATTGCTGTAATCGTATTGACCGGAAGAATAAAACCGCTTTATCAATTTTACCACACGCGGAATGGTGTAAACGCCCCCTCCAAAAGAATTTCATGAATTGCTGTTTTTTGTTCATTCTGCATCCTAAAAATCGGAATAAAAAGCGATTAAAAAATGTCATGTGCCCGAAAATGGTACCAATAAAAACGTCAACTCGTCCTGCAAAAAATAAGGCCTAACATGACTCTGTGGCCCAAAATATGAAAAAATGATAGCTCTCAAAACGTGGTGATGCAAAAACTATTTTTTGCAATAAAAAGCATCTTTTAGCGTGTGACAGCTGCCAAACATAAAAACCCGCTATAAATAGTAAATCATACCCCCTTATCACCCCTTTAGTTAGTGAAAAATAATAAAATATAAAAAAAGTATTTATCTCCATTTTCCCGTTAGGGTTAGGGCTAGGATTAGGGTTAGGGTTGGGATTAGGGTTAGAGGTGTGTTGGAGTTAGGGTTGGAGTTAGAATTGGGGGGTTTCCACTGTTCAGACACATTAGGGGCTCTCCAAATGATACATGGCATCTGAGCTCAATTCCAGCCAATTCTGCGTTGAAAAAGTCAAACGGTGCTCCTTCCCTTCCAAGCTCTGCCATACACCAAAACAATGGTTTATCCCCACATATAGGGTATCAGCCTACTCAGGACAAATTGCACAACAAATTTTAGGGTCCAATTTCTCCTGTTACCCTTGGGAAAATGAAAAAACTGGGGACTAAAATATCATTTTTCTGGAAAAAATATGGTTTTTTTATTTTCATGCCCCGGCGCTATAAACTCCTGTGAAGCACTTGGGGGTTCAAAGAGCTCACCGCACATCTAGATAGATTCCTTGGGGGTCTAGTTTCCAAAATAGGGTCATTTGTGGGGGATTTCCACTGTTTAGGCACATCAGGGGCTCTCCAAACGCGACATGACACCCGCAGACCATTCCATCAAAGTCTGCATTCCAAAATGTCACTACTTCCCTTACAAGCCTTGACGTGTGCCCATACAGCAGTTTTCTCCAACATATGGGGTATCAGTACACTCAGGACAAATTGGACAACAACTTTTGGGGTCCAATTTCACCCGTTAGCCTTGGGAAAATAAAAAATTTGGGGACTAAAATATCATGTTTGTGGAAAAAATATGATTTTTTATTTTCACGCCCGGGCGTTATAAACTTCTGTGAAGCACTTGGGGGTTCAAAGTGCTCGCCACACATCTACATAAGTTCCTTGGGGGGTCTAGTTTCCAAAATGGGGTAACTTTTGGGGGGTTTCCACTGTTTAGGCACTTCAGGGGCTCTCCAAATGCATCATGGCGTCCAGTCTCAATTCCAGCCAATTTTGCGTTGAAAAAGTCAAACGGCGCTCCATCCCTTCCGTGCTCTGCCATGCGCCAAAACAGTGGTTCTCCCCCACATATGGGGTATCAGCGTACTCAGGGCAAATTGCACAATAACTTTTGTGGTCCTGTTTTTCCTGTTACCCTTGGTAAAATAAAAAAATTGTACCTGAATAATTTTTTTGTGAAAAACAATCCAAAAATTCCTGTGAAGCATCTGAAGGGTTAATAAACGTCTTGAATGTGGTTTTTAGCACCTTGAGGGGTGCCATTTTTAAAATGGTGTCACTTTGGGGTATTTTCTATCATATAGACCCCTCAAAGTAACTTCAAATGTGATGTGGTCCCTAAAAAAAAATGGTGTTGTAAGAATGAGAAATCGCTGGTCAACTCTTAACCTTTATAACTTCCTAAAAAAAAAGATTTGGTTCCAAAATTGTGCTGCTGTAAAGTAAACATATAGAAAATGTTACTTATCAAGTAGTTTGTGTGCCATATCTCTGTGATTTAAGGTCATGAAAATTCAAAGTTGGAAAATTGCAAAATTTTTGCCAAATTTCCATTTTTTTCACAATAAACGCAAGTTATATCAATTAAATTTTACCACTAACATGAAGTACAATATGTCACAAGAAAACAATGTCAGAATCACCAGGATCCATGGAAGCGTTCCAGAATTATTATCTCATAACGGGACAGTGGTCAGAATTGTAAAAATTGGCCCGGTCATTAACGTGCAAACCACCCTTGGGGGTAAAGGGGTTAAATTCTTGACAGGGGGCATTAGCAATACCATAAGGAGGCAAAGAGGGCATTATTACTATGAGTAAGTACAGTGGACACCTTATTACTGTGTAACAGAACAGAGGGGACACTGTTATTATGTGGGGCACAAAAGAAAGTATTATTACTGTACAGGGGACAGTAGGGGCATTATTACTGTTATTACTTAGATTTTGTTTCCTGTACCATCTCTATGCTGATGACACCCAATTATACACCTCCTCTCCTGAAATCACGCCTGTTTTTAGAAAACACCAGTGATTGTCTTACTGCTGTCTCCAACATCATATCCCTCCCTCTATCTGAAACTGAATCTGTCAAAAACTGAACTCCTTGTGTTTCCTCCCTCTACTAACCTACATATGCCTGACATTTCCATTTCCGTGTGTGGTTCTACCATTACTCCCCAGCAACACAATCACTGTTCCACTGTTCTGTGGTCATACTTGATTCAGAGCTTTCAGTCATCCCCTACATCCGATCACTGGCTCGCTCTTGTCACCTGAACCTCAAAAACATTTCTAGAATTTGACCCTTTCTTACTTTCGACTCTGCAAAAAATCTTACTGTTTCTCTTATTCAATCTCGTCTGGACCATTGTAACTCTCTACTAATCGGTCTCCCTCTTACCAAACTCTCCTCTCTCCAATCTGTCTTGAATGATGCAGCCAGGATCATATTCCTCGCAATCGTTTCATTGATCCCTCTACTTTGTGCCAGTCCTTACACTGGTTACCCATCCACTCCAGAATTCAGTATAAACTTATTACTCTCACCCACAAAGCACTCCACAGCTCAGCATCACACTACATATCCTCCCTCATTTCAGTCTACCACCCTACCCGTGCCATCCATTCCGCTAATGACCAGAGGTTAACATCCTCAATAATCAGAACCTCCCACTCCCGTCTCCAAGACTTTTCATGTGCTGCACCAATTTTTTGGAATGCACTGCCCAGGTTAATTCCATTAATCCTCAATGCCACAGTTTTAAGCGTGCACTAAAAACACATTTCTTCAGACTGGCCTACCGCCTCAACACATTAACTATCCCTGTGTTGCCCATTCAAAATTTTTACTGTAACCTGGTTCCTCGTATCATGTTCTCATACACTTTATGCATTTAATAAACCTCTGTGTCTGTACTATTACATGTTCTGGCTGATAGCCGGTTCATGCAGCATTATATAAGCACCCGATTTCTTACATAATGGCTGGTGCGAACAACAAAGCAATTGTTAACTTCCACCTTTCATGTCTCCCTTATTTCCTCATAGATTGTAAGCTTGCAAGCGGGCCCTCATTCCTCTTGGTATCTGTTGATGTATGTGCTTATTGTTATGCTTAATGTCTATTATGTTATTATTGTTATGCTTAATGTCTATTCCGGTTTCCGCCCCCTACATTCGACAGAAACTGCACTCATCAAAGTGACCAATGACCTTCTGACAGCAAAACGTAACGGTGACCACTCTCTGCTCATTCTTCTCGACCTTTCTGCAGCTTTCGACACTGTTGACCACCCTCTCCTACTCTCTAGGCTCCAGTCACTAGGCATTAAGGACACTGCTCTCTCCTGGTTCTCCTCCTATCTTTCTGACCGCTCCTTCAGTGTTCTGTTCTCTGGCTCCACTTCATCTCCTCTTCCTCTCACTGTCGGGGTACCTCAGGGCTCAGTCCTTGGCCCCCTTCTCTTCTCTCTCTACACAGCCCCAATTGGACAGACCATCAGCAGATTTGGCTTTCAGTACCATCTTTATGCTGATGACACACAACTATACACATCATCCCCTGACCTTACCCCCGCTGTACTACAGAACGCCACTGACTGACTGTCTGCAGTCTCCAACATCATGTCTGCTCTCTATCTGAAACTCAACCTCTCCAAAACTGAACTTCTTCTGCTCCCGCCATCTACTAACCTCCCTAAGGCTAGTTTCACACTTGCTTCTTTTTGCAGCGCGTTTTTCCCGCAAAAAAACGCATTAAAAAAACGCATACAAATGCATACAAACGCTGCGTTTTTTTCAAGCATTTTTATGCGCATGCAGGAAAAAAACGCAGCGTTTTTGTGCGTTTGTATGCGTTTTTTGTGCGTTTGCGTTTTTTTACAGATTTTGGAAAAACCCCACAAAAAAGAAAAAACAACCATTCAACAACACACAAGACCAATGGGACTGCATTGTGGGTGTGGTATGTTAATATATAGACCCTGTCTACAGTTTTCTTCACATTTGCTTGATTCTTCTCGTGACCATGGATCTGCGCTGGAAGAGTTTTCACTTCAACTTGGATTTGGACATCGCGATGGCTCAGGCGTATGCAGTTGCTTGCCATGAACAAAGGAAGAGAGAGAGGCAGCGAAGACGGCGGCGTATGTGGATACATCCGATTGTTGAACTCCGGGATAGCCGTGGGGCATACCACACCCTCTACAGCGAGCTCCAGTGAAACCCGGAGAAATTTACAGATTATATCCGGATGTCCCACGAAAGTTTCATGGATTTGCTTGCTCGTGTCCAACAATCCATCCTGAGACAGGACACACAGCTCCGTGGTGCGATTCCTCCTGAGGAACGGCTACTGGTGACATTACGGTATGTTTTAAAAACCAAGGGGTGCGGTCTGATGTTTTTTTTTTAAATTTAGTATTCAAAACCTTGGGTAATTAGTTTTCGTGAATGTACTAATATTTTATTTTATAGTTTTTTAAAATAATATACATAAATATTAATTTTACTTCTTTGTCTGTTCACAGATTCCTGGCGACTGGAGAAACCCTATCTTCACTACACTTCCAGTACCGTATTGGAATCTCTACCTTGTCTGGAATTGTTGCTGACACCTGCCGGGCTCTCTGGAATGTTCTTTGTCCAGAATTTATGCCCCTGCCCACCGCTGAAAAGTGGATGGAAATTGCTGACAAATTCTGGACAGTATGCAATTTTCCCAACTGTTTGGGAGCTGTTGATGGTAAACACATACGGATCATCAAACCCCAAAGAACGGGATCTGAGTACTATAATTACAAAAAGTACTTTTCAATAGTACTCATGGCGATTGCGGATGCCGGATGTATGTTTGTAGCAGTGGACATTGGAGCATTTGGCCGTGGTAATGACTCACAGGCTTTTAAAAACTCAGACATGGGCCGGAGGTTGTATGGCAACCAATTTAATTTCCCTATGCCACGGCCTCTTCCTCACACCGAAGCTCCGCCACTGCCCTTTGTAATGGTTGGCGATGAGGCTTTTCAAATGTGCGGAAACTTACTGAAACCCTACTCCAGCCGGGACTTGGACCACACCAAAAAAATATTTAATTACAGGCTGACCAGGGCCAGAAGAACTGTCGAGTGTGCTTTTGGGATTCTTGTCTCCAGATGGCGAATTCTGGGCACGGCCATTAATCTTAAACTGGAAACAGTCGATGAGGTGGTGAAGGCCTGTGTGGTTCTACATAACTTTGTGATGGCTAAAGAGCACCCGACCTTTGAACTGGACGATGATGCTCCTAACCCATTGCCTGAATTCACTCAGCACACTCTCAGGTCATCCGTTGAAGTTGGCCAAATGAGGGACCAATTTGCGGCCTACTTTATTTCTGATGTAGGACGGGTGCACTGGCAAGATAAAATGGTGTAATGTTTTTGTTTGTTTATGGTAATAAAAAACCTTATTTGATACCATTACTGAGTGCACTATATTTTTTAAACTCCAATTAAATAAAAAACTTCCCATGTATAACTGAATTTTTTGATGATCACACACCTGGGCAGGTAAGTACACATACGAGTTAAAATGCAGCATTGCTAGTCTGCGTGAAATATATTGGAACGAGCAAAGCTGCAGGCCATGAATCAGGAAACCAAATTTTTCCAAGAGAAAATTGTGCAACTAGTTGAAAAAAAAGTATGTGATTTTCTCAAAACACAACCCTCAAAACCCAACCCCAATGAAAGTCAATGGTGAATACAAGTCAGCATTGAGTGGATGAATGTAATCTGCTCCATTCCAACTTAGTTATTACACTAGGCCTTGGAATAACTATACTAGGCCGTGGTATTTCAAATATGAGTATAGTAGGCCTTGGGCCTACTAGTATAGTCATATGTGAAATACCACGGCCTAGTATAGTCATACCAAGGCCTACTCGATTTTTACCAACTAGGATCTTGTTTCACGAAAAACAAACTGTTGAAACTTGACAAGTTTCAACAGTTTGTTTTTCATGAAACCAGATTCTAGTTGGTAAAAATAGAGTTATTACACTAGGCCTTGGAATGACTACACTAGGCCGTGGTATTTCAAATATGAGTATAGTAGGCCTTGGGGCTAGTAGTATAGTAATATGTGAAATACCACGGCCTAGTATAGTCATACCAAGGCCTACTGTAATAACTCGATTTTTAACAACTAGCATCTTGTTTCACAAAAAACAAACTGGTGAAACTAGAAAGAAACTTATTTTTTAGACAAGTTTCAACAGTTTGTTTTTCATGAAACCAGATTCTAGTTGGTAAAAATAGAGTTATTACACTAGGCCTTGGAATGACTACACTAGGCCGTGGTATTTCAAATATGAGTATAGTAGGCCTTGGGGCTAGTAGTATAGTAATATGTGAAATACCACGGCCTAGTATAGTCATACCAAGGCCTACTGTAATAACTCGATTTTTAACAACTAGCATCTTGTTTCACAAAAAACAAACTGGTGAAACTAGAAAGAAACTTATTTTTTAGACAAGTTTCAACAGTTTGTTTTTCATGAAACCAGATTCTAGTTGGTAAAAATAGAGTTATTACACTAGGCCTTGGAATGACTACACTAGGCCGTGGTATTTCAAATATGAGTATAGTAGGCCTTGGGTTGGTTTTTAACATGTATTTACCCATCAGTGTGTGTGTGAGCGGCGCAAACAACATTAATGAAACTTTTTAATGGTGAACCACAAATGTAAATTTATTTTTAATCAAAAAAAGTAAACCAAAAAATTATTTTTTACGGCGTTTGGGGGCAGATGGTTTCAATTTGGGGGTGTGCAGGGAATATGCAACACTTGCAGTTGAAGACGGTGTTTGAGGGGAAGGGGCAACAAAACTTGTGGGGGAAGGTAGTCCAGTTAAGGGAATTAAACTAGGAACACTTGGAGGAGAGGAAATCTGTTCAGGTACATTAGTTGTAATGGCATGTCGCCGTAGGCTTGTGTGCCTGGACCGACTTTGGCCCAATGCCCGCCTTGATAGATTTCGCCTTGAACTAGGGGCAAATATTGAGTGTAGGTCCCCCGTCTGCAGGTGTGGCTGCTGCTGCTGCTGAGGTGGCTGCTGCTGCTGCTGAGGTGGCGGCTGCTGCTGAGGTGGCTGCTGCTGCTGCTGAGGTGGCTGCTGCTGCTGCTGCTGCTGAGGTGGTTGTTGCTGCTGCTGAGGTGGCTGCTGCTGCTGAGGTGGCTGCTGCTGCTGAGGTGGCTGCTGCTGCTGCTGAGGTGGCTGCTGCTGAGGTGGCTGCTGCTGCTGCTCTTCGTTGGCAGTGCTCGTCCTTGCAGGAGGACTGGTGGCGGCAGTGATGGTCCAGGTTTGCAGAGTGGTGGTGGCAGGGCTACTACATGTTGTTGTAGTGGCAGGGCTGTTCCATGTTTGCCTAGTGGTGGCTGAGCTCCACGCATGCATGGGAGTGGCGGTGGTGCTCCAGACAGGAGCAGCGCTTGCCATGGTGGTGTCGGTGAAGTGACCAGCTGCACTCAGACTTGTGGTGGTGTAACGGTGGGTGTCCTGGCTTTGAATAGAGGTGTCCGTGCAGTGGTATGCAGCACAAGTCGGTAGTGAGGTGAAGCGAGTCAATGGTGGCACAGGTGGAAATGACACCACTGACTGCTGACCGTACCGATTATGCTGCATAGCCTGCAAGAAAGCATTGTTGCAGGCCTGCAGCACATTCAGCTGTTGCTCAGGACTAAGGTGTTCCGCCATGCCCTTTTCAATCTTACTAAAAAAATGGTGTGCTGGTCTGTTGAGGTCGGCCTCCAGACGGTCAAGGCGCTGTTCTACAGAATTGAAGCGGTGTTCAAAGTGGTTAAAACCATGTTCCATGAGTGCAAAACCGCTTTCAACTCTGTCGGACAGTGACTTGAGGCTGGAATTAAAGGCCTCGCTCAAATGCATAAACTCGGGCAAGACATTCCTGTCCAAGGCCCTCTGCCGCTGGCGGGTAGTGCCCGCATAACCAGTGGCAGAGACCTGGGACAGGGGAACACCTGATGGCCCAGCTTCCTGGTCACCAGCTGTGTGTGTGGCTGACCTGCAAGGTGCTTCCTGGCTGTCGGATGGCTGGGACGGGTCAGAGGACGTCCGAGGAAGGACCGCTCCAGGGCCAGGTTGCAGGGTGCTGCTCCAGGTGCTGTGGAATAAAGGAAAATCATTACTACCATGCCTTTACAAGAAGCATCAGCTGTGGATTAGAAAAACACAGATTAATAAAAATAAAAACCCAAAATTTATAATACTTACGATCTCGTGGCAAGGACCGGTCTTAGGAACTGCAACGCGTGATAGTGACGGTATCTAGTTCTGGTCCTTGACGCAGATCCACTGCGAACCTGGCCCTCAGCACGAACATCACTGTTGAAGCGGTCCTTGATCGAACGCCAACGTGTTCGGACTTTGTCCACTGTTGTTAAAAAAAAAACAGTGCCGTCAAGGACAACAGTCACTGCGGCACAATATAGCAATGCAATACTCAAAGCAGTCACTGTAGACCCCGATGACACTGTTGGGTTTCCTGCTAGAATACACCTAGCACGAAACCCAACAGTGCCGTCAAGGACAACAGTCACTGCGGCACAATGTAGCAATACAATACTCAAAGCAGTCACTGTAGACCCCGATGACACTGTTGGGTTTCCTGCTAGAATACACCTAGCACGAAACCCAACAGTGCCGTCAAGGACAACAGTCACTGCGGCACAATGTAGCAATACAATACTCAAAGCAGTCACTGTAGACCCCGATGACACTGTTGGGTTTCCTATTGGAATAGACGTCTTCATCCCGTTGTGGAACCTAGACAAAACACATTCATTAGAATAATCAAATTTAAATTGAATAAAAAGTTACAAAAAAAGAAACATAAAAAAGAGTAAAAATAGAAGATAAAAAATAAAGAACATTACAAATCATTTGATACATACATTCCGTATCACCACCGGGACTTGGCTTCGCTGCTCCTGCTCTTCGCCCTCACTAGTCCCATCCGCAGAAGATGATGATGACGATGTCTTAAAAAAGTAGAAAAAAACGTAAGAGATTTGGAGAAGCAGCAGATATACTTACCAGATGCACGAAAATAATCACCTCACGGTCTGCTTGCGCCAATTCCTGCCGCGATGGGGAATACTCGGATTCTGAAGACATACTGCATGTAAAAATAATAAAAATCATTAGTACATACATAATTTAAAAGGACAGGCATATAATGTAATATACTCACATTCTTCGCTGATATAAGATGGGTTCCTTGTTGACTGTCTGCTCTCCAATCTGTCAGTGTAGTAGTGGCAGAGTTTTGGCAGGCACCTCCTTTATATAGACTTTTTTTTTTTTACTTTAGAAGATTATAACTAGTACAACAAATGGTCACTACCAAAAAAACGCAGCGCTAAAAAAACGCTTACATGCGCATGCCAGTGCGCACGTATGCGCATCCATAGGCTATAATGGCCATTTTTAGCGCAAAACGTGCGCATACGTGCGCATGCGCTTTTTTGCAGGGCCAAAAAATGCAACTTGCTGCGTCTGGAAAATACAATCGCACACCCCAAAAAAACGCAGCGCATGAAAATCGCATACATGCGCATGCCAGCGCGCAGGTATGCGCACCCATGTTAAATATAGGGGAAAAAACGCATGCGCACGTATGCGTTTTTTTACAGCGCAAAAAAACGCAAATGTGAAACCAGCCTTAATCTGACATTTCCCTCTCCGTGGGTGTCACCATAATAACACTCCGACAGCAGTCGTGCTGTCTGGGCGTTATGTTTGACCCCGATCTCTCCTTCACCTCCCATATACAATCTCTTGCCCGCTCATGCCGCTTACACCTAAAGAACATCTCTAGAATCTGCATTTTCTCACCATGAAAACAACAAAAACCCTCACTGTCGCCCTGATCCACTCCTGCCTGGACTACTGTAACGCTCTATTAATTGGCCTCCCCCTCACTCAACTCTCCCCTCTCCAGTCCATCCTTATTGCAGCAGCCAGGGTTGTCCATCTGGCTAATCGTTTCTCAGACGCGTCCACTCTTTGCCAGTCATTACACTGGCTGCCCATTCATTACAGGATACAATTCAAAGTACTTGTTCTCACCCACAAAGCTATCCACAGTGCGGCACCCCCTTACATCTCCTCCCTCATTTCTGTCTATCGGCCTAACCGACCACTGCGCTCTGCAAATGACTTTCGACAAACCTCTGCCCTAATCCGTACCTCCCACTCCCGACTCCAAGACTTCTCCCGTGCTGCACCAATCCTCTGGAATGCTCTACCCCAAGATATTAGGACCATCCACAATTTGCATAGTTTTAGGCGCGCGCTCAAAACACATTTGTTCAGAGCGGCCTATCACATTCAGTAATCAAAGTCATTTTATGCTTGTGTGTGTGTAGCCCATTCACTATCTCCATCTATCCCCCACCCCCTGAAGATAGCTGGACCATCATTGTAAATACATCATTGTAAATACAAACCTGTGCTTTGTATCGCCCCCACCTCATTGTAGATTGTAAGCTCCCACGAGCAGGGTCGTCTTATTTCGCTTTAATTATTGTATTGTTAACGTTATTACTTACAGTCATATGTAAAAGTTTGGGCACCCCTATTAATGTTAACCTTTTTTCTTTATAACAATTTTGGTTTTTGCAACAGCTATTTCTGTTTCATATATCTAATAACTGATGGACTCAGTTATATTTCTGGATTCAAATGAGGTTTATTGTACTAACAGAAAATGTGCAATCTGCATTTAAACAAAATTTGACCGGTGCAAAAGTATGGGCACCCTTATCATTTTCTTGATTTGAACACTCCTAACTACTTTTTACTGACTTCCTGAAGCACTAAATTGGTTTTGTAACCTCATTGAGCTTTGAACTTCATAGCCAGGTGTATCAAATCATGAGAAAAGGTATTTCAAGTGGCCACTTGCAAGTAGTTCTCCTATTTGATTCTCCTATGAAGAGTGGCATCATGGGCTCCTCAAAACAACTCTCAAATGATCTGAAAACAACATAGCTTTTCAGGGGAAGGATACAAAAAGTTGTCTCAGAGATTTAACCTGTCAGTTTCCACTGTGAGGAACATAGTAAGGAAATGGAAGAACACAGGTACAGTTCTTGTTAAGCCCAGAAGTGGCAGGCCAAGAAAAATATCAGAAAGACAGAGAAGAAGAATGGTGGGAACAGTCAAGGACAATCCACAGACCACCTCCAAAGACCTGCAGCATCATCTTGCTGCAGATGGTGTCACTGTGCATCGGTCAACAATACAGCGCACTTTGCACAAGGAGAAGCTGTATGGGAGAGTGATGCGAAAGAAGCCGTTTCTGCAAGCACGCCACAAACAGAGTCACCTGAGGTATGCAAAAGCACATTTGGACAAGCCAGTTACATTTTGGAAGAAGGTCCTGTGGACTGATGAAACAAAGATTGAGTTGTTTGGTCATACAAAAAGGCGTTATGCATGCGCTGTATTGTTGACCGATGCACAGTGACACCATCTGCGCTGCGGAATATGTTGGCGCTATATAAATAAAGATTATTATTATTATTGTCTGTACAAGTCTCCTCTAAAATGTAAAGTGCTGTGGAATATGTTGGCACTATAGAAATAAAATAATAAATAATTATTATTATTACTGTCTAGTACACTGGTTATAGCAGTATATGGTTTATGTAGAGGTCGGAAATGTGAAGAGGCTGATGGAAAGCAGTGAGCCAAAGATACAGTTAGGTCCATATATATTTGGACAGAGACAACATTTTTCTAATTTTGGTTCGAGACATTACCAGAATGAATTTTAAACAAAACAATTCAGATGCAGTTGAAGTTCAGACTTTCAGCTTTCATTTGAGGGTATCCACATTAAAATTGGATGAAGGGTTTAGGAGTTTCAGCTCCTTAACATGTGCCACCCTGTTTTTAAAGGGACCAAAAGTAATTGGACAGATTAAATAATTGTAAATAAAATGTTCATTTCTATTACTTGTGTGGTGTTTGCAGGATGCAGTGACGAGTCGCGAGACTGTTAGGTGCTTTCTATCTTAACGCTTATAAGACCAGAGGGAACTTTCCTCAGTCCCGGCCTGATCACCAAAAGGGGTAACATGGGTTGCCCTCGCAGGGGGTTCTATACAAGCACACACAAACGGGTAGAACATGACTACTTCCGGCAACAGCCGGTAACTATAATGCTGTGGTATGGCCGACTACAGGTCCTTAATTATAAAGTCAACTTAGCCGTCCAGACGTCCCTCGCCGTTCGGGTTGGTGGTCTTTCGGCGTAGTAGATGCTGGGCCCAGTTGCTGAGGCAATGACGAAGACTTCGCGCACTCCGGCGCGCTGATGACACTGGAGCCCCACAGGCTCCGGCGTAGTCCTTGGACGGTTGGGCCGCAGCCCCTGGCCTGGGGCAAGCGGCAGCGATGTGTGGTGGCAAATGACAGGCCACCTGCGCAGCTAATGGCTGCGACGGGGAGTCCGCGCTCAGCAGAGGCCCGGCCCCTGCTGCGGCCCGGAGTGGGACAGTGGTAGTCGCCGGCGGTACTGTACTTGCCGTGGCCACTAGTGAGAACAGGGCAACTGCAGGTGGCGGGGAAGAGGCTGCAGTCGCGAGGTGGAGCGAGACCGCAGCGGCCGCGGGTGACCGCAGGTAGGCCACAGCTGCGGGCTGAGGGGAGGCGGCAGCGGTCGCGGGTTGAGCTGGGGCCACAGTGGCCACGGGCTGGAGCGGGGCGGCAACGGCCGTGAATGATCGCAGGCAGGCCGCAGCCGCGGGCTGGAAGAAGGTGGCGGCCGCCGCTGGTCGACACGGGGCAGCGGTTCTCGGACGGTCGTCTCGGCGCTGTCCCACTGATGTCCAGGGGAAGTATCCCTCCTGTCTCTGGCCTCCTTCCTGGCTCTGGTGAGTCGCTCTGGCTCTCAGTCGCTCCCACAATCTCCTGCTCCTTCTGTCTCATTCTGCTGACTCATCGTCCCGGGAATTCGCCTCCTCCTTTGTACTGGTCCCTCCTCCAGCCAATCTGTCTGTCACAACGGTCCGTCCCCAAACTCTGTCCCCTGGAAACAGTTTCCCCGGAACCCAGGTGACGGTCCCCTTGGTTCCTACCTGGACACTCGACGGGGACCCTCTCTCCCACACTTGGTTGGAAACCCTTTGTTGGCAATGACTGCCTGAAGTCTTGAACTCATGGACATCACCAGACGCTGTGTTTCCTCCTTTTTGATGCTCTGCCAGGCCTTCACTGTGGTGGTTTTCAGTTGCTGTTTGTTTGTGGGCCTTTCTGTCTGAAGTTTAGTCTTTAATAAGTGAAATGCATGCTCAGTTGGGTTGAGATCAGGTGACTGACTTGGCCATTCAAGAATATTCCACTTCTTTGCTTTAATAAACTCCTGGGTTGCTTTGGCTTTATGTTTTGGGTCATTGTTCATCTGTAGTATGAAACGACGACCAATCAGTTTGGCTGCATTTGGCTGGATCTGAGCACACAGTATGGCTCTGAATACCTCAGAATTCATTCAGCTGCTTCTGTCCTGTGTCACATCATCAATAAACACTAGTGACCCAGTGCCACTGCCAGCCATGCATGCCCAAGCCATCACACTGCCTCCGCCGTGTTTTACAGATGATGTGGTATGCTTTGGATCATGAGCTGTACCACGCCTTCGTTATACTTTTCTCTTTCCATCATTCTGGTAGAGGTTGATCTTGGTTTCATCTGTCTAAAGAATGTTCTTCCAGAACTGTGCTGGCTTTTTTAGATGTTTTTTAGCAAAGTCCAGTCTAGCCTTTTTATTCTTGATGATTATGCAGTGAACCCTCTGTATTTACTTTCATGCAGTCTTCTCTTTATGGTAGATTTGGATATTGATATGCCTACCTCCTGGAGAGTGTTGTTCACTTGGTTGGCTGTTGTGAAGGGGTTTCTCTTCACCATGGAGACTATTCTGCGATCATCCACCACTGTTGTCTTCCATGGGCGCCCAGGTCTTTTTGCATTGATGAGTTCACCAGTGCTTTCTTTCTTTCTCAGGATGTACCAAACTGTAGATTTTGCCACTCCTCATGTTGTAGCAATTTCTCGGATGGGTGTTTTCTGTTTTTGCAGCTTAAGCATGGCTTGTTTCACCTGCATGAAGAGCTCTTTTGACAGCATGTTTCCTTCACAGCAAAACCTTCCACATGCAAGCACCACACCTCAAATCAACTCCAGGCCTTTTATCTGCTTAATTGAGAATGACATAACAAAGGGATTGCCCACACCTGTCCATGAAATAGCCTTGGAGTCAATTGTCCAATTACTTTTGGTCCCCTTAAAAACAGGGTGGCACATGTTAAGGAGCTGAAACTCCTAAACCCTTCATCCATTTTTAATGTGGATACCCTCAAATGAAAGCTGAAAGTCTGAACTTCAACTGCATCTGAATTGTTTTGTTTAAAATTCATTGTGGTAATGTCTCGAACCAAAATTAGAAAAATGTTGTCTCTGTCCAAATATATATGGACCTAACTGTATATGTGTTACATTCTGCAAGGACGAGTTATGGATGAAAGAAGATGTCATGGCAGTTGGGGCCTACTGGTAAAAAAAGGGAAATTTAATGACTACCATCGGCGAGAATGTCACCAATGAGTTATGGTACTATAGGATTTCCACATACAGTATATTATTATTAGAGTTGAGCGATACCGTCCGATACTTCAAAGTATCGGATCGGAATGGATCGGCCGATCTTAAAAAAAAGTATCGGTATCGCCGATTCCGATACCGGAAGTCCCATTCAAGTCTATGGGACTTCCGGTATCGGAATAAGAAAAATCCTGTTTTTCCCTTGTACAGCCTCTCTGGGGTCTGTACGGGCCTTTCGGGGGGCTGTGCCGGCCTGCCAGGGGGTCTGTGCAGGCTCCGGTGGTCTGTGCCGGCCTGCGGGGGGCTGTGCCGGCCTGCCAGGGGGGCTGTGCAGGCTCCGATGGGCTGTGCCGGCCTGCCGGGGGGCTGTGCCGGCCTGCCGGGGGGCTGTGCAGGCTCCGGGGGGCTGTGCCGGCCTGCCGGGGGGCTGTGCCGGCCTGCCGGGGGTCTGTGCAGGCATCGTACGATGGGACTACAAGTCCCATCGGGCGATGCCTGCTACCATGACAGTGATTGACACATTAGCCAATGATGGGACAGTAGTAGTCCCATCATCCGGCTAATGTGTTGAATGTAAAAAAAAAAAAAAAATTACATGCTACATACACTCACTGGCCACTTTATTAGGTACACCATGCTAGTAAGGGGTTGGACCCCCTTTTGCCTTCAGAACTGCCTCAATTCTTCGTGGCAGAGATTCAACAAGGTGCTGGAAGCATTCCTCAGAGATTTTGGACCATATTGACATGATGGCATCACACAGTTGGCGCAGATTTGTCGGCTGCACATCCCTGATGCGAATCTCCCGTTCCACCACATCCCAAAGATGCTCTATTGGATTGAGATCTGGTGACTGAGGAGGCCATTTGAGTACAGTAAACTCATTGTCATGTTCAAGAAACCAATCTGAGATGATTCGAGCTTTATGACATGGCGCATTATCCTGCTGAAAGTAGCCATCAGATGTTGGGTACATTGTGGTCATAAAGGGATGGACATGGTCAGCAACAATACTCAGGTAGGCTGTGGCGTTGCAACGATGCTCAATTGGTACCAAGGGGCCCAAAGAGTGCCCAGAAAAAATTCCCCACACCATGACACCACCACCACCAGCCTGAACCGTTGATACAAGGCAGGATGGATCCATGCTTTCATGTTGTTTACGCCAAATTCTGACCCTACCATCCGAATGTCGCAGCAGAAATCGAGACTCATCAGACCAGGCAACGTTTTTCCAATCTTCTACTGTCCAATTTCGATGAGCTTGTGCAAATTGTAGCCTCAGTTTCCTGTTCTTAGCTGAGAGGAGTGGTACCCAGTGTGGTCTTCTGCTGCTGTAGCCCATCTGCCTCAAAGTTCGACGCACTGTGCGTTCAGAGATGCTCTTCTGCCTACCTTGGTTGTAACGGGTGGCAATTTGAGTCACTGTTGCCTTTCTATCAGCTCGAACCAGTCTGCCCATTCTCCTCTGACCTCTGGCATCAACATGGCATTTCCGGCCACAGAACTGCCGCTCACTGGATTTTTTTTCTTTTTCGGACCATTCTCTGTAAACCCTAGAGATGGTTGTGCGTGAAAATCCCAGTAGATCAGCAGTTTCTGAAATTCTCAGACCAGCCCTTCTGGCACCAACAATCATGCCACGTTCAAAGGCACTCAAATCACCTTTCTTCCCCATACTGATGCTCGGTTTGAACTGCAGGAGATTGTCTTGACCATGTCTACATGCCTAAATGCACTGAGTTGCCGCCATGTGATTGGCTGATTAGAAATTAAGTCTTAACACACAGTTGGACAGGTGTACCTAATAAAGTGGCCAGTGAGTGTACATACAACATGCATACTACATACATGCTACATTCATACTACATACTACATACATGCTACATTCATACTACATATATACTACATGCAACATACATACTACATACATACTACATGCAACATACATACTACATATATACTACATGCATGCAACATGCATACTACATATATACTACATGCTACATACATACTACATATATGCTACATACATACTACATATATACTACATGCATGCTACATACATACTACATACATACTACATATATGCTACATACATACTACATGCTACATACATACTACATATATACTACATGCATGCTACATACATACTACATGCTACATACATACTACATATATACTACATACATACCACATACATACTACATACATACTACATACATGCTACATACATACTACATATATACTACATGCATGCTACATACATACTGCATGCTACATGCATGCTACATACATACTACATACATACTACATGCTACATACATACCACATATATACTACATACATACTACATACAATACATTCATACAATACATACATAGACATACAGTACATATAACATAGAGTAACATACTTACCAATACTTGTCACATTGTTCCCCGAAGCCATTGTCTTTTACGGAATAAATATTAACATAACAAACCACAGAAATACTCACCCACGATCCGAAGCAGTCCACGAGTGTGTCCCACGACGATCTTGGGTAGAGAACTGCAGCATCAGCTGTTGCTGCCGTTCTCTACGGGCTGTAGGAATCCAATGACGGAAGGTAGGTATCCTTCCGCACTGTATTCCTCCGCCACTTAAAAAAAAAAAAAGTCCCTAGTCTCACTTTATGCCATTGCTGTGTGGGAAATTCCCACGCAGCAATGGCATAAAGTGAGACTAGGGACTTTTTTTTTTTTTAAGTGGCGGAGGAATACAGTGTGGAAGGATACCTACCTTCCGTCATTGGATTCCTGCAGCCCGTAGAGAACGGCAGCAACAGCTGATGCTGCAGTTCTCTACCCAAGATCGTCGTGGGACACACTCGTGGACTGCTTCGGATCGTGGGTGAGTATTTCTGTGGTTTGTTATGTTAATATTTATTCCGTAAAAGACAATGGCTTCGGGGAACAATGTGACAAGTATTGGTAAGTATGTTACTCTATGTTATATGTACTGTATGTCTATGTATGTATTGTATGAATGTATTGTATGTAGTATGTATGTAGTATATATGTGGTATGTATGTAGCATGTAGTATGTATGTAGCATGCATGTAGCATGTAGTATATATGTAGTATGTATGTAGCATGTAGTATGTATGTAGCATGCATGTAGTATATATGTAGTATGTATGTAGCATGTAGTATGTATGTAGTATGTATGTAGTATATATGTAGTATGTATGGAGCATGTAGTATGTATGTAGCATGCATGTAGTATATATGTAGTATGTATGTAGCATGTAGTATGTATGTAGCATGCATGTAGTATGTATGTAGTATGTATGTAGTATATATGTAGTATGTATGTAGCATGTAGTATGTATGTAGCATGCATGTAGTATATATGTAGTATGTATGTAGCATGTAGTATGTAGCATGCATGTAGTATGTATGTAGTATATATGTAGTATGTATGTAGCATGTAGTATGTATGTAGCATGCATGTAGTATATATGTAGTATGTATGTAGCATGTAGTATGTATGTAGCATGCATGTAGTATGTATGTAGTATGTATGTAGTATATATGTAGTATGTATGTAGCATGTAGTATGTATGTAGCATGCATGTAGTATATATGTAGTATGTATGTAGCATGCATGTAGTATGTATGTAGTATGTATGTAGCATGTAGTATGTATGTAGCATGCATGTAGTATATATGTAGTATGTATGTAGCATGTAGTATGTATGTAGCATGCATGTAGTATATATGTAGTATGTATGTAGCATGTAGTATGTATGTAGCATGCATGTAGTATATATGTAGTATGTATGTAGCATGTAGTATGTATGTAGCATGCATGTAGTATATATGTAGTATGTATGTAGCATGTAGTATGTATGTAGCATGCATGTAGTATATATGTAGTATGTATGTAGCATGTAGTATGTATGTAGCATGCATGTAGTATATATGTAGTATGTATGTAGCATGTAGTATGTATGTAGCATGCATGTAGTATATATGTAGTATGTATGTAGTATGTATGTAGCATGTAGTATGTATGTAGCATGCATGTAGTATGTATGTAGTATTTTTTTTTTTTTAACATTTAACACATTAGCCGGATGATGGGACTACTACTGTCCCATCATTGGCTAATGTGTCAATCACTGTCATGGTAGCAGGCATCGCCAGATGGGACTTGTAGTCCCATCGGACGATGCTTGCACAGACCCCCGGACATCAGCACAGCCCCCCGGCAGGCCGGCACAGCCCCCCGGCAGGCCGGTACAGACCCCCACAGGGTGCACAGACCACCGGCAGGCCGGCACAGCCCCCCGGCAGGCCGGTACAGACCCCCACAGGGTGCACAGACCACCAGCAGGCCGGCACAGCCCCCCGGCAGGCCGGTACCGACCCCGGGCAGTCCACACAGCCCCCCAGCAGGCCGGCACAGCCCCCCGGCAGGCCGGCAGAGACCCCCGGAAGGCCCGAAATGACGGCGCATCATGATGCGCACACACCGCGCATCATGATGACGTCAGGCTGTCAATCAACTTTGAACTTCCGATTCCGATGCCGACTTCCGATATTGAAAAAATATCGGAAGTCGGTATCGGAATTCCGATACAGCAAGTATCGGCCGATACCCGATACTTGCGGTATCGGAATGCTCAACACTAATTATTATTAATAGTTATTATAGCACCATTTATTTCATGGCACTTTACATGTGAGGAGGGGTATACATAATAAAAGCAAGTACAGTAATCTTAAACAATAAAATTTGCAATTGGTACAGGAGGAGAGAGGACCCTGCCCGCAAAGACTCACAATCTACAAGGGATGAGTGGGGATAAAGTAGACGAAGGTAGAGCAGGTCATGCAGTGGCTTGGTCAATCCGTGGTTACTGCAGGTTGTATTCTTGTTGGAAGAGGTAGGTCTTTAGGTTCTTTTTGAAGGTTTCTATGGTAGGAGAGAGTCTGATATGTTGTGGTAGAGAGTCCCAGAGTAGGGGTGATGCGTGGGAGAAATCTTGTATGCGATTGTGGGAAGAGAAGATAAGAGGGGAGTAGAAAAGGTGATATTATGAGGATCGGAGTTTGCGTGCAGGTAAGTACCGGGAGATGAAGTCATAGATGTATGGAGGGCAAAGGTTGTGGATGGCTTTGTATGCCATGGTTAGGGTTTTGAACAGGAGTAATGGGTAATGGGGAGCCAGTGCAGGGATTGACAGAGGGTACAGGCCAGGGACAGGTGGTTTAGTCAGGCAGCAGAGTTTAGAATAGATTGGAATGGTGCGAGAGTATTAGAGGGGAGGCCGCAGAGCAGGAGGTTGCAGTAGTTAAGGCAGGAGATGATGACGGCATGGACTAGGGTTTTTGCAGATTCTTGGTTGAGGAATGTACGGATCTGTAAAATATTTTTGAGTTTTAGTCGGCAGGAAGTGGAAATGGCTTGGATATGTGGTTTGAAGGAGAGATGAGTGTTAAGGATTATCAGCGAGCTTGTAGGACTGGGGAGAGTGGGCAGCCATTTACTTTAATGGATAGGTCCGTTGGGGGGGTCAAGTGAGATGGGTGAAAGATGATAAATTCTGTTTTGTCCTTATCAAGTTTTAGAAATCTAGTGGAGAAGGATGAAATAGCAGGCAGACATTGTAGGATTCTGGTTAGTAGGGAGGTGATATCTGGTCCAGAGTTGTAGATCTGTGTGAAATCAGCATAGAGGTGATACTGAAAGCCATGAGATTCTATGAGCTGTCTGAGGACAAAGGTGTAAATGGAGAAGAGCAGGGGCCATAGGACTGAGCCTCGTGGGACTCCGACAGATAGGGGGTGAAGTGAGGAGGTGGTGTACGAGTGGGAGACGCTGAATGTCCGGTCTGTTAGGTATGACGAGATCCAAGATAGGGCCAAGTCTGTCATACCAAGGGATGAGAATGGTCCACTGTGTCAAAGGCATAGGACAGGTCCAGGAGGAGAAGAACAGAGTAGTGTCGCTTGGTGTCAGGAAAATATGAACATTTTCCATGGTTTTGATTACACATACAGAGATATTGGCTGCAGTTCCTTGGTTTTTGAGTGACACGCTGCTCCTCCCCAATTAGGTTTGTGCAGTGCACATACACAAAGCACCCTGTGCAGGCTTAGCTCACAGACATCCTCCTCCTCACATAGCTGCAGTTCCCTTTGTTTGTCTGTAATTCTATCCCACTCTTTCCCCCTCCCTCGGGAATGTGGCTTATGACCAGCTAACTCAGGCTTTGTTTAAAAGCACATGGTTCTTTGTATATTCAGGATCGAATATAACACAGAATATTCATAGAGACAGGAAACTTATATTTTTGGAATCTGCATGGTTAGAGCTATCCACAGGTGGGTTTTGAAGCTTCTACTCCCACCAGAAATCGAGTAAAGGGTTTATGGTTCCCAGTAACACATACATATTGGTATCAAAAGAAAGGTAATTTTGTAATAAGAAAAATGATACCCCTGTCATCTCATTTCAAGGTTTCCACCCAGAGTTATGAGTAGTAGTTTCTTAATAACTTTCTAAAGGGGGCATAACCAGCCACCCTGTGAGGTCATCCAGTGAGACGACTCTTAGTTTGGGCAAAGGTATAAAGCTCAGAGGCCCAGACAAAGGGGGGTCATTTGCCCAGGTGCCAGCTAGGAAGCTGTGCTGATAGACCATTTTCCCTTGGGGAAGGTGCCCCTCCCCCCCTCTACATGGTGTGCCATGGACTCATAAGAGTAAGTATCTGTACTAGAGATGAGCGACTTTGCCTTTTTTTCGGGTCGAGTCGGGTTTCATGAAACCCAACTTTCTCAAAAGTCGGGTCAAACGAAATCGGCCGATTATCGTGAAAAGTCAATGGGGAAGAAAAGTCGGCAGTAAGTGGAGGACAGGAAACACACCTACAGTGCCCATTTTAATGGCAAAAACATCAATTCTTAGTACTTAAGCTTGTCAACCTTAATTTACTTTATAATAATAGTTAGGCATTGAAAACTGGGGGTTATTTGGCTAAAGTTGTGGGGGGGTAGGGCTGGCTCCAGATTTTCGTGGGCCCAGGGCCAAAGAGTGTCAATGGGCTCCTTTAACACATGCCACAATTCGTGATCCTCTGATACGGCAGAGAAATAGCGGTATAGTACAATGAAAAAAACTTCACTTTTTACATCTCATGACTGATATCCATTTTAAATTCTCCAATAGCTCCAGAAACGGACAGTATATTACTCCATACAGTATTATGGCCACCGCATAGTGTGCTATACAGAGTAATGAGGCCCATATATTTCTCCATACAGAATCATTGGTCCCATATAATGTTTGAAACAGTGTATGATGAGCTACACATAATGCTACAGTATATGTTGGTCCCCATGGATGAAGCTCCACTGTGTTATGGGCCCAATTAATGCTCCATATATAATGGGCCCCATTTCTAATGCTCCAGTGCATAATGGGCCCTGTAAATGCTGCTCCAGTGTCTGATGTCCACCTTTGGAATACTCCAGTGTAAGGTGGGCCTCATATATCATTCTCCAGAGTATAGCGCTCCCCAAAAATTGCTGTCCCAACATTGAAAACAATTAAATAAGTCTCCTCGCTAGGGAATCCCTGTACTAGTCTAGACTCCTCGTCGTCCCCATCTTCCATCTCTCTGCACTTGGACTGTTTAGGCAGAGGGCGCACAGACGTGATGTCATCGCGCTCTCTGACCAGAATGTCACTGTCAGGAAACGCGGAAGACGTTACGGCAGTGGAGCAGGGAGAGGTAAGTATTTCAACTTTGCAAGTGCTGTGATTCTGAGCAAGCACGGGGGGGCCCACTCGTTGGCGACGGCACTGGCACAGGGCCCCTCATAGTACGCCGGTGTGTCTGACAGCGGGTGTGCACCCCTACCGTCAGAGACACTTGATTCTACTATGAGGGACCTTGTGCCAGTGCCAGTGCCTTTGCCAAACAGTGTGCCCACCCACCTGTCCAGGGCAGCGGCACTCGCACGGGTGCATGTGTCAGGTGGTGACCCCAGCCCTGTGGGGGGAGGCAGCCCAGTTAGGGAGGTGGAAAAATTGGCATATGTTGATGTTGGACATTCAGCAGCTGCAAATGGAGTAATTGGAGAAGTCCGAGGAAGAGGAGGACAAAAGCAAGCCATTTTTCTGGCAACCTACGTGTCAGCAGGGGAGGGTGGGACAAAATCCTTTGAAACCCATGCATGGTTCATTTTAATGAAGGTTAGATCATCAACATTTTGGGTCGACAGACGCGTCCTTTTTTCTGTCAGGATTGATCCAGCAGCACTGAAGACTCGTTCAGATAACACACTAGCAGCAGGGCAAGGGAGCTCCTGTAAGGCATATTGTGTCAATTCAGGCCAGGTGTCAAGTTTACTGGCCCAATAATCCTTAATGTGCGTCAAAGTTTGCATGAGCAGACGCATAAGTGGGATGCTCATGCTTATGATGGCATCATCTGCGCTTACCAGCCGTGTGCATTCCTCAAAACACTGAAGGACTTTACAGAGGTCTTTCAGCTTCGACCACTGCACACCAGACAATTCCATGTTTGCCTGCAAACTGCCTGCCCGTGTATCCTCCCACAAATTAATTACAGCCTGCCTCTGTTTGCACAGCCTCTGAACCATATGCAGGGTGGAGTTCCACCTTGTTGCAACGTCGATAATTAGGCGGTGCTTGGGAAGGTGGAGCAATCGCTGCAGCTTCTGCATACGACTGGAGTGTACGGGCGACCGATGGATGTGTGAACACAGTCTTCGCACCTTATGGAGCAGGGCTGTTAACTCCGGATAATTATTGAGGAAGCACTGCACCACCAGGTTCAAGGTGTGAGCCAGGCAAGGTATGTGTCTGAGTTTTGAAAGGGTTATGGCTGCCACAAAATCCCGGCCGTTATCACTAACTACCTTGCCTGCCTCAAGATGTAGACTGCCCAGCCATGACTCAGTTTGTCGCTGCAAGTAGTCGGCCAGTACCTCCGCGGTGTGTCTGTTGTATCGCAAACACATCATCTTCAACACAGCATGCTGAGGCTTACCACTAGCTGTTCGATAGTGGGACACCTCGTGTGCAACACTGGCGGCTGCAGATGGAGTGCTCGTGCGACTGTGCTCTGTGGACGAGCTTTCGCTTCTGGAGGAGGAGGAGGAGGAGGGTCGAACGCCTACAGCCAACTGTTTCCTATACCGTGGGCTAGGCAGCACTGTCCCACCGCCGCTGTCCCCTGTGGATCCTGCATCCACCACATTAACCCAGTGTGCAGTGATGGACATGTAACGGCCCTGGCCATGCCTACTGGACCATGCATCTGTTGTGAGGTGCACCTTTCCACTCACTGATTGCTTGAGTTCATTGGACAATGCGGTCTTTCACATGCACGTGGAGGGCTGGGATGGCTTTTCGCGAAAAGAAGTGCCGACTGGGTAGGTCATAGCATGGTACTGCGTAGGCCATGAGCTCGCGGAAAGCTTTGCTTTCAACCAACCGGTAGGGCATCATCTCTAATGAGATTTGTTTGGCAATATGGGCATTGAAAGCCAGTGTACACGGATGAGAGGATGAGTACTTTCTTGTTCTACTCAGTGTCTCTGGTAGGGTGAGCTGGACTTGAGAGCTGCATATGGTGGAACTAGCGGTGGACATGGCGGACTGAGAGAGGGTTGGTGATGGTGATGGTGTTGGTGGTGTTGCTGATGGCCTAGATTCAGTCTTTCGTAGCAATAACATTGTGATTCCATTACTGCTTTGCCCTTGCGACGACACCTCGACATTTGCTGCTGGTGGTGTGCTAGCCGGTGGGCTTACAGTGGGGGAAGCGATGTAGCATTGCTGACTACCTTCATTCGGAGCAGGTGCACATGTGGTACGTGAGGTTTGGTAATCCATCCACACTTGCAAGTGCATGGTGGTTAAATGTCTAAGCATGCAACTGGTATTCAAATTTCTCAGATATTTCCCTCGACTAAAGGTCTTTACGCACTTCTTACAGATAACTTTTGCCTGATCATTAGGAGTTTGTTTAAAAAAGTGCCACACTGCACTCTTCCTAAAGTACTGTGGAAGACATTTTGAGACCTTGCACACAGTGCTAATTTGACCGTCTGGCCAAGCTGTCCTGCAACTCTTTTGTTTTTTGTAACCTGTTTTTGGACTGCTACGGTCCTGCCAGATAACAGCTGTTGCGATGTTGTTGCCTGCTGCGGATCCTCCTCCTCCTCTTCTGAGCTATTGGCAGCGGCACCCTCTTCCCCCAATGGATGCCAATCTGGGTCAACAACTGGGTCATCCATCACCTCCTCTTCAATTTCATGTGTACCTTCCTCTGTGTCACCGTGTGAGGTGGTATAGTATCCGGGAAGGGGCACGAGAGTTTCATCAGGGTCTGATTCTGCCTCAGTACACTGCGAGGACAATGTAGTGCTCTGAGTGAATGTACCAGCAGAAAAATCTAGCAGTGGCTGTGCATCAGTGCACTCCATGTCAGATTCATCTTGGACTGGGGAATTCACGATTTGACTTGATAACCCAGGCATGGTATGTGAAAAGAGCTCCATGGAGTAATCGGTAGTGTGGCCTGCCACATCCTTCACTTTTGGTAGTGGTGAAGGACACAAGGAAAGGTGTTGTTCCTGACCAGGAGCCTCCAATGACGACTCAGTGCTTTTATTTTTTGAAACTTCAGAAGAGGAGGTGAGAGAGCTGGAGGCTGTGTCAGCAATGTAAGCCAAAACTTGTTCCTGAAGCTCCGGCTTTAAAAGTGGTTAACCTACTCCCAGAAAAGAGAGCCTTCGAGGCCTTGTGGAGCCAGACGATGATGCAGGCTCAACACCTCCTGCCTTAGGTGCTATTGTGCTTTTGCCACTACCAACAGATGCAACACCACCACCATCGGGACCAGCTGGCAACCCCCGCCCACTTCCATGGCGTCTTCCACCATACTTGCTCATTTTTGTGAAAATGTACCCAAAATACCACCAGCTATATGGTACTGTAAAACAAGGTAGAAGGTGTATCTACTATTGGTGAGAATTTGAATCTCACTATAGATTTGAGGACGCAGAACTATTGTCTCTGGCCCAGTAGAGATTACACCTCAATGTAACAGGCTGAAATTGGATGGTGAATGACAAGGTGTAGGGTGTCTATAGGATTGGTGAGAATTTGAATCTCACTATAGATTTGAGGTAGCAGAACTATTGTCTCTGGCCCAGTAGAGATTACACCTCAATATAACAGACTGAAATTGGATGGTGTATGACAAGGTGTAGGGTGTCTATAGGATTGGTGAGAATTTGAATCTCACTATAGATTTGAGGATGCAGAACTACGTATTGTCTGTGGCCCAGGAGAGATTACACCTCAATGTAACAGGCTGAAATTGGATGGTGTATGACAAGGTGGAGAGTGTCTATAGGATTGGTGAGATTTTTGATCTCACTAGAGATTTGAGGACGCTGACAATGATGCTCTTAGTCCAAGTATGGACGCAGGCAGCCTAATAAGCAGGACTGCTGCACAGTGCACACACAAAAGGGTGGAAAAATGAACCCTTGGTAACTGTGCAGAAAAGAGGATGAAAAGTATTTTTGCTTTTAAAAAAGCAGTTTGCACAGCAGTGTGCAAACAGCAATGCAGCTATCAGGGAGCCTTATAAGGCAGCCTAATTATCCAACAGAGCTGATGCACAAAAATAGAGCCTCCCCTGTCACTGCACACAAAGTGTTGTGTTGTAAGTGGAAATCACTAACAGCAGAAGCAGTTTTTTTGTTCTTCTTGCATGCCTAACGCTCTCCCTACAGAATCAGCAGCAGCAGCTCTCCCTATGCTAAGATCGGCAGAAGTAAGATGGCAGTCGGCGTTCACGCCCTTTTATAGCCCCTGTGACGCCACACAAAGCCAGCCAATCACTTGCATGCCCTTCTCAAAGATGATGGTGACCGATGCCTATGTCATCGCGTTGCCCACAGTGTGCGTCCTCCATCATTGGCTGAAAAAGGGCGCTGGAAGCATCTTTTGAAACACGACTTTGGCGCTCTGGTCACCGACCTCGTGGCCGACCTCGCACTATGGTCGGGTTTCATTTCATGAAACCCGACTTCAGCGAAAGTCGGCGACTTTTGAATATGACCGACCCGTTTCGCTCAACTCTAATCTGTACATTATGCACAAATATTGACTACAGAGAACGATTGTAAAAATGATATTACCATTATATGATTGATCCATGATGGTAATATCAATCTTGGAACAGTAGTTTTGGTTAATGATTAGTATGGGGGTATTATCACTGTGGGTATGGTCTGCTGGTATTACTTGTCTCTTACATTTCAGCATTGATGGAAATATTTGTACAGATGTAATAATTGGCATGACAACATTATTATGTCACTATCTGGTAGCATTATTTAATGATGTAACACTAGTATTGCAATAAATCTTTATTTTCTAAAATCTCAGACAGGGTCATATTTGTAATAAAGACCCCATCTGGAAAAGTTGTTATGGGAGGGGTTGTGCAGGGTTGAATGGGCCACTGTGCTTTCAAATAGCATGGCTGAATTTCAGTTCTATTCTAGCCATAATCATATGACTTTACCTCACAGTCATACTGTATGTGAGGTAAAGAGAAAAAAAAGAGCATGTGTTTACTGGGAGCGACATTGTGTAGCACATAAAATGACATGTTATAAGAGCAGAACAACAAGTGTATATTTGCCATTCAGGCCCCTATATAGAGGAGAACCTCAACTAATCCCACCATCTTTGTTACTGTATGGTAGGTGCAGGGCCCTCCTTTCAAGAGTATTTGCATTATTTGCAAATATACACATTAGCTAATGTCATGTAAGTAATGTTGATAGGTAATTACCTAACAGGCTTTTCTGTCCATGGTGGCAAACCCAAATGTTTGTTATTTTTTTCTATACCAAAAAAAAATAATTACATCATCTTATTGATTATTGCCCCAATTTTATTTCAAATAATCTTTCCAGCAGAAAGTCTTTACTATTGCCTTCCTGACCTCTTGGTTTCTCAGACAGTAAATAATCGGATTAAACAAAGGGGTTAAAACACTGTACAGAACAGAGGAGAGCTTCACAATGTCAAATGAATCTCCAGGTGCTGGTCCAATATAGTTGAAGTTTGCAGTCACATAGAACACTGTAACGACAATGAGGTGGGATGAGCAGGTAGAGAAAGCCTTCTTTCTTCCAATGGATGACTGTATCTTCAAGATAGTAGATATGATTTGTACATAGGAAGTGACAACAAACACAAATGGCGTCATCCCTAGAAAGACACTGACTATATACAATAGCAACTGACTAGTGTGTGTGTCAGTACAGGCCGCATTTAACATGCGGGGCACGTCACAAAAGAAATGATTGACATGCCTAGTTCCACAAAAGGTTAGTTTAGAGGTCATCAAGGTATGAAGGACGGAGTTTAAGAAACCACTAAACCAGGATGCTCCTACCAAGTATGAGCAGAACCTCTTATTCATAACGACCGAGTAATAGAGGGGGTTACATATGGCTACATAACGGTCATAAGCCATTGCGGCCAGAAGAAGACATTCTGACCCTCCAAGAGAGACAAAAAAGTAGAGTTGGGTGAAGCATCTATTAAAGGATATCCTTCTATTACCAGTGATGGCATTGACCAGCATAGATGGGAGGGTGACTGTAGAGTAACAGATGTCTAAAATGGATAAATAACTCAAGAAGAAATACATGGGAGTCTGGAGATGGTTGTCAATCCTTATAACACTAAATATTATCAGGTTTCCCAGTAGAATCATTGTATATATAGTTAGTATGAGAAATGACAGCAAAACCTGTCCACCTGAAAAGCCTAGTAGGATAAAATCACAAAAATAAGTCTGGTTTATAAGAGCCATCCAACGCTGAACCAGATTCTGGAAAAAAAAAGATTATTTATCACAATTGGAAAATTTATTTTATGATTTTTATATTTTGATTAATATGTGACTAACATTAGTGACATTAGTAGAAAAGCAGATAACACTGTAGTTATATTTTATTATTCTGCAAATCTTCCATCTGATGTTGAAGCTACATAGCAATACAATAATCATAATTTGTTACAGTGATTGGATTCCAGAGTAATTTTGTGACTTCTGATATTGCTACTATAATTTTTTACCTAACATTTTATAGCAGATTTATAACCACATTTCACAAAACAAATGGCAACTGTACTTTCGTAAACTTTACATAAATCAAAAGTACAAAGTTCTTCCCCTGCCCCGATTCCTAAACTCCCCATATACTCTGAAAAAAAGTTCTACTCTGTCTTGTTTATGACAAGATTGACTACCAGCACACTGAGATGTCAGTTTACACATCCTATTATACCCTATAGAGAAGGAGGTGTGAGGAGCAAAGTGAGAAATCAGGCAGAGGCTGAAACAGGAAGATCATGCTGTGCTTTCTATCAAGTTAATTTTAGCTCATCTCAAATCTGGATTCTACCTTCTCAGTAATGCTGCATAGGCTGACGATAACGCAATCCCAGGAAAGACAAAGGAGGTAGGATCAGGTGCTACTCCAAGACTGATCTCAGAAAGATGGCAGCTGACACCCTAGGTATGGGTAGCAGGGATGACCCGGAGGAAGTAATAGTAGATGCAGGCAGGCACTGTAGGAATATGAGAATCATGGATACAGACTATCAGCTGACGTTCAGATGAGTACTGGTAGGTGCGAACTGGAACGTCTGATGTACAGAGGAACACTGGCAGGTGCGGATAGACAGGCAGGCGGGTACAGCTGATAGGCAGGAAGGCACAGCTAATAGGCAGGCGGGCATGGCTGATAGACAGGTATACAGGAATATGAGCACTGGGGCCTGAGAACTAACAAGAATATTTAGCAAAAACTTGCAACATTGCACAGGCACCTCCTATCAGGTGGTGGTGCCTTATATAATGGGTGTATCCCAGCCATTGGCTAGGGACACTGTAGGATGGCACACTGTACCTTTAAGAGGATGGGACCATGTGCCTAAACACAGTGCCTGAGGATCTGCGCACTGTGCATGCACCCAGGGCATCAGCAGCCGGAGCAGGAAGAGCGGGAGGGAGACTGCAGTGATGTGTCAGCATCTCTGCTGGGGGAGAGAGGCCAAAGGCAGAGATGCCAGCGCTACATTACTCCCATCCTTTATGTCCCCTATTTTTCAAGCCCGCAAGAAATCCCTCCAGGAGGAGAGGATCATGGATATTCTCCCTGGGCTTTGAGGACCTCTCCTCAGGACCAAACCCCTTCCAATCTATTAGAAAAAAAAGGTTTTTCCTCTTACCCTCTTGGTGGCCAGAATGTTGTCTAACTTGAAAATGTCTTCAGTGCTGAGTGGAGCAGGATTGGCACCAGGATCTTAGAAAAAAGGACTGAGGACAACAGGCTTGAGGATAGACATGAAAAAAATGGGGATCCATATAGAGGCCGGGAGCTTGAGCTTGTAGGCTACTAGATTGATCTGCTTCAGAACCTTGAATGGACTGATTAAGCAAGGACTATTCTTCCCTCTTTTTGGAATTGTTAACGATTTCCTCCCTGTTTATAAGGATTAGATCCAAGGTAGCAGTTCCCCTTGTTTTCTCCCCTACCTTTTGGAAGATAAAGTTGTCAGCAAGAGAGGATAAGAATTTTCTTGACCTGTTAGTTTTGCCTGAGAGAGATTCCCAACAAATGTCTGGATAGTTGAAATCTCCCATGACAACTATGTCATATTTTTTGGAGAACGCGGCCATTTGATGCATAAAGAGTTCATCCATGTCTTCAGCTTGCACAGGCGGCCTGTAGTAAATGCCTACAATGGTCTCCTTTCCATTGTTCTGTCCTTGTATTCTTACCCAAACAGTTTCCACAGAACTCCCAGTCTCTGAAGCTTCAATCTCTGTGCAGATATACGTGTTTCTAACATACAATGCAACACCTCCTCCTCATTTATCAAGTCTGTTTCATGCAAATAAGTTGTATCCTTCTAGCCTTGTATTCCAGTCATGTGTATTGTCCCACCAAGTTTCGGTGATTCCAATGGCGTCATATTTCTTTTCCTGCGTTAGTAGTTCCAATTCTCCTTGTTTGTTGCCCATGCTTTGTGTATTAGTATAGAAACATTTTAGTTTGTGATTGGTTTCTCTTTCTCCAATATTTTTATTATTTAGATTCTTTTGTCTTTGTTCTTCCTTTCCACTTCTAATAGCAGACTTCTCAATAGCATTCGTCAGGTGTATGGCTTTTTCTGGCCTTTTGCTTCCCTTCCTGCATTGTTCTAGTTTAAAGCTCTCCTGATGAGTGTAGCAACCCACTTGATGAGGGTTTCAGCAGCAGCAATATCAGAGGTCATACAAACAGGGAACGGAATATTGGGTGTTGACAATAGACTACAAAAACTGGAGATTTGGCAGAGGATTCACTGACATGGCTATTGTAAGAAAATTCGCCCCAAGGCAGGAGTTTGGCCCAGTCACTCTGGTGGATATTAACGAAGTGCCATAAGAAGTTGATCAGAATCTAATTTACCTACTTCACCTGGCCGTTAGACTGTTGATGATAGGCTGAAGAGAAATCCAGAGTGACGTCTAGTAGTTTGCCGGCGGCTCTCCATAAGTAAACTGGACACCTCTATCCGACACAGTGTGGAGCACTAAGCCATGTAGGTGGAAGATATGTAAAACAAACTTCTCTGCAAGTACAGGAACAGATGGGAGACCGGTGGTGTGAAATGGGCCATCTTGGAGAAGCGATCCACAACCACCCAGATGACATGGCACCAGGCCAATACTGGAAGGTCAGTGATGAAACCCATTGTGATATGCAGTCAAGGAGCACATGGTTTGGGCAAAGGAAGTAGCCAACCGGAGTCTTGTTTCGGAGTCTTTTTCTGGGCACAAGAGGGCCAGGCAGAGATTAAATCAGCAATATCCTTACGCATATGTCAAGAAATGAGAAGAACTGTTTTCTTCCGTCCGACATGGCCAGCTAACTTAAAGGAGTGACCTAACAGAAGAAATCACTTTCTGTCAGATTCTTCAATGTAAGTCTTACCGGCAGGGAGCCGATAGAAATCCAGCGGAGCAATCGCAATAATCTTGGAGGGCTCGACAATGTGTTTAAGCTTTTCCTTCCTCCTGGTCAGAAGCCTGGAAAGATCTGGAGAGAGCGTCCACTAAGATGTTCTTAGCAGCTGGCTCAAAACGGAGAGTCAAGTTGAAGTGGGCAAAGAACAAAGATCATCTGGCTTGTTGAGGGTTAAGTCGCTGTGTTGATTGCAGATAGGTAAGGTTCTTGTGGTTAGTGTATATAACCACAGGATGCATTGCTCCATCAAGCAAGTACCGCTATAAATCCCTCTCTATGTGTTGCACTCTAAATGTGACATAAAATAGGAGCTAATCCATCAGATTCAATTGTAAATTAAGTGATCGTGCTTGAAGAAAGATAAAATGGATAAAATGCAAAGTGCAAGTCATATAAAGGCCTGAAATTGTGTTTTACTTTATGCATACACACATAATATCATATTCTAAAAAGTTACTTGAAATCTTGAAAGTATAATTCCCTGAAGGTGGCATTCTAGAAGCCACAATTTTTTTTTTCCTTCCATATAGCTGTATGAGGCTTATTTTTTGCTGTGTGAGTTTTATTGTTGAGTGGCATAATTTTGCAATAAAGAATAACTTATCACCAGTGGCCTACCACCAATGGCGGCAGGTCACGCTACTGCTATGGGGACCGTGAGCTGGGGGGGCAAGGGAGGACCATGGCGAGTGCATTATAATCTATGGGGACCATGAAGAGAACATTATATTCTATTTAGGATCATGGAAAGTGCATTATATTCTATGGAAGACCATGTGGAGAGCATTATATTCTATGGAGGACCATGGGGGAGTGTTATGAACTCATTTTCGGCTCCACCAGATGAGAGTTCCCCTCCCGTTTTCCCTCTGGTGGTGACAGGAGGTAGTGAGGTTGGTTTAAGTGGTAGTGATCTGTCACCTGATGAGGAAGATAACGATTGGATCTCTGGAGTATCAGACTGGATATAAGACAGCCAACGCCCTATCCTAGTGCTGGTGATTCAGTCTGCTTCTCAGATCCTGGACTTCAGCTCTCTTCCAGTCTTCTCAAGTTAAGTTTGTTTTTATCTATTGTTCACACTTGCGCTTGTTGGTCAGTTAAGTTTCTTGTGTGGTCAGCCTGCCCCTGCTGGGGCTATGCTGAATTTCCACTCCTATGTATCAGTATTTGCCAAGCTGCTTTTTGTCCCTTATTGGATTGGCCTCTTTTTGCTCTGTCTCAGAATATTTCAGAGTGCTGATATAGGTGTAGAAGTCTAGTGACTTCAGGGTTAATTTTGTTATCAGAAGTGTTGGACAATATTTTTGTAGGGTTTTTTTGGCAGATTGCAGACAGTGTCTTTCCTTTCCTGTCCTGTTTAGTTAGCTGGGCCCCATCGTTTGCTCAGCCTATTTTCCTTCCTTTGTTTGTAATTTCATCTTGTTTCACCATCAATACATGTGGGGGGCTGTCTTTCCTTTGGGGTCTGCTCTGGGGCAGTTAGTTTTCCTCTTTTCCTGCTTTAGGCTTATGTAGCTCTCCGGTTGTGACGAGGCGTCTAGGACCATCGTAGGAACGTTCCATGACTGCTGCTGGTTGTGCGGTTAAGTTCAGGGATCTGCAATCTGCATAGTTACCAACTTCTCTGGTTTTCTGAGACTTAGCTTGTTGTTTATTTTTTCCTCCTTGGTGACCCATTCATAACAGAATCACCAGCCATACCGCAGATTCTAGGGTACTCAAAAGCAGGAAGGAATTGTTAAAGAAAAAAGAAAAAAAAAAAAGTGTCAGAATTTTTTTTTTTCTATGTATTCTTTCCTCTTTTTCTCTGGGGCCGTAGGAGGATTTTTTTTCCTCATGGAGATTAAGCAACTGTCTGATCGTGTGGAGCAGCTTGCTGCTGAAGTACAGGGAATTTCCACCTACCTTATTCAGTCACATGCTGCTGAACCCAAGATTCCTACTCCTGATGTGTTTTCTGAGGATCGGTCTAAGTTTCTGAATTTTAAGAATAATTGTAAATTATTTCTTGCTTTGAGGCCTAACTCATCGGGGAGCTCTGTGCTGCAGGTTAAAATTGTCATGTCCTTGCTGCGCGGCGATCCCCAAGATTGGGCTTTTTCTCTGACACCTGAAAATCCTATTCTGACTAATGTGGATGCATTTTTTCAGGCCTTGGGGTTGTTGTATGATGAACCTAATGCCGTTGATCAAGCTGAGAGAACCCTGTTGGCATTAAACCAGGGTCAGGATCCTGCAGTGTTGTACTGTCAAAAATTCCAAAAGTGGGTGGTCCTTACTACATGGAATGATAGTGCATTGGCAGCTCTCTTTCGGAAAGGTTTGTCAGAGACCGTAAAAGATATGATGGTGCGATTTCCTGTTCCCTCTGGTCTGGATGGCTCTATGTCATTAGCCATTCAAGTTGATCGGCATTTTCGTGAACGTAAAACTGCACGCGAGGCGCTGCTACCTTTTGAACAAATGTCTGAACCTATGCAATGTGATGGGGTTTTGTCTAGGGCGCAAAGTCGGGAGTTTAAAAGGCATAATAAGCTGTGTTTTTTCTGTGGAGACGCCTCTCATACTATTTCTGTCTGCCCTAAACGAGAGTAACGTTTTGCACACACATTTGCTGTGGGCAGTATACAACCTAAGTTCCTTTTGGCAATTACTCTGATCTGCTCCTTGTCCACATTTTCCACTAAGGCTTTTGTGGATTCAGGAGCAGCTCTGAATCTGATGGATTTGGACTTTGCTAAACGTTGTGGTTTGTCCATGATGCCTCTGCAGATGCCTATTCCTTTGAGGGGTATTGATGCCACTCCTTTGGCGGAGAATAAACCTCAGTTTTGGACCCAGGTGATAATGCAAGTTGCCCCAGACCACCAAGAAAAGTGAAAATTTTTGGTGCTGCATAATTTGCATGAAACTATTGTTCTGGGGTTCCCCTGGTTGCAAACTCATAACCCAGTTTTGGATTGGAAATCTGTGTCTGTGGTGAGTTGGGGTTGTCAGTGTGTTCTTAGGGACGCTCCTGTTTTCTCCACCTCTCCTCAGTCTCATGATATTCCTGATTATCTGGCTGATTTCTCTGATGTTTTTAGTGAGAGTAAGTCTGCGTCTTTGCCTCCTCATAGGAGTTATGACTGTGCAATTGAGTTGATGCCTGGGTGTAAATTTCCCAAGGGTCGGCTTTTCAACTTATCTGTACCCGAACATGATGCTATGCGATCCTATATTAAGGAGTCGTTGGAGAAGGGTCATATTAGACCATCCTTGTCAACTTTAGGCGCTGTTTTTTTTGTGGCCAAGAAAGACGGTTCATTAAGACCATGCATTGATTATTGTTCCCTTAACAAGATGACGGTTAAATATCAGTACCCGTTACTGATTTCTGATGTCTGATTTATTCTCCAGAGTTAAGAGTGCCTGCTGGTTTACTAAGCTTAACCTCAGGGGGCGTATAATCTTATTCGCATCAAGCATGGGGATGAATGGAAGATGGCGTTTAATACTCCGGAGGGACATTTTGAGTACCTGGTGATGCCTTTTGGGCTCTCTAATGCCCCTTCTGTCTTCCAGTCCTTTATGAATAATATTTTCCGAGACTTTGTGGATAAGTTTTTGATCATCATCTGGATGATATTTTGGTCTTTTCTAGTGATTGGGATTCCCATGTGGAACATGTCCGGACTGTGTTCCGGATTTTGAGGGAGAATTCCCTGTTTGTTAAGGGATCGAAGTGCCTCTTTCTCGAAAGTTCTCCCCATCTGAACGCAACTATGACGTGGGGAATCGGGAATTGTTGGCCATGAAATGGGCATTTGAGGAGTGGAGACGTTGGTTGGAGGGAGCTAGACATCAATTTGTGGTCCTCACTGATCACAAGAATCTGATTTATCTGGAGTCGGCCAAACGCTTGAATCCTAGACAGGCTAGATGGGCCTTGTTTTTCACGCGTTTTAATTTTGTGGTCTCCTTTCCTTCCGGGCACTAAGAATGTTAAGGCAGACGCCCTTTCTAGGAGTTTCTTTGCTGATTCTCTTAATGTGACCGAACCTACTACTATCCTAGGCGAGGGGGTAGTTCTTTCTGCCATTTCGCCCGATTTGAGACGCGCCCTGGAGGAATTTCAGGAGGATAAACCTGAGCGTTGCCCTATGGGAAGATTGTATGTTCTGGACCAATGGAGAAAGAGAGTGATGTCTGAAGTCCATTGCTCCGCATTGGCTGGTCATCCGGGTATTTTTGGTACCAGAGATTTGGTGAATCGGTCGTTTTGGTGGCCTGCCTTATCTCGTGATGTCAGGAATTTTGTACAGTCCTGTGGGACTTGTTCTCAGTCTAAACCCTGTTCTCGTTTTAGTGGGTTGCTGATGTCCCTGCCAGTGCCCAAGAGGCCATGGACCCATATCTCAATGGTTTTTATTTCTGATCTTCCTGTCTCTCAGAGAATGACTGTTATCTGGGTGATTTGTGAAAGATTTTCGAAGATGGTCCATCTTGTATCACTCCCAAAGTTGTCATCTTCCGCTGAGTTGGTGCCCTTGTTTTTACAACAGGTGGTTCGGTTACACGGGATTCCTGAGAACATTGTGTTCGATAGAGGGGTCCAGTTTGTTTCCAGATTCTGGAAAGCCTTTTGTTCCTATCTGGGAATTCAGTTATCCTTCTCCGCGTTTCATCCCCAGACCAATGGGCAGACTGAGAGAACAAACCAGACCCTGGAGTCTTATTTAAGATGTTTTATATCTGCTGATCAAGATGATTGGGTCTCATTTTTGCCCTTGGCCGAATTTGCGCTGAACAATAGAGCTAGTTCTGCCACTCTGATGTCACCCTTTTTCTGTAATTTTGGGTTTCATCCTCAATTCTCTTCAGGGCAAGTGGTATCTTCGACCTGCCCAGGTGTGGACTCTGTGGTTGTGAGAATGCAGCAGACATGGGACCAATAAGTGGATAAGTCACTCTCTCAGGAAAAGGCCCAGCGTTTTTCCAACCGGCGTAGGACCATTGGTCCTCGGTTTAAAGTGGGTGGTATGGTTTGGTTGTTGTCTAAGAATATTCCTATGAAGGTTGCATCTCCAAAATTTAAGCCAAGATTTATTGGACCTTATAAGATTTTGGAGATTCTTAATCCTGTTTCCTTTCGATTCCCTCTTCCAGTTACGTTCAAAATCCATAACGTATTTCACAAGTCACTGTTGAAGAGGTTTGTTGAGCCAGTAGTTGCTGTGGCGGCACCTCCTGATCCTGTATTGGTTAAAGGCAATGTGGAATATGAGGTAGAGAAAATATTGGTTTCTCGTTTGGTTAGACGGAGCCTCCAGTATTTGGTCAAATGGAAGGGTTATGGCCAGGAGGATAATTCTTGGGTCTCTGCCTCTGATATTCATGCCAATAAATTGGTTCGTGCTTTTCACCGGGCCCATCCTGATCGGCCTGGTGGCATGGATGAGGGTTCGGTGACCCCTCCTCAAGAGGGAGGTACTGTTATGAACTCATTTTCGGCTCCACCAGTTGAGAGTTCCCCTCCCGTTCTCCCTCTGGTGGTAACAGGAGGTAGTGAGGTTGGTTTAAGTGGTAGTGATCTGCCACCTGATGAGGAAGATAACGATTGGATCTCTGGTGTATCAGACTGGATATAAGACAGCCGACGCCCTATCCTAGTGCTGGTGATTCAGTCTGCTTCTCAGATCCTGGACTTCAGCTCTCTTCCAGTCTTCTCAAGTTAAGTTTGTTTTTGCTATTGTTCACACTTGTGCTTGTTGGTCAGCTAAGTTTCTTGTGTGGTCAGCCTGCCCCTGCTGGGGCTATGCTGAATTTCCACTCCTATGTATCAGTATTTGCCAAGCTGCTTTTTGTCCCTTATTGGATTGGCCTCTTTTTGCTATGTCTCAGAATATTTCAGAGTGCTGATATAGGTGTAGAAGTCTAGTGACTTCAGGGTTAATTTTGTTATCAGAAGTGTTGGACAATATTTTTGTAGGTTTTTTTTGGCAGATTGCAGACAGTGTCTTTCCTTTCCTGTCCTGTTTAGTTAGCTGGGCCCCATCGTTTGCTCAGCCTATTTTCCTGCCTTTGTTTGTAATTTCATCTTGTTTCACCGTCAATACATGTGGGGGGCTGTCTTTCCTTTGGGGTCTGCTCTGGGGCAGTTAGTTTTCCTCTGTTCCTGCTTTAGGCTTATGTAGCTCTCCGGTTGTGACGAGGCATCTAGGACCATCGTAGGAATGCTCCACGACTGCTGCTAGTTTTGTGGTTAAGTTCAGGGATCTGCAATCTGCATAGTTACCAACTTCTCTGGTTTTCTGAGACTTAGCTTATTGTTTATTTTTTCCTCGTCGGTGACCCATTCATAACAGGGGAGTGCATTATATTCTATAGAGGACTATGGGGAGTGCATTATATTATATGGAAGACCATGGGGAATGCATTATATTATATGGAGGACAATGGGGTGTGCATTATACTATATGGAAGACTATGAGGGGCCATAATAATCTTTAGAGGGCTAGGTGGGGGGCCATTATAATATTTGGAGGGCTATGTGGGAGCCATTATACTGTATGCAAACAATTATACAGTGTGAAGGTTTGTGTGTGGTCCATCATACTTTGTGGAGGGCTGTGTTGGGGAAATTATATTGTATGCAGCGCTAGTGTGGGCCTTTATACAGTGTGGAGAGGTGTGGGGCCATTATACTGCATGGAGGACTGTGTGAGGTCACATTTGGGGGATCATACTGTGTTGGGGTTGTAAGGGAGGTCCAGGACTGTAGTCATGGCCAAGCACTCCAGTGTATCTGAGCCATGGCCTCCTCTCACATGAAAACAACATTCTTTCACCAGCATACCTGTGCCTTCTCTCACTGCGCCATCAGGGATAACACTGTGGTGCTGAAGCCTTTCTACAATTGGTTTCACAAGAATTGAGACACAGTCTGGTTCAAATGCAACAAATGAAACTTTACTTGAATAACTTGGCAGCACATTCTTGTCAGTAACAACATCAACACCAAGTTCCATGCAGTTCTCATCCTGTTCTTTCTCTGTACTTAGTTCCACAACCTCAAGTTCATTACAGGGTAATAGCGCCTTAGGTGGTACCACAGCATTGTGCTTGGGGATTCTCTGGTCCGTTTCACCCTGGTCCTGAGAGCGTCGGCCCATGCAATAATCTGCCACATGTTGAACAATCTGTGCCTATACTATTCCGTACCGCTTCCTTTCTCCAGCTATGAACTGCTGCAATCCTGCTGCTTGACACCATACTTTTGTCCTATAGACTCTGAATGGCTAAGCTTCCCTTCTCCTTAAATGTTGCATGACTGCTGTGGTGTCCTGGGCCTAGAGCCCATGTGGACTATGTGGGCGCCCAGGCCCTTCTGACTACCTAAGGGAACGTTACTAACTTACCACACAGCAGTCCCTCCTATGGTTAACCCTTACCTATACTATTCACTAGCTGAAAGCTCTGTACACTATAATGCCCCATCTAGTGGCCAATCTAATAACTGCTCTTACCCTATACATATATACATTTAGCAAGACACGGTAATACACATAACAGTGTAGCAGTATTATTGTATAGGAGTGGTAATACATTAAAATCGTGTAGCAGTACCATTATGTATTAACAAATATACATTCACTGATAATATACGGCACTGGGACGAAAGAGAAAGGCAAAGGTATAAACGTAATATAGCATACCCCTACAGGGTCACCATACTTTGCCTTGGAAGTTGAGGTGGGGTACAGTAGGGTCATTATACTATGCATATGGAGGCTAATGTGGAGAAATTCACCATAGGGGTATCATACTGTGGTTGGGGGGCACTTTTGTTGACATCATACTTTATGGGGGCAATGAAAGAGGAATCTAGGACTTCAGCAGGATGAAAACTACTCTGTAAAGGCTGCAAAATTGTAAGATATACTCTTCTGTGATCGAGACAAATATTTGTTTTTTGAGTAGATAGAGGAAGGTACCACGCTCCAAATAGCAGAGGAAGATTCAGTAATGATAAAAGTGAAAGTAAACGTCCTGCCTTTCACACATAAACCTGATACTCAGAGTGTGCAGGAGATACAGATCTACCACGCCAGCAAGATTCACTAATGAGCCGTGACAGAATGACAGAACTTATGCAGACTTACCCTAACTCTGCTGAATGAAGGTGCTGTGCCGATCACAGTGAATGATCCACAGAGATGCTGGATATGTATGTGACAGGCTGGGAGGATGAGGTGAATGAGCTCAGCTGCCTGGAGTGCAAGTAGTGAATCTAGGCTCCATAGCCTCAGCCTGTGACGTCACACGTTGTCAGTGCAGGACAATGTCGACCTCCATTCAGCCGTGCATCCAGGATGCTACCGGACGGAGCAGTCCTGGCTCTGCCCGGCTCTATTCACTACTTGTACTCCAGTCAGCTGAGCTTATTCACTTCATCCTCCCAGCCTATCACATACCTATCCAGCGTCTCTGTGAATCATTCACTGTGATCGGCACAGCACCTTCATTCAGCAGAGTTAAGGCCCCTTTACATTTAGCGATGCACCAGTGATCCCGACAACGATACGACCCGGTCAGGATCGCTGGTGCATCGCTAAATGGTCGCTAGTGAGCTGCCAAACAGGCAGATCTCACAGCGATGCAGCAGCGATACAGCGGTCGTTACCGTTCAGACGCGGCGACCCTGACGTCCTCCCGTCCGCGTCCACACGTCGCTCGTTGGCACCAGCGGGAAGCCCAGCAGGAAGTGGCTGACGAGAAATGGAGCTGCGCGATCAACGACAGACAGGGGGGGAGTTGGTCGGAGGTAAGTATCACACATAGCCAAATCGGTGATGCTTTAGCGATATTGCTAGCGATATCGCTATGTGTAAAACCCCCTTTAGGGTAAGTCTGCATAAGTTCTGTCATGGCTCATTAGTGAATCTTGCTGGCGTGGTAGATCTGTATCCAGCACACTCTGAGTATCAGGTTTATGTGTGAAAGGCAGGACGTTTACTTTCACTTTTATCATTACTGAATCTTCCTCTGCTATTTGGAGTGGGGTACCTTCCTCTGTCTACTCATTTAACCCTTTCTTGACAGAAAAAGCATAGCTTCTGTCTAGGTACCAGCAGCCCGTTCTTTCTATTGGTAGCGCCAGTGTATATCTGTATATTAAATATTTGTTTTTTATTTTTTTGAGGGGGACCCAATTAAAACTCCTGCTATGGAGCCCCATGATTTCTATGTATGCCCCTGCTTAACACCTAACTTTTAATAACTATTCATAGTAAGAAATAGAAGACAGCAACAAATCTGCCATTGTTTTTTTTTTACATTTTTAATTTTATGCCTATCATAATCCTGCACAATAAAAGTGTTGACTTTATTCTGTGGTTTCGTATGATTAAGGCTGTACCGAAGTAATATTGTTTTATTTATACATTAGCAATTACTAGCTTGGCCAGAGCAAAATTTTCACACATTGGTCGTCAGGGGCGCAGGCAATTTCAGAAAAAGCAAGCTGGTCAAATGTAAATGTATTTCATGAGATGATGAACACAGACAGGTACTTATATATGTAGACTGGTCAATACAATAAATTGGTTTGTTAAATAGAGGCCAAAAAATGTCTTCCGGTTGAGGTGCCACCTGCAGGTAATTGTGTCTTTCTGCAGGTTTATAAAAATGAATGTTTAAACTGTATTTGTGAATGTTTGGATTGTTTGGCTTTTTTCTTGCTGAAGGGAGCAAGTTTACCTTTCAAATGGTGCATCATTTGTGTGTGTGTGGTGCGAAGTAATCAGCGAAAAATCAGTGCATGTTTACAAATGTGTTTGCATATGTGATTTTATTTGTGTGTGTGGGGCTACGCAATCACCGAAAAAGCAGTGCATGTATACAAATATGTTTGTATATGTGACTCACCTGCAGTGAAGTGTGCATTCCTCCAATGTGTCTGAAATAGGCTGGGCATGCGCTTGAGCAAGCTGGAAAGACCCCAAGGCAAATGTATGGATTTGTTTGTGATATCTGTAAGCAGCTTTGTGGTAGTGTGCTTTGGGGTAGTGTGCTGCCACCTGCAGGTAATTTATCCTTTCAAATGGTGTATCATTTGTATGTACGGGGCGAAGTAATCAGCAAAAAAGCAGTGTATGTTTACAAATGTGTTTGCATATGTGCCACACCTGCAGTGAAGTGTGCAATCCTCCAATTTGGCTAAAATAGGCTGGGCAAGCTGGAAATTGCAAAAAAAGTGCAATCCCACACTTATTTTTTTGTTTGGCTTTTTTGCTAGGTTCTCTAGATGCTAAATCTAACCTACCATTATGATTCTAAGGTCATTACGAGTTCATAGACACCAAACATGTCTATGTTCTCTTTTATCTAAGTGGTGAAAAAAAATTCCAAAGTTTGCTTAAAAAAAAAAAAATTGCGCAATTTTCTGATACCCGTAGCGTCTCCATTTTTCACGATCTGGGTTCGGGTGAGGGCTTATTTTTTGCGTGCGGGGCTGACGTTTTCAATGATACCACTTTTGTGCAAATACTTTCTTTTGATCGCCCGTCATTGCATTTTAATGCAATGTCATGGCGACCAAAAAAACGTAATTCTGGCGTTTTGAATTTTTTCCTCGCTATGCCGCTTAGCGATCAGGTTAATGCTTTTTTTTATTGATAGATCAGGTGATTCTGAATGCGGCGATACCTAATACATGTATGTGGTATTTTTTTAATTGTTTTATTTTGATTGGGGCGAAAGGGGGGCGATTTGAACTTTTTTTGAAACATTTTTTTTTACTTTTGGCATGCTTCAATAGCCTCCATAGGAGGCTAGAAGCATGCACAACCCGATCGACTCTGCTACATATGGGCGATGAGCAGATCGCCCATATGTAGCAGATTTACTGCTGTGCTTTGAGCACCGACCACTGGGCGGCGCTCAAAGCCATCTGCCTGGAACAATCATAGAGATCTCTATGAGACCTGTGGTTGTCCAGGCAACGTGACGCCGACCCCCGATCACGTGACAGGGGTCGGCAATGAGCTCATTTCCGGCCCGGCAGCCGGAAGTGCTATTTAAATACCCGCTGTCAGCTTTGACAGCGGGATTTATCTAGTTAATAGGCACGGGCGGACAGCGATTCTGCTCGTGCCTATTGCAGGCATATGTCAGCTGTTCATAACAGCTGACATGTCCCGGCTTTGAGGTGGGCCCGTACTATTCCGTCATCGGTAAGGAAGGGGTTAAACTGTATTTTGTGATCAAACCGTGGATGTGTGGTTTGTTTGGCTATTTTCTTGCTGAAGGGGGTAAGTTTACCTTTCAAATTTTGTATCATTTGTGTGTGTGGGTGCAGTGTGAATGGGGATACAAAGGAATCACCGAAAAACAGTGTTTAGAAATTATAGAATAGATTATTACATTTTCATCTAGTTTTGTGTTGCCCCATACTGAAAGCCATAAGTTTTACATTTTTCATCAACAGAGCAGTCTTCACTAGTGGAATAAACAAAAAGAAAACAGCAATTCTGCGCTGTATTTTTTATGCCGTGTACCATGCATCGTAATTGACATGCTTCCTTTACTCTGTGGGTTCATACAAGTACTAAGAGACACAATTTATATAGGGTTTCATGTTTTACTACTTTTGCACGAGAATATAATTTTTTTTGGTTGCCATATTCTGAGATAAGTAACTTTTTTCCAGAGCTTTCTGAGGGTTTGTCTGTTTTTTGTAGTAAAAGCACATACATTTTTTTATCACATTTTAAACATTCAAATTTGATTTGACACTCTAACTTTATTCAAGGCGTCGATATGAATAAATATGGTGATACACAAATTATATAGTTTTTCATGTTTTATTATTCTTATCAAGGACAACATCTGCAAGGAGTTTGTATGTTCTCCCCGTGTTTGCGTGAGTTTTCTCCAGGTACTCCGGTTTCCTCCCACATTCCAAAGACATACTGACAAGGAATCTAGATTGTGAGCCCCATCAGGGACAGCAATGATAATTTGTGCAAACTGTAAAGCGCTGCGGAATGTTAGCACTATATAAAATAAAGATTATTATTATTATTATCATTAAAAAACTCACTTTAAAAAATATATTTTGTAATATACTGAAATCCATCACTATTTAATTTTTAAGTCTACACAGCTTTGCATACTAGCTGAAGAGCCCGGCATTGCCCGGGCACAGTAACTAACTGCCGTCCCGCTCTTTCCATCCGCAGCCCTGCTCTCCACTCGCCGTCCTGCTCTCTTCCTCCGAAGCCCAGCTATCCACCCGCCGTCCCACATTCTCCCTCAGTAGCCCTGCTCTCCATCCACCGTCTAGCTCTTTCCCTCCGCAGCACCTGTCTCCACTGACCGTCCCACGCTCCCCCTCAGCCGCCCCGCTTTCGCTCTGCAGCCCCGCTGTCTCCCTCCGCAGCCCAGCTCTCCATCCACCGTCACGCTCTCTCCTTCCGCAACTCAATTATCCAATCACCGTCCCGCATTCTCCATTCACATCCCTGCTCTCTCCCTCAGCAGCCCCTATCTCCACTGGCTGTCCCATGCTCTCCCTCCGCAGCCCCGCTCTTCACTGGCCATCCCGGTCTCTCCCTCTGTAGCCCCGCTCTTCACTTGCCGTCCCACTCCACTCGCCATGCCCCTCTCTCCCTCCGCAGCCCCTGCCTCCACTGGCTATCCCGCTCTATCCATCAGCAGCCCAGCTCTCCACCCATGTCCCACTCTCTCCTTTAACAGCACCACTCCCACCCAACATCATGCTCTCTCCTTCAACAGCCCCGTTCTCCACCCGCTATCTTGCTCCCTCCCTCTGCAGCCCTGCTCTCCATGCGACATCCCGTTCTATCCCTCCACGGCCCCACTCTCCATCCGTGTCCTGCTCTCCCTCCACAGCCCTGCTCTCTCCCTCCACAGCCCCACTCTTTCTCTCCACAGCCCTGCTCTCCACGCGCTGTCCCACGCTATCCCTCTGCAATCCCACTCTCCATCCATGTCCCGCTCTCCGTCGCAGCTCCACTCTCCACCTGCATCCCGCACTTTCCCTTGCCATTTTGGCTTACCGTACATATCACTTTTGTACTCTATTGTTTGTTTTTTTTTAATCTTGGCATTCACATGGATGATAAATAATTAAATATTATAATATTATGGTTTGTGCAATATAATGTCTTTTTGGGGGTGCATTTATATTTTTTAAATAGGAACTTGAATAAGTGATCATTTGATTGCATACATAATACTTTGCCCTGCCCATGTAGTGCAGTGTATTATACAAGTCTGTCATAGTTATAATGAGAGGAGGCCTAATAGATCACACCAGCAGCAATATTTTATTGACCTTTGAACAAGGTAGATTTCGGGGCTATTGTAAGGCCTTTAGTTGCCATAACAACCCATACGCATTTTGGGATCACCCCAAGAAAATTAAAACATTTTTTTCTCCTGTGAAATAAAACAGAACTGATTGATGAATCGGTGTACTTACTTTCAAAATCCATGTCAGAATAGCTGTATAATTCTGATATGTAACCAATATTTGAGTACAGCTAGAGCTTCTATAATTGTTCAACGTAAGTACACTAGCCTCATCAGGTCCACAAAATACAGGTGCTTCTCACAAAATTAGAATATCATCAAAAAGTTAATTTATTGTGGTTCTTCTATATGAAAAGTGAAACTCATATACTATATAGAGTCATTACAAAAATGAGCGGTTTTTCTGTTAATGTTGATGATTATGGCTTACAGCCAATGAAAACCCGAAAGTCATTATCTCAGTAAATCAGAATACTTTATAACACCAGCTTGAAAAATTATTTTAAAATCCGAAATGTTGGCCTACTGAAATGTATGATCAGTAAATGCTCTCATTACTTGGTCGGGGCTCCTTTTGCATCAATGTGGTGTGGCATGGAGGTGATCAGCCTGTGGCACTGCTGAGGTGTTATGGAAGCCCAGGTTGCCTTGATAGCAGCCTTTAGCTTGTCTACATTGTTGGGTCTGGTGTCTCTCATCTTCCTCTTGACAATACCCCATAGATTCTCTATAGGGTTAAAGTCAGGTGAGTTTTCTGGCCAATCAAGCACAGTGATACTGTTGTTTGTAAACCAGGTATTGGTACTTTTGGCAGTGTGGACAGGTGACAGGTGCCAAGTCCTGCTGGAGAATTAAATTTCCAAAAAAAGCTTGTCGGCAAAGGGAAGCATGAAATGCTCTACAGTTTCCTGGTAGATGACTGTGCTGATGTTGGTCTTGATAAAACACAGTGGACCTACACCAGCAGATGACATGGCTCCCCAAACCATCACTGATTGTGGAAACTTCACACTAGACCTCAAGCAGCTTGGATTGTGGCCTCTCCACTCTTCCTCCAGACCCTGGGACCTTGATTTCCAAATGAAATGCAAAATTTACTTTCATCTGATAACAACACCTTGGACCACTGAGAAACAGTCCAGTTCTTTTTCTCCATGGCCCAGGTAAGTAGCTTTTGGTGTTGTCTATTGGTCATTAGTGGCCTGACCCAAGGAATGCGACACTTGTAGCTCATGTCCTGGATACGTCTGTGTGTGTTAGCTCTTGAAGCAATGACTCCAGCAGCAGTCCATTTCTTGCGAATCTCCCCCAAAATTTTTGAATGGCCTTTTCTTAACACTCCTTTCAAGACTGAGGTTATCCCCGTTGCTTGTGCACCTGTTTCTATCACACATTTTCCTTCCGCTCAACTTTCTATTAATATGCTTCGATACAGCATTCTGTGAACAGCCGGCTTCTTTAGCAATGACCTTTAGTGGCTTACCCTCCTTGTGGAGTGTGTCAATGACAGCCTTCGGGACATCTGTCAAGTCAGCAGTCTTCCCCATGATTGTGGAGCCTACTGAAACAGACTAAAGGACCTTTTTAAACGCTTAGGAAGCCTTTGCAGGTGTTTTATATTAATTATTCTACTTTACTGAGATAATGACTTGAGTTTTCATTGGCTGTAAGCCATAATCATCAACATTAACAGAAATAAACACTTGAACTAGATCACTCTGTTTGTAATGACTCTATATAATGTATGAGTTTCACTTTATGTATTGAAGAACTGAAATAAATTGACTTCTTATGATATTCTAATTTTGTGAGACACACCAGTTTATTTAAAGGGGATGTCTGGTCTGAAATGAAAAGTCTGAAGTCACTCTATGTGACCGGAGGCTGACAAATTGTAATGGGGTGCAATGTGCACCCCATCACAATTCCTAGTGACGCACTTCTATGTCCGTGCTGCTCCAGAACCTTATTATACACACTTCTGCAAAATTGCATGATTCAATCCTCAGCTGGTGCAGAACCCCATAATCAACAACTCCATCTCTGCAAAATCCTCCTACACTACTGTAGAGCCACATAATACACACTGCAGCAGATGCAGAATCTAAGGCCAGGTTCATACATGCGAGAAACTTGGACAAGTCTCGCATGTTAATACCCGGCACTGCCACCGGCACTCGGGAGCGGAGCGTGTGGCTGCATGTATTGCTATGCAGCCACACGCTCCGCTCCCGAGTGCCGGCGGCAGTGCCGGGTATTAAGATGCGAGACTCGTCCGAGTTTCTTGCATGTGTGATCCCCACCTTATGCAGAGGCTAGCTTCTGCAGATCCTCAATGCATGCACAAAATTCTGCCAGACTCCATAATCCACAGCTCAGATGCTACAGAACCTTATAATATAATACACAGTTCATATAGTAAATAGCATGACTTTGCACAATTCAGCTACTATAAAACCTAATAATAGACTTCATTTGCTGCAGGGCAGCAGTATCTGCACTTCAGCTGCTGCAGAACCTCAAACTTACTCTGAACCCCTTAGGCTAGTTTCACACTAGCATATGGAGGAGCTGCAGAGGGATGCAGACTTCCTCCGTGAAGCTCCGCCCCCTGCCACGCCTCCTCCATTCTGACCAATGTCACTTTATGTGGTGATAACTCTGGAACACTTCAACAAATCCCATTGGTTTTGAGATTGTTTTTTCGTGGCACATTATAATTTCTGATAATGGTACATTTAAGTTGATATTTTTTATAAATAAACACAAAACATATCAGAAACCTGACAAAAATGTAAAAAAAAATTAAATTTTCAAACTTTGAATGATTATCCCTTTAATCCAGATAGCCATACCATAGCAAAACATCAATAAATAACATTTCCCTCATGTCTGTTTTACATCAGCACCATTTTTAAAATGCTAATTTAGTTTGTTAGCCTTTTAGGAGGTTTAAAAATGTAGCAGTAACTTATTTTTTTCAAGGAAATTTATTTTTTGAGAGACCTCTCCAGGTTTGAAGTGACTTTGGGGGTCCTATATATTGGAAAACCCCAAACATGATACCATTTTAAAAACAGCACCTCCTGACATGTTGAAAACTTCTTTCAGATAGTATATTAACCCTTCAGGTGATTTTCAGGAATTAATGCAAAGTGGTATAGCAGGAATGAAAAAGTGTTTGTTTACCTTCTAAATGTTGCTAACTTCTGAACCGCTGGGGTTCTGACCGCTATAGCTGGGAGACTGTAAGGCCAGGTTCATATTGCGTTAGAGCGGACTCAGTAGACCCTCGAATGCTGCAGACTGCGTCTGAGGGTCTGTCACAGAATGACGGCACATCGCTAATGCATGCCAATTATGACGTGCATTAGCGATTCACTATGTCATGGCAGTCTATGGGTGCGTTAATGCCGCTATGTAACGGATGCATTAAATCAGTGGTCCCCAACCTTTTTTGCACCAGGGACCGGTTTCAAGCAAGACCATTCTTCCATGGCCCGGCAGGGCGGGGATGGAGGTGTGGCAGGGGCGGGGCTTTGGTCATAAGGGGGCGGGGCTATGGACACGGTTGTAGTGTAGCAGTGCATACTTATAATTAAATAACATTTATAATGTGACTCAACTCACCATAGGTTTTGAATGAGTGCTCCATCACCCCCTTCTCCCCATCATTGCCTTCACCCCATCACTCCCTTCTCCCCATCATTGCCTTCACCCTATCACTCCCTTCTCCCCATCACTGCCTTCACCCCATCACTGCTGTCTCTCCATCATTGCCTTCACCCCATCACTGCCGTCTCTCCATCATTGCCTTCACCCCATCACTCCCCTCTCCCCATCATTGCCTTCACCCCATCACTGCTGTCTCCCCATCACTGCCTTCACCCCATCACTGCCATCTCTCCATCATTGCCTTCACCCCATCACTGCCATCTCTTCATCATTGCCTTCACCCCATCACTCCCCTCTCCCCATCATTGCCTTCACCCCATCACTGCTGTCTCCCCATCATTGCCTTCACCCCATCACTCCCCTCTCCCCATCATTGCCTTCACCCCATCACTCCCTTCTCCCCATCATTGCCTTCACCCCATCACTCCCCTCTCCCCATCACTGCCATCTCTCCATCATTGCCTTCACCCCATCACTGCTGTCTCCCCATCATTGCCTTCACCCCATCACTCCCCTCTCCCCATCACTGCCATCTCTCCATCATTACCTTCACCCCATCACTGCCGTCTCCCCATCATTGCCTTCACCCCATCACTCCCATCTCCCCATCATTGCCTTCACCCCATCACTGCCGTCTCTTCATCAATGCCTTCACCCCATCACTCCCTTCACCCCATCACTCCCTTCTCCCCATCATTGCCTTCACCCCATCACTCCCCTCTCCCCATCATTGCCTTCACCCCATCACTGCCGTCTCTCCATCACTCCCCCCATGGCCTTCTCCTCATGTCCCCATCTCCTCCAGGGCCAGGCTACACAAACACAGACCAACACACACACACACACATTATACATACACACACACACAGACAGACATACATGTACACACACATTATATATACACACACCATCTCTCTCCTCTCACCTGTCCGCCGCCCGCGCTTCCTCGCTCTGACACAGCAGCGGCCGCGCTCCTCTCTGTGTCAGTCAGAGACAGGAAGCGCGGGCGGCGGGCAGGAAGCTGGACGGGTCCTTGCAGCTCCGCTCCTGCTATTCCCTCTTGCAGGCAGCGGAGCTGCTTGGATCGCTCCCTGGCCGCCGCTAAGAACTGCTGCGCGCCGCCCCAGCCCCCGCTACGCCACTGACCGCCCCTGGCTCCCCTTGTGCCCGCGGACCGGCAAGGGCACTGCAGCGGCCCAGTGCTGGGCCGCGGACCGGCGGTTGGGGACCCCTGCATTAAATGCAGCGCCCTAACACAATATGAACCTGGCCTAAGGCCGCTATTTGGCCATGAACTGCTATGGCAAACATCAGGACCACACATTCATGATCTCGGTGTGTCAATTAGATTAAAGTGGAAGCCCCCGCAATCTATTAACCATTTATTTGATGTAGTCACTTTTGACAGCAGCAACTAAGGGGTTAAACAGATATGGACGGTGCCAACACTGATCTTTTGTGATACAGCAGGTTGTCAGCTATAGTGTACAGCCGACCGCTGCTGGATTGTCACCTGTATGGGGATGATGTTCTCTTATATCTCAGGTCAGTAAAAACATGTATTGGCTGTCATTAAGGGGTTAAAATGCCACGTTATATTAGGTTACTTACCCCAGCATCTACAGAACCGGACAATACAGACAGATGCTGCAAAACATAATGGTATACTTCACCTCTTGCATACCTTAGATGCCAGATGACATTATTGTACTCACTGCATCTGCTAGAGAACCTGATAATACAGGCATTAGATGCTGCAGAGCATTATTATACACCTTCTCTGCTGAAGAACCTCATAATGCACAACTTAGATGCCATATTTCACTATTGTACCCATTTCAGCTGCTAGAGAACATGATAATGCAGACTTCTGATGTGCGGAGCATCATTATACACTTCAGCTGCTGCAGAACCTCATAAAATACACATCGCTTTGCCATATAAGATTATTTCTAACACCTCAGATATGAGTTCCTGCAGAGTGTTAGTATCCACACCTCAGCTGCTGTACAACCTCATGAAAAACATTTCAACTGCTGCTGAACCTTAGATGCTGCAGAATATCATTATACACCCTATAGTATTCTGCAGCAGTGAGAGGAGATCAGCAGCCTCTAATTATTGTGGTTTCCCTTCGCATAATATTCAGGTTCTGAGATCACAATATGTTGTTTCTGCAAATATTGATTATAGACCTGAAATATTACTGACAATAAAACACATTTACATCTCCTGTGATATGTGGATTCTCACCTCGCTCAGTGGAAGCAGCAATGATCTAGTCTTCATCTCTCACCCGATACATAAAAAGTGGAAAATAAAGTCTTCTAATTTGTCTAATCTAAAGAAATGACCCCTACCCCATCTATCAGTACAATGACGCCCGTCTTTATCTGTGTTTAAGCTCTGGTGAAAGCCTTTGGGAAGACAAGCTTCACCCTGGAGAATGTTACAAAATGTTAAATATAAAGATATAAAGTGAAAAACAACATAATCAACCTTATACTGTATATAACCTGTACAATTATAGAACAAAGACGCCCATTGTGGTGTTTTTACCACCCTGGAGAAAAACGCAAAGACTGAAACAGAAGTGATATTCAGAAACAAGACCAAGGTGAAGATCAGACTCTATCGAGGGTCAAAATAAGGTTCAAAAAGCTCAGAAGCCAGCCATAGGTGTACATCTCCATCTACAAGCGAGGTGGATACCGCTGAATGTCCTTTAAAAAGGCTGCCAGGCTGACATATTTCCAATCACTGGCCATATCCAGCCCAGGGCCATGGCAGAGTGAAGAGCATATTGCTGGAACGGAGAACTGACCAGACAAGGTCAGCAACTGAGGCTGTGGATATCTGTGGAGACCTATTAACAGAACAGGGTGAGGCCCACTCCAGGATAGCTACAAATATGACCTCCAATTCTGCTCTTCTAGCACTTAGGGGCTCTGTATATGGAGCCTGCAAACTATTTTAAGAAAACCTGCGCTCCAGGAGGCAAATAGCGCTCAGTCCCTCCCAAGTCTGGCCGTGTGGTTAAGCAGCCACATATGAGGTTTTGCCACCTTCAGCAGAAATTGTGACAAATTTTGTTGCCATTTTTACCCATGAATATGTAAAATCTGGGGCTAAAATATTTTTTTTTTGTGACAAAAATGTAATTATTTTTTCTTCACAGTCCAATGGTATAAAATTCTGTGACACACCTGTGGTGTCAATATAATCACTGCACCCCTAGATAAGATCATTTAGAGGTGTAGTTGGGTCACTTATGGATTTGGTTTTATGTTCTGGCACCTCAGGGGCTCTGCTATTGTAACATGGCATCCTCAAACCATTCTAGCAAAATTTGAACTTCAATATGGCGCTTTTTCCCTTCTGCATGATAAAGTAGGAAAAATACCAGCAACTGCAAAAATAAGTATTGTAAATTTAACCGCTTCCCGACCGCCCACTGTAGATAAACGTTGGCGCTTGCTGGGCTTTGTGCAGCGCCGACGTTTATCTACTGTCGGCGGTTTTGTGCCCCCCGGGACCCCCACATACCTTATAACGTGGGGATCCCGATGCACAATGCATGCTGGGACCCCCGACGTCATCGAGACCTGATTGGTTCAGGTCCTGATGAGGTCAGCGTCACAGCAGCCAATTAGAGCGCTCGCTGGGAAAGCTGCTTGTTTCCCGGCGATCTCACTCATTGTAACGCGACTTCTCCTCTGATCTAACACTGACAGATGATCAGAGGTGAAGCAGCGTTACTGTGTGACTAGATCGCTGCCTGGCACAGCTGATCGCTGCCTGCACAGCTGTGCCAGGCAGCGATCTTGTCACACAGTAACGCTGCTTCTCCTCTGATCATCTGTCAGTGTGAGATCAGAGGAGAAGTGGCGTTACTATGTGCTAGGCAGCGATCTTGTCACATAGTAACGCTACTTCTCCTCTGATCATCTGTCAGTGTGAGATCAGAGAAGTGGCGTTACTATGAGTCAGATCGCAGGGCAGCGATCTTGTCACAAAAAGAAAAAAAGTAAAGAAAAAAAAAGCAGGTACACAGGTTAGGGTTAGGGTTAGGGCCAGGGTTAAGGCTACGGTTAGGGTTAGGGTTAGGGCTAGGGTTAGAGCTAGGGCTAGGGCTCGGATTAAGGTTATGGGTGTGTTGGTGTGAGGTTTGTGGTTAGGGTTATGGTTAGACCTGAGATTAGGGTTAGGGGTGTGTTGGGGTTAGGGTTGTAATTAGAATTGGGGGTTTCCACTGTTTAGGTACATCAGGGGCTCTGTAAATGCAATATGACGCCCGCAGACCATTCCATCAAAGTCTGCATTTCAGAACGTCACTACTTCCCTTCCGAGCCCCACCGTGTGTCCAAACAGTAGTTTTCTCCCACAATTGGGGTACCAGCGTACTCAGGACAAATTGGACAACAACTCTTAGGGTCCAATTTCTCCTGTTACCCTTGAGAAAATAAAAATTGGAGGCTAAAAGATCATTTTTGTGGAAAAAAATGATTTTTTTTATTTTCACGGCTCTACATTATAAACTTTAGTGAAACACTTGGGGGTTCTAAGTGCTCACCACACATCTAGATAAGTCCCTTGGGGGGGTCTAATTTCCAAAATGGGGTCACTTGTGGGGGGTTTCCACTATTTAGGTACATCAGGGGCTCTGCAAACGCGACATGACACTCGCAGACCATTCCATCAAAGTCTGCATTCCAGAACATCACTACTTCCCTTCCGAGCCCCACCGTGTGCCCAAACAGTAGTTTTCTTCCACATATGGGGTACCAGTGTACTCAGAACAAATTGGACAACAACTTTTGGGGTCCAATTTCTACTGTTACCCTTGTGAAAATAAGAAATTGGGGGCTAAAAGATCATTTTATGGAAAAAAAATGATTTTTTATTTTCATGGCTCTACGTTATAAACTTCTGTGAAGCACTTGGGGGTTCAAAGTGTTCACGACACATCTAGATAAGTTCTTTAAGGGGTCTAGTTTCCAAAATGGGGTCACTTGTGGGGGTTTCCACTGTTTAGGTACATCAGGGGCTCTCCAAATGCGACATGGCATCCGATCTCAATTCCAGCCAATCCTGCATTGAAAAAGTCAAACGGCGCTCCATCCCTTGCGAGCTCTGCCGTGTGCCCAAACAGTGGTTTAGCCCCACATACGGGGTATTGGCGTATTCGGGAGAAATTGCACAAAAAATTTTGTAGTTCATTTTCTCTTTTTACACTTGTGAAAATAAAAAAAAATGGTTTTGAATAAAATGTTTGTGAAAAAAAGTTAAATGTTTATTTTTTCCTTCCATATTCCATTCATTCATGTGAAGCACCTGAAGGGTTAATAAACTTCTTGAATGTGGTTTTGAGTACATTGAGAGGTGCAGTTTTTAGAATGGTGTCACTTTTGGCTATTTTCTGTCATATTGACCCCCCAAACTCACTTCAAATGTGAGGTGGTCCCTAAAAAAAATGGTGTTGCAAATTTTGTTGTAAAAATGAGAAATCGCTGGTCAACTTTTAACCCTTATAACTTCCTAAAAAAAAAATTATGCTTCCAAAATTGTGCAGATGTAAACTAGACATGTGGGAAATGTTATTTATTAACTATTTTGTGCGATATCACTCTCTGATTTAAGGGCATTAAAATTAAAAGTTTGAAAATTGCAAAATTTTCTAAATTTTCGCCAAATTTTGATTTTTTTAACAAATAAGCGCAGATCATATCTAAAAAATTTTACCACCATCATGAAGTACAATATGTCATGAGAAAACAAAGTCAGAATCAGTAGGATCCGTTGAAGTGTTCTAGAGTTATGACCTCATAAAGTGACACTGGTCAGAATTGAAAAAATTGGCCCGGTCACGAAGGCAAAAACAGGCTCGGGTGCGAAGGGGTTAAACATCACATGTATTATAGTATGTAAAAATCCAACGGGGAGATTAGAAATACATACAAAAGATGAGACACCGGGTCTATGCGTTTCGAGATGACTATCTCTAAGGGCTCATACTCACTTGCAAGAGACTCGCACAATTCTCGTGCGAGTCTCTCGCATGAAAATCTGGCACTGCCGCCGGCACTGGGACCAGAGCATGCGGCTGCATAGAAATGCATGTAGCCGCACGCTCCGATCCGAGTGCCAGCGGCAGTGCCAGGTTTTCATGCGAGAGACTCACATGAGAATCGTGCGAGTCTCTTGCAAGTAAGTATGAGCTCTTAGTCTTGACAAACACTTCATACACTCAGGAACCCGCCTAAGGCTGCTGTGCACCACACTCTACTCTGAGATGTTTTTCTATCCGATGAGCTGGTGTTTCGGTTTCTCTTTTACTTGCTTCTTCACTTCTCCCCTTTGCACTCTGCTCAAAAGCAGTTTCAGAATCGCATATGGGGTGTTATTGTACTCAGAAAAAATTAACAAATTGTACCATCCGTTTTCTCCTATTAACCTTTTTGAAAACTAAAAACTTGGGGCCAAAGCAACACTTTAGTGGAAAAAATGGACATTTTTAATTTATTCAGCCCAATGTTATACAATTTTTTGATTCGCCTGAAGGTTCAAAATGCTCACTACACCCCTAGATGAATTCCTCGAGAAGTGTAGTTTCCAAAATGGGGTCACTTTTGGGGGTTTCTATGGTTTTGGCACATCTGGGGCTTGGCAAATGTGACATGGTGTCCGCAATCTATTCCAGTCAAAATTGTGCTCCCAAATTCAAATAGCACTCCTTTTCTTTCGAACCCTGCTATGGGCCCAAACAGTAGTTTCTGATCACATATCAGGTATTGCCAAACTCATGAGAAATTGCACAACAAATTGGGTAGTCCATTTTCTTCACTCAGTCAGAGAGCGATATATAAGTAACAAAAGACTGACCTTCACTTCCAAACAGAAAACTGGTGCCCTAGGAAATTGGAAAAAACAAAGATACTTAGCATTTAATTTAGCGAATTTATGCATGCCCAGTAGAGATGAGCGACTTTGCCTTTTTTTGGGTCGAGTCGGGTTTCATGAAACCCGACTTTCTTAAAAGTCGGGTCGAACGAAATCGTCCGACTATAGGGAAAAGTCGGTGTGACATCGGCGGCCGTGCCCGCCGATGCCCCTTCAGCGGCGGTGCCCGCCGCAGCTCCCCCTCACCTGCGTCCTCCTGTCCACGCGCACTTCCGCTCTGCTCCCCGCGCTGCTGCGGGTAACCGCGCCGGCCTTAGGCCGCGCACGCGCGTTCCCCCGCTCTCTTCTGCTAGTAGGGGGCGTCGCTGAGGGGAGGGTCTGTAGGACGTACTTCCGGCCTCTGGATATATCAGGCGTCCGCTCTATTCTGAGGGCGCCTGGTGATTGTGTGACTTCTTGCACCCATCGGCCCATACCTATTCTAGTGTACCCTGCCTATCCTTTGCTGTTCTCCCTGTGTGCTCTTTGGCCGGCTCCACTCCCGTCTGCCTGTCTCTGCCCTGTGGTCCCCCTCTGAACCCTTTCCTGTGGGCTCCTGGCCAGTATTTTCCGCTATCCCTTCCCGCTATCCTTGCTCTGCCTGTCTGTCTTTTGAGTCGTCCCTCCTGGCACCGGCTGTCGCGGTTCTGCCCCCTGCGGTCCTGCCCCTAACGATCCCTGTACAGGGGTCGGTCTTCACCAGGTGCGCTCGGCCCAGGGGCTCCTGATCCACGACCCAGAGGGTCCACTCTTGGACGTATTAGCATAGAGTTGTCACAGTATCACCAGGCCATGGATCCCGCCGGTGCCGCAGCCGCCACACAAAAGGAATTACTTTTCCTTCGTGAAAACCATACCCGGATAATGTCCTTTATGAAGTCTATGGACACCCGGCTATCCGCCCTGCAGACCTCTGACCCCGGGCACACTCCCCTCCTAGTCAGCCTCCAGCAGGAGCTCGCGCAGCAGCGCGACGCTCAATCCCACATCTTAGGTTACATGGCATCCGTGGATGATCGATTGCTTGCTCTGCAATCCTCTGCTGCCGCAGCAACTTCCCCCTCTGACGTGGTCTCTGCCCCGGCTCCCCGTCTGGGTAAGCCCCCCAGGTACAGCGGAGACCCTAAGTTATGCCGGGGTTTTCTGAATCAATGCAGGCTACATTTTGAGCTTGCCCCCCTTCAGTATCCTACTGACCGCGCCAAGGTGGCGTTCATTGTGTCCCATCTCGAGGGTGAGGCCCTGTCCTGGGTGAACCCCTTGTGGGAGAGGGATGATCCCGTAGTGTTAAGCATTCAGACCTTCTTGGAAACCTTTCGCAAGGTATTCGATGAACCGGGTCGCTTAGCATCCTCCACGGAGGCCCTTTTTAACCTCCGCCAGGGTTCCCTCACAGTGGGGCAATACGCCATCCGCTTCCGGACCCTCTCTTCAGAGTTGGGGTGGAACAATGAGGCTCTTGTGGGAGCCTTTTGGAGAGGCCTCTCCAGTAAGATCAAGGATGAGCTTGCCGGGCGAGACACCCCCACCACTCTGGAGGACCTTATTTCGCTGGCCACTCGTATTGATCTACGCTTTCAGGAGCGCGCTCGAGAGGCGGTCGGAGAGAGAAGGTCCTTTAGGCTGTACCAGGCTCCTGTCCCTCGTTTCTCTGCATCTCCTGTTAGTACCGCTCCTGAGCCAATGCAGATTGATCGTGTCAGACTGTCCGAGCAACGGCGCAAGGAGAGGATGACCAAGGGACTCTGCCTGTACTGCGGAGGTGCCAACCATTTTGTGCGTTCTTGTCCGGAGAAGCCAGAGAGGTCGGGAAATGCCTCCACCTAGGTCAGGTAAGAGAGGACCCCCTAGGTGATCAAAATTCCTCTCTCCCCCTTACCCTTTCAGCTTTGATAATTACAGGTCGGGAGCGTGGATCTGTGGAGGCGTATGTGGACTCGGGTGCTGCTGGTAATTTTATCCGCCAGGAGGAGGTTGATAAACTCCGGATCCCGGTGATTGTATTGAGGAACCCTCGCGCTATTTCCTCCGTTGATGGTAAACCTTTACCCGGACTCATCACCACGGTTACCGTCGAAGTAGACCTTCAAATCGGAGCACTCCACCTCGAGAGGATAGCCTTTTATGTCCTGCCACAACTAGCCCATGCTGTTCTTCTAGGGCTACCCTGGCTCAGACGGCACGAGCCGGTGATTGACTGGCGCTCTGGGGAAGTTCTCCGTTGGGGGCACTCCTGTCAGGAGCACTGCCTACGGGCTCTCACTCGTCCCCGTCCATGCTCGAAGCCTGCCGACCTTCCGGGCCTACCCGCACCCTATCACATGTTTGCCGATGTGTTCAGCAAAAAGGAGGCGGACTCCTTACCACCTCATCGCTCCTATGACTGCCCTATCGACCTGGTCCCCGGAGCCAACCCTCCCAGAGGGAGAACTTATCCTCTATCCCCAGCAGAGACCACGGCTATGACGGAATACATACAGGAGAATCTGGCCAAGGGGTTCATCCGGAAATCCTCGTCCCCTGCGGGCACAGGTTTTTTCTTCGTCCGGAAGAAAGATGGGTCCCTGCGACCCTGTATTGATTACCGGGGCCTGAACAACATCACTGTTAAAAACCGGTACCCGCTCCCGCTGATTCCTGAACTCTTCGACCGGCTGAGGGGGGCCAGAATCTTCACAAAGTTGGATCTGCGGGGAGCTTACAACTTAATCCGAATCCGAGCGGGGGACGAGTGGAAGACGGCCTTCAATACTCGGGACGGCCATTATGAATACTTGGTCATGCCGTTCGGTCTCTGCAATGCTCCGGCGGTGTTTCAGGAATTCGTAAATGAGGTGTTCCGGGACCTACTCTATTCCTGCGTGGTGGTGTACTTGGATGATATCCTCGTTTTCTCGGCCGATCTCTCCTCCCATCGGAGAAGTGTACGCATGGTCCTGCAGCGCCTTCGAGAAAATCGTCTTTACACCAAGATTGAGAAGTGCCTCTTCGAGCAAACAGCGTTACCTTTCTTGGGATATATCATCACGGATTCCGGCCTTAAGATGGATCCGGAGAAGCTGTCCGCGGTACTCCAGTGGCCTCGTCCAGTTGGCATAAAGGCCATCCAGCGTTTCCTCGGCTTCGCTAACTATTACCGACAGTTTGTACCCCACTTTTCTACAGTCACCAAGCCCATCACGGTCCTGACCCGTAAGGGGACGAAGTCTAACGTCTGGTCTTCCGAAGCCGAGGACGCCTTTCTTGCCCTGAAACGCTCGTTTGCCTCTGCTCCGATCCTACACCGCCCAGTGGCTAGTAGGCCCTTCATCCTGGAAGTTGATGCCTCCTCCACTGGAGCTGGGGCGGTTCTTTCCCAACAGGCTCCATCCGGACGTCTAGTCCCCTGCGGGTTCTTCTCCAAATCCTTTTCTCCTGCGGAGTGCAACTACTCCATTGGGGACCGGGAATTGTTGGCCATTAAGATGGCGCTGGAGGAATGGCGATATCTGCTCGAAGGGGCAGTGCATCCCTTTACTATCTTCACGGACCATAAGAACTTGGCCTACCTGCAATCTGCCCAGAGACTCAACTCCAGACAAGCCAGGTGGGCCCTGTATTTTTCCCGTTTTGAGTTTAAGCTCCACTTCCGGCCCGGCAGTAAGAACATCAAAGCTGATGCGCTTTCCAGGTCTTTGCAGCCACCTGAAAAGGAGGAGGATCCATCATATATTATCGAGCCAGCTAAAGTTATCTCCGTGGCCCCTGTGAGATTCTCTACCCTTCCGCCGGGCAAGACCTTCGTTCCTTCAAACAAACGTCTGGAAGTGCTGCGCTGGGGACATTCCTCCAAGGTTGCTGGGCACGTTGGGATTAAGAAGACTCTTTTGCTTCTCTCCCGGTATTACTGGTGGCCCTCTCTCCACCAGGATGCAAAGGACTTTGTAGCCTCTTGCAGGACCTGTGCTCAGAACAAGGTTCCAAGGACTCTGCCCTCCGGTCTCCTTCATCCGTTGCCTGTGCCAGAGGCCCCTTGGCAGCAAATCGCTATGGATTTCGTGACTGATCTGCCTCGCTCTGCTGGATGTACTACCATCTTAGTCGTCGCAGACCGCTTCTCCAAGATGGCCCACTTTATTCCCTTGTTCGGACTGCCATCTGCTCCAAAGTTGGCCGAGATCTTTATCCACCAGGTTTTCAGGCTGCATGGTCTTCCTCTACGAATCGTAACCGATCGAGGGGTCCAGTTTACCTCCCGATTCTGGAGGGCCCTCTGTCGGCTCCTGGGCACGTCTCTCGACTTCTCCTCAGCGTATCATCCTCAAACCAACGGCCAAGTGGAACGGATTAACCAAATTCTGACCACCTACTTACGCCACTTTTCTAACGCCCATCAGGATAATTGGGTCTCACTCCTACCTTGGGCGGAATTCGCTCATAATAATCATCCCAGCGAATCAACGTCCAAGACGCCGTTCTTTGTGGTAACTGGGCTAAATCCTGGGGTTCCGTTGCCCTTTTCCGCATCATCTGGAGTCCCTGCAGCAGATACTCTCGCCAAGGAATTTTCGCAAATTTGGAAGGAGACCAGGGAGGCGCTCGAGGTAGCCAGCATCCGAATTAAGAAACACGCAGACAAGAGACGAAGGGATCTACCCCCGTACCATCCCGGGGACAAAGTCTGGCTTTCTACCAAACATATCCGCCTGAAAGTCCCTGCTTACAAATTAAGTCCTCGATACATCGGGCCTTTTGAAGTACTTGGGCGCATTAACGAAGTAGCCTACAAATTGAGGTTGCCGGCATTGCTCCGGGTCCCTAACGCCTTCCATATCTCGCTCCTTAAACCTGTAGTTTTGAATCGGTTCCAACCAACCTCCATGTCCCCTCCCTCGCCAATTTGTTCTAACGATGTCTTTGAAGTAAAGGACATTTTGGCTATGAAAAGGGTCAAGGGTAAAACTCTTTTTCTTATCGACTGGAAGGGTTTTGGTCCAGAGGAGAGGTCCTGGGAGCCCCGAGAGAATGTCGATGCCCCCCTTATCATGAAAAGATTTCTGACCAACCTCAGAAGGGGAGGACATATGGGGGGGGTACTGTGACATCGGCGGCCATGCCCGCCGATGCCCCTTCAGCGGCGGTGCCCGCCGCAGCTCCCCCTCACCTGCGTCCTCCTGTCCACGCGCACTTCCGCTCTGCTCCCCGCGCTGCTGCGGGTAACCGCGCCGGCCTTAGGCCGCGCACGCGCGTTCCCCCGCTCTCTTCTGCTAGTAGGGGGCGTCGCTGAGGGGAGGGTCTGTAGGACGTACTTCCGGCCTCTGGATATATCAGGCGTCCGCTCTATTCTGAGGGCGCCTGGTGATTGTGTGACTTCTTGCACCCATCGGCCCATACCTATTCTAGTGTACCCTGCCTATCCTTTGCTGTTCTCCCTGTGTGCTCTTTGGCCGGCTCCACTCCCGTCTGCCTGTCTCTGCCCTGTGGTCCCCCTCTGAACCCTTTCCTGTGGGCTCCTGGCCAGTATTTTCCGCTATCCCTTCCCGCTATCCTTGCTCTGCCTGTCTGTCTTTCGAGTCGTCCCTCCTGGCACCGGCTGTCGCGGTTCTGCCCCCTGCGGTCCTGCCCCTAACGATCCCTGTACAGGGGTCGGTCTTCACCAGGTGCGCTCGGCCCAGGGGCTCCTGATCCACGACCCAGAGGGTCCACTCTTGGACGTATTAGCATAGAGTTGTCACAGTCGGGGTCCGAATGAAACACGAAAACCAATGCAAGTCAATGACGAAGCAAAGTCGGCAGGGAGTGGAGGACAGTAAACACACCTACAGTGCCCATTTCAATGCCAAAGACATCAATTCTTATTACTGAAGCTTGTCAACCTTAATTTACTTTATAATAATAGTTACGCATTGAAAACTGGGGGTTATTTGGCTAAAGTTGTGGGGGGTAGGGCTGGCACCAGGTTTTTGTGTACCCTGGGCCAAAGAGTGTCAGTGCGCCCTTTTAACACATAATACAATTCATAATGCTCCGATACGGCACAGAAATATAGGTATAATACAATGAAAAATACTTCACTGCTTACATGACATGACGGATATCTATTTTAAATTCTACAATAGCTCAAAAAACGGACAGTATATTACTCCATACAGTATTATGGCCACCACCTACTGCGCCATATAGAATAATGAGCCCCATATATTTATCCATACAGAAAAATTGGTCCCATATAATGTTTCATACAGTATATGATGAGCTCCACATAATGCTACAGTCTATGTTGGTCCCCATGGATGATGCTCCACTGTCTTATGGGCCCAAATAATGCTCCATAGAGTCCATATATAATGGGCCCCATTTCTAATGCTCCAGTGTATAATGGGCCCCATAAATGCTGCTCCAGTGTCTGATGTCCCCCATTTGGAATGTTCCAGTATATGTTGGTCCCCATGGACGATGCTCCAGTGTGTTATGGGCCCAAATTAAGCTCCATATATAATGGGCCCCATTTCTAATGCTACAGTATATAATGGGCCACGTAAATGCTGCTCCAGTGTCTGATGTCCCCCATTTGGAATGCTCCAGTATATGATGGGCCAAATGGATGATGCTCCAGTGTATGATGGACTCCATATATCATTCTCCAGTGTATATTGCTCCCCAAAAAATGCTCCTAACATTTAAAAGAATTAAATACCTCTCCTCGCTGGGCACTGCTCTATTCTGGACTCCTCAGCCATCTTCAAGCTCGCTGCACTTTTACTATTTCGGTAGGGGGCATACAGACGTGATGTCATCGCGCTCTGTAACCTGAATGTCACTGTCAGGAAAGGCGGAAGACGTCACGGCGGTGGAGCAGGGAGAGGTAAGTATTGCAAGTGCTGTGGCCCTGAGCAAGCATGGGGGGCCCACTCGTGGGCGACAGCACTGGCACAGGGCCACTCATAGTACGACGGTATATTTGATGGCAAGTGGGCCCTCCCACCGGCAGAGACACTTTTGCGTGCTATGAGGGGCCCTGTGCCACTGCCGTCGCCCATGAGTAGGACACCCCCACCTGCTCAGGGAACCGGTACTTTCATCTGCACCTTCCTCTGTGTCACCGTGTAAGGTGGTGTAGTATGTGGGAAGGGGCACCTGAGTTTCATCAGTGTCACATTCTGGCTCTGTAGAGTGCAAGGGGAATGTAGTGCTGTGGGTCAATGTACCAGCAGAATCATCTAGCAGTGGCTGTGCATCAGTGCACTCCATCTCCGATTCATGTTGGACTGAGGATTTTAGAATTTCACTTGATAACACAGGCATGGCATGTGAAAAGAGCTCCATGGAGTAATCTGAAGTGTGGGCTGCTGCATCCTTCACTTTTAGTGGGGGTGAAGGAGACAAGGAAAGGGGTGGTTCCTGACCAGAAGCCTGCACTGACGACTCAGTGCTTGCATTTTTTGAAACTTCAGAAGAGGAGGCGATAGAGCTGGATGCTTTTTCGGCAATGTAAGGCAAAACCAGTTCCTGATGCTCCGGCTTTAAAAGGATTTTACCTACTCCCAGAAAAGGGAGCCTTAAAGGCCTTCTTGTGCCAGATGATGATGCAGGCTTAACACCTCCTGCCTTAGCTGCTATTGTGCTTTTGGCACTACCAGCAGATGCACCACCACCACCATCAGTACCAGCTGGCCCCCCCACACCCACGTCCGCGGCCTCTTCCACCATACTTAATCATTTTTGTGAAAATGGACTCAAAATACCAGCAGATATATGGTACTGTTTCAGAAGCAGACAGCTCTATACTGTCTAGGGATAATTGTAAATCTCCGTATATATTTTATGAGTCAAACACAGACGGTCACAGGCTCAGTATGGATTAGACAATAATATAAAAATTTGCAAAAGGGTACAGTATCACTAGATACAAGGTATATATAGTATATTTTAAACATACTGAATCTCCGTATACGTTTCAGGAGGCAAACACAGACGCTCTCAGGCCCAGTATGGATCCGACAACATAGAAAGTAGAGAAAGGGTACTATGGCGCCCCTGAGGGTACGGTCGCCACAGAAGTACTGCACCTCATCCAAAGGTATGGTATCCCATCCTCAGGTAAGGAGGGATCACCACTCAGGACTCCTAACCCTGCGCTCAGCACACACTAGTTAGTCAGTGCTTTCTGGGTGTACCCGACGGGAGGATGGCCTCATCCCAGACTGACTAGGAAAGGGTGTTGGGGGTTAGTGTGGAAGGTAGGTACAGTGGGAGGAGCTTAGGTATTGGAGTGATTGTGGGCATCCAATCAGAGAGAGAAAGGTGACAGTTGGTGGGTGGAGCTAGCCTGAGGTAAATGGATCTTTCTAGAGAGTTGTCAGTCGTTGACAGGACAGAGTAAGAGCAGGATTGCTGTGAGAGGGCTGAGGGTCAGAGAAGAGAGAAAAATCTTGTCCAAGCTCCTAGACTGGAAGGAAGGGGTCCTTGGGGCACAGGCAGTGCAATAAGCCACCTGTGATGCCCATTTCTGGAGAAGGAAGGACCAGGCCTCGTTGGGGAAGGTGGCTCCTGAAGGTAGTGGAGAAATACAGGGCTCAGCTAGAAAGACGGAGGCTGAGGTAACTTTAAGTGTCCCAGTCGCAGCCACATTCAATACTCAAAAAGGCAGCAGTTTGAATAAAGGACCCCGGAGCCTGAACAGGTGTTGCTGATCTACCTTGGAGTTTGAGGGACCCCTCCCTCGGATGACACAGTACCAATCGGGTCATCTTGTGCACAAAACTTTTGAGGAAAAATGCACCCAACTGTGTCCTTTGTGTCTTTTACAAGTCACCTGCTACACACGATACACTCACCATCACCGTCAACAGCTCACAAACACCATCTCAACTGCCCTGGGATACAGCTCTGCCCGTGGAGAGCTTCATCATCTTGGCTGCTTTAACACCGGCCCAGAGGATCTGCATTGCAACGTCGGCTACCTTAGCCGAGTACCACGGGTGGCGTCACGATCCCCCTTTTCCAAATTAATTATCATACCATCTTCCCCCTCATCTGAACTGTCATCTTCTTTATTGGACACCGAAGGCCACGGACCGGGTCCCAATCACCACCGTGACATACTTCCCCCTTTAAAGAGCCTGAAAGGCCTGGTACTGAGTAACCCTCGGCCCTGCGTGGCGTTTCATTTTAACACCAGATAGCAGGGATATATTGTATAGTTTCAACATTATAAATCTACGTATATATTTGAGGAGGCAGACACAGACACTGTCATGGCCAGTATGGATTCGACAATCTAAAAAGTAGAAAAAGGGTACAGTATCATCAGATCCAAGGTATATATAGTATAGTTTCAACATTCAAAATCTCCGTATTTATTTCAGGAGGCAGACACAGATGCTCTGAGGCCCAGTATGGATTACACAACAATATACAAAGCAGTAAAAGGGAAATGGATCCCAAGCGTACTGCTGTATACAGTGTTGGGGTCATTTGGCGATCTACATATATATTTCAAGAGTAACACACAGCCTCTCACAGGCTCAGTATGGATCACACCATAATATAAAAAGAAGATCTGCAAGAAACAATCACACATGTGGGCCAATGTTCCAGGTGTCAATGATGCACCTTGAGTGGTGGGTGGAGGATGAATTTCAGGCACAAAGGGTACTGGATCAACAGATACAAGGTATATATAGTATACTTAAAATACCAAAAATCTCCGTATGTATTTCAGGAGGCAGACACATATGCTCACACGCTCAGTATGGATTTGACAATAATGTAAAAAGTTGAAAAAGGGTACAGTATCACCAGATACAAGGTATATATAGTATAGTTTAAACATTCTAAATCTCCACTGACATTTCATGAGGCAGACACAGACACTCTCAGTCCCAGTATGCATTAGCCAAGAATATAAAAAGTATAAAAAGGTTACTGTATCACCAGATACAAGGTACATATAGTATTGTTTAAACATTATAAATCTACTTATTTTTTTCAGGAGGCACACACAGACGCTCTCAGGGTCAGTATGGATTACACAATATAAAAAGCAGCAAAAGGGTAATGGATCAGAAACATACAGCTGCATACAGTGTAGGGGTCATTGTAGATCTCAGTATATATTTCCAGAGTCAGAAACAGACTTTCACTGGCTCAGTATGGATTAGACCATTATATAAAAAGCAGTAAATGGGTAAGGTATCACAAGTGTACAGCTGTATACAGTGTTGGGGTAATCTTAAATCTACAAATATATTTCTGGAGTTACAGACAGACGTTCACAGGCTCAGTATGGATTACGCCAGAATCTAAATAGCAAAAAAAGGTAATGTATCATTAGCGTACAGCTTTTTCCAGTGTTGGGCAAATTTTACATCTTGGGATCTATTTCCGTAGTCACCCTCAGATTCTCACTCACTATGGATTTGACCGTAATACAACATGTCGATCAAAGGTACTGTATCACAAGATAGGAGGTGTATATAGTATAGGGTAAACTTGTTATTTACGTATATATTGAAGGACTAAACCACACACGCTCACTCACTATGGATTATACCGTACTAAAAAATTTAGAACAAAGGTACTGTATAATCAGATACCAGTTGTATATAGTATAAGTGAAAATGTAAATCGCCCTATATATTTCCAGAGTCACATACAGATAGTCAGCATGTATTTCTCTGTGATACTAGCCGGTACACAGTACTGTGTGAGGAGCGTACAGCTGTATATGGTGTGGGAAATAATGAACATTCGTTAACTGTGCAGAAAAAAAGAATAAAAGTATTAGTGCTGTTTAAAATGCTGTCTGCACAGCAGTGTACACACAGCAATACTGCTATAAGGCAGGCTAATAATCGGCGCTGCTGCACACAAGAAAATTCTCCCCTGTGACTGCACCCTAACTGTACCCAACAATTGCGTTCAGCACAAGCACATAAGAACTTCTGTTTACGGGCCTAAGTGTCTCCCTAAAGACAGGGACCAGAGCGAGCCAAAACCCCCCCTCCCCAGAGGCGTAAGTGGAGGCCCACATGACAGTGGGTTGGAGGGAGGGGGTTAACTGTCCCTGGGGGGTGGAGTATGGAAATAAGGGGGGGTATTTGAAGTCGGCTTATGGGGTGGTTACCTCAGTTCCCGCTACAGAGCCGCAGAAACTGTCCCACGCCCAGATGGCATGGAGTCCATATCTGTTGGATTGGAGAGGCTGCGCGCTGCAGCGTAGATGCAGCCTGCCGGCGTGGATCGAGGAGCAGGTCGCGGGGATCATCGGTGGAAGCAGCAGGTCAGCCGCTTGTGTCTCTTCCCGTGCAAGGCGGTGGTCAAGGGCCATGGAGCGTTCATCTCCCGACGCAGATGCCAGGACCCAGCGCTGGCGACGGAGCCCCTTCCAGGGACCCTCCGGGTCGGGTGCCTGCTTGTAAGTATGCGGGCAGGCCCCGGACTGGGAGGCCAGTGGCGGTTGCAAGTCCTTCTCCCAGAGCAGAGTGGGAGGCGGGGCCTGCAGTCACCGGGTCGGCGATGAACAATGACGACACGGCAGGCCGTCATGGAGCCGGGCGGTCTGCCTCCTCTTCTTGGGGCAGCGGTGGGAGTTACCCGGAGGGGGGCTCGTCGGGCAGCAACCCACGTCGCCCGAGGCTGCCAGCTATGCCCAGTACCTCTGGCACCCTGACCGGAACAACGGCGGTGGATCAGCATGGACGGTCGTCAGACAGTCGGTGGAGGTTTCGGGGGGTGGGTGTCCACAGGTGGAAGCCCCCATGGCTGTGCAGCCCACTTGCCTCATCAGGGGCTGGAGAAGCAAACAGCCCTGAACGGAGTTCCCCGTAAGGGCATCAGCGTCGGGAAAGCCTGTTTCACAAGGTGGCAACCTCTGGGGACAGAGGGTCTGAAGGGAAGCTCCGTAGTCGACACCCAGCGGGATACGGGATTGGCGGCTGGAGGAGTCACAGCGTCATCGCAGCCCAGTGAGTATGGCTCCATGTCTTGTTTGTCCTCATCTCTAGTGAGGTCCCCTGCGGTCGGGAGTGGGTTGGGGTGCCGGCCGGTGGCGTTAGGTCAGGGAGTTGTGGACCAAGTTCCTTCATAGATTGGGGGGCTGGGGGAGATGTTGACTTCCATGCAGGATTTGTTGTCGCAGAAGGAGGGATTTGGAGCGCACCCGGCGCATTTAGCCGCTTGGGTGGGGTCGCAGGAGTGAGGTACCAGTTTTTCGAGGGCAGTTACCGGGGTGGGCCCACTGGGCACTCATCGTAAGAAGAAGGTGCAGGAAATGATATAGAAGGATGAATATGTCGCGATTTTGTCACCGCTTCCTTTGGAAAAGTTGAACTTGGACAAAGGGAAGAAGGATGATAGCCAAAAAGAGGAGGAGGAAAAACGGACATGGCGATTGATTCCGCACAGATTATCTAATTGGCTACAGGCATTCAATATTTTGGCTAGCGTGTTTGGAGAGAAGGCGCCTGAGAATTGTTCTCCTCTTTTTTTTTGGGATTCAATTGGGGAGGCTTATAGGGTGTAGGGGGTTCAGGCTTGGCTCCATTACGACAAACAGTTTAGGCATAGGAAGGCGTTTCGTCCGGCAATTCGGTGGGAAAAGAAAGACATACGTCTGTGGTTGAAGGTTATGATGCCGACTAAGTTCGGCCATTCCTTTCCTGGAGGTTCCGGGGGTGCCAGTTCGTGAAATGCACAAAGCAGTGGACAAGGGTCAAGGGGGTCAGTCGGGGCAATCGGTCAGCCAGAAGCATGGTATGATGACCAGTGTAAATTTGGGGCTACATTGCTGCAAATTCAAGCACCTTTGATCCCATTGCAAAGGAACCTCGCATGGCGCTTCCAGATGCTTTAGGAAGCAGAAAGGAGAAGCAGAGTGAGAGTACTAATTCAAAAGGGGTATACGCCATTGAACCTGGCCACGACGGTCCCTTATGTAAGTAGGTTTCTGGATGGGGTTAAGTCAGAACTGTTGTTGTCCGTTTTCAGTGACGGGTTTAAAATTCTGGCCCCTCCTTTTGAGATACCACGGGTGATTAACAATCTGAAGTCAGCTGACCAATATGCTGAGGTGGTGTCATAACAGTTGGGGAAGGAGGTTAAGTTGGGAAGGATGTCTGTTCCATTTATGGATCCTCCTTTTGATGATTTGGTAGTCTCGCCCCTGGGTGTAGTGCCTAAGAAACAGCAGCATAAGTTCAGGCTCATTCATCATCTGTCTTTCCCTCGTGGTAGGTCGGTGACTGATGGAATTGACCCGAAGCTGTGCTCTTTGCTTTATAAGTCATTTGAGGAGGCAGCAAAGTTTGTCCGGAAATGTTGGAAGGGGGCACTTTTGTCTAAAACGGATATTGAGTCGGCGTTTATGTTGTTCCCTGTTCATCCGGATAGTGTTAAGTTGTTGGTGTGTTACTGGGGTGGTGCTTTTTGGGTTCATAGGTGTTTGACAATGGGTTGATCGGTGTCTTGTGTGTTTTTTGAGGCATTCAGTTCTTTTCTCTAATGGGTTGTCCGTGAAGTATCGGCTTTTGATTCCTTGATTCATTACCTGGATGATTGTTTGTGTATCAGTTGGACTAATTCTGGTTGTTGGGAGAGGTTACTTAGAGCAGCGGAATGGGTGGCAGGGCGTTTTGTTGTACCACTTGCTCGCGGTAAAACAGAGGGGCCTTGTACATGCCTATCGCTTTTGTGAATCGTGATTGATTCGTTAAAATGTGAGTTCTGTTTGATGGAGGATAAGGTAAAGGTGTTGCGGGATGAGGTGTCTCTGGCAAGACGGTTGAAGAAATTGTCGTTGACATAGATGCAGTCACTACTTGTGAATTTGACTTTTGGTTGTCGCATTATTACAATGGGTCGGGTCTTTTCTCGGCGGTTGGTGAGCGCTACGGCTGGAGTGCGGCCTCTGCATCATTTTGTTCGGCTTTACTGTGAACATAAGGCTGATTTGGAATTGTGGGACTATTTTTTGGAGCAATACAACAGATGTTTTTGGCTCATGGAGGAGTTTCGGGACAGAAGGATCCGTTTTAATTGTGACAACATGGGAGTTGTGTGTTCCATTAACAGCTTCACAGCGTCCTCTCCTCCAGTGATTCGAGTCCTGCGGCACTTAATTTTGACTTGTTTAACACTTAATGCTCATGTAATGGCTTCTCAGGTAGCAGATATTAGGAATTCCATTGCTGATTCTTGATCTCGTTCACAGCGGTAGCGTTTTCGGTAATTGTCCCCGGATGCGGAAGAAGCGGGTTTCTTTGCGTCCAGCAGGGCTTTGGAAGGTGGTCTCAGGGGTGCAGAACCTATCATACGGGCATCTCTGTCTTCTATTACTTGGTCGATCTATCAGTTAGTATGGATTTAACCGTAATACAAAATGTTGGAAAAAGGTACTGTATCAGCAGATCTCAGGTGTTTCCAGTCTAGGGGTAATTGTAAATCTCCATCTATACTTCAGGCTTCAGACAAAGACAATCACAGGCTCAGTATGGATTACACAAGAATATAAAAACTTGAAAAAGGGTAATGTTTTACAAGCGTTCAGCTGCATACCGTGTTGGTGTCATTTTAAATCTCCTTATATTTTACCAGAGTAAGACACAAACTGTCACAGGCTCAGTATGGATTACACCAGAATATAAAAATGAGAAAAAGGGAAATGTATTCGAAATGTACACCAGTATACAGTGTTGGAGTACTTTGAAATCTTCTTTTATATTTCAGTGTCAGTCAGCCAGTGCAGACTCTTCGCTAGAGGAAGCTAGATGGATAAAAGTACAGACGTAAAGTTGAGTGATTTCAGAAGTGTTGAAATTACTAATCAGGGGAAAACCTCCCGGGAGAATTCGCAGAGGCGATGCTGACCCTCAATAACTTTTACTGTGGATACAGCTAAAACGCAAATTAGTGATGAAAGGGTTGCTGTATCGCAGTAGCGTCGATCCCATCACCGTTACTCGTCTCCATCAAATTGTGATCACAGGGAGAGCTGTAGACATGGTCCTCACTGCCTATCATGATCTGTCTGGTCACTTTTGAGTGCAAAACACAGAAGCCACAGGCCATAGGGGACTCTATTGGATTGCCATGAGAGGAGACATTGAAAAATGGTGGCAGGAATGTCACACGTCTGTGACTATGAAAAATGTGAAAGCTGATCAAAAAGCACCACTGCATCCAATTGGGAGTTGACATCTATTACAAATGGTAGCCATTGGCAATCTGAAGGTAGAGGCCAGCAGGACAGGACATAGCTACATCTTAACCATCATCAATCAGTACACCAAATTTGTAGTGGCCTTCCCTGTGATATAGAAAAAAACCTGTTCCTAATGCAGATTTTGAGCTTTTGTTTGTAGAATCGTCCATCCTGGTGGTATCTGGAGCCATCTACAAACAAAAACTCAAAATCTGCATTAGGAACAGGTTTTTTTTCATGAACTTTTCATGAACATGTGCAAACCCAACTGTCTCCTGACTCATCAGTTCTATGCAGTCATGTTCATGCGTCATGTCAAAGTATTCTTCCTCACTTGCTAATACGGTCACCAATTCCCCCTTTTCTGAATCCACAGGCACGAGGGTGGCTGGATTCAGAACATTACACCTTTTGAGGATGACATCCATTCCATACGCGTACAAGTTCAACCAAAACATCTGTCTATGGCCAGACAGCTCCGACTTGAATGTGTGCTACTAATTCCTGAGTATGTCACCCTCAAAAGGTGTAATGTTCTGAATCCAGCCACCCTCCTGCCTGTGGATTCAGAAAAGGGGGAATTGGTGACCGTATTAGCAAGTGAGGAAGAATACTTTGACATGACGCATGAACATGACTGCATAGAACTGATGAGTCAGGAGACAGTTGGGTTTAAACACGTTCATGAAAAGTTCATGAAAAAAAAAAAAAAACCTGTTCATAATGCAGATTTTGAGTTTTTGTTTGTAGATGGCTCCAGATACCACCAGGATGGACGATTCTACACTGGATATGCAGTAGTATCCTCACATGAGGTAATCCAAGCTGAACCACTCCCTCCTCAAATGTCGGCACAGGAGGCAGAGTTGAAGGCACTCACTGAGGCATGTAGAGCCGCTGCAGGTAAAGTCACTAATATTTACACAGATTCGAAGCCCATTAAAAATGCAGTTGTCATGGTCCAGTCCGGAGTTTATCTTCTGCTGTCTTCACTCCGGACTGGTCATGCGGGGGTTAATCTCCTCAGCCTCGTTCTGGAGCTAGCTGGGCTATTTCAATCCCTCACAGCCTGCTGACCAGTGTTAGTGATAGCTCAAGCTTGCAGTTTAGAGCCGCTGACCCTTGTACCCTGGTGATCCTCCTGCCTTGGACTGATATTCACGTGTATGACCCGGACTGATTTCTGACCCCGTCTCTTGGTATTTGTTTCTGCTGTTACGTTCCCTCTCTGGCATCTGACTCCCTGGCTTGTACCCCGACCACGTATTTCGTCTCACGTTTTGGACCCTGTGCTCATGTTCTGGCTTTCTGACTCTCGGCTCTGGTATTTTGACTACGTGTATTGCTGCTCCTTCTGGTACGTCTGCTCCTGTTAGTTTCTGACTCGGTTCGTCCGACTATTCTCTCTCGTTACCTGTGGCACCTGTGCTGTTGCTCAGGGTTGCTGCTCTTAGTGTATAACCTCTCTTCCCTCACCAGCTCCCCCTGGTGGAGGTTTCACTACATTATCACTAACCACACATTTAAACGGGATTTTGCTTTTTTTTTTTCTCTGGCCATGGATCTGCTGCATAACTTGGCAGATCAAGTGTCCAGTTTGACACAGATGGAGCAGGACTTTTCTGTGAATCATCAGTCCCTTGTCATGTCTCAGACCCACTTACAGAAAGAACTGACTGAGACTATTAAGACCATGCAGGGAAACACCTCTCATATTGTTTGTCCACCAGGTGACTCTGTAGATGTTATTTTGCACTCTCCTGAACCCTCAGTTAAACTTCCTGACACATTTTCTGGTGAAAAAGATAAATTTCATATATTCAAGGAGAGTTGTAAATTATGGTTTTCTCTTAGACCCCGATCGTCTGGGGATGAGACTCAGCGGGTGGGGATTGTTATCTCCTTACTTAGGGAGGGTCCCCAATCCTGGGCTTTTTCATTGCCCCCTACTGCCCCTGAACGGATGTCGGTAGATAGGTTCTTTGAGGCCCTAGGACTTATCTATGATGAACCGGACCGTGTTAGGGTGGCAGAGGACACTATTTTGGGTCTGGGGCAAGGGAAGCACTCAGCCGAATGGTACAGCTCCGAATTCCGTCGATGGTCCACTGAGGTGTCCTGGGACGACTCTGCACTGAGATGTCTGTTCAGGAAGGGACTTTCGGATTGCTTGAAGGACGCTCTGGCTCTCCATCCACCTGCCAGTTCATTGGAGGAGGCTATGACTCAGGCTATCCGTATAGATCGGAGACTGCGGGAGAGAGGTGTTACTCAGCGAGGGGTTCCGTTTTTCCCTGCTAACCCTGATGTTTTGCTTCCATCTGAACCTATGGAGGTGGGAGCCACCAACCCCCAGGAGAAAGAGAGGAGACGGCGACGTGATGGAAAATTGTGTTTTTACTGCGGAGATCCCGGACATTGGAAAAAAGACTGCCCCTCCTGTCCTCCGACTAACAAGCGGCTGAGTCTGGGTGATAATCGTGGAGGTCACCCAGACTCTCAGGTACCTTTTTCTTCCTTTTCAAGAGTACTTCTAAAGGTGGAACTTGGTGTTGAGAATGGCTTTTTCCATACTTCGGCTTTTGTAGACTGTGGGTCATCTCTGAACCTGATTGACTCTAAGCTGGTTGCTCGCTGTAGATTAGGGACAGTTAGGTTGGAGACTCCCTTAAAAATTGTGGCTATTGATTCTACACCTCTCACTAAGGATGGTCTTCATTTCAGTTCTAAAGAATTTACCCTCAGGGTGGGGGCCCTACACCAGGAGCACATGTCATGCTTTGTTTTGGATAACCTCCCTGCTGGCCTGGTGTTAGGGTTTCCCTGGTTGCAACGGCATAACCCAGTTATTGACTGGGGGTCCCGGGATATTGTTAAATGGGGACCTGGGTGTTCTGAAAATTGTCTTGCTACTGTGTCTATGTCATCCGTCAACCTGGAGGGTATTCCGGAGTACCTAAAGGGTTTTAAGGATGTGTTCTCCGAAAAGGAGGCTGAGGTTCTACCACCACACCGCCCATTCGATTGTGCCATGGATCTTGTTCCCGGTGCCAAATTGCCCAAAGCCCGGCTGTACAATCTCTCCGGCCCTGAGCGGGCTGCTATGAAGGAGTATATCTCTGAGAGCCTCCGTAAAGGGCATATACGGCCATCTGTCTCTCCCGTGGCAGCGGGGTTCTTTTTTGTAAAAAAGAAGAATGGTGGTTTACGCCCATGCCTCGATTTTCGAGAACTGAATAAAATAACCATAAGAAACGCCTACCCTCTCCCACTGATACCTGATTTGTACAATCAATTGTCGGGGGCCAGGTGGTTCTCTAAGTTGGACCTCAGGGGAGCATACAATCTCATCCGTATGCGGGAGGGGGATGAATGGAAAACTGCGTTTCTCACCTCTGAGGGTCTGTTTGAAAATTTGGTTATGCCCTTCGGTTTGACTACCGCACCAGCGGTATTCCAGAATTTCATTAACCATATTTTTTCTGATTTTATTGGACGTTTTGTAGTTGTTTATCTTGACGATATACTTATATATTCTTCTGATAGACAAAGTCATATGGGTCATCTTCATGCGGTTCTCCAGAGGCTCAGGGAGAACTCACTCTTTGCCATATTGGAGAAGTGTTCATTTTTTACTCAAGAAGTGTCCTTTCTAGGGGTCATCCTGTCCGCTGAGGGGTTTCGTATGGACCCTAGGAAGGTACAGGCCATTGTGGATTGGGTGCAACCCAGAGATCTCAAGGGTCTTCAGCGATTTCTGGGTTTCGCAAATTATTACAGAAAATTCATCAAGGGGTTCTCTCAAGTGGTCAAACCCCTCACTGATCTCACCCAAAAGGGAGCGGATCTTAAAAACTGGTCAGCTCCAGCTGTGGCGGCGTTTTCTTTGTTAAAAGAACGTTTCATGACTGCTCCGGTACTGGTGCAACCTGACTTGTCTAAACCATTCATCGTAGAAGTGGATGCCTCTGAGGTGGGAGTGGGGGCTGTGTTGTCCCAGGGGCCCACCACATTAACTAACTTAAGACCCTGTGCCTTCTTTTCTAAAAAATTTTCCTCTGCTGAAAGGAATTATGATGTGGGTAACCGAGAGTTGTTGGCCATTAAATTGGCTTTTGAAGAATGGAGGCATTTTTTGGAGGGGGCTGTCCATCGTATCACTGTCATTACAGATCACAAGAATCTGTCTTACATCGAATCCGCCAAACGTCTGACTCCGAGACAGGCAAGGTGGTCACTTTTTTTTTCCCCGATTTCAGTTTTCCATCACTTTCAGACCAGGTTCCAAGAATGTGAAGGCGGATGCCTTGTCTCGCAGCCTAGATCCGGTATCGCCTCCGGAGCCTCCTTCCTCCATTCTTCAGCGCGGGGTGGTGGTGGCCTTGGTGTCCCAGAGATTGGAGCAGGAAATTCGTGAGGCCCAATCTCTAGCTCCCCCATCCATACCTGAAAATAAGCTCTTTGTGCCTGTCCAGTATCGGTTAAGGGTGCTTCGGGAGTTCCACGACTTGGCTCTGAGTGGGCATCCAGGAATCTCGGCCACTCGTAAAGCCATCACTAGGCTGTTCTGGTGGCCCTCGTTGACTTCTGACGTCACTGGTTTTGTGTCCTCCTGTGAAACTTGTGCCCGCGCTAAAGCCTCCCACAACCGGCCGGCCGGGGAATTGGTGCCACTGCCAATTCCGGATAGACCGTGGACTCACCTGTCCATGGATTTTATCACCGATCTCCCACCCTCTAATGGCAAAACCGTGATCTGGGTAGTTGTGGATAGGTTCAGTAAACAAGCACATTTTGTACCCTTAACGGGCCTTCCTAATGCTGAGACTCTATCTAAGCTATTCATTGAGCATGTGATTCGGTTGCATGGTGTGCCTGTCAGTGTGGTGTCTGATAGAGGGGTGCAATTCGTGTCAAAATTCTGGAGAGCTTTTTGTAAAAGGCTGGGCATCAGTCTGACCTTTTCATCGGCCTACCATCCCGAGACCAATGGTCAGACTGAAAGGACCAATCAGTCTTTAGAGCAGATCCTGCGGTGTCTTGTCACATCCAGACAGGATGATTGGTGCTCTATGATACCTATGGCGGAATTCGCCTTCAATAATCGTGTCAATCAGTCTATTGGTACTTCTCCTTTCTTCTGCAACTATGGGTTTCACCCTCATTTTGGTGAATTCTCCAGACTAGATTCGAAGTGTCCAGGGGCTGATTCAGCCTTTTTGCGGTTGGAGGAGGTTTGGAGGGAAGTTCAGAGAAACATTGGGGAGGCTCAGGGCAAATATAAGTTTTTTGCAGATAAACGACGCTCGGTGGGGCCGACTTATCAGGTGGGGGATAAGGTATGGTTATCCACCAAAAACATAAGGCTGGGAATTCCCTCTGCTAAGTTGGGTCCCAAGTTTATTGGTCCGTATGAGATTTTAGAGGTGATTAATCCTGTGGTCTTTCGCCTGCGGTTGCCTCCATCATTACGGATTCCTAATGTGTTCCATAAAGCGCTTCTGAAGCCATCGGTGCCTTCTTCTGATGAGTCTCCCTCGCACCCGCCGCCTGTTATGGTAGATGGGCAAACCGAGTACGAGGTGGAACAGGTGGTGGATTCTCGTATGCTCCGTCGTTCACTTCAGTACTTGGTCCATTGGAAAGGATACGGTCCTGAGGATCGGTCATGGGTGCCGGCGCGTTCGGTCCATGCGGATCGGTTGGTCCGGGCCTTTCACGCTCGTCATCCAGGGAAGCCTGGGGGTCCAGTGGCCCCCCCATTGAGAGGGGGGTACTGTCATGGTCCAGTCCGGAGTTTATCTTCTGCTGTCTTCACTCCGGACTGGTCATGCGGGGGTTAATCTCCTCAGCCTCGTTCTGGAGCTAGCTGGGCTATTTAAATCCCTCACAGCCTGCTGACCAGTGTTAGTGATAGCTCAAGCTTGCAGTTTAGAGCCGCTGACCCTTGTACCCTGGTGATCCTCCTGCCTTGGACTGATATTCACGTGTATGACCCGGACTGATTTCTGACCCCGTCTCTTGGTATTTGTTTCTGCTGTTACGTTCCCTCTCTGGCATCTGACTCCCTGGCTTGTACCCCGACCACGTATTTCGTCTCACGTTTTGGACCCTGTGCTCATGTTCTGGCTTTCTGACTCTCGGCTCTGGTATTTTGACTATGTGTATTGCTGCTCCTTTTGGTACGTCTGCTCCTGTTAGTTTCTGACTCGGTTCGTCTGACTAGAGCTGGTGAAACAATTAATGGAGGCATTGATGTTACCAGTCTAGGTTGGCATTGTCAAGGTAAAAGCACACACAAAAGGTGACTCCGTGGAGGTAGAGGGCAACAGAAGGGCGGACGAGGCTGCTAAAGTAGCAGCAAGGCGGCCTAAAGAGCAGTGGACGGTGGCGGGGAGTCAGCGTATTACAGCCACACTGAGCCTAGATGTCCTGAAATCTCTCCAGCAACAGGCTGCCCAAACAGAGAAGGTGCACCGGGGGAGACTGGGAGTTGAGCTGAACTCAAACGGAGTATGGGAGAATAAGGATAAGTTGTGCCTACCGAAGTCCCTGTTCCCAATCATGGCGCAAGCAACACGTGGCCCCACTCACAGCTCAAAAAGCCACATGTGTGCCATGGTAGATGCCTTCTGGATCGCTCCTGGTTTCAGTTACGCAGCCGCGAAACTTGTACAATCATGCCTCATCTGTGCACAGCACAACCCAGGTAAAACAGTAAGAAAGCGACACCTAGGCCTCTCTACCCGTTTCAGAGACTGCAGATTGACTACATACAGCTACCAAGGTAGGAGTGTATGCAAATATCCTAGTATGTGTAGATCTCTTCTCTGGTTGGCCGGAAGCCTATCCGGTAAAATGTGCAAAAGCTAAAACAACTGCAGACAAACTAATGAAAGAACTGATCTGCAGGTTTGGTGTCCCTAGAAACCACAAAAAGCGATAGGGGTATACACTTCACGGGAGAAATAATGAGGGAAGTCATGCAGGCCCTGGGTGTACAGCAAGCATTTCATACACCATATAGGCCACAAAGTAGTGGGAAAGTGGAAAGACTAAATGGGACACTTAAACTGAAAATTCAAAAGGCCATGGCAGACACAGGAAAGAACTGGGTAGAGTGCTTGCCTCTTGCACTCTTTTCAGTCAGACACACTCCAAATAGAAAGACAGGCTTGTCTCTCTTTGAGTCCTGTTTGGTAGTGCACCAAAGACTGGTCTGTACTTCCCACAGGTGCTACAAATGCAACACAGTTCTATGACAGCCTACGTCCAGGCCTTGCAGGAAAGACTTAACGTGGTGCATAAACATGTGTTCTCATCCATTCCAGATCCTAATGCCAGTGCAGATGTGCATCAGCTGAATCCAGGTGATTGGGTGGTTATACGCAGACACGTGAGAAGGATCCGGGACCCACGATTTGACAGCCCCTTCCAAGTCCAGCTGACCACATCCATCTCAGTAAAACTTGAGGGAAAGCCCACCTGGATCCACGCCAGTCACTGCAAGAAGGTCCTGTCAACAGTAGAATGACTGTACTCCTCATCACCTTGCTGGCAGTGACAGGGTTACTGCACTCTACAGAGACACAGGACAAACTCTTAAATGCTGACTGGCACAACAAACTTATTCGGCATCATGCTCTTCATATAAAAGACATGGAAGGACAGAAACCAAAAGACTGTTGGATCTGTACACATAGCCCAGTATCTGCAAGGACTATACCGTACTTAGCCTTACCTCTGGAGCCATAGGAGGTATTAACCCCACACTGCATACATAATGAGACTTGGACTCAATCTAGGTTTTGGGGAAAAGATGTGCCCTGTGATATATCTGGCTATAATCGGATGGGCCGCTAATCCCTGGTATCAGTTTAATATAACGCTGCCTAAGGTACAAATGTGGTGGCGGGAATATGATTCAGATGTCGGAAATATGGTCGCCAGGAGGAGGACTGAAATTCCTCACTCAGACCCCATTCCCAATGATGAACTGTGGTTCAGTCTTCAACACACTGGAGCAAATACCTGTGGTGAGGACAATAATTGCTTCCGCATATACACTCATGATCAAACACAGGTTAATGAGACGGTGTACCAGGATGGTGTTGAAGTCTATAAAGCATCTATGGGTAAAATAATAAGGAAAGAAAGGGATAAATGTACATCTGGCATAAGGGGAGAGCAAATGAATAATACTTGGTGTGCCCATAAGCCTATGTCAGGACTTTTGAGTTTATACCAATGTATACAGACCCCTGGTCACGTTTGTGTTCTCCCTGAAGGAGTATTCTTGGTTTGCGGACATCGTGCCTACAGGTGGGTGAGCCCGGACATAAGAGGCGTTTGCACTCTTGCCAAACTAACACCAGCCACTTTCATAGTTCCTCATAGTAAAATAGACACTGCTGCAGTTCCAATTCATACTTTGTATACATTAGAAGGGCTGCAGACAATAAGCCCCGGCCAAATTGTAGGCCGCATCTAGTAGAAATGGGGATAACAAATAAAATATTCAGTAGTATGCTAATATACCCCTTCATAACACAAATGTGGGATAAATTAGTGGAAGCTACCGACTACCTGGACGATCAGATTTTCCAGATTCTTGAAGTTCTTAATGAAACTAATACAATACAGAGACAATTAATCATAGTTACTAACCAGCATACTATAGTACTAGATTACCTGACAGCAAAAGAAGGAGGAATGTGTCAAATAATTGGTCCCACGTGTTGTAATTATATCGACCCTGCTGTCAATCTCCAGATCAGGGCCAGTATAGACAAAATAGGAGAACTTAGAGACCAATGGTTAAAACAACACAGTGCAAACACAGACTCTTGGTGGGGTAACACATTCTCTTTCCTAAATCCAGCAAATTGGTTTAATGGCCTTGCAGGATGGATTTTTGGCATTGTACAGACTTGTACCTTTTTTTTTGTTTTGCTTATTGTTTTATGTAGCCGTAAAAGTGCTAATATATGTATTACTTAAGCTACTGAATAATGTATGTATGGGATAAAAAATCTAAGGCTAAACCTTCTGTAGTGTATCATAGACCCCAGGTAGCCATTGCTGATGGGGAAAGTGAGTGTCCACACTGAGGGTTGATGGGCAAAGCAGGTAGGAAGCCCCCTTATGGGTACTAGACCCATGAGACAGTAGCTCCTTTGTGGACATCAGCTGACCCTGTGGCAAAGGTTATACCATTTACAAAAAGGGGGAAATTGATATAGAAGGGTTAATGGTTTGCCTTTATATCCCTTTAATTGCCTTTAAGACTTCAATTGCCTTTTGCCTATTATTGCTAGAATTATTCTTATGTAGACTATTAGTCTCTGTTTTCAAGGAAACTATACTTGTTATCATATTTGTTCTCAATAGTCAGTAACAACATGTTCTGGGTACATTGTAAACATGTTGTAACACTGAAGGTGATGGTGGGGGCCACATGAGCTCTATCGAATTACATATTGTTGTAAATGGTATAAAAGATTGCCTTGTATTTCATTACGTCAGATAAAGTGATTTGACAACGGCTCATGTGTGTTGAGTCTCTTTGTCTCCAAGCGCTTGTGAACAGAAGGGCGAAAACTCCTAATCCGGCCTCACTGGTGATCTGGCATATCTGACGCTTGGTCAGAACAAAAAGCAGCTACAACACCTGTGAAGGATTTAACTGGCCAGACTACACAGCGGTGGAGCAGGGAGAGGTAAGTATTGCAAGTGCTGTGTCCCTGAGCAAGCAGGGGGGACCCACTCGTGGGCTCCGGTACTGGTACAAGGCCCCTCATAGTATGCCAGTGTGTCTGATGGCGAGTGGGCCCCCCACCGTCAGAGACACTTTATTGTACTATGAGAGGCCCTGTGTCAGTGCCGTCGCCCAAGGTTGGTGCCACACACCTGTTCAGGGCAACAGCACTTGCCCGTGTATGGCAGGTGGTGACCCCGGTCCTGGGGTGGGGGGGCAGCCCATTTAGGGAGGTTAAAAAAATGGCATATGTTGATGTGTAGGCTGGACTTTCAGCTGCTGCAAATGGAGGAATTGGAGAAGTCCGTGGAAGAGGAGGACAAAAGCAAGCCTTTTTTCTGGCAACCTATGTATTATTAGGGGAGGGTGGGGCAAAATCTTTGGAAACACATGCATGGTTCATTTTAATGAAGGCTAGATCATCAACATTTTGGGTTGACAGACGGGTCCTTTTTTCTGTCAGGATTGATCCAGCAGCACTGAAGACTCTTTCAGATAGCACACTACCAGCAGGGCAAGCGAGCTCCTGTAAGGCATATTGTGCCAATTCAGGCCATGTGTCCAGTTTTGAGGCCCAATAATCAAAGGGGAATGACCTGTGAGGGAGAACCTTGATATGGGAGAAGTAGTTTGTAACCATAGTTGACAACTGCTGTCTCCTGTCACTTGCAATCGATTCTGTATTAGGTGTCGTGTGTGCGGGGCTTGAGAAATCAGACCACAACATGGTCAGGAAACCCCTGTCTCCAACGCCAGTTCGGCTGTGTGCACCACGAACACCTCTTCCATTTTGCCCACTACGGCTCGAGGGAGAACCAACTCCACTGCTGTGTGCTGGGAATGCCTCAAACAACCAATTTACCAGAGTTGCTTGTTTGCTAGCCAATATTAGCTCTAGGTTCTCCTGTGGCATGATGTTGTGTAATTTGCCTTTATAGCGTGGATCGAGGATGCTGGCCAACCAGTAGTCATCATCCCTCATCATTTTGGCAATCCGGTGGTCCCTTTTTAGGATCCGCAAGGCATATGTGGGCCAGTGTTCCAGGTGTCAATGCTGCACTGCCAGTGGTGGGTGGAGGAGCACTTTCTGGCAAATCCACATCCCTCCAGTCACGCACAAACCCTGTACCTGACCTTGGCACACCCACATTTTCTCTTGCCCCCTGAGAAGCATCCTCCTCCCCAAAATAATCATCCCCCTCATCCTCCTCCTCATCTTCCTTTCCTTCCTTCACCTCGTCCACGCCAGTTTCCTGACCAGACAATGGCTGACTGTCATCAAGGCTTCCCTTCTCCTCCTCCTGTTGCTCCTCAGCTGCAGATGCCTGATCCTTAATGTGCGTCAAAGTTTGAATGAGCAGACGCATAAGTGGTATGCTCATGCTTATGATGGCATCGTCTGAGCTTACCAGCCGTGTGCATTCCTCAAAACACAGAAGGACTTTACAGAGATCTTTCAGCTTTGACCACTGCACACCCGACAATTCCGTGTCTGCCCTCAAACTGCCTGCCCGTGTATCCTCCCACAAATGCATTACAGCCTGCCTCTGTTCGCACAGCCTCTCAACCATGTGCATGGTAGAGTTCCATCTTGTAGCAATGTTTATGATTAGGCGGTGCTTGGGGAGGTTGAGTGATCGCTGCAGCTTCTGCATACGACTGGAGTGGACGGTTGAGCGACGGATGTGCGAGCGCAGTCTTCGCACCTTAAGGAGCAGGGCTGTTAACTCCGGATAATTATTTAGGAAGCACTGCACCACCAGGTTCAAGGTGTGAGCCAGGCAAGGTATGTGTACGAGTTTTGAAAGGGCTATGGCTGCCACAAAATTCCGCCCATTATCACTGACTACCTTGCCTGGCTCAAGATGTAGACTGCCCAGCCATGACTCAGTTTGTCGATGCAAGTAGTTGGCCAGTACCTCCGCGGTGTGTCTGCTATCGCCCAAAGACATCGTTTTTAAAACAGCCTGCTGCCGCTTACCACTAGCTGTTCGATAGTGGGACACATCATGTGCAACACTGACAGATGTGGATGGAGTGCTCGTGCAACTGTGCTCTGTCGACGAGCTTTCGAAGGAGAAGGAGGAGGGTCGAACGCCTACAGCCAACTGTTTTCTAAACTGTGGGCTAGGTAGCACTGTTCCACCGCCGCTGTCCCCTGTGGAGCCTGCATCCACCACATTAACCCAGTGCGCAGTGATGGACACGTAACGGCCCTGGCCATGCCTACTGGCCCATGCATCTGATGTGAGGTGCACCTTTCCACTCACTGATTGTTTTAGTGCATGGATAATGTGGTCTTTCACATGCCGGTGGAGGGCAGGGATGGCTTTTTGAGAAAAGAAGTGCCGACTGGGTAGGTCATAGCGTGGGACAGCATAGGCCATAAGCTCTCGGAAAGCTTTGCTTTCTACCAACCGGAAGGGCATCATCTCTAATGAGATCAGTTTGGCAATGTAGGCGTTCAAATCCAGTGTACGCGGATGAGAGGATGAGTACTTTCTTGTCCTACTCAGAGTGTCTGGTAGGGTGAGCTGGACTTGAGAGCTGCATATGGGGGAACTAGCATTGGACATGATGGACTGAGAAGTGGTTGGTGATAGTGTTGATGGCCTAGATTCAGTGTTTCTTCGCGAAAATATTGTGATTGCCTGACTGCTTTGGTCTAGCGACGACACCAACATTTCTTGATGGTGGTGTGCTTAGTGTTGGGCTTACAGTGGGGGAAGCGATGGAGCGTTGCCGCCTAACTTCAGTCGGTGCAGGTGCACATGTGCTACCTGAGGTTTTGTAGTCCGTCCATGCTTGCAAGTGCATGTTGGTTAAATGTCTAATCATGCAACTGATATTCAAATTTCGTAGATTTTTCTCTCTGCTAAAGGTCCTTCGGCACTTCTTACAGATAACCTTTGCGTCATCAGTAGGATTTTGTTCAAAAAAGTGCCACACTGTACTCTTCCTACTATGGTACAAATCTTCAGGGCATGCACACTGTGCTAATTTGCCTGTCTGGCCAAGCTGTCCTGCAACTCTTTTAGTTTTCTTACCAAGTTTTTTGACAGCTATGGGCCTGCCGGATAACCGCTGCTGCGATGATGATGCCTGCTGCGGATTCTTCTCCTGTTCTGACCTTTTGTCACCGGCACCCTCTTCCCCCAATGGATGCCAATCCGGGTCAACAACTGGGTCATCCATGACATCGTCTTCAATGTCATCTGCACCTTCCTCTGTACCTTCCTCTGTGTCACCGTGTAAGGTGGTATAGTATGTGGGAAGGGGCACCTGAGTTTCATCAGGGTCTGATTCGGGCTCAGTAGACTGCAAGGGCAATGTAGTGCTGTGGGTGAATGTACCAGCAGAATCATCTAGCAGTGGCTGTGCATCAGTGTACTCCATTTCAGATTCATCTTGGACTGGGGAATTCAGGATTTGACTTGATAACCCAGGAATGGTATGTGAAAAGAGCTCCATGGAGTAATCTGACGTGTGTACTGCAGCATCCTTCACTTTTGGTGTGGGTGAAGGACACAAGGAAAGGTGTTGTTCCTGACCAGAAGCCTGCACTGACTCTGTGCTTGCAGTTTTTGCTACTTCAGAAGAGGAAGCAATAGAGCTGGAGACTGTTTCGGCAATGTAAGCCAAAACCGGTTCCTGATGCTCCGGCTTTAAAAGCGGTTTACCTACTCCCAGAAAAGGGAACCTTAAAGGCCTTCTTCTGCCAGATGATGACGCAGGCTCCACACCTCCTGCCTTAGCTGCTATTGTGCTTTTGCCAGAACCAGCCAATGCGCCACCACCACCATCAGTACCAGCTGTGCCCCCCCACCCACGTCTGCGGCCTCTTCCACCAGACTTCCTCATGTTTGGGAAAATGTACCAAAAAAAGCAGCAGAGAAATGGTACTGTATGAGTAGCGTACAGCTGTGTAAGGTGTATGTAAGATGTGAAATCTCCGTATATATTTTGTGAGTCACAGACGCTGACCTAGTATGTATTTCACCATAATCCAACGTAAGCAGATATATGGTACTGTATCAGAGGTGTACAGCTGTATACATTGTTGGTGAAACTGTCAATCTCCGTATATGTATTTATGGAGTGTCACACACACACACGCTGACTCTGTGTAGATGTGTCCGTAATAAGAACAGCAGATATACAATACTGTTTGAGAATCGGACAGCTCAATACGGTGTATGGAGAAATGGAAATGTCCGTATATTAGAGTTGAGCGAAACGGGTCCGTCAAATTCAAAAATAGCCGACTTTAGCTAAAGTCGGGTTTCGACGATCGAAACCCGAACATAGCGCGAGGTCGGCCATGAGGTTGCCGATCAGAGCTCCAAAGTCGCGTTTCAAATAATGCTTCCAGCGCCTTTTCTCAGCTAATGATGGAGGACGCACACTGTGGGCAACGCGATGACATTGGCAGCGGCCACCACCATCTTAGAGAAGGGCATTGAAGTGATTGGCTGGCTTTGTGTGGCGTCACAGTGGGTATAAAAGGCTGTGTCCGCTGACCGCCATCTTACTTCATCCGATCTTACAATAGGGAGAAGTGCTGCTGCTGATTCTGAATAGGGAGTGCGTTAGGCAGGGAAGAAGAAAAAAAAACTGCTTCTGCTGATAGCGCTTTTCACTGTACAGTTAGTGTGCAGTGAAAGGGGAGGATTTTTGTTGTGTGCAGCAGCGCTGGTGGTGATTAGGCTGCTTTTTAAGGCTACCTGCTAGCTGCATTGCTGTGTGCACACTGCTGTTCAAACTGCTTTTTTCAAAGCACTCCAACTTTTTTTATTTTGTCCTGGTGAGTTACTGAGCGTTCATTTTTTCACACACCGTATAGCGGTGTACGCTCCTCACACACTACCGTGTACCGCCTTGTATCACGGACAAATAGAAGCTATCTGTGTGTGACTCTGGGAAAAAAAAGCAGAGGAGTTTTTCCGTTTTTCCAGACCTACATCTTAGAGTGCTGTCCACTTTTCAAACAGTTTCGTATATCTGCTGTTTGATCACGGTCAAAACTAGACATAGACAGCGTGTGTCAGTCCCTATACAAATAGATGGAGATTGCCAATTTTCCATTCACACACCGTATGGAGCTGTCCGATTCTCAAACAGTATTGTATATCTGCCATTCGCATTACAGTCACATCTATACAGAGTCAGCGTGTGTGTGACACTCCGTAAATACATATACGGAGATTGTTAGTTACACAAAACGTATACAGCTGTACACTTCTGATACAGTTCCATATATCTGCTTGTTAGATTACGGTCCAATGCATACTGTGAGAGCATCTGTGACTACCATAATATATACGTTGATTTAATTTTTTTAATACACCTTACACAGCTGGACACACCTCATACAGTACCATCTCTCTGCTGGTATTTTTGGTACATTTTCCCAAACATGAGGAAGTATGGTGGAAGAGGCTGCGACGTGGGCAGCGGGGCGCAGCTGGTACTGATGGTGGTGGTGCATCGGCTGGTTCTGGCAAAAGCACAATAGCAGCTAAGGCAGGAGGTGTTGAGCCTGAGTCATCATCTGGCCCAAGAAGGCCTGTAAGGTTGCCTTTTCTTGGAGTAGGGAAACCGCTTTTAAAGCCGGAGCATCAGGAACAGGTTTTGGTGTACATTGCCGAAACCGCCACCAGCTCTATTGCCTCCTCTTCTGAACGTTCGAAACCTGCAAGCAAGGAGTCATCAGTGCAGGGTTCTGGTCAGGAAAAACACCTTTCCTTGTGTCCTTCACCCCCATCAAAATTTAAGGATGCGGCAGCCCACACTTCAGATTACTCTATGGAGCTCTTTTCACATACCATGCCTGGGTTATCCAGTCAAATCCAGAATTCCCCAGGTCAAGATGAATCTGACATGGAGTGCACTGATGCACAGCCACTGCTAGATGATTCTGCTGGTACATCGACCCAGAGCACTACATTGCCCTCGCAGTCTATTGAGCCAGAATCTGACCCTGATGAAACTCAGGTGCCCCTTCCAGCATACTATACCACCTTCCACGGTGACACAGAGGAAGATAAAGAGGAAGGTGCAGATGACTTTGAAGAGGAGGTGATGGATGACCCAGTTCTTGACCTGGATTGGCATCCATTGGGGAGGAGGGTGCCGCTGACAATAGTTCAAATAACGAGAAGGATCCGCAGCAGGCATTGACATCGTAGCAGCAGTTATCTGCCAGCCCATATCTGTCCAAAAATGAGGAACAAAAACTAAAAGAATTGCAGGACAGCTTGGCCAGACGGTCAACTTAGCACAGCGTGCAAGGCCAGAAAATGTATACCATAGTAGGAAGAGTGCAGTGTGCCAATTCTTTGTCCAAAATCCTACTGATGAGGCAAAGGTTACCTGTAAGAAGTGCGGAAGGACCTTTAGCCGAGGTAAAAAACTCAGAAATTGGAATACCAGTTACATGCTTAGACATTTAATCAACATGCACTTGCAAGCGTGGACGGACTACAAAACCTCAGGTAGCACATGTGCACCTGCTCCGACTGAAGGTAGCCAGCAACGCTCCATTGCTTCCCCCACTGTAAGACCACCGCCACCGTTAAGCACAACACCAGCACCAAATGTGGAGGTGTCGTCGCAAGGCCAAATCACTCAGGGAATCACAATGGTTTTGCAACACAACACTGAATCTAGGCCATCACCACCAATACCATCACCAACCTCCTTTCACTCCGTCCGGTCCACCGCTACTTCCCCCATATGCAGCTCTCCCTTCCAGCTCACCCTACCAGACACTCTGAGTAAGACAAGAAAGTACTCATCCTCTCATCCGCGTACACTTTGTTTGAACGCCTACATTGCCAAACTAATCTCATTACCGTTTGGTTGAAAACGAAGCTTTCCGCGACCTCATGGCCTACGCTGTCCCACGCTATGACCTACCCAGTTGGCACTTCTTTTCTCGAAAAGCCATCCCTGCCCTCCACCGGCATGTGAAAGACCGCATTGTCCATGCACTAAAACAATCAGTGAGTGGAAAGGTGCACCTCACATCAGATGCATGGGCCAGTAGGCATGGCCAGGGCCGTTACGTGTCCATCACTGCGCACTGGGTTAATGTGATGGATGCAGGCTCCACAGGGGACAGCGGCGGTGGAACAGTGCTGCCTAGCCCACAGTATAGGAAACAGTTGGCTGCAGGCTTTTGATCCTCCTCTATCAGCGAAAGCTCGTCCACAGAGCGCAGTCGCACGAGCACTCCATCCGCAGCTGGCAGTGTTGCACACGAGGTGTCTCACTAACGAACAGCTAGTGGTAAGCGTCAGAAGGCTATGTTAAAGATGATGTCTTTGGACGACAACAGACACACCATGGAGGTACTGGCCGACGACTTGCAGCGACAACCTGAGTCATGGCTGGGCAGTCTACATCTTGAGGCAGGCAAGGTAGTCAGTGATAACGGCCATAATTTTGTGGCAGCCATAGCTCATGCAAAACTCACACACATACCATGCCTGGCTCACACTTTGAACCTGGTGGTGCAGTGCTTCCTTAATAATTATCCAGAGTTAACATCCCTGCTCCATAAGGTGCAAAGACTGTGCTCGCACATCCGTCGCTCAACCGTCCACTCCACTCATATGCAGAGGTTGCAGAGATTGCTCCACCTCCCCAAGCACCGCCTAATCATAGACGTTGCAACAAGGTGGAACTCCACCCTGCACATGGTTGAGAGGCAGTGCGAACAGAGTGCGAACAGAGGCAGGCTGTAATGCATTTGTGGGAGGATACACGGGCAGGCAGTTTGAGGGAAGACATGGAATTGTCGGGTGTGCAGTGGTCAAAGCTGAAAGACCTCTGTAAAATCCTTCAGTGTTTTGAGGAATGCACACGGCTGGTAAGCGCAGGCGACGCCATCATAGGCATGAGCATCCCACTTATGCGTCTGCTCATGCAAAGTTTGACACACAGGCGTCTGCAGCGGAGGAGGAGGGAAGCCTTGATGACAGTCAGCCATTGTCTGGTCAGGTGTTGTGAGTTCATTTTTCCCTTCACCAGTGAGGTCTGATGAACTCCCTCTTCTGGCGAAGGAAGGTAGTGAGGCTGATTACCAAACAGCTGAGCAGGTAGATGATGACTGGGTCACAGGAACTGATGACTGGATATAAGGCAGCCGACGCCCTGCTGCCTTGCCGGTGATTTTCCTGCTGGATTCTTGGAGACCAGTCTGATTTCTGCTTCTCAAAGCTAAGTTTTGCTCTGCCTTTTGTACACTTTAGTTCTGTTTTGTTTGCCTTGTTTTTTTGGAGTTCAGTCATCCCTGGCCGGGGGTGAGCTGAATTCCATTTTTGTCTCTGCTCTGTTTATCTCTGGCTCTGTCTTCAGAATATACCGGAGTGCTGATATAGTCTTTTGAAGCCTAGCGACTTCAGGGCCTGTTTCTCGTATCAGTCTGTTGGTTCATTTTTGGATAGGGTTTTTGCGGATTGCAGACAGCAGCTTTTCTATCCTGTCCTATTTAGTTAGCTTGGGCCCCATCATTTGCTCAACCTATCTTTCTATCTGTGTTAGTGTTTTTCATCTTGCTTCACAGTCATTATAGGGGGCTGCCTATTGCTTTGGGGTCTGCTCTGGGGCAGTTTAGATTTCCCCTTTCTGTCTTTAGGCTAATTTAGTTCTCCGACTGTGATCGAGGGGTCTAGGGCACCGTAGGAACCCCCCACGGCTACTGCTAGTTGTTGTGGATAGGTTCAGGGGTCTGCAATCCGATAGCTGCCAACCTCTCTGGTTTTCTGGACTTAGCTATTATTTTTGTTTTTTCCTCCTTCGGTGACTCATCCATAACAGTCAGGGAACTGTCCTGGACAAGGTGGAGGAGGAGGAGGATGAGGGGGATAATTATTTTGGGCAAGAGGATGCTTCTCAGGGGGCAAGAGAAACTGTTGGCGTTCCAAGGTCAGGTACAGTGTTTGTGCGTGACTGTAGGGATGTGGATTTGCCAGAAAGTGTTCCTCCACCTGTGGTAGGGGGCCGGGCTTGGGGGGGTGGACCACTGCTTACCACGACCAGATGACACGGACACCAAATGACGTAAGGACGAGGCGGAGACAGAATCCAGTTGTAACAGTTCCAGGTTTATTTTGTCGCCCTCCTGACGACCACCAAACACGCACCGCAGCTTCTTCACACTATCTCCAGGCCCGGGTACCTGTGCCTTCATTCCCAGTCACAGTAGCGCACCTCGCGGATCTTTCACTGGGGGCTGTCCTAGACCAATCTACCCCCAGCGCTTCACCTGTCCGAGGTCGTTGTCCAGTCGGTACTCCCGGGGCCTCACTTGTCCTGCGGTACGTCACCCCGCCTGTCCTGCGGTACGTCGTGTCCGACCCACCGCCTCGTCTGTCCTGCGGTACGTCGTGTCAGGGCCACCCGCTTGACTGTCCTCTCTCGTCAGTTCCCCGGTCAAGCTCTTCTCCATTTCTGACTTCCGTTCCAAGACTTCTGTCGAGCTCCTCCCGGGAATGACTCAACCCGAGCCCTGCCTTCTTCTATTTATCTCCTCCCTTACAGGGGAATTTCCCTCCCGGGCTCCTATCTCCCCGCCCCCCATGACTGTGCATATCTTGAGCCATAAGCCGTTGTAAAGTCCAAAACTACTCTCCCCTGCCCTCCCCTTGTGGTCAATTCTTGGTACTGCACTCTCCTATCCACCTTTCTCAGCTGTCACCCTTCTAACCTGTCAATCTCCGTCTCTAGTGCACATATTGTCCCCTCCTACTACCAGTCAAGCCTGTCCGTCAAGTCACCTTCCCCACACACCCACCACTGGCAGTGCATCACTGACACCTGGAACATTGGCCCACATGTGTGATTATGCCTTGCGGATCCTAAAAAGGGACCCCCGCATTGCCAAAATGATGAGGGATGATGACTACTGGCTGGCCAGAATCCTCGATCCACGCTACAAAGGCAAATTACACAACATCATGCCACAGGAGAACCTAGAGATAATATTGGCTAACAAACAACAACTCTGGTAAACCGTTTGTTTGAGGCTTTCCCAGCACACAGCAGTGGTGCTGGTTCTCCCATGAACCGTAGTGGGCTCAATGGAAGAGGTGTTCGTGGTGCACACAGCCGAAGTGGCGTTGGAGACAGGTGTTTAATGACCATGTTGTGGAATGATTCTCAAGTACCGCTCATACGACTGCTAATACTGCATCAATTAAAAGTGACAGGAGACAGCAGTTGTCAACTATGGTTACAAACTACTTCTCCTTCCATATCGATGTTCTCCCTCACAGGTCATTCCCCTTTGACTATTGGGCCTCTAAACTGGATTCCTGGCCTGAATTGCCACAATATGCCTTAAAGGAGCTCGCTTGCCCTGTTGCTAGTGTGTTATCTGAAAGAGTAACATAGTTTTGAGTCTTCAGTGCTGCTGGATCAATCCTGACAGAAAAAAGGACCCCTCTGTCTACCCAAAATGTTGATGATCTAACCTTCATTAAAATGAACCATGCATGGGTTTCAAAGGATTTTGTCCCACTTTCCCATGATGAAACAAAGGTTGCCAGAAAACTGCCTCGCTTTTGTCCTCCTCTTCCTCGGACTTGCCCAATTCCACCCTTTGAAGCAGCTGAATGTCCAGCCAACACATCAACATATGCCATTTTTTAAACCTCCCTAAGTGGGCTGAACACCCCCCCAATGGCTGGGGTCAACACCTGGGGCACCCTGGCAAGTGCCGTTGCTCTGAACAGGTGGATGGGCCCACAGATGGCCGACGGCACTGGCACAGGGCCCCTCATAGTAGAATACAGTGTCTCCCACAGTAGGGGGGCCCACTCGCCGTCAGACACACCAGTGTAGTATGAGGGGCCCTGTGCCAGTACCGTCACCCATGAGTGTGCCCCCCTGCTTGGTCATGGCCACAGCACTTGCAAGTTGCAATACTTCCCTCTCCCTGCTCCACCGCTGTGTAGTCTGGGCAGTTAAATCTTTCACAGGGGCGACCACTAGAAATTTGGTGTATTGATCAATGATGGTTAAGATGTAGGTATGGCCTGTCCTACTGGCCTATACCTACAGATGATCAATGGCTACCATTTGTAATGGAAGTCAACTTACAAGCAGATGTAGTGGTGCTTTATGATCACCTTTCACAGTTGTGATAGTCACAGACGTGTGACATTCCTGCCACCATTTTTCAATGTCTCCTCTCATGCCAATCCAATAGAATCGTCTACGGTCTGTGGCTTCTGTCTTTTGCACTCCAAAATGACCAGACACATCATGATAGGCAGTGAGGACCATGTCTACATCTCTCCCTGTGATCACAATTAGATGGAGACAAGTAATCCACGCTACTGCGATAAAGCAATCCTTTCTTCACAAAGAACCGTTTTCACTGTCTCCACAGACACAGTAATTGAGGGTCTGCATCACCTCTGCAACATCTACCGGGAGGTTGTCCCGCGATGAGTAATTCCCAAATCTCTGCTAACATTCGACTTTACATCTGTACTTGTATCCATTTAGTTTCCAGTAGCGGAGAGTCTGGACTGGCTTACTGAGATTGAAATATATACAAAGATTTACAAGTACCACAACACTGTATACTGGTGTACGCTTCGACTACCTTTCCCTTTTTCTACTTGTTAAATTCTCGTGTAATACATACTGAGCCTGTGAGTGTCTGTGTCTGACTCCGGAAGTATAGACGGAAATTTACAATTACCCCTAGACTGGATACACCTGGTATGTGCTGATACAGTACCTTTGTTCAAAATTTTGTATTACGGTATCATCCATAGTGAGGGAGCGTGTGTGGTTTACACCTTCTATATATACGGTGAATCGGAGATACCAATTTTTACCCTATACTCGATACAGCTTGTATGTTGTTATACAATACCTTTGTTCGACATTTAGTATTACGGTCAAATCCATACTGAGTAAGCATCTGAGACTGACTACGGGACTATGTATACGGAGATTTCAATTGTACCCTATAATATATATACTTGCTTCCTTGTTATCCAGTACCTTTTTTACAACATTTTTTATTATGGTCAAACCCAGACTGAGTGAGCATCTGAGGGTGACTCCGGAAATATATACCGAGATTTCAAGTTTGGCCAACACTGTATGCAGCTGTACGCTTGTGTTACATTACCCATTTACAGCTATTCATATATTTGTGTAATCCATATTGGGCCTGAGAGCATTTGTGTCTGCCTCCTGAAATGTATACACAGATTTAGAATGTTTACACTATACTATATATACCTTGTATCTGGTGATACTGTACCCTTTTTCACCTTTTTATTTTATTGGGTAATCTATACTGAGCCTGTGAGCATCTGTGTATGACTAATGAAATATATACAGAGATTTACTGTTATCCCTAGACTGTATAGAGCTGTATGCTTCAGATACAGTACCATATATCTGCTGGTATTTTGGGCAATTTTCTAAAACATGAGGAAGTATGGTGGAAGTGGACGCGGAAGTGGGCGTGGGGGGCCACCTGTTACTGATGGTGGTGGTGGTGCATCTGCTGGTAGTGCCTAAAACACAATTACAGCTAAGGCAGGAGGTGTTGAGCCTGTGTCATGGTGTAGCTCTGGAAGGCCTGTAAGGCTCCGTTTTCTGGGAGTAGGTAGACTGCTTTTAAAGCTGGAGCATCAGGAACTGTTTTTGGCTTACATTGCTGAAACAGCCTCCAGCTCTATCACCTCCTCTTCTGAAGTTTAAAAAAAATGCAAGCACTGAGTCATAAGTGCAGCCTTCTGGTCAGGAGCAACCACTTTCCTTGTGTCCTTCACCCACACCAATAGTGAAGGATGCGGCAGCACACACTTCAAATTACTCCATGGAGCTCTTTTCACATACCATGCCTGGGTTAATTAAAAATGGGGCCCATCATATACTGGAGCATTCAAAATGGGGGACATCATACACTGGAGCATCATCCATGAGGCCCATCATACACTGGAGCATCATCCATGAGGCCCGTCATGTACTGGAGCATTCCAAATGGGGCAGATCAGACACTGGAGCAGCACCTATGGGGCACTTGATACACTGGATCATTAGAAATGGGGCCCATTATATATGGAGCATTATTAGGGCCCATAGAACACTGGAGCATCATCCAGGAGGCCCATAATATACTGGAGCATTCCAAATGCGGGACATCAGACAATGGAGCAGCATTTATGGGGCCCATTAGACACTGGAGCATTAGAAATGGAGCCCATTATATATGGAGCATTATTAGGGCCCATCATACACTGGAGCATCATCCATGAGGCCCATCATATACTGAAGCATTCCAGATGGGGGACATCGGACACTGGAGCAGCATTTACGGGGCCCATTATACACTGGAGCATTAGAAATGGAACCCATTATATATGCAGCTTTATTTTGGCCCATAACACACTGGAGCATCGTCCATGGGGACCATCATATACTGTAGCATTATGTGGAGTTCATCATTTACTGTATGGAACATTATATGTGGCCAATTGTTCTGTATGGAGAAATATATGGGGCTCATTATTCTGTATGGCGCACAATGTGGTGGCCATAATACTGTATGGAGTAATATACTGTCCTTTTTTTTGAGCTATTGTACAATTTAAAATAGATCAGTCATGTCATGTAAGCAGTGAAGTATTTGTCATTGTACTATACCTATATTTCTGTGCCGTATCGGAGCATCATGAGTTGTGGTATGTGTTAAAGGGGCGCACTGACACTCTTTGGCCCAGGGCACAGGAAAACCTGGAGCTAGCCCTACCCCCCCCACAACTTTAGCCAAATAACCCCCTGTTTTCAATGTGTAACTATTATTATGAAGTAAATTAAGGTTGACAAGCTTCAGTAATAAGAATTGATGTCTTTGGCATTGAAATGGGCACTGTAGGTGTGTTTACTGTCCTCCACTCCCTGCCGACTTTGCTTCCCCATTGACTTGCATTGGGTTTCGTGTTTCAGTCTGCCTCCGACTTTTCCCTATAGTCGGCCGATTTCATTCAACCCAACTTTTGTGAAACCCGACTCAACCCTAAAAACCCGACTCGACCCTAAAAAAGGCAAAGTCGCTCATCTCTACCGTATATGTATTTACGGAATGTCACACACACACGCTGACTCTGTGTAGATGTGACCGTAATAAGAAAAGCAGATATACAATACTGTTTGAGAATCGGACAGATCAATACGGTGTATGGAGAAATGGAAATGTCCGTATATGTATTTAGGGAATGTCACACACACACGCTGACTCTGTGTAGATGTGACCGTAATAAGAACAGCAGATATACAATACTGTTTGAGAATTGGACAGATCAATACGGTGTATGGAGAAATGGAAATGTCTGTATATGTGTTTAGGGAATGTCACATGCACACGCTGACTCTGTGTAGATGTGACCGTAATAAGAACAGCAGATATACAATACTGTTTGAGAATTGGACAGATCAATACGGTGTATGGAGAAATGGAAATGTCCGTATATGTATTTAGGGAATGTCACACACACGCTGACTCTGTGTAGATGTGACCGTAATAAGAACAGCAGATATACAATACTGTTTGAGAATCGGACAGATCAATATGGTGTATGGAGAAATGGAAATGTCCGTATATGTATTTAGGGATTATCACACACACACGCTGACTCTGTGTAGATGTGACCGTAATAAGAACAGCAGCTATCCGATACTTGAGAATCAGACAGCTCAATACGGTTTATGGAGAAATGGAAATGTCCGTATATGAATTTACGGAATGTCACACACACACGCTGACTCTGTGTAGATGTGACCGTAATAAGCACAGCAGATATACAATACTGTTTGAGAATCAGACAGCTCAATACGGTGTATGGAGAAATGGAAATGTCCGTATATGAATTTACGGAATGTCACACACACACGCTGACTCTGTGTAGATGTGACCTTAATAAGAACAGCAGATATACAATACTGTTTGAGAATTGGACAGATCAATACGGTGTATGGAGAAATGGAAATCTCTGTATATGTGTTTAGGGAATGTCACACGCACGCTGACTCTGTGGGGATGTGACCGTAATAAGAACAGCAGATATACAATACTGTTTGAGAATCAGACAGCTCAATACGGTGTATGTAGAAATGGAAATGTCCATACATGTATATGTATTTAGGGAATGTCACACACACACGCTGACTCTGTGTAGATGTGCACTGCCCGTAATAAGAACAGCAGATATCCGATACTGTTTGAGAATCGGACAGTTCAATACGGTGTATGGAGAAATGGAAATGTCCGTATATGAATTTCCGGAATGTCACACACGCACACGCTGACTCTGTGTAGATGTGACCGTAATAAATAAGAACAGCAGATATCCGATACTGTTTGAGAATCGGACAGCTCAATACGGTGTATGTAGAAATGGAAATGTCCATATATGTATTTAGGGAATGTCACACACACGCTGACTCTGTGTAGATGTGACCGTAATAAGAACAGCAGATATACAATACTGTTTGAGAATCGGACAGCTCAATACGGTGTATGGAGAAATGGAAATGTCCGTATATATATTTAGGGAATGTCACACACACGCTGACTCTGTGTAGATGTGACCGTAATAAGAACAGCAGATATACAATACTGTTTGAGAATCGGACAGCTCAATGCGGTGTATGGAGAAATGGAAATGTCCGTATATGTATTTAGGGAATGTCACAAACATGCTGACTCTGTGTAGATGTGACCGTAATAAGAACAGCGGATATCCGATACTGTTTGAGAATCGGACACCTCTATACGATGTATGTATGGAAAAATGTTAATCTCCGTGTATTTTTTTACGGAGTCACACACATATAGCATGTATTTGTCCGTGATACCAGCCGGTACACGGTAGTGTGTGAGGAGCGTACACCTCTATACGGTGTGTGCGAAAAGTTACGCTCAGTAACTACAGTGCAGAGAAAAGGAATAAAATTTTTTTTGCTTTTCAAAAAGCAGTCTGCACAGCAGTGTGCAAACAGCAATGCAGCTATCAGGGAGCCTTATAAGGCAGCCTAATAACCAACAGAGCTGATGCACAAAAATATAGCCTCTCCTGTCACTGCACACTATACAGTTGTGTTGTACAGTGGAAATCGCTATCAGCAGAAGCAAATTTTTTTTTTTGCCTGCCTAAACACTCTCCCTATTGAGAATGAGCAGCAGCAACCTCTCCCTATGCTAAGATCGGCAGAAGTAAGATGGCGGTCGGCGATCACGGCCTTTTATAGCCACTGTGATGCCACACAAAGCCAACCAATCACTTGGATGCCCTTCTCTAAGATGGTGGGGGCCGCTGCCTATGTAATTGCGTTGCCCATAGTGTGCGTCCTTGATGATTGGCTGAGAAAAAGTGCAGGAAGCATTGTGGGAAATGCGACTTTGGCGCTCAAGTCGGCGACCTCATGGCCGACCTCACGCTATGGTTGGGTTTCGATCGGCGAAACCCGACTTTAGCAAAAGTCGGTGAATTCTGAATTTGGCCCACCCGTTTCGCTCAACTCTAATGCCCAGCAGTCAATGACAATGTGATCGTGCATTACTTCTAGAGCAGTAATGCAATTCAAATTTCATATATTACATGTTTGCATGCTATAGCGTTGCACAGTGCTACTTTATTTGTTGGTTATACAGTATATGGAGATGGCTACTCTTAGTAAGCACCTGTTCACACCTGATATCTGTTTGGAAGTGACCGTCATGCTTTTCTTATTTATATATAGGCTTTCTGACTGAGCCCTACACCCATCAACAAGTAGCGCTTTTAATTACAGCAGGATCCTACCTACCCATATAAATGTAGGTTTCAGCCTAGGAATTAGCCAAACTATGTGCGTATCTTCGTTTTTCCTGTTTTCTGGAGCAGTAATGCAATAAAATTTCCTATATTTCATGTTTACATGCTATAGCACTATAGAGTTCTACTTTATTTGTTAGTTATGTAAAGAGATGGCTACTTTTAGTATGCACCTGTACACACACCATTTTTCTGTTTGGAAGTGATGTTCAGTCTGTCGTTATTTATTAAAACTCTTTGGTAGGCATTAGGCGTTAGGTAGCATTCAGACAGGCAATACAGCTTTGGTCCAAGCTTGCAGTTTTTATTGCTTTCCACAGATTACAGAACCCCAAAAACAAACTCATGAACATAAATCCCTAGCCTTCTCCGGGCACCAGCTAAACAGCATAGACCCTGAATACTTCAGACACTGCTGGGCTAGCCCCAGTTCAGTCAAACAAAACAGCTATTGTCCATAGCAACCACTAATACTTGCCGTTTTGTGCACACAGCCTGTGCAGACTTTTCTCAGTATGGTCAGCTTCCCTGAGCTGACTGCCTTAGATGATCACCTAGCCTGTTTCTATACAGAGCTATCCAGATGTACGAGTCAAAGCCTGCAAAGCTAGGATTTACCCCTAGCCTACCTGACATTGCTACACGCCTTCCCCATCTGGCCAAAGCAAAGGCTGGGCAACATCTGCCAAATACAAAGCCTTCAGGGCTTTAATGTTGACCCAAATGTGAGGCTCATGCTTGATGGCATGAGAGTGACCAAGTAATTTCAAGACCCTGCCCCTAATTTTTGGTACCGATTTTGGCCATGCTGATTTCTGAACAGCGGCAAATTTCCTGCCATTTTGATTATCTGCAAGGTTAGCTACTGCCTAGGTCAACCATCAAGGGGTTTTTAAAGGGAAGGTGCTGTGATTTTTAATTTTGTATTAATAAATATAATCAATTATTTTTTAATACAACTTTAAATGTACCACTTTATTAGTTCTTTATTTATTAATTTTTACTTTAGCTACTGGGAGCTGCCATTTTTATTTGGGGAAGTGTAACTCTCTTAGCAGGACACTTAACTCACTTACGGCAGCCCCTGGGCATAAGAGACTGCGGTCGGACGGCGCTCACCTCTCTTGCATTGAGGCCGCTCCTTCTGCCTCTTAGCTGTGACCTGGGCACACCCTCTGGGCTGTACAGGTTACACCTGTGGGAGGAGATTGCGGCCATCTTTGTGAAAGCCCACAGTGTATGCTGCGAGCTGCACTTTCCCCATCATCACACACACCACTCAGTTAGTGCGCGTCATGACAGGAGCTGCCAGGGAGAGAAGGCGTGGGTGAGAGGAGATAGTGATTAGCTGCAGCTTCTTCAGCGGAAGGCTGTGATCACCGTTCACCGCCGACGTGTTTAGAGACTGCAGAAAACACAGCGAAGCGTGGAAAAGTGTGGAAGGTAGTTAAAAGCATGTATTTTTTTTATTTTTTTTCCATTTGCATTGAATATATAGGGGTCATACTGTATACCAGGATGGGTCATGCACCCATATATGAGGATGGGGGCATGTTATGATTGAGTCACAGTAGGAGGCAAAAATAGAAATGCTAGCTAAGTCCAGAAAACCAGAGAAGTTGGCAGCTATCGGATTGCAGACCCCTGAACCTATCAACACGACTAGCAGTAGCCGTGGGGGGCTCCTACAATGCCCTAGGCCCCTCGATCACAGCCGGAGGACTACATAGCCTAAAGACAGAAAGGGAAATCTAAACTGCCCCAAAGAAAAAGGCAGCCCCCCACATATAATGACGGTGAAGCAAGAAGAAAGAACAAAACACAGACAGAAAGATAGACTGAGCAAAGATGGGGCCCACGCTAGCTTAGACAGGAAAGGACAGGAAGGCTGCTGTCTGCAATCCGAGAAAAACCCTATGAAAATAAGAGCCAACAAACTGACAGTAAAAAGGCCCTGAAGACTCTAGGCTTCAAAAAAGCTATGTCAGTACTCAGGAATATTCTGAAGACAGAGCAACAGGCAAAAGGAGATTCAGCTCACCCCAGCAGGGAATGGCAGAATCCAGAAAAGCAAGGAAAACAAAACACTAATGCAAAAAGGCAAAGCAGAAATCTTAGCTTTAGATGAGCAGGAATCAGACTGGTTTCCTAGAAGTCCACAGAGAAATCACCCGCAGGCCAGAAGGGCGTCGGCAGCCTTATATCCAGTCATTAACTCCACTCAGACAGTCATCATCATCAGCCCCAGGTGTTTGACAATCAGGCTCACCACCTTTCTTCACCAGAAGAGGGAGTTCCTCGGGCCTCAGTAGTGAAGGGGAAAATGAACTCACAACAGGGGCATATACCAGGGTGGGTGCCATATACCAGGATAGGGCTATAAACCAGGATGGGGACATATCCTAAGATTGTGGCCATGTACCAGGATGGAGCCACATACCAGGATGGGGCCACATACCAGGATGGGTGCCATACACCACGATGGGTGCAGTATACTAGAATGGGTGCCATATACCAGGACGGGTGCATATATCAAAATGGGCCAATATACCAGAATGTAGGCAATATCACTTTTTATGGTTACCAAAACATGAAACAAATGGTACCAAAAGATAGTATACTGAATTTAAAAAAATATCCTTTATTAGAAATATAATAAAACCTAGTAACACAGAAGGTGCAAGACAAAAAAAGGAGTGACTACAATGCCATGGGATATCCCACAAAAACAATCCACTGGTATCAAATACAAAATAACTCACAAGCCATGTAACAAAGCAATATACTACTACACAGAAAAGGAACATATACCTATGATCTGCTTAATAAGTATGGACTGCCCCAATGAGCATATAACAATAATAACAAGAGAGGCTGATATGCAATTTTACCCTATGTGAATAGATGTTAACTGTGCAATCTATAGGATGCTATGTAAAAATAAAACATGGCACTAAAGTATATGGCACATACCAATGTAGCGGCTGGTGGATATCCCCGGACATCCCTCTGCCCCGACTCGCGTTTCGCTCAGCTTCTTCAGGAGGCGTGTCAGGGCAGGGGGCGATCCGGTTTAAATAAGGAGCCAGCTTATGCTATTTGTCTAACGATATAGTGTACACCTGCGTGTATTAATCAAGAGGCACCATAGGACAATATCAACATGTGCACCTGCGCAGTAAGTGTAAGGTCTAGTGATGAGCGAATGTGCTCGCCACTACTCGTTACTCGCCCGAGTATCACAGTACTCGGTGTACTCGGCGAGCACTGAGCATTTCCGGGATTACTCGGCGGGAACTCGGGTCTCCACCCAGCATTTTTGGTGGACTTTAAAGACCCAATCCATGTTGCAGGGATTGTCTGCCAGTTTATGAAATGCCACAGCCATTGATTGGCTGGCCTCACAGCATCATCAGTGGTATAAGAGACCGGATGCCGCCCTGCTCAGCACATTCAGCTCTGGATTGAGAGATTTTAGGGAGAGCGGCTGCCTTGATAGGGTCAGAATTGGGGATTTATTAGTTAATGTGGGGTCTACCATCCTAAAAACTCACATCCAGCTAAACCAACAGTCCTTCTAAGGACTAATTCCGGAGTATGTAGGTTCCAGTGTTAGGTAGGCAGGGTAGTGTACGTCGCTGTATACACATCAGTGCAAGGCCTGCAGGCACTGTATGTGTGTATATAGATCATTGCATAGATCAAGAGGGTCCATTCCCTTCCTATGTTCTGCTGCTGCTGCTACCTGTAGGATATATTATTCGTATATAGCTAGCCCCAGGTGTAATTGGAATACAGGCCATACATTTGTTGCAGTGGTATCTCCGTTGCAGCTCATATCTGTGTGTGCTCAAAGTTTGGCTAGTTTATGGCGGTTTTCTCTTTTTGTCCTGGGTGAAACTATACTTATATACAGCACTAGTTAGCCCAAAGAGAAAAAAAAAACAGGGCACACATTTGTCATAGTGGTATCTCCATGCCAGCTTATATCTGTGTGTGCTCAAAGTCTTGCCAGTTTACGGCGCTTTTTTTGGGCCTGTCTGTCACTGTCGCTAAATACAGCAGTATTTAGCCCAAAAAAAATTACAGGCCACACATTTTTCGGTGTGGTATCTCCGTGGCAACTTATATCTGTGTGTGCTTAAAGTTTGGCCAGTTTACGGCGGTTTTCTTTTTTTGTCCTGGGTGTCACAGCACTTATATACAGCACTATGTTGCATTATTTTAAAAAACAGGCCACATTTTACAGTGGGGTCTATCTGTGACATGCCTCGTACTTCCATGTGCCAAAAATTGAGGCATTTTAGGCCTAAATTCCCTTTTTTAGGCAGTCTGTAACAGTTGCTATATCCAGCAGTCTTTTGCATCCACCAAAAAACAAAGAAACATATTTTACAGTGTGGTATATCTGTGACACGCCTCATACGTCAGTGTGCTAAAAAATTTGTGGATTTTAGGCCGGTACTCCAGTGTTTTCCTGTGGTACTCAAATTATATACAGCACTATGCTGCGTTATTTTAAAAAACAGGCCACATTTTACAGTGGGGTCTATCTCTGACACGCCTCATACATCCGTGTGCCAAAAATTGAGGCATTTTAGGCCTAAATTCCCTTTTTTGGGCAGTCTGTCACTCTCGTAATATACACGCAGTGCCTGGGCTGACAAACATTTCCCCATGGGGGGTGCATTTTTAAAAAATATACTATGGGCATCAAAGACACCCTTGCCAAAAATTGGACTGCCTATAGCTGCACAGAACACGTTAACCCTGGTGATTTAGTGGTGGAGAATGAGGAGACATAATGATAAATTATACTGAAATCAAACAAATAAAAAATGTGAATCCACTGTGGCATGACGACTGGTCATGTTATTGATGGGCGTTATGTATTGCAGAGGTGGGTGGCCCTGTGATGGAAGCCTGGGCATGGTTTGCTCAGCAGATCTACTGCTGAGGGTTTTGTTATACATTTGGAGGCTTCCAGGTGACTTGGAGAGATGGGTGGGTCCAGTCCCCTACATACCCACCCAATGTACAGGACCTGCAGTGAGTTCATGACTATGTGACCAGCCCATGTGATCCATACCTCACCTATGGGTGTGATTACAGGCTATGTAATCGAGGTGTGTTTAACACATGGGAGTGAGTGTTTGGGAGTCTGGTAGTGTGCACAGACTTCCATGTGTCCAGGTGGGACATTACAGAGTGGTGCTCAGAGAAGGAGAAGCCCTCCTGTGTGTACTGCTCAAGACGGAGCCTCCGGGCTGGACATTGCCCTGGCCTGTGTGTGCACAGGGCCTGAGGGAACCAAGCCCAGCTAAGGACTGTTTTCTGTTGCTTAAAGACTGTTTACTTTTCTGTTGTGGATTTCATGGTTTATAAAGCAAATAAACCCACATGGACGGTGAAGAGAATGTGCCTCCTGTATCCTCCTGCACAGCTGAGTGAGTACAATCATTACACCACCTATGAAAGAAAATAACAAAAGGGAGGGGCAAGCACAAGTTCATAGATATGAAACCAGAATGTGTCCAATGAGATTTGTTTGTCCCTAGCAACAGCTCAGAGACAGGGATATAAATTAAAATATAATATAATAGTATTTCAATATTTTTTTTATTGTAGAGGTATGCACTAGGTCCTAAGAGGATAGTCCAGAGATAGTAAAACTGGAAAATATAAGAATAAATGGGAAGAATATACGTATATCTCATTTTTATGACAGTTCCCCCCTGGGGGAGTAACATTTGTTTTGGTTTCAAATTAGTAACGGGCATCATAAAAACACCCTTGAACAAAAATTGAGTGACCTTTGCATCACAGAATACGTTCACCCTGTAGTTCTACTGGTTGTGGATGATGAGGATAAGGAGGAGGATAACACCAAACAGGCCAAATCAGGAAGTAGATACCCATGTGTGGTTGTGAAGAGGTGCATGAGAATACACCTCCACAAAAAAGACAATGTATTTGAGGTTATGTTTCGCTGTTTTCATTCGGTGGTGTACAGAAGTCTTGCCCAATCCAGCCCTTGTTCATTTTTATGAGAGTCAGCCTGTCAGCATTGTCAGTTGACAGGCGGATGAGCTTATCTGTTATAATTCCACTAGCGGCACTAAAAACCCGCTCTGACAGAGCGCTAGCAGCAGGGCAGGCCAGGACCTCCAAGGCATAGAGAGGCAGTTCATGCCACGTGTCCAGCTTGGATACCCAATTTGTACGATTTGTAAGGTACTCCTTCAGCATCTTCCCAAACATTGCACTTCTTGTGCCAGCACCCCTTGCCTCTGTGCTGGCACGGTGGGTGGGTCTGAGAAAATTGTCCCAGTACTTTGCCATTGTTCCCCTGCCTGAGCTAGATTGTACTTCTGTCTCTCTCGCTTGGACTCCTTGGTTGTACAACAAACTCTGACGTCTGCTGTCAGCGTTCTCACATGGGAATTTTTTCAGTAATTCTGCTACAAGGGCCCTCTGGTACAGCAACATTTTGGTACACCTCACTGCCTCTGGAAGAAGAGATTGAAAGTTCTTCTTGTAGCGTGGGTCTAGAAGTGTCACCAACCAGTAATGAGTGTCACTGAAAATTTTTATTATGCGAGGGTCACAGGAAACACAGTGCAACATAAAGTCAACCCAATGTGTCCCAGACTGCTAACAGGCCACACTTCCATGTCGTCACCAAGGGGATGACTGACCATGTTGTCCTCCTCCTCCTTGTCCTCAGGCCTACAACACTTACAATGAACCTCAGTAAGATCATAGTACAAACAACATTGTAAATACCTTCTTGTAATTACACCCCTGTATTTTTAAGCTCCCCCACTTCCATCAGGCCATCCTCCACATCTCATCATCCACCGCCACTAAATCAAAAGGATTTACGTGTTCCGTGGAGCTACAGCCAGTGTCGAATTATTAACAAAGGTTGGTGGTTATGCTGTGCTTAAAATACTTGTTCTGAAAAAGGTTGAGGTGTATCCCACAAGGGAAATGTTTGCCAGCCCATACACTTAGTGTATGGGCATTACAAGTCTAGGAGATCCGCTCCTTTTTAATGGGACATTTTTGGTTAAGAGGCCCTCCTCCATGTTTTTTCCAAGGGGGATTGGGGTTACTGTGATACATATGACTTGGCAGCAGGGTAGGCCTTGCAGTCAATGCATAAGAAAACAGAATGGGAGTATAAAATGAATAATGTGAAGTGGATTTTCCTGGGCCCAGCCAGTACCTGGGTTCAAAGGCATATTGGGATGAATATGTCTTGGCAGCAGGGCAGGCCTTGCAGTCAATGCATAAGAAAAGAGTTTGGGGTTATGAAATGAATAATGTGAAGTGGATTTTCCGGTGGTCATCCAGTATGTGGCTTAAAAAGCTGATTGGGGTGCATGTAACTTTGGGGCAAGCCAGGCCTTGCATTCAATGCAACATTTTTTTGGGAAGCCCTCCTGGACCTCTTGCGAAAGGGGTATTGGGGTGCATTGTAATTCTTGGCAGCCCATCCACTCACTGCATAGGCAATAACAGTTTAGGAGACCCACTGTTTAATAATGGTCCTTTAAGAAGAATAATGCCGCTTGATGCCCCCGTAAAAATAGGCTCTGTGACTTTAAGAGTCCCCTACTTCATAAATGAAACAAGATGTGTCTGCTTATGTGTCACACACCACATGGGCAGTTAGGGTTCTTAAATGTTACAATGACATTTCCCAGTGAATGCATTTGTTTTGGTTGAAAGCAATGTTAAAGCTGAAAAACGCTTAAAAAATGCTGCATCTTAACATAGCCCAAGTGGTGCAGGAACATTTTGGTCTGGGTTATTTATTTTGCCTTATATACGAGTCATTAACGTGGAAAGGATGTACCTTAACATATTTCCCAGCAAAATCCGTTTTGGTTTCGTTTTGGTATGTTTTTTGGTGCACCTGTAAAAATGGCATGAAACTCTGACAACATTGGTTAAAGCTGTGAACTAAGAGTCAGAAATGCTTCCAGGGGAGATCCCCATAATGTCCCCGTGTCATTTGGGCAGTTTTTCCATAATTTTCAGATGTTTTTAGATCTTAAAAGGACCCCCGGGGGGGATCGCGGTCTCCCATAGACATACATTGGGCTCGTTGTTCTGTCCGAGTACCCGAGTATTCCAATTTGCTCGACTCAAGCAACGATCACCTGAGCATTTTAGTGCTTGCTCATCACTAATATTTATATATATAATACATATATAATATATAGATTTCATAGGCACATCTTCTTGACCACAACAGGTTACACTGCCTGTGTTGCCCATAGCAACCAATCATTAAGTATCTTTCATTTCACCAGAGCTGTTTAAAAGATGAAAGCTGAGCTGTGGTTGGTTGCTATGAGCAACATTTTTCCTTGTAGAAAGTTGTGGTAACAGAGGGCTATTATTTTTATCATTTCTATGGTGTTATCATCCTTCTGTAAAGCTGGAAATAACACAATTTTTTACCGTGCAGACACAGACCACCCTCTGACACAGACAGCAGGGGGAGCCCAGAATCAGGAACTTCTCTTTGCCTGGCATGAAATATCCATCCTCATTAACTTAAAAATTCAAACACAGATTAAAAAAAGAAACACAAGACAGATTTCTCCAACCCAGGTCTCATTTTAGTCAGTGTAACAGCGCCACCCTAACAATGCCTGGTTCCATTTAAACTTATTTATACAGCTACAACTAATGACACTCGAAATTAGTCCTTCTTTACAATTTCTAACTAAATGGTATTACACTCAGAGGGGTGGAGACGCCACACTGAAATGCTCTGTGCTGCGGGGACACTGCGCCTCCACCGTATACAGATGGGAGGGAACCTGGAGATGACATACAGGTATATACTACATATAGGGGGAGATGACAAACAGGTATATACTATATACAGCAGAGATGACACAGGTATATACTATATACAGGGGAGATGACATACAGGTATATACTACATACAGGGGAGATGACATACAGGTATATACTATATACAGAAGGAGACCACATACAAGTATATACTATATACAAGAGGAGATGACATATAACTATATACTATATACAGGTGAGATGACATAAAGGTATATACTATATACAGTACAGGAGGAGATGACATACAGGTATATACTATATACAGGAGGAGATGTCACACAGGTATATACTATACACAGGAGGAGATGACACACAGGTATACGCTATATACAGGAGGAGATGACATACAGTGACAATTTATGTGCAATATAATCATTATAGTTTGTTATAACTAACCACAGTTAGTTACTGTGCCCGGGCAACGCCGGGCTCTTCTGCTAGTAGGTAATAAATACAAACTGCATAACATTGGATGAAGTTTAAAAATACACCAAGGGGCCCTCAGGGAAAAAAAAGTTAAAAAAGATAAACGGATGTTTATAACACACTGAAAATTAATATACAGTACACGTAACGTACAATGTTCATTTGCAGTTTTAATTGTGTATTTTTTCTGCATTTCTATGGCTGGGTTCACATTGCGTTAGGGGGCAATGCGCTGACGGATCCGTTACATAGCGGCACTAACACTATGTAAGGGACCCGTTAACGCCGCCATTGCCCGCAATAAATGTAGCGCATCCTAACGCATGCCAAAATCGGCATGCGTTAGCAAGTATGCGTTAATTCATGACGCTCCCTCTAACGCTGCATGCAGCGCTTTTGGGTGCGTTGGCAGTAACGCACAGCGAACGGACCCGTACGCTGTGCATAGAACTGTATGGGCTAATGCATGGTAGCGCATGGTACCTTAGCGCTACCATGCGTTAACGCATACCGTTAGCGCTAGGTCACTAAAGATGTCAAAAATGACATCAGCGTTAACACATCCATTTAACGGATCCGTTAAATGGATGCCTTAACGCAATGTGAATCTAGCCTATGTGTCTAACTGCATATGTTGAGACTATGATTTACTGACTGAGGCAACGCAGTAATGTGGATGTGAGTATCTCTCACCACTAGAGTTGAGCGAAACGGGTCGAACAATTTCAAAAGTCGCCGACTTTTGGCAAAGTCGGGTTTCATGAAACGAAACCCGACCCTAGGATGAGGTCGGCCACGAGGTCGGTGACTTACGTGCCAAAGTCGCATTTCAAAAGTTTGTTTAGCGCTCTTTTTCAGCCAATCAGGATCCACGGACACTGTGGGCAACGTGATGACATAGGCAGGGGTCACCACCATCTTTCAGAAGGGCATGCAAGTGATTGGCTTGCTTTGGTGGGCGTCACAGGGGTTATAAAAGGGCGTGCACGCCGACCGCCATCTTACTTCTGCCGATCTTAGCATAGGGAGAGGTTGCTGATTCTGTAGGGAGAGCGTTAGGCAGGGAAGAAGAAAAAAAAACTGCTTCTGCTGCTAGCGATTTTGCCTGTGCAACACACCAGTAACTGTGTGTGCAGTGCAAGGGGAGGCTATATTGTGGTGGATCAGCGGTGTTGGTTGTTAGGCTGCCTTCTAAGGCTTCCTGACAGCTGCATTGCTGTTTCCCCACTGCTCTGCAAACTGCTTTTTTAAAAGCAATCCCAATTTTTTTTTTGTCCTGCTGAGGTACTGAGCGTGCATTTATTCACACCATACAGCGGTGTACGCTCCTCACACAGTACCGTGTAACGGCTGTTATCACAGCCACAGTGAAGCTATCTGTGTGTCACTGTGGAAGGATAAGTGGAGGACTTGTTCCGTTCTTACAGACCTACACTCTAGGGAGATTCCTATTCTGCCCAATTCTAGCCTGTGACAGCCTGTGACATAGCGCTCTGATATTCAGTGGGCCTCACACAATCCAAAAGTGTCCAGTGTCCACAAGTGTCTGCAGAAATTCAAAATCTCCCTTATCCTGTAGTCACTTTTTTCACACCTGTGCCATCGAGCCTGTGACATAGCGCTCTGATATTCAGTGGGCCTTCACACAATCCAAAAGTGTCCAGTGTCCACAAGTGTCTGCAGAAATTCAAAATCTCCCTTATCCTGTAGTCACTTTTTTCACACCTGCTGCATCGAGCCTGTGACATAGCGCTCTGATATTCAGTGGGCCTCACACAATCCAAGTGTCCAGTGTCCACAAGTGTCTGCAGAAATTCAAAATCTCCCTTATCCTGTAGTCACTTTTTTCACACCTGTGCCATCGAGCCTGTGACATAGCGCTCTGATATTCAGTGGGCCTCACACAATCCAAAAGTGTCCAGTGTCTACAAGTGTCTGCAGAAATTCAAAATCTCCCTTATCCTGTAGTCACTTTTTTCACACCTGCTGCATCGAGCCTGTGACATAGCGCTCTGATATTCAGTGGGCCTCACACAATCCAAGTGTCCAGTTTCCACAAGTGTCTGCAGAAATTCAAAATCTCCCTTATCCTGTAGTCACTTTTTTCACACCTGCTGCATCGAGCCTGTGACATAGCGCTCTGATATTCAGTCGGCCTCACACAATCCAAAAGTGTCCAGTGTCTACAAGTGTCTGCAGAAATTCAAAATCTCCCTTTTCCTGTAGTCACTTTTTTCACACCTGCTGCATCGAGCCTGTGACATAGCGCTCTGATATTCAGTGGGCCTCACACAATCCAAGTGTCCAGTTTCCACAAGTGTCTGCAGAAATTCAAAATCTCCCTTATCCTGTAGTCACTTTTTTCACACCTGTGTCATCAAGCCTGTGACATAGCGCTCTGATATTCAGTGGGCCTCACACAATCCAAGTGTCCAGTGTCCACAAGTGTCTGCAGAAATTCAAAATCTCCCTTATCCTGTAGTCACTTTTTTCACACCTGTGCCATCGAGCCTGTGACATAGCGCTCTGATATTCAGTGGGCCTCACACAATCCAAAAGTGTCCAGTATCCACAAGTGTCTGCAGAAATTCAAAATCTCCCTTATCCTGTAGTCACTTTTTTCACAACTGTGCCATCGAGCCTGTGACATAGCGCTCTGATATTCAGTGGGCCTCACACAATCCAAAAGTGTCCAGTGTCCACAAGTGTCTGCAGAAATTCAAAATCTCCCTTATCCTGTAGTCACTTTTTTCACACCTGCTGCATCGAGCCTGTGACATAGCGCTCTGATATTCAGTGGGCCTCACACAATCCAAGTGTCCAGTGTCCAAAAGTGTCTGCAGAAATTCAAAATCTCCCTTATCCTGTAGTCACTTTTTTCACACCTGCTGCATCGAGCCTGTGACATAGCGCTCTGATATTCAGTGGGCCTCACACAATCCAAGTGTCCAGTGTCCACAAGTGTCTGCAGAAAATCTAATTCTCCCCTGTCCTATAGACACCTTGTACCTTGTTTTACATTACTATATAGTTTGTTGGATTTTGTCTACATTTCTACCAAAAATGAGGAAGGCTGGTGGAAGAGGCAGTGGAATTGGGCGGGGGTTGGCAGCTGGTAATGATGGTGTTGGTGGTGGATCTGATGGTAGTGGCAAAAGCAAAATAGGACTGAATGCAGGAGGTGTTGAGCCTGCGTCATCGTCTGGCTCCATAAGGCTTCGAAGGCTTAGTTTTCTAGGAGTTGGCAAACCGCTTTTAACGCCAGAGCATCAGGAAAAAGTTTTGTCTTACATTGCTGACTCAGCCTCCAGCTCTATCGCCTCCTCTTCTGAAGTTGTAAAAAGTAAAAGCACTGAATCGTCATTGGAGGCTCATGTTCATGAACCTTTCCTTGTGTCCTTCACCCCAACCAAGATTGAAGGATGACGCAGGCCATACTACTGATTACTCCATGGAGCTGTTTTCACATACCATGCCTGGATTATCAAGTGAAATGGTGAATTACCCAGGCCAAGATGAATCTGACATGGAGTGCACTGATGCACAGCCGCTGATAGATGATTCTGCTGGTACATTCACTCAGAGCACTACATTGTCCTCGCAGTGTACAGAGCCAGATTCTGACCCTGATGAGACTCAGGTGCCTCTTCCCGCACACTATACCACCATACACGGTGACACAGAGGAAGGTGCACATGACATTGAAGAGGAGGTGATGGATGACCCAGTTGTTGACCCAGATTGGCATCCATTGGGGGAAGAGGGTGCTGCTTCCAATAGCTCAGATGAGGAGCATCCACAGCAGACATCGACATCGCAACAGCTGTTATCTGGCAGGCCCGGAGCACTCCAAAGACAGGTTCCAAAAATCAAAAGAGTTGCTGGACAGCTTGTCCAGAGGGTCAAAACATCACAGCGTGCTAGGCCGCAAAATGCCAAAGTAGGAAGAGTGCAGTGTGGCACTTTTTTGAACAAAACCTTGGCCTGATCATGAGGATTATCTGTAAGAAGTGCGCAAAGACCTTTAGCCGAGGGAAAAATCTGAAAAATTTGAATACCAGTTGCATGCTTAGACATTTAACCAGCATGCACTTGCAAGCGTGGACACAGCACCAAACCTCAAGTGCCACATGTGCAACTGATCATAAAGAAGGTAGTCAGCAACGCTACATTGTTTCCCCCACTGTAAGCCCACCGGTTAGCACAGCAGCAAATGTTGAGGTGTCGTTGCAAGGCCACAGCAGTCAGGGAATCCCACTGTTATATCAACGAAATACTGAATCTAGGCCATCAGAAAGAACACCAACTCCATCACCATCATCAACCCTCTCTCATTCCGCCCTGTCCACCGCTACTTCCACCATGTGCAGCTCTCAAGTCCAGCTCACCCTCCCAGACACTATGAGTAGGTCAAGAAAGTACTCAGTCTCTCATCCTTGTACACTGGGTTTGAACGCCCACATTGCCAAACTAATCTCGTTTGAGATGATGCCCTATCGGTTGTTGGAAAGCGCAGCTTTCCACGAACGCATGGCCTATGCAGTACCACGCTATGACCTACCCAGTCGCCACTTCTTCTCTCACAAAGCCATCCCAGCCCTCCACCATCATGTGAAGGAACGCATTGTCCATGCACTCAAGCAGTCAGTGAGTGGAAAGGTGCACCTCACAACTGATGAATGGTCCAGTCGGCATGGCCAGGGCCGTTATGTGTCCATCACTGCGCACTGGGTTAATGTGGTGGATGCAGGGGACAGCGGTGGTGGGACAGTGCTGCCTAGCCCACGGTATAGGAAACAGTTGGCTGTAGGCGTTCCACCCTCCTCCTCCTCCTCCAGAAGCGAAAGCTCGTCCACAGAGCGCAGTAGTACGAGCACTCCATCTGCAGCTGCCACTGTTGCACACGATGTGTCCCCCTATCGAGCAGCTAGTGGAAAGCGTCAGCAGGCTGTGTTGCAGATGATGTGTTTGGGCGACAGACACACCGCCGAGGTGCTGGCCGAGTACTTGAAGCGACAAACTGAGTCATGGCTGGGCAGTGTACATCTTGAGGCAGGCAAGGTAGTTAGTGATAACGTCCGTAATTTTGTGGCAGCCATAGCCCTAGCCACATACCTTGCTTGGCTCACACCTTGAACCTGGTGGTGCAGTGCTTCCTCAAAAATTATCCGGAGTTAACAGCCCTGCTCCATAAGGTGCGAAGACTGTGCGCGCACATCCGCCGGTCGCCTGTACACTCCGTTCGTATGCAGAAGCTGCAGCGATTGCTCCACCTTCCCAACCACCGCCTCATTATCGACATTGCAACAAGGTGGAACTCCACCCTGCACATGGTGGAGCGGCTGTGCGAGCAGAGGCAGGCCATAATGCATTTGTGGGAGGATACACGGCCAGGCACTTTGAGAGCAGACATGGAGTTGACAGGTGTGCAGTGGTCGAAGCTGAAAGACCTCTGTAAAGTCCTTCAGTGTTTTGAGGAATGCACAAGGCTGGTAAGCGCAGACAACGCCATCCTAAGCATGAGCATCCCACTTATGCGTCTGCTCATGCAAACTTTGACGCACCTTAAGGAGCAGGCATCTGCAGCCAATGTTGATGAGGAGGAAGAGGTGGAGGGAATCCTTGATGACATTCAGCCATTGTCTACTCAGGGACCTCTCCTGGACGAGTTGGAGGAAGAAGAGGAGGATGATGATGGGGATGATTACGTAGGGGAGGAGGATGCATCTCGTGGGGAAAGTGAAAATGTTGGCGTGGCAAAGTCTGGTACAGGGTTTGTGCGTGACTGGAGGGATGTGGATTTGCCAGAAAGTGCTCCTCCAACCAGCACTCGCAGTGCGTCATTGACACCGGGAACATTGGCCCACATGTCAGATTATGCCTTGCGGATCCTAAAAAGGGACCCCCGCATTGCCAAAATGATGAACGATGACGACTACTGGTTGGCCAGCATCCTGGATCCACGCTATAAAGGCAAATTACAAAACATCATGCCACAGGAGAACCTTGACCTAATATTGGCTAATAAACAAGCAACTCTGGTAAATCGGTTGCTTGAGGCATTCCCAGCACACAGCAGCGGTGATGGTTCTCACACGAGCCGTACGTCCTGGGGGCAGCTTGGCAGAGGTGTTCATGGTGCACACAGCAGAAGTGGCGTTGGAGACAGGGGTTTCATGACAATGTTGTGGACTGATTTTTCAAGTACCGCTCACACAACTGGTAATACAGCATCGATGGAAAGTGACAGGAGACAGCAGTTGTCAACTATGGTTACAAACTACTTTTCCTCCCATATCGATGTTCTCCCACACAGGTCATTCCCCTTTGACTATTGGGCCGCTAAACTGGACACCTGGCCTGAATTGGCACAATATGCCTTACAGGAGCTCGCTTGCCCAGCTGCAAGTGTGCTATCGGAAAGAGTCTTCAGTGCAGCTGGATCAATCCTGACAGAAAAAAGGACCCGTCTGTCAACCCAAAATGTGGATGATCTAACCATCATTAAAATGAACCATGCATGGGTTTCCAAGGATTTTGTCCCACCTTCCCCTGATAACACATAGGGTGACAGAAAAATGGCTTGCTTTGGTCCACCTCTTCCTGGGACTTGACCTATTTCGCCTTTTGCATCAGCTGAATGTCCAACATCAACATATGCCACTTTCTAAAACTCCCTAACTGTGCAGCCTCCCCCCCCCATGGCCGGGGTCACCACCTAGCGCACGACACCGTGCGAGTGCCGTTGCCCTGGACAGGTGGGTAGGCCGACTCTTGGGCGCGGGCACTGGCACAGGGTCCCTCATAGTGCAATCAAGTGTCTCTGACGGTGGTGGTGCACACCCGCCGTCAGACACACCGCCGTACTATGAGTGAATGTGTACGCTATCCATACATGTTATCCGGGGATACGGTACCCTTTCTCACCTTTGTGCAATCACTTGCAAGCCATACTGGGCCTAACACCGTCTGAGCCTGCCTCCTGATGTATAGACATATCTTTTGAATGTGTACGCTATCCATACATGTTATCCGGGGATACGGTACCCTTTCTCACCTTTGTGCAATCACTTGCAAGCTATACTGGGCCTAACACCGTCTGAGCCTGCCTCCTGATGTATAGACATATCTTTTGAATGTGTACGCTATCCATACATGTTATCCGGGGATACGGTACCCTTTCTCACCTTTGTGCAATCACGTGCAAGCCATACTGGGCCTAACACCATCTGAGCCTGCCTCCTGATGTATAGACATATCTTTTGAATGTGTACGCTATCCATACATGTTATCCGGGGATACGGTACCCTTTCTCACCTTTGTGCAATCACTTGCAAGCCATACTGGGCCTAACACTGTCTGAGCCTGCCTCCTGATGTATAGACATATCTTTTGAATGTGTACGCTATCCATACATGTTATCCGGGGATACGGTACCCTTTCTCACCTTTGTGCAATCACGTGCAAGCCATACTGGGCCTACCACCGTCTGAGCCTGCCTCCTGATGTATAGACATATCTTTTGAATGTGTACGCTATCCATACATGTTATCCTGGGATACAGTACCCTTTCTCACCTTTGTGCAATCACGTGTAATCCATACTGGGTGTGAGAACGGCTGGCGAGCTGTTAAGCAAGCTACAGCACCTGTGCTTTGCACACGTAAGTTTTTCATTTTTTCAGGAATGTCGGTTAGGCCTAATTCCGGAACTGCGGTTGACCTGCACTTACTGGGAAATCATCGTTCGCGAGTAATATTTGTAATCCGTGATCCCCATCACTAACGTTGTTCAGCGGGTTATCTGCACCTGTAAGCGACAAACGCTGGCCTTTTCAGTGTAGCGCACATGCAGCCACGGACATGTAAGGGCATGACACACCAGTTATTGGCCAATCTCATGTGCCAGAGCCTCACGTGTCCCTCTAGTAAGCCGGACTCGGACCGCGGGGCATGACGGAGTCTCGTTCGTTAACGGAATTAAGCTTGCAATGTGTGCATCTGTTCTGTAGCTGGCATGGTTGAGGTTGCCCGTGTTGAGTCAAATTACGCCGGAGGCTCCACTCCTGGTGGTGCCCTTCTGGACATTCCTTTAAGGTTCAGCTTTGCAACCATTCTGCCCACGTAAAACAAACACTTTGCCTTCATGAACGCTGTTTGGAGGGTCATGACTCGTGGGAATAACGCCGCCCAATCAGTTAACCTGCTAGAGAGATCCTTTGTTGCTCCCAAGCATGACATCACACTCCCTAGGAGGAAGGTAATGCCACTGTGGCGACCGTACTCCTGGGGGCGACACAAGTGCACTGATGCCCAGCCACTGCTCGATGAATCTGCTGGTACATTGACCCAGACCACTACATTCCCCTCGCAGGCTACACGGCCTGAATCTGACCCTGATGAAACTCAGGTTACCCTTCCCATATACAGTTCCATCTTACACGGTGACAAAGAGGAAGCTGCAGATGAAAGTGCAGGTTCGGCCCACCCGCCATCAGACACACCACCGTACTATCAGGGGCCCTGTGCCAGTGCCGTCACCAACGAGTGGGCCCCCCCTGCTTGCTCAGGATCACAGCACTTGCAAGGTTGAAATACTGTGCAGTGAGATGGAAGATGGGGACGATGAGTCCAGACTAGTACAGGGATTCCCTAGCGAGGAGACTTATTTGATTGTTTTCAATGTTGGGACAGCAATTTTTGGGGAGCACTATACTCTGGAGAATGATACACTGGAACATTCCAAAGGACACTGGAGCAGCATTTACAGGGCCCATTATACACTAGAGCATTAGAAATGGGGCCCATTATGTTTGGAGCATTATTTGGGCCCATAAGACAGTGGAGTTTCATCCATGGGGACCAACATATACTGTAGCATTATGTGGAGCGCATCATATACTGTTTCAAACATTATATGGGACCAATGATTCTGTATGGAGAAATAGATGGGCCTCGTCATGAGATGTAAAAAGTGAAGTATTTTTCATTGTACTATACCGCTATTTCTCTGCCGTATCGGAGCATGATGAGTTGTGGTATGTGTTAAAGGGGCGCTCTTTCGCCCAGGGCACATGAAAACCTGGAGCCAGCCCTACCCCCCCAGAACTTTAGCCAAATAACCCCAATTTTTCAGTGCGTAACTTGTATTATGAAGTTAATTAAGGTTGACCAGCTTAAGTAAGAAGAATTGATGCTTTTGGCATTCAAATGAGCACTGTAGGTGTGTTTCCTGTCCTCCTCTCACTGCCGACTTTTATTCCCCATTGACTTACATTGGGTTTCGTGTTTCGGGACGACCCCGGCTTTTCCCTATAATTGGCCGATCTTGCTCGACCCGACTTTTGGAAAAGTCGGGTTTCACGAAACGAAATTCGACCATAAAAAACCAAAAGTCGCTCAACTCTACTAACCACACTTTGTAAATTATGGTCTGAACTTAACAGTGTCAGCCAAATCGTCCCCCCAGCAGTGACATGTCATCCCCTGAGGAAGAGGTTTTTAACCTCGAAACGCGTTGGGCAATAAATATATGAAACACACAACTGATGAGGAGTGATGGTCTGGTAGCGCACGCTTAATCCATAAAAGTTCCACCTTTTAATCTGAAGATTTTATGGCCACGGCGTGGTCATTTGGATGTGCAGCAGGCTGACCTTGTTCCTTTATGTCTATTACTCTCCTGCATATGGTGAGTATAACTATTTGGTTTACATCTTTATCTTCTCGGGTAAGACCCTATTGCGCTCTTTTCTTTTCAGTTTCCACTACTTGCAGCCAGTTGACATGGATTAAAGTTGACTCAACCTCTGTCCTGTGTCCTTGTGTGTACCACATTGAGCATGGAGAAAAGAAAGAAGACCAAAGAACTGTCTGAGGACTTGAGAAACCAAATTGTGAGGAAGCATGAGCAATCTCAAGGCTACAAGTCTTTCTCCAAAGACCTGAATGTTCCTGTGTCTACCGTGCGCAGTGTCATCAAGAAGTTTAAAGCCCATGGCACTGTGGCTAACCTCCCTAGATGTGGACGTAAAAGAAAAATGGACAAGAGATTTCAACGCAAGATTGTGCGGATGTTGGATAAAGAACCTCGACTAACATCCAAACAAGTTCAAGCTGCCCTGCAGTCCGAGGGTACAACAGTGTCAACCCGTACTCTCCGTCGGCGTCTGAATGAAAAGGGACTGTATGGTAGGAGACCCAGGAAGACCCCACTTCTTACCCCGAGACATAAAAAAGCCAGGCTGGAGTTTGCCAAAACTTACCTGAAAAAGCCTAAAATGTTTTGGAAGAATGATGCAAAGGCATCAACATAGAGTTTACAGGAGAAAAAAGAGGCATTCAAAGAAAAGAACACGGTCCCTACAGTCAAACATGGCGGAGGTTCCCTGATGTTTTGGGGTTGCTTTGCTGCCTCTGGCACTGGACTGCTTGACCGTGTGCATGGCATTATGAAGTCTGAAGACTACCAACAAATTTTGCAGCATAATGTAGGGCCCAGTGTGAGAAAGCTGGGTCTCCCACAGAGGTCATGGGTCTTCCAGCAGGACAATGACCCAAAACACACTTCAAAAAGCACTAGAAAATGGTTTGAGAGAAAGCACTGGAGACTTATAAGGTGGCCAGCAATGAGTCCAGACCTGAATCCCATAGAACACCTGTGGAGAGATCTAAAAATGGCAGTTTGGCAAACTGCTCCAGGTCCCTGATATTTGAAGGGTGCCTTCTCCAAAGAAGAATAGTCTAAAATTCCAGCAGAGCATTGTAAGAAACTCATTGATGGTTACCGGAAGCGGTTGGTCGCAGTTATTTTGGCTAAAGGTTGTGCAACCAAGTATTAGGCTGAGGGTGCCAATACTTTTGTCTGGCCCATTTTTGGAGTTTTGTGTGAAATGATCAATGATTTGCTTTTTGCTTCATTCTCTTTTGTGTTTTTTCATTTAAGACAAATTAAGTGAAGATAATAATGCCAAAGAATTTGTGTTTGCAATCATTTTCAGGAAGAAAATGAGTAGTATCAAACAGAATTGCAGGGGTGTCAATACTTTTGGCCACAACTGTACCATCTTCTTGGTTGGATTCAAATGATGAATACCAGTTTTGTTAGTCCAGGAGCAGACACTGCTTCCATTATATTGCTGCAGAGAAGACAGCGGGATGATTGGAATGACATACCGTCATTTTTCTGTTTGTGGTGCGGATGTTGCAGCATGGAATCTGCTGAATTTTAACGATGAACACACTGTCACGAATCATTATGGAAATTCTGGCAACTCTCCGTCTGCTGGAATTTAAATGTAGTTTTTTCCTTTGGTCAAGCAAGAGTTAATGTCAGCCTCTTGCTGGCAGTTTCTTTTAGGCTGATCAGCTGATGTCGGTTGGTAACCACTCCCACCTCCCTTTAAATAGTCACATGACCCATCAGCTGATCATCGGTTAGAGTTACTTCTATGCAGACCAGCTTGGAGTGAGCAGCTCTCAGGTGACTGTTATATTGTGGCTGTTGGAGTCCTGCTTACCTGATGCTGTGCAGAGTAGCAGCAGATTCTGAGCGGAGTAGTTTCCTTTCTGCGAGTCCGTTGTTTGTCCCTTTCCCTGTATTATTTTACCTGCAGTGGCGAGGATAGCATCCTTATCAGCCAGTACACTAGTTAGGGTTAGTAGTGGTGACAGTCAGGGACTAGGCACGTGACAGCGGTGGTGGGAAGGACCTGCATAAGGCGTTAGGGAAGCTTAGGTGTCCCATCCCTCACTCCCTACCAATAAGGCCTTTCTTTCCCTTTATCATCTCATTGTAATATGCTGTGCTATCCGCCAGACATACCCTTGTCAGATCAGGACACACACGTTTTGATAATCAGTGACCAGATACTGCTTCGATTTGGCTGACACTGTGTCAAGTGCAAACATTATATCTCAAAGAGCATTGAGAAAAACTCACATCCTTAATCCTGTATTGCCTTGGTCATTAACCCTTTCACGAGATATAACATATAGTTCCATAATATGTTGTGTTCCTGCCTTTGATGTGGGCTTGCACACCGCACCCGCACCTTTCCCTGCAGACTATAGCTGATGTAGTCAGCCATCATGTGCATGTAACAGTTGCAAGTGGTGCTTTGCTCTGGTTGCAGCTGTTAGGCTACTTTCACACATCAGGTTTTCGGCGTCAGGCGCGATCCGGCGTCGTGCCGGAATGCCGGATCCGGCAAATGTTTTGTAAAACCTGATGTGCCGGATCCGGTTTTCTGCCGGATCCGTCTTGTTCTTGACAGACAAAACCGGATCCGTCTCATCCGGTTCATCCGTTTTTCTATCCGTTTTTCGACGGATTACGCCGGATCCGGTTTTTAAAATTGACCCTTGTGGCCTTCCGAACGGGATTGGCTACTGGAAAACTATATATAGCATGTTCCTACAGCCCTTCTTTGACAGGTTGTAGAGGAGAAAGTGCAGGTTGGAGAGAAGAGCAAGTTACTGGCGAAGATGGATGTTGTCATTGGAAATATTTTGAAGAATTTGGCGGATTTTATAGCGGAGGCGAATCGTTTGAGGGTGATTGTTCTGGAGAAGGAGAGAGCAAGACAGCAGCGCATCAGGCATCGTAGACGACGTTTGTGGATCCACCCCATCACAGCCAAGAGAATGACGCGTGGGGTCTATTCTACACTCTGAATGGACCTTCGACGAAACCCGGATAAATTTTTTGGATATGTTCGGCTGAAAATGGAGAATTTTGATTACTTGGTGGAGCGCATTGCACACCTCATAAGAAAAGCGGACACCTATTGCCGCTTCTCTGTTTCACCCGCAGAGCGTCTGATGGTGACTTTAAGGTAAGCCACATTTATTGGATGTGATCGCATCAGAGCACACTTTCACTGCAATCTTGTTGGTGGTAGTTTGTATCTCCAAGTGTTATAGCTCAGTTTTGGTATGTAATGCTGTGATTTAAAACTAATTTATTGTTTTTTAATTCCCCACAGATTTCTTGCAACTGGAGAATCCCTTTCGTCACTGCATTTCCAGTACAGACTCGGGATTTCCACCATATCTGGAATTGTGAAGTACACATGCCGTGCACTGTGGGACTCCTTAGCTGAAGAGTTTTTACCAGAGCCCACAACAGAGAGGTGGATTGAAATTGCTGACAAGTTTCAACAGATATGTCAGTTTCCCAACTGCTTGGGCGCTGTGGACGGGAAACATATCCGCATTGTAAAGCCAGCCGGATCGGGATCGGAATATTTCAATTACAAGAAATATTTTTCAATTGTCCTCATGGCCATCGCTGACGCGGAATACAAATTTATTGCGGTTGATATTGGGGCCTATGGCCGCTCCAATGACTCTCAAGTTTTCAAACTGTCTGCCATGGGGCGTAAACTGTATGGAAACACCTTCCAGTTCCCACCACCTAGACCGCTGCCGCAAACATCTGGTCCACCTATGCCATTTGTCTGTGTAGGGGATGAAGCCTTCCAGCTGTCAGAACACCTTTTGAAACCGTACTCTAGCAGAGGATTGACAAGACCAAAACCCATTTTTAATTACCGCCTCACAAGAGCAAGAAGAATGGTTGAATGTACCTTTGGTATTCTGACAGCCAAATGGCGGGTCCTATTGACTGCGATCAACCTCAAGACAGAAACTGTGGACGAGGTGATCAAAGCTTGCGTGGTACTCCACAATTTTGTTATCTGCAAGGAACCCATTTCCATTGAGGACACCTCCGAAGAAACCACCTTGCAAGATTACCATGACATTACCACTAGAAGTTCTGTGACGGTTTCAGTAATGAGGGACAATTTTGCACTATACTTTGTCACCTCAAGGCAGAGTACACTGGCAGGATGACAGAGTGTGAAAGATTTGTGCCCTAACCAAACTTGTGTACCTTCTGTACCAACAGTATATACCTTTGCCAACCAAAGTTGGCTATCTTGTCATGGTCTCTATTTTTAGCTTTAGGCCACAGGTGTGTACCTGGTTGTGTTTTATGCAAAGTATTTCACCTTTTAACAAAAGTTGTGTACATTGTTAGGAAATCACCAACAATAAACACAACTTTTCAGGTGAAATACTTTGCTTCAAACACAACCAGGAACACAACTGTGGCAAAAAGCTAAAATTTACCCACAGTTATACTGTATACCTGGTTTTGAATACCTTTTTACCTTTTAAATACCCTGTATTTAACCTTTTTTTTAACATATTTCGCCGCAGAAAGAAATGACAGACAACCAGTGTAAACAATAATTTAACTTTTATTTAAAATATTTTTTTTTTGTAAACTGTTTTTAAAGTTAAAAAAACTTTTTTAATAAAGGTTTGAAACCAACCAAATGGGCATTTTTATTACAAAAAAAACATTATAACTCGGTGTAGTGTGGGGTGGAAATACTGCTGGAGGGGCTGCGGGACACTTCGACAATGGGAGTGTGGAGAGAGGACTGGGATCGTGGTGGGGAAGGAACAGTTAGAGGTGATGGTGTGGAAAAAGCTACAGAATGGGTGGACATGTGGGAGGCAGAAGAGGTGGTAGGCGGTGGAGTGGAGGGTTGGGCAGGGACTGTAGGAGCAGATGATGTTGATGGAAAGTTGTATGGGGAAGGAGTTTGGTACGGGGAAGGAGTTTGGTACGGGGCAGGTTGCTGGAAGTGGGGAGATGTCTGGTACTGGGGAGGTTGCTGGTACTGGGGAGGTTGCTGGTACTGGTGAGGTTGCTGGTATGTAATAGGAGGGGGAGGATGGAAAGTGGCTGGAGGGGGTGCAGGTGGAGGAACTACAGTGGTGGGAGGTGGAGGTTGGGAGGTAACCTGCTGTAGAGCACCGTGGCACGAATGCATTACATGCATCTGCTGTGTAGGAGATAGTGTTGCCATGCGCTCCACAACAGACCTGAAAAAGGTGTGGTTTGGCGAAGATCTTGCTTCTGAATGCATGGTTTGCAGAAGTGTCTTCACCTCCAGAATGCTGGAGTTGATCTGCTGAAAGCCTGCGGAGATTTGCTCTGACAAGACTTTTAGACAGTTCTGGAAAGATGCATTCAGATGCAAGAACTCTGGCGCATAACTCTTTTCCTGACCCCTCTGCCGCTGCCACCCAGTACCCGCAGGTGTACTAGAGGTGGCAGGGGCGGAAGGGTGGGGTAAAGGGAAAGCGATCTCCTCACCAGCAGCTTCATGTAATGTAGGCGGCCACGATGCTCCTGTGCTGGTGGATGGGACAGATGGGTCGAATGTGTGGGAAGGCTGGGAAGGTGCAGATGTACCGGGGCGGTCGAAGTGTCCCTCGGTGCCGGTCTCCTCAGGGATCGCCTCAGAAGGGTCCAATTGTGCAGGCTCCCGAGTGCTGCTCACCGTGCTGTGGAATAAAGAGAAAAAAAAAACAATTAAAATAGTGACATGGTATGGCCCTGGCTGAAAAAAAAAAGTTACATCTAAACATTTTTTTGTCACATGTGGTGTGTAATATTTACCTTCTGGTGAGCATTGTTTCCCGGAGGAACGACAGGGCTCGTGCGTACTTGTACTTGCTCCTGCGTCCTCCAGATCCACTCGGGGCCCGCATCTCTTTATTGAACTCCTTCTTGAAACGATCCCTCACAGACCGCCACCGCTTCACAATTCTCTCCCCTGAAACGAGAAAGGACAAAGTGGTTAGTATACAACATCAGTGTTTCCCAAACTCCAGTCCTCATGGTCCCCAGGGGTCATGTTTTCAGGATTTCCAAAGTAAATAGAAATCCTGAACACATGATCCGTGGGGACCACGAGGACTGGAGTTCGGGAAACACTGGTTTAAATCAAGCAACCGGTACTGTATATACTTACGCTCTTTAATCTGGGCCCGAGCTTCGAGGTCCTCCCAGCGGTCCACAAGGAGCGAACAGATTTCCTCCCAGAGTCGTTGGGTAACGATAAGGTCAGCATGGCGGCGGTCAGCCATATTCCAGAGCGGCTCCCTTTCTCTAACGAGATCGATGAGGTGGTCCACATCGAATCCTCCATCCTCACCGTCAGAGTCGGGAGCATGCTGTGAAGGCTGTTAAAGAAAAAGACAAAAATAACATAATTAGCCTCCACAAAAGAAATGAAATAAGAAGTGCAAAAAAACAAAGCAAAAATATTTATACTTACACGCTGGTGACCGCCGCGTTGCTGTCGCCGACGACCCTGGGAGGCACTGCGAGGACCTCTTGGCCGAGCACCAGATTGGGAAGACTAGAGAAGAAAACAAAAAATGTTATGTCTTTGGATGTAGGCATTTGTTTGCTGTGTGTGGTCTGCAGAACATTGTTTTCTATGTGTTGTGTGTAGTGTGATGTTGTGTTTCTGCGTTTGATGCAAAAAACTTACCAATTGTGAGCCCACTCCAAGTGTCTGTCCACCCCTTCCTTCTTCTGGGAGCTCCTCTTCATCTTGTGATTCCTGTTTTGAAATAAAAGGCAATGAATAGACATATATTACAGAGATGATGGATTTTGGAAATAAAAACTTACCGTCAAACGCTGACGATGCGAGGGAGGGCTCCCAGAAGATGATGTGCTGTCTTCCTGGTGGCCAGACTCCATGGCTGTGGGTGGTGTTCCAGCTGCTGCCATTGCTGCTGCTGCTGCTGCATCTATTGGGCGGCTGTTGAATAAAGAGAAACAAAGGGCCAATTAATATCTTGATATTCAATAGCCCTAGTTTGGAGGAATGGGGGATTTGATAATTACCGTCTCTCATCTGCTGCTGGACTCCCCTCCCGTTGTTCAGCATGCTGCTCCATTTGGGGTGGTGCTGATGGTGCTGCTGCAGATGTCTGCTGCCTTCTCCTGCTCCTGGCTCTTGGCTTGGGTGGCATGTTGGGTGTGGCTGAGGGTCCCACTGTCTTGCTTTTATATATGTCTTGTGGGCAGAGCTACTGAGCATGCTCAGACCAAAAAAAACGGATCCGGCCACCGGATCCGGCTATCGCCGGATCAGGCGCATTGCGGCGCTCATAGGCTTTCATTGTATGAAAAAGCCGGACACGCCGGAGACAAAAAACGTTACAGTAGCCGTTTTTTCCAGATGCCGGATCGCGTCACATTGCCGGATCCGGCGAAAATCGGATGAAACGCATGGCCATCCGGCTCGATCAAGGCTCTTATGCAAGTCAATGGGGGGGAAACCGGATCCGGCATTGCATTTCGCCGGATCCGGTTTCTGTCAAAAGCGCCGGATCGCGCCTGACGGCGAAAACCTGATGTGTGAAAGAGGCCTTAACGTGTTAAATGCCACTGTTAATCTCTGACAGCAGCATTTAACACTTGAAGGCAGGGTGTGCATCATGCCGCATGTCGTCATAAAAGCCGCAGGTCTGATGACTCCCTTGTCTGTCATTGCGGTACTCCTGTAAAAGCCAGCCTGTAGCTGGCATTCATAGGAGATTGTGATTTTCAATATACTGATGCATTGCTATGTGGAGCACAAAAAGATTAGAAAATCGCAGCTTCAGATCTCTTATGAGGATTATTAAATACAGTAAAAAGTTTAAAGAAAAGTTTGTCAAAAAAACAGTTGAAATCATCCCTCTTTTGCCCCATTAAAAGTAAAACAATTAAAAAAATAAAAATACACATATTTGGTTTTGCTGCGTTCGTAAAGTCCGATCTATCAAAATATAAAGTAAATTAATCCAATCGTAAAACAGCGTAACGAGAAAAAAATTAAAATGTCGGAATAAATGTTTTTTGGCCGCCAAAACAGTGCAATACAATGGCAATAGGAAGCGATCAAATATATCTACCCCATAATGATATCAGTAAAACATCAACTCAGGAAACTAATAATAAGCCCTCATAGAACCCCATATCCTGAAAAATTTAAAAATTCAGGTCTTGAAAAATGAAACAAAAGTATCTGCATAATCATACTGACCTGGGGAATAACACTGCCAGGTCACTTTTACCATAAACTGACATGGTAAATAAAAAAAAAAAAAGTATGGATTTGCACTTTTTTTGCAATTTCAACTGACTTGGAATTTTACTATGTGGTAAAATTAATGGTACAGCACAAAGGTTCAGCCGACAGCACACAGATTATTCAGTTGGATGCACGTTCCAAAGTCCCAGGACCCATTAGGAACAATATTACCAACAAATATGTAGAAGGAACAGCATCCAGTCCGGGTGATAAAATTCAATTCCTTTATTCTGCCATCCGTATATCAATACAACGTTTCGACCATAATATGGTCTTTTTCAGGTACATCAAAATAGCATATGGAGCGACCTTATATAGTGTGGATAAACCAATCACCTATTAGGTAATGCCCCTTAGTAATACATACAAAAGATAAATCATATAGTACATCAGATAGATAAAAATTCATTTACAGAATACAACAACCTTCACAAAGACATTTATACTCGTATATCAAAATTATCAAAAAGTAACAAACATAGAATATAGTAAACATTGTTCCCCGATATAATCACCCAATCCCCATTAGGCATAGTAATCACCATGGCAATAATGCACCGATCGCCATTCAAAATACAAAGCTGTTCATATCGACCTAACTCACTACCAATGAAAAAAGATCGTGGCATTGGCGCCAAGCAGACAGCCTATCGGCAGTACTCACACATTTAATGATAGGCAGAGACATCACCCACATCATAACAATAGTCAGCTCCGGGCTGGCGTGCAGTGCAAGGGCGCAACCGCAGATAGAATGGAATCAGGACGAAGTCTCGCGATGCTATCATGCCCGAGATACTGCGCATGCGCGGCAACTCAAGTAGGACGCAAACAGCGATCGTACGTCCCTCCCCATCAACCCACGATCGCGCACTAGCAACACCACCTCCGTCATGAGCCGAATATACGGCTCACGCTTGTCCAGCAGGAAGCAAGCTCCCATTGGAGCACGGGGGCAGTCACATGACCGGTCACATGACCAATCATGTAAACAAACCCCACTGCTAATGACAAAAGCCAGCATACCCACATCACAGGAGAGCCATCTATCGAAATATACCAAATCCATGGCCAATATTAAGGGCAATGTGTCACTACCAATTAAATAGTAATTATGTTAAACCATATGATCATCATTGAATATCACACAATTTATTAACTGACAACAATACAGAAGTCATATATGGGGAAAGAGAAGAGGGCACGGGGATCAAACATCACAATAATTCCACAAGAAATTGACATAACTTCAGGACTGTTCAGTCCCCATGTCCTCAAGTCGTTCCCATGCATCAAATCTATGACAAAAAATAAATACATTAAATATGTACAATTAAACAGAGGATGATTTTATACATAAAGAGTAGGGTTCACGTGGTGCAAATATGTAAATTATAGTCCACATTCAAGCACTTCAGCTGTAATGTGTCCAAGGTATAAATCCACCTGAGTTCTTTCCTTCTTAATAACTTAACCCTATCACCACCTCGCCTCAAAATAGGGACTCCATCAATAACCCTAAACCTCAATTGGTTGACAGAATGTTTGCAATCTAAGAAATGCTTTAACACTGGTAATTCTAAAAGCTTAGTTCTAATAGTGCTCTTATATTTGCTGATCCTCGCCCTAACCTCCTTTGTCGTCTCGCCCACATACATAAGCCCACAAGGGCAAGTAATCAAATAGATAACAAAACTAGAAGAGCATGTGTATCTTTCTTTTATATAGAACCTCTTACCTGTTCGTGGGTGAGAAAAACTATCACCCTTTATCATATTCCCACAACTTGCACATCAAAAGCAGGGAAAATTACCAAATTTTGGCAGACATAACTTTTTTTGTATTGAAATTTTAGCCGAGCCTACATCAGCTTTCACAAGCCTGTCCTTCAAATTATATCCTCGTCTGTAAGAAAGAATTGGTCTATTGACAAATTCAGGGATCTGAGGTAAACCCCTCTGTAAAATGTTCCAATGTCTATTTAAAATCCCACCAATTCTATTACTCATTGGACAGAACGTAGATACAAATGGGACACGTTTAGATGTCTCCCTATCCAGTTTATGACTCAATTCATTTTGCGCCAGATTAGGACCTTTCTTTTTATAACGTTTGACATCCCCAATAAGGTATCCCCTCTTGGTAAATTTTTCACACATCTCATTAAGTCTGGTATCCAGTCTAGTCTCATCATTCACAATTCTCCTTACCCTCAACATCTGACTCCAGGGCAAAGATTCAACCATCCTCGGGTGATTGCTATCATAAAAAAGTAGACTATTTCTGTCCGTTTCTTTCACAAAAAGATCAGTACAAAGAGCTCCATCATTTTTATACACCATAGTGTCAAGAAATTGGACTTGATCAATCGAATAAGTCAAAGTGAATTTCAATTCGGGGAGCACATTGTTGAGTTCAACCTGAAAACCCAACAAATCATCAACACTACCCTCCCAGATACAAAATATGTCATCGATGTAGCGCCACCAGGCTCGGACATGGCGCCAGTAGTTGGAACTGTACACATACTGGTCCTCGAATACTGCCATATAGATGTTAGCATAAGTAGGGGCCACATTGGACCCCATGGCGGTACCCCTCACCTGTAGGTAGTAATCATCCTCAAAGAGGAACTTATTCCTCCTGAGAATGATACCTAACAGGGTGAGGACCAGCTGTGCTCCTTGGAATTTTACACTGTTAAGCATGTAATTTAGTTTTTCAAGTTTTGCAGTTTTTTATTTATTCATCTGAACAGACACATCTATGATCTAATGGCATGTGAAGTACTTTTTTCAAGGCTCTCTTCACTTCTTTATTTCTCAGACTGTAGATGAGAGGATTCAACAAAGGAGGGACAATACTATACAGAAGAGAGGACACGCGGACAATGATGAAGGAATCTCCAGAAATAGGTCCATTGTAGTTTAACATGGAAGTTAAGTAGAAAACAGTGACAACTATGAGGTGTGAAGAGCATGTGGAGAAGACCTTCTGTCTTCCTTCTGAGGAGCGGATTTTTATGATAGTAGAAATTATATGTATGTAGGAATTTATCACAAGAAGAAATGGAGACATCCCTAGAAATACAGTGACCACATGTAACAACACTTGGCTCCCCTGGATGTCACTACAAGCTGCTTCCAACATTGGAAGGACATCACAGAAGAAGTGGTTGATATGGTGATTTCCACAGAAGGTCAGTTTACAGGTCATAAAAGTATGAAACACAGCATTGAGCAAACCACAAGCACAGCACCCAGCAACGAATCCTGAGCAAAACTTCCTATTCATAACAGCATTGTAACGAAGGGGGTTACATATAGCTACATATCGGTCATAAGCCATTGCAGCCAGGAGAAGACACTCAGATCCCCCAAAACAGACAAAGAAATAGAGTTGCGTAAAACATTTATAGAATGATATTCTCCTGTTACCTGTTATAGCATTGCCTAGCATAGCTGGGAGGGTGACCGTAGAGTAACACACGTCTAATAAGGATAAACCACTCAAGAAGAAATACATGGGCATCTTGAGATGGCTGTCCACCTGGATGATACTAAACACAACAAAATTCCCAATAATAGTTATGGTGTAGGTCACACCAATTAAAAATGATAAAATTATCTGTCCTTCCGAAAATCCTAAAAGAATGAAATCATCCAATGAATTATTATTACGAGTAGCTGTTGGGTCAATCATCTCAAAGCTTTGGAAAATTACATTAATTCATTTAGAAACCACATACAGTTGGGCATGTTCAAGTCATCTTTGTGTAGTCCTGATCACAAAATATAGTCTAGTATAGTTGTTAACATGAAAAAAAAAATTGTGAACTATGACCCTTAGGCAGATTTTCCTTCAATTAAAATAGGGGTACAGAGCTATATCATCTTTTAACAATCAAGAGCATCCATAAAGAATTTGATAGCCATCCGTTAAAAAAAAAAACTGCAAATAAGCAAAGAAAACTTATTGTTTGTCAAGTTTAACAATATTAGTCCAGGACCTCCTCACAAGGCTGCATTGACAATCCATGTTGTACAGTTCTGCACAGTTCTCAACCGCTATGTGAATCCCAGCTTATACAAAGGCACAGCTGATAAGAGACACCATATATTGGTATAAAGGGGCAAGTCAACATACTTTTTATTTGGCAAACATTTTGTGTATTTTCTCCTTTTGTGGCAAAAAATGTTTGTGCTGGGAAATGATCACGCATGTCCTTGTATCAAAAAGCTAAAAATAAATAAATACAATAAAAAATTTAAGTTTATGAGGTAAAAAATTTTCTTTTTGTAAATTGTTGCATTAGGTGGAAGTTTTAATTGTATTTTTTGCTTATGTCAGGTTTGATTAAGTTAATAAAAATTAGTTATTTTATAAGTGGACTTGTGCAAGTGTTTTAACAAAATATGAAAAAAAATGTACCGTATATTTCACTAATGCATTTTATCAATTATATTTACTTTACCGGGCTGTTGTTTCTTCCTTAAATCATTTTGTAATAGTAAATTATTTTGTCCATATGAATAGATTAAAAAAATAGGGCAAATCCATTTTTTAATCTCAATGAAATATTGATTGATTTTGGTAGATTGTGTTTTTTGCTTCCAAACCTTTGTCTGAAGTGAATTTTCCTATATTTAATGAGTCAGAAAATAGCTCATGGGGCAGCAGTCATGGGGGAGCTCCATAGATGACATCCACAGAGATTCCATATCCTAACAGACCCATAAATCATTAAGATCAATTACTTTTATAATACCAGCTCTACGTTTTTAATAATTGGATTAATATATGTCTAAACTTAGAGAACAGATACATACAGTCAATAAATATTTGGATAGTCACACAAGTTTTGGCATTATAGCTGGTTACCAAAATGTATTCAAGATACAGATTTGTTATCAAGATGGGCTTAGGCTACTTTCACATGTCAGTTTTTCTGCATCAGGCGCGATGCGGCGAAATGTGTAAAAAACGGATCCGGCGCCTGTTGCCACCCGGTCCGTTTTTTTCCCATAGAGTTACATTATCGCCGCCTTGCGCCGGATGCCTATGCGGCGTGTCCGGTTTTTGCTGGATCCGGTCAAAATTGTCGGTCCGGCGTCTGGAAAAAACGTTGCATGCAACGTTTTCTCCAAACGCCGGACTGTTTTTTCGCACTGCGCATGCCCGGAAGACCTTCTCTGCCAGGAATATATCCGGCAGAAAGAAGGATCCGGTGTCTGCGTTTGCGGCCGGATTCGGTAGTCCGGTTTTTCGCCGCATCGTGCCGGGACAAAAAAACTGACATGTGAAAGTAGCCTTAAAGTGCAGACTCGGCATTAATTTTAAGATATTCACATCCTAATTTGAGGAAGGGTTGTGGAATTACAACTCTTTAATATGTAGCTGACTCTTTTTAAAAGGACTAAAAATAATTGGACAATTATCTCAAAAGTTTTTAACCCCTTCATGACTTTGGGATTTTCTGTTTTGGGCTTTTGTTTTTTTCTCGACATAGCCAACATTTTTTTTCCATCCCCATAGCCATATGAGGGCTTATTTTTTGCTGGACGAGTTGCACTTTTGAGTTACACTATTTATTTTATGTGATACACTGGAAAATGGGAAAAAATTCCAAGTGAGTTGAAACTGCAAAAATAGTGCTATTATTATTATTATTTATTTATATAGCACCATTGATTCCATGGTGCCGTAGATGAGAAGGGATTACATAAAAATTACAGATATCACTTACAGTAAACAAGCTAACAATGACAGACTGATATAGAGGGGAGAGGACCCTGCCCTTTCGGGCTTACATTCTACAGGATGGTGGGGAAGGAGACAGTAGGTTGGTGGGTTGCAGCAGTTCTGGTGTTGATTGAGGCGATATCTCCAGTAGTGGTGAGGAGTAGAGTTGAGCGAAACAGGTCAGCCAGATTCATAAGTCACCGACTTTTGCCAAAGTTGGGTTTCGCCAACCGTCACCTGACCATGGCGTGAGTTTTGCCGACCGAACCCCGACCATATCGTGAAGTCGGCCATGCGGTCGGAAAAACCAGCGCCAAAGTCAGATTTCCCAGAATGCTTGCAGGTGCCTTTTTTTCAGCCTATGAGCAAGGACGTACACTGTGGGCAGCGAGATGACATGTGACGCGTCCACCACCATCGTAGAGAAGGGCATTGCAGTGATTGGCTTGCTTTGGGGGGCGTCATAGTGTCTATAAAAGCCCTGAATGCCGACCTCCATTTTACTTCTGCCAATCTTAACAGTAGGGAGAGGTTGCTGTTTATCAGTAGGGAGAGAGTTAGGACTGTAAAGTTATAAGAAGTTCTTATGTTCTTGTGCTGATAGCAATTGTGCTGTACAGTTAGTGTGCAGTGACAGGGGAGGATTTTCCTGTGTGCAGCAGCACTGGTTATCAGGCTGCCTGATAGCTGTATTGCCGTGTGTACACTGCTGTGCAGACTGCTTTTTACACAGCACTAATACTTTTATTCTTTTTTTCTGCACAGTTACCGACCATTCATTTTTTCCCACACCGTATATAGCTGTACGCTCCTGACACACTACCGTGTACCGGCTGGTATCACAGACAAATATATGCTGACTATCTGTGTCTACGAAAATAAATATGGAGATTTAAATTTTCCCCTACACCATATACAGCTGTACGCTTCTGATACAGTACCGTATATCTGCTGTTTGTATTACGGTGAAATCCATACTGAGAGAGCGTCTGTGTGTGACTCCAGAAATAAATACGGAGATTTAAATTTTCCCCTACACCGTATACAGCTGTACGCTTCTGATACAGTACTGTATATCTGCTGTTTGTATTACGGTGAAATCCATACTGAGTGAGCGTCTGTGTGTGACTACAGAAATATATACAGAGATTTAAATTTTTCCCTACACCGTATACAGCTGTACGCTCCTCATACAGTACCAAATATCTACTGGTATTTTTGGTACATTTTCCCAAACATGAGGAAGTGTGGTGGAAGAGGCCGCGGACGTGGGGGCAGCTGGTACTGATGGTGGTGGTGGTGCATCTGCTGGTTATGCCAAAAGCACAATAGCACCTAAGGCAGGAGGTGTTGAGCCTGCGTCATCGTCTGGCTCCAGAAGGCCTGGAAGGCTCCCTTTTCTGGGAGAAGGTAAACCGCTTTTAAAGCCGGAGCATAAGGAACTGGTTTTGGCTTACATTGCCGAAACAGCCTCCAGCTCTATCGCCTCCTCTTCTGAAGTTTCAAAAACTGCAAGCACTGAGTCGTCAGTGCAGGCTCCTGGTCAGGAACAACACCTTTCCTTGTGTCCTTCACCCCCACCAAAAGTGAAGGATGCGGCAGGCCACACTTCAGATTACTCCATGGAGCTCCTTTCACATACCATGCCTAAGTTATCAAGTGAAATCCTGAATTCCCCAGTCCAAGATGAATATGACATGGAGTGCACTGATGCACAGCCATTGCTATATGATTCTGCTGGTACATTCACCCAGAGCACTCCATTGCCCTCGCGGTCTACTGAGCCAGATTATGACCCTGATGAAACTCAGGTGGCCCTTCTCGCATACTATACCACCTTACACGGTGACACAGAGGAAGGTGCAGATGAAATTGAAGAGGAGGTGATGGATGACCCAGTTGTTGACCCGGATTGGCATCCATTGGGGGAAGAGGATGCCGCTGGCAATAGCTCAGAAGAGGAGGAGGATCCTCAGCAGGCATCTACTTCACAGCTGCGGTTATCTGGCAGGCCTGTAGCAGTCCAAAAACGTGTTAAAAAAACAACAAGAGTTGCAGGACAGCTTGGCCAGATGGTCAAATTAGCACAGCGTGCAAGGCCTGAAAATTTTTCCCATAGTAGGAAGAGTGCAGTGTGGCACTTTTTTGACCAAAATCCTATTGATGAGGCAAAGGTTATCTGTAAGAAGTGCGGAAGGACCTTTAGCCGAGGTAAAAATCTCCGAAATTTGAATACCAGTTGCATGCTTAGACATGTAAGCACCATGCTCTTACGAGCGTGGACGGACTACAAAACCTCAGGTGGCACATGTGCACCTGCTCCGACTGAGGGTAGCCAGCAACGCTACATCTCTTCCCCCACTGTAAGCCCACCAGTTAGCACACCACCAGCAAGAAATGTTGAGGTGTCGTCGCAAGGCCAAAGCAGTCAGGGAATCACACTGCTTTTCCAACAAAAGACTGCATCTAGGCCACCACCATCACCATCACGAACCCCTTCTCAGTCTGCCATGTCCACCGCTAGTTCCACGATATGCAGCTCTCAAGTCCAGCTCACCCTAGCAGAGTCTCTGTGTAGGACAAGAAAGTATTCATCCTCTCATCCGTGTACACTGGCTTTGAACGCCTACATTGCCAAACTGATCTCATTAGAGATGATGCCCTTCCATTTGGTTGAAAGCACAGCGTTCCAAGAGCTCAAGGCTTACGCTGTCCCACGCTATGACCTACCCAGTCGGCACTTCTTTTCTAGAAAAGCCATCCCTGCCCTCCACCGGCATGTGAAAGAACGCATTGTCCATGCACTCAAACAATCAGTGAGTGGAAAGGTGCACCTAAAAACAGATGCATGGGCCAGTAGGCATGGCCAGGGCCGTTACATGTCCATCACTGCGCACTGGGTTAATGTGGTGGATGCAGGGTCCACAGGGGACAGCAGCGGTGGGACAGTGCTGCTTAGCCCACGGTATAGGCTACAGTTGGCTGTTGGCGTTCGACCCTCTGCCTCCTCCTCCAGAAGCGAAAGCTCGTTGACAGGTGAATGGACAAAATTGGAGGGCACCACTGCTAGGGATCACCCGTTACATGCTTGACAAAATAGAGACATGAAAAGAAAGGAGAAGCATGTACATAACAGGGATCACCAAAGGCTAAGAGAAATATACTTTATTATGACACCAATACACTAGAAAAACATTAAAACCATTTAAAACCGCAAATATGCAAATACAACAGTACAGAAACCCATGATAAGGTTAAACCCCTGCCAAAACCCCACATAGACAAATGATTGCACAAATAGATCAGTGCAAAAATAACACCATATGAAGTGTTAAGCTAGACATACAAAGCTAATTGCAAACACATTGTCCTAATAAAGAAAAACTACACCGCAGAGGCAGAATGGTAAAACAGGCCAGAGAAAACTCTGCTACTATAGTCAAAACAAATTGATCCCAAACTGGGAAGGTAAAGCAGAGCACCTCATACAACCTGCACCTACAAGATGAAGACCTATGTCAAGGCCTGGTCCATGTGAGCCGCTAATGCGGTGTGGTGTAGAGAAGTGGGGGGGCAGGGGTACAAGAATGCTCGATGCGTGTCGCAAGGAAGCGAAAGCTCGTCGACAGAGCGCAGTCGCACGAGCACTCCATCCGCAGCTGCCAGTGTTGCACATGAGGTGTCCCACTGTCAAACAGCTAGTGGTAAGCGTCAGCAGGCTGTTTTAAAGATGATGTCTTTGGGCGACAACAGACACACCGCAGAGGTACTGGCCGACTAATTGCAGCGAGAAACTTAGTCATGGCTGGGCAGTCTACATCTTGAGCCAGGCAAGGTAGTCAGTGATAACGGATGTAATTTTGTGGCGGCCATAGCCCTGGCAAAACTCAAACACATACCTTGCCTGGCTCACACCTTGAACCTGGTGGTGCAGTGCTTCATAAATAATTATCCGGAGTTACCAGCCCTGCTCCATAAGGTGCGAAGACTATGCTCGCACATCCATTGCTCACAGAAGCTGCAGCGATTGCTCCACCTTCCCAAGCACCGCCTAATCATAGACATTGCAACAAGGTGGAACTCCACCATGCACATGGTTGAGAAGCTGTGCGAACAGAGGCAGGATGTAATGTATTTGTGGGAGGATACACGGGCAGGCAGTTTGAGGGCAGACATCGAGTTGTCGGGTGTGCAGTGGTCAAAGCTGAAAGACCTCTGTAAAGTCCTTCAGTGTTTTGAGGAATGCACACGGCTGGTAAGCGCAGACGACGCCATCATAAGATGAGCATCCCACTTCTGCGTCTGCTCATGCAAACTTTGACGCACATTAAGGATCAGGCGTCTGCAGTGGAGGAGGAGGGAAGCCTTGATGACAGTCAGGCATTGTCTGCTCAGGGAACAGGGATGAGGTGGAGGAAGAAGAGGAGGAGGATGAGGGGGATGATTATTTTGGGGAGGAGGATGCTTCTCAGGGGGCAAGATAAAATGTTGGCTTGCCATGGTCAGGTACAGGGTTTGTGCATGACTGGAGGGATGTGGATTTGGCAGAAAGTGCTCCTCCACCCACCACTGGCAGTCCATCATTGACACCTGGAACATTGGCCCACATGTGTGATTATCTCTTGCAGATCCTAAAAAGGGACCCCTGCATCACCAAAATTATGAAGGATGACAACTACTGGTTGGCCAGCATCCTCGATCCACACTATAAAGGCAAATTACAGAGCATCATGCCACAGGAGAACCTAGAGCTAATATTGGTGAACAACCAAGCCACTCTGGTAAACCGTTTGCTAGAGGCATTCCCAGCACACAGCAGCGGTGCAGGTTCTACCACGAGCCGTACTGGACACCATTGGAAGAGGTGTTCGTGGTGAACACAGCCAAATTGACATTGGAAACAGGGGTTTCATGACCATGTTGTGGACTGATTTCTCGAGTACCGCTCACACGACTGGTAATACTGAATCGATTGCAACAGACAGAAGACAGCAGTTGTCAACTATGGTTCAAAATTACCTCTCCTCCCCTATCGATGTTCTCCCTCACAGTTCATTCCCTGTTGACTACTGGGCCTGTAAACTGGACATCTGGCCTGAATTGGCACAATATGCCTTACAGGAGCTCGCTTGCCCTGCTGGCAGTGTGCTATCAGAAAGAGTCTTCAGTGCTGCTGGATCAATCCTGACAGAAAGAAGGACCTGGCTGTCGACCCAAAATGTAGGTGATCTCACCTTCATTGAAATGAACTGGGTTTCAAAGGATTTTGTACCACCGTCCCCTGATGACACATAGGTTGCCAGCAAAATGGCTCACTTAGTCCTCCTCTTCCTCCAACTTCTCCAATTCCTCCATTTGCAGCTGCTTGACGTCCAGCCTACACCTCAACATTTGCCAGTTTTTCCACCTCCCTAACTGGGCTGTATCCCCCACAACTTTAGCCAAATAACACCCAGTTTTCAAAGCGTTACTATTATTATAAAGTAAATTAACTTTGACAAGTTTAAGCAATAAGAATTGATCTCGTTGCCATTGAAATTGACACTGTAGGTGTGTTTACTGTCCTCCACTCACTACCGACTTTTATTCCCCATTGACTTGCATTGGGGTCGGGTTGGGTTTCGGTCGAAACTCCGACTTTTTCCGACAGTCGGTCGATTTCGTTCGACTCAACTTTTGGTAAAGTCGGGTGGTCCGAAACCCGACTCGACCCTCCCGGAGGCAAAGTCGCTCATCTCTAGTTAGGAGGTAGTGGGGTCATTACAGACTGTAAGCTTTCTTGAAGAGATGGGTTTTCAGGTTCCGTCTGAAGGATCCGAGTGTGGTTGATAGCCGGATGTGTTGGGGCAAAGAATTGCAGAGGATGGGGGCTATTCGGGAGAAGTCTTGGAGGCGGTGGGTGAGGAGCGAATAAGTGTGGAGGAGAGAAGGAGGTCTTGAGAGGATCGGAAATTACGTGAGGGAAGATATCGGGAGGTTTGTTCAGAGATATATGGAGGAGAAAGGTTATAGATGACCTTGTAGGTCAGTATTAGTAATTTGAATTGGATACGCTGAGGGAATGGGAGCCAGTGAAGAAATTTGCAGAGGGGAGAAGCGGAGGAGTAGCGAGGAGCAAGATTAATTAGTCGGGCAGCAGAGTTAAGGATGGACTGGAGAGGTGTGAGGGTGTTAGCAGGGAGGCCACAGAAAAGGATGTTGCAGTAGTCGAGAAGGGAGATGATGGGCCGCATTAAACTGGCCTGGCATTATGATACTTCAGGTCAGTATAAGTACATACTGTGGATACCAAACATGTATAGTCATTTTCATTTAAGTGCTGAACAGAAATTTGTAAGGAAAAGATTTTTTGCTTAAGTTATGACGCCATATTCTAAGACCTGTAATATTTTCATTTTTTGGGATATGTGACATTGAGAGAGCTTACTTTTTATGCCCTGATCTGATGTTTTTACTGATACCATCTTGGGGTAGATACGACATTTGATCACTTCATATTGCATCTTATTAGTGTCACCCCCAAAAAATTTTAATTCTGGCGTTTTGATTTTTTTCTCATTACGCTGTTTAGAGATTGGATTAATTTATTTTAGATTTTGATACGTCAGACTTTTACAAATTCAGTGATACCAAATGTGTATTTTTTTGTTTTATTTTTAATGAAGTAAAAGGTGGAGGATTTGAACATTTGTGTATTTTTACTTTTCTCATATTTTTAAAAACTTTTTTCTCACTTTTACTGTATCCAATAGTCCTCTAAGTGGACTTGAAGGTGTGCTTGTCTGATTGGTTGTGCTATAAAATCATGATAGTAAAAATTACTATCTCCTATGAAATTGCGCCAGGGGCAAGGACGCGACCTTTGACATAAAAGTAAGTGAAAAGTTGTGAAGGGGTTAATGGGCTGTATGGGCTAGTCCCTCTTTAATCCATCATCAATTGAGCAGGTAAAATGTCTGGAGCTGATTCCATTTGCATCTGGAAGCTGTTGCTGTCAACCCACAACATCCAGTCAAAGCAGCTCTCAATAGAAGAGAAACAGACTATCATTAAGCTGAAAAAGAAGAAATATGTCAGCGAGAAAGCAGAAATGTTAGGAATGGCCAAATCAACAGATTGGTGCATTCTTTTAAAAAAGAGTGCACTGGTGAGCTTGGAAACTCAAAAAGGCCTGGACATCTATGGAAAACAATAGTGGAGGATAATTGCAGAATCCTTTCAATGGTGAAGAAACACCTATTCACAACATCCACCCAAGTGAAGAACACTTTTCAGAAGCAGTTTCAGTATCTAATTCTACCATATAGAGAAGACTTCATGAAAGCAAATACAGAGGGATCACTAACAGGGTGCAAACCATTAATCAGCCTTAAAAATTGAAAAGCCAGATTAGACTTTGCTAAAACATATGTAAAAAGCCAACTCAGTTCTGGAAAACCATTCTTTGTTCAAATGAAACAAAAATCAACCTGTACCAGAATGACAGGAAGAAGAAAGTATGTAGAAGGCTTGGAATGGTTCATGATCCAAAGACCACAATATCTTCTAAAAAACATGGCATAGCAGTCTGATGTCATTTTCCAGAGGCGTAACTGGTGGGGGAAGGCGGGGAAGCCGTCGGGCAGCGTCATGTGGCAGTCAAACTGAGGAGTGTGTGGGGAGATTTATTGTGGGGGGAGGTATGGGGAAGATTTTATATAATGGGGGTGGATAAAACCTAGTGTAACGGGGGTGGAGAAAATTTAAGGACACAAGTTTGGGGAATGTATGCGGACGCAGTATGGGGAACAAGTGGAGATATGGGTGCAGACACAGTATGGTGAGGGGAGGATGGGTGCAGACACAGTAAGAGTAGAGAGAGGAAAAATATATGCGAACACAGTATGGAGAGTGAGAGTGATGGGATATGCGCAGACACAGTATGGGGAGTCAGGGGGATGTGCGAGGAGGCAGTATGCAGAGTGAGGGGGTAACTATATGAGGATACAGTATGGTTAGCAGGGGGATGTGAGAGAAGAGAATATGACAAGGAAAGGGGAAACATATGAGGACTATTGAAGGGAATAGTGTGAGGAGACAGTATGGGGGGAGAGACGTTTGAGTGGGCACAGAATAGAGACTGAGTAGTGTGGGGGGAAGCATGAGGAGACAGTAAGCCAGGGAGGGAATAGGGGGGACGCAGTGTGAGGGGATAGTGTGAAGATGGGCCCAGTAAGGAAAGGAGGGGGTGGTGTGGAAGGCATGCATCATAAGAGAGACAGTTTGAGGGTCAAATTTTGTATAGGAAATATAGTGAGGGGCAATTATTTATTTAGAGGCTCAGCAGAGGGCAGATATTTTTATTCAGGAGCGACTTAATTGTGACGACTCCTGGAGTGGACCCTCTGGGTCGTGGCACCAACCCTCCCAGGGTGAGCTGACCTAGTGAAGACCACCCCCTATACAGGGAGTGTCAGGGGCAAGCCCCAGGGGGTGAGGTACCACGACTGCTGGCACCAGGCGGCCGGCTCACAGGAGACACAAGTGGGTGAGTGTGTCTGCAGGAACGTGAAAAGCGTGGACACGGGAACACGTGGTATACAGAGACTTCGTACGTCCGTGTGTGAGTGAAGCAGGATGCGTGCAAGGAGCACGTCAGAGCACTGAGTCAGGCAGCAGGTGTGCCAGGAGGTGTAACAGAGTACAGGAGCAGGGTGTATGCTAGAGGGCACAACTGAGCATAAGGCAGAGTGCAGGATTGGAACGTGTGCCAGGAGGCACAACTGAGTAAGAGACAAGGCACAGAGTCCGAGTGTGTGCCAGGAGGCACAACTGAGTATAAGACAGAGCACAGGATCAGAGTGTGTGCCAGGAGTCACAACTAAGTACAAGACAGAGCACAGGGTCAGAGCGTGTGCCAGGAGGCACAACCGAGTACAAGGCAGAGTGCAGGTTCAGAGCGTGTGCCAAGAGGCACAACCGGGTACCAGGCAGAGTGCAGGTTCAGAGCGGGTGCCAAGAGGCACAACAGAGTGCAAGGCAGGGGACCCGTATACAGCGCACAGCCAGGCAAGGACACTGCAGACCAAGCCAGGAAGCACAACATTAATCAGGCACCTCCCCTAGGAAGAGGTAGCCTGATATAGCACATGATCACCAGAGCTTCCGGGTCAAGTCCTCCAGTACCATAGAGAGGACTGACCTGGAGACCGAACTGAGAAAAGCGCGCAAGCGCAGACATAACATGAAGGAGACAGGGACCTAGGTACGAGAGGTGCGCGTGCGCACCCGGCGGGACCCCCGGAGTGACCGCGGCTCTGGAAGAGATGACGTCGGGGCCGAGGTCCTGCCCCCAGGTGAGCGCGGCGTGACAATAATGATGTAATAACGTGCAGGAGAGGTATATTTCACCACATAGCAGGTGGACCAACAATAAAAGGGGAGGTTTATTTACAGGGGATAATACTGGTAAAACAGACAGTATGAAAATGGATATGATATGAACAGATTATATCAACAGCAGAGAGACATATATGGGAATCAAACAGTAGAAAAGTTATTTTCCTAAGAGATAAACTTATCAGCCCTCAGGGGTCTTGCTTGGAGGGTTCACTGTTGCCAAACGTTGGCACCGAGGGACCAGTGGTGCTTGCTGTCCTCTGTCTCTGGGGTCCTTAAGGAAGTCCAGCTGGAGTATGAGGGGTTAACGCAGGAGCCAAAGGGGTATGAGGCTGATGATATCTCCCTGTGCTCCAAGTCCTTCTCTCTTATACGACAGAGGTGTTCTGCCACCGAGGTCAGGGGTTCTGCCTTACACAGTCTCTCTTTGCAGGTCACTGTCCCGTCACTGAACGCCCCTTGGTCACAGGGGAGCGTCTTAGCACATAACCCGGTCTCTCTGCGGGGAAGCATCTGGTTGAGGTATGCAGTCTCTCTGTCAGGCAAAGTCTCATCGAGAAGGGGAGTCAGCAGCCTTCCTGGCAGTGCAGTGACAGGCTTCTTGTACTCACTGCCCACTGCCTGTGTCCGCGGTCTCTCTGACTGCTGCGGCTGTAACCGTTTCCTCTCTCTTCCTGCATCAGCGTCCTCTCTACTCTGGTCTCTGCGCTGCTCTGCAGAAAGCATGCGCAGTTTTCCCACTCCCAGTCCTGCCCACTTCCTGTACCTGGCTTCAGTCCGGTCCCCTAAAGCGTCCCCCGGGGAACCTAACGCCCTGCTCAATGGTTCCAGGCACGGAGCGGGGAAGGCAACTCCCCCTCGGCTCCTTCGGTGCTTCACCCTCTTACATTCCCCCTCTCTGTGAGCTCGCCATTCCACGGGCGAGAGTTTCTGGAGTTCTTGCTGACAATTGTCCTGACCTTGTACAATTTCCTGCCAGACGAATTCATCCTGGTTGTAGCGTCTGGGGGGCACACCTGCTGTTGATCGTTCAGAACGTCTCAGATCAGTGGAGGTTGTAGAATCAGCCACCGGAAAAGTGGAAGTTGGAGTTTCCTCAGTTACTCCCGTAGTTTCAGGCACCAGCCCTGTTTCTGGGTTTCCTTGAAGTGAGGCAGATGGCACCACTGAAGGGTCTCGAGACAAACGGACGCAGCATATTCTGATGTAGTGTACGAGTGGGGAGTTCTTCACCCGTTTCAGGTTAAACTTCATAGACGGGTCCCCGTCCACTGAGCTCTTCTCCCACTGACACTCCAATTTGCTGTTAGGGCGCTTCTCCCTTATTAAGACTTGATCTCCTGGTCGTAGGGCTGTCCCCTTCTGGGGAGTAACCTGAGGGTGTTCCAATCCACGGAGTCGGTTCTGCACCAGCCGTTGAATGGTCCGTAACCAGCGACGATGTTCTCAAACCCAGGAGTACACCCCCATCCGCGGGTAGTCCTCCTCGGGCTCTAACGCCAATTCAGTCAGTCCCTTCCCGGATCGGCTGAAGAACAGTGAATAGGGCGTGAATCCTGTGGTACTGTGGTTATGGTTATTGTATACCCACACTAATTCGGATATGGACTCAGTCCAGCGCGCCTTCTGATCTTCTTCAAGTGTCCTCAGCATCTGGATCAGGGTGCGGTTAAATCTCTCACAAGCTACGTTCCCCTGTTGATGATGAGGGGTGGTCCGAGACTTATCGATTTTGTACAACTGATGCAACTCTTCCATCACCTTCCCAAGGAAGCAGGCTCCTTGATCAGAATGGATTCGCTTGGGACACCCGTACACTTGAATGAAATGCTTACAGATAACATAGGCCGCAGTCTCGGCAGTATGGTCTCGGGTAGGTGTGACCACAGCAAATTTGGCGGGCGGTAATCTACTCGGGAAAGGGCATTAGCATGAGTATTCTCCACTACTCCCCTGTAGGATATCCTGTATTGGAATTTTGCCATTCGTGCTACCCAGCATTGTTCTAAGACCCCCAACTTAGCTGTTTCGAGGTGAGCCAACAGGTTGTTATCCATACGCATGTGGACTTCCGAGCTGGCCAAATACTCTGCAAACTTCTCAGTCATTGCCCACACCAGCGCCAACAACTCCAGCTTAAATGAGCTGTAATTATCTGGATTTCTTTCTGCGTCATGTAAGGAGCGACTGGCGTATGCGATTACACGCTCCTTCCCATCCTGCATCTGTGAGAGTACTGCCCCAAGTCCTTGTAGACATCCATCAGTGTGCAAGATGAACGGCTGCATGAAGTCGGCATAGGCCAACACTGGGGCCTCAGTCAGGGCCTTCTTCATGGCCTGGAATGCTTTTTCCTGTTGCTCTCCCCAGTGTATGTTCCTGTTCTTCGCACATGAGGGTACTCCTTTCTGCAATTCCATGAGGGGGTTTGCGATGAGGGTAAAATCCTTCACAAAGCGCCGGAAGTATCCCATGAGTCCCAGGAATGCTCGCACATCCTTCACAGTTTTTGGGGTCGGCCACTCCTGCATCGCAGAGATTATCTCCTGTGAGGGCCTCACTCCCTCGGCAGAGACCACAGGCCCCAGATAATTGATTTGTGTTTGGAAGAGGTGGCACTTCTGGGGTTTTACCTTCAACCCGTATTTCTGTAGCCGACTCAGAACTTGTTCCAGTCTCCGGAGATGTTCTTCTACGGTGGGAGCAAAGATGATTATATCGTCTAGGTAAATCAGGGTGGCTTCAAAGTTCAAGTCTGCCAGACACCGCTCCATGAGACGCTGAAATGTTCCCGGGGCGTTGGCTAACCCAAAGGGCATGCAGTCGAACTCAAATTGTCCTATCGGAAGAAGGAAGGTTGTCTTGGCTCGATCTTGTTTGGACATGGGTACCCGCTGGCCAGGTCCAGTGTGGAAAAATACCGGGCATTTCCCAATGCCGACAGGGAATCCTCTATCCGTGGTAGTGGATATGAATCTCGCACTGTGCAAGCGTTGAGCCTGCAGTAATCCACACAGAAACGTAAAGTTCCATCCTTTTTCCACACCAAGACGATGGGGGCAGCCCACGGGCTCTGGCTCTCACGGATCACTCCCTTCTTCAGCATCTGTGACAGCATTCCTTTTACCACCTGATACATTTGTGGGGGTATCTGGTGATATCTCTCCCGTATCGGTGCTGTGTCCCCAGTGGATATCTCATGGGTGATGGCCGTTGTGCGCCCAAAATCATCTTCATTAGAGTTGAGCGAAACGGGTCAAAAAATTTCAAAAGTCACCAACTTTTGGCAAAGTCGGGTTTCATGAAACGAAACCCGACCCTAGGATGAGGTCGGCCACGAGGTCGGCGACTTAAGCGCCAAAGTCGCATTTCAAAAGTTTGTTTTGCGCTCTTTTTCAGCCAATCAGGATCCACGGACACTGTGGGCAACGTGATGACATAGGCAGGGGTCACCACCATCTTTCAGAAGGGCATGCAAGTGATTGGCTTGTTTTGGTGGGCGTCACAGGGGGTATAAAAGGGCGTGCACGCCGACCGCCATGTTACTCATGCTGATCTCAGAATAGGGAGAGCTGCTGCTGATGATGATTTTGTAGGGAGAGCGTTAGGCAGGGAAAAAGACACCAAAAACAGCTTCTGCGGCTAGCGATTTTGCCTGTACAACACACCAGTCAGGGTGTGTGCAGTGCAAGTGGAGGCTATATTTTGCTGGATCAGCGGTGTTGGTTGTTAGGCTGCCTTCTAAGGCTTCCTGACGGCTGCATTGCTGTTTACCCACTGCTCTGCAAACTGCTTTTTTAAAAGCAATCCCAATTTTTTTTTTTGTCCTGGTGAGGTACTGAGCGTGCATTTTTTCACACCATACAGCGGTGCACACTCCTCACACACTACCGTGTAATGGCTGTTATCACAGCCACAGTGAAGCTGTGTGTCACTCTGTAAGGATAAGTCGAGGACATGTTCCGTTCTTACAGACCTGCACCTTCTAGTTTTGTCTAGTTTTCAAACAGTTAAATATATTTGCTGTTTGATCACATTCAAAACTATAGAGAGACAGCGTGTGTCAGTCCGTAAACTTAAAAAACACGGAGCTTGACAATTTTACGTACACCGGACAGCCGTGTACATGCACGCTCCTCTCTAAGTACCGTGTAACAGCTGTTATCAGGGCCACAGTGAAGCTGTGTGTCGCTCTGTAAGGATAAGTCGAGGACATGTTCCGTTCTTACAGACCTGCACCTTCTAGTTTTGTCTAGTTTTCAAACAGTTAAATATATTTGCTGTTTGATCACATTCAAAACTATAAAGAGACAGCGTGTGTCAGTCCGTATACTTAAAAAACACGGAGCTTGACAATTTTACGTACACCGGACAGCCGTGTACATGCACGCTCCTCTCTAAGTACCGTGTAACGGCTGTTATCATGGCCACAGTGAAGCTATCTGTGTGTCGCTCTGTAAGGATAAGTCGAGGACATGTTCCGTTCTTACAGACCTGCACCTTCTAGTTTTGTCTAGTTTTCAAACAGTTAAATATATTTGCTGTTTGATCACATTCAAAACTATAGAGAGACAGCGTGTGTCAGTCCGTATACTTAAAAAACACGGAGCTTGACAATTTTACGTACACCGGACAGCCGTGTACGTGCACACTCCTCTCTCAGTACCATGTAACGGCTGTTATCACGGCCACAGTGAAGCTATCTGTGTCGCTCTGTAAGGATAAGTCGAGGACTTGTTCCGTTCTTACAGACCTACGCTCTAGGGAGATTCCTATTCTGCCCAATTCTATATACACCTTGTAGTTTGTCACACACTAGCCAATTTCTGCCTGTGACATAGCGCTGTGATATTCAGTGGGCCTCACACAATCCAAAAGTGTCCAGTGTCCACAAGTGTGTGCTGAAATTCAAAATCTCCATTATCCTCTAGTCACATTTTTCACAGCTGCGACATCAAGCCTGTGACATAGCGCTGTGATATTCAGTGGGCCTCACACAATCCAAAAGTGTCCAGTGTCCACAAGTGTGTGCAGAAATTCAAAATCTCTGTTATCCTCTAGTGACATTTTTCACACCTGCGACATCGAGCCTGTCACATAGCGCTGTGATATTCAGTGGGCCTCACACAATCCAAAAGTGTCCAGTGTCCACAAGTTTGTGCAGAAATTCAAAATCTCCGCTATCATCTAGTGACATTTTTCACACCTGCGACATCGAGCCTGTGACATAGCGCTGTGATATTCAGTGGGCCTCACACAATCCAAAAGTGTCCAGTGTCGACAAGTGTGTGCAGAAATTCAAAATCTCTGTTATCCTCTAGTGACATTTTTCACACCTGCGACATTGAGCCTGTGACATAACGCTGTGATATTCACTGGGCCTCACACAATCCAAAAGTGTCCAGTGTCCACAAGTGTGTGCTGAAATTCAAAATCTCCGTTATCCTCTAGTCACATTTTTCACACCTGCGACATCACGCCTGTGACATAGCGCTGTGATATTCAGTGGGCCTCACACAATCCATAAGTGTCCAGTGTCCACAAGTGTGTGCAGAAATTCAAAATCTCCGTTATCCTCTAGTGACATTTTTCACACCTGCGACATCGAGCCTGTGACATAGCGCTGTGATATTCAGTGGGCCTCACACAATCCAAAAGTGTCCAGTGTCCACAAGTGTGTGCAGAAATTCAAAATCTCTGTTATCCTCTAGTGACATTTTTCACACCTGCGACATTGAGCCTGTGACATAACGCTGTGATATTCACTGGGCCTCACACAATCCAAAAGTGTCCAGTGTCCACAAGTGTGTGCTGAAATTCAAAATCTCCGTTATCCTCTAGTCACATTTTTCACACCTGCGACATCACGCCTGTGACATAGCGCTGTGATATTCAGTGGGCCTCACACAATCCATAAGTGTCCAGTGTCCACAAGTGTGTGCAGAAATTCAAAATCTCTGTTATCCTCTAGTGACATTTTTCACACCTGCGACATCGAGCCTGTGACATAGCGCTGTGATATTCAGTGGGCCTCACACAATCCAAAAGTGTCCAGTGTCCACAAGTGTGTGCAGAAATTCAAAATCTCTGTTATCCTCTAGTGACATTTTTCACACCTGCGACATCGAGCCTGTGACATAGCGCTGTGATATTCAGTGGGCCTCACACAATCCAAAAGTGTCCAGTGTCCACAAGTGTGTGCAGAAATTCAAAATCTCCGTTATCCTCTAGTGACATTTTTCACACCTGCGACATCGAGCCTGTCACATAGCGCTGTGATATTCAGTGGGCCTCACACAATCCAAAAGTGTCCAGTGTCCACAAGTGTGTGCAGAAATTCAAAATCTCCGTTATCCTCTAGTCACATTTTTCACACCTGCGACATCGAGCCTGTGACATAGCGCTGTGATATTCAGTGGGCCTGACACAATCCAAAAGTGTCCAGTGTCCACAAGTGTGTGCAGAAATTCAAAATCTCCGTTATCCTCTAGTGACATTTTTCACACCTGCGACATTGAGCCTGTGACATAGCACTGTGATATTCAGTGGGCCTCACACAATCCAAAAGTGTCCAGTGTCCACAAGTGTGTGCAGAAATTCAAAATCTCCCCTGTCCTATACACACCTTGTACCTTGTTTTACATTACTATATAGTTTGTTGGATTTTGTCTACATTTCTACCAAAAATGAGGAAGGCTGGTGGAAGAGGCCGTGGAATTGGGCGGGGGTTGGCAGCTGGTAATGATGGTGTTGGTGGTGGATCTGATGGTAGTGGCAAAAGCAAAATAGGACCGAATGCAGGAGGTGTTGAGCCTGCGTCATCATCTGGCTCCACAAGGCTTCGAAGGCTTAGTTTTCTAGGAGTTGGCAAACCGCTTTTAAAGCCAGAGCTTCAGGAAAAAGTTTTGGCTTACATTGCTGACTCAGCCTCCAGCTCTGTCGCCTCCTCTTCTGAAGTTGTAAAAAATAAAAGCACTGAGTCGTCATTGGAGGCTCATGTTCATGAACCACACGTTTCCTTGTGTCCTTCACCCCAACCAAGATTGAAGGATGACGCAGGCCATACTAATGATTACTCCATGGAGCTGTTTTCACATACCATGCCTGGATTATCAAGTGAAATGGTGAATTACCCAGGCCAAGATGAATCTGACATGGAGTGCACTGATGCACAGCCACTGATAGATGATTCTGCTGGTACATTCACTCAGAGCACTACATTGTCCTCGCAGTGTACAGAGCCAGATTCTGACCCTGATGAGACTCAGGTGCCCCTTCCCGCACACTATACCACCATACACTGTGACACAGAGGAAGGTGCACATGACATTGAAGAGGAGGTGATGGATGACCCAGTTATTGACCCAGATTGGCATCCATTGGAGGAAGAGGGTGCTGCTTCCAATAGCTCAGATGAGGAGGAGGAGCATCCACAGCAGACATCGACATCGCAACAGCTGTTATCTGGCAGGCCCGGAGCACTCCAAAGACAGGTTCCAAAAATCAAAAGAGTTGCTGGACAGCTTGTCCAGAGGGTCAAATATCACAGCGTGCTAGGCCACAAAATGTCTGCCAAAGTAGGAAGAGTGCAGTGTGGCACTTTTTTGAACAAAATCCTCATTATCAGGCCAAGGTTATCTGTAAGAAGTGCGCAAAGACCTTTAGCCGAGGGAAAAATCTGAAAAATTTGAATACCAGTTGCATGCTTAGACATTTAACCAGCATGCACTTGCAAGCGTGGACACAACACCAAACCTCAAGTACCACATGTGCAACTGATCACAAAGAAGGTAGTCAGCAACGCTACATTGTTTCCCCCACTGTAAGCCCACCGGTTAGCACAGCAGCAAATGTTGAGGTGTCGTTGCAAGGCCACAGCAGTCAGGGAATCCCACTGTTATATCAACGAAATACTGAATCTAGGCCATCAGAAAGAACACCAACTCCATCACCATCATCAACCCTCTCTCAGTCCGCCCTGTCCACCGCTACTTCCACCATATGCAGCTCTCAAGTCCAGCTCACCCTCCCAGACACTATGAGTAGGTCAAGAAAGTACTCAGTCTCTCATCCGCGTAGACTGGGTTTGAACGCCCACATTACCAAACTAATCTCGTTAGAGATGATGCCCTATCGGTTGGTGGAAAGCGCAGCTTTCCGCGAACTCATGGCCTATGCACTACCACGCTATGACCTACCCAGTCGCCACTTCTTCTCTCGCAAAGCCATCCCAGCCCTTCACCATCATGTGAAAGACCGCATTGTCCATGCACTCAAGCAGTCAGTGAGTGGAAAGGTGCACCTCACAACTGATGCATGGTCCAGTCGGCATGGCCAGGGCCGTTACGTGTCCATCACTGCGCACTGGGTTAATGTGGTGGATGCAGGGTCCACAGGGGACAGCGGTGGTGGGACAGTGCTGCCTAGCCCACGGTATAGGAAACAGTTGGCTGTAGGCGTTCGACCCTCCTCCTCCTCCAGAAGCGAAAGGAAAGCTCGTCTACAGAGCGCAGTCGTACGAGCACTCCATCTGCAGCTGCCACTGTTGCACACGAGGTATCCCTCTATCGAGCAGCTAGTGGAAAGCGTCAGCAGGCTGTGTTGCAGATGATGTGTTTGGGTGACAGACACACTGCGGAGGTGCTGGCCGAGTACTTTCAGCGACAAACTGAGTCATGGCTGGGCAGTGTACATCTTGAGGCAGGCAAGGTAGTTAGTGAAAACGGCCGTAATTTTGTGGCAGCCATAGCCCTTTCACAACTCAGCCACATACCTTGCTTGGCTCACACCTTGAACCTGGTGGTGCAGTGCTTCCTCAATAATTATCCGGAGTTAACAGCCCTGCTCCACTGTGCGCGCACATCCGCCGGTCGCCTGTACACTCCATTCGTATGCAGAAGCTGCAGCGATTGCTCCACCTTCCCAACCACCGCCTCATTATCGACATTGCAACAAGGTGGAACTCCACCCTGCACATGGTGGAGCGGCTGTGCGAGCAGAGGCAGGCCATAATGCATTTGTGGGAGGATACACGGCCAGGCACTTTGAGAGTAGACATGGAGTTGACAGGTGTGCAGTGGTCAAAGCTGAAAGACCTCTGTAAAGTCCTTCAGTGTTTTGAGGAATGCACATGGCTGGTAAGCGCAGACGACGCCATCCTAAGCATGAGCATCCCACTTATGCGTCTGCTCATGCAAACTTTGACGCACCTTAAGGAGCAGGCGTCTGCAGCCAATATTGACGAGGAGGAAAAGGTGGAGGGAATCCTTGATGACATTCAGCCATTGTCTGCTCAGGGACCTCTCCTGGACGAGGTGGAGGAAGAAGAGGAGGAGGAGGATGATGATGGGGATGATTACTTAGGGGAGGAGGATGCATCTCGTGGGGCAAGTGAAAATGTTGGCGTGGCAAGGTCTGGTGCAGGGTTTGTGCGTGACTGGAGGGATGTGGATTTGCCAGAAAGTGCTCCTCCACCCAGCACTCGCAGTGCATCATTGACACCGGGAACATTGGCCCACATGTCAGATTATGCCTTGCATATCCTAAAAAGCAGAAGTGTCGTTGGAGACAGGGGTTTCATGACAATGTTGTGGACTGATTTTTCACGGACCGCTCACACAACTGGTAATACTGCATCGATGGAAAGTGACAGGAGACAGCAGTTGTCAACTATGGTTAACAACTACTTTTCCTCCCATATCGATGTTCTCCCGCACAGGTCACTCCCCTTTGACTGTTGGGCCGCTAAACTGGACACCTGGCCTGAATTGGCACAATATGCCTTACAGGGGCTCGCTTGCCCAGCTGCAAGTGTGCTATCGGAAAGAGTCTTCAGTGCAGCTGGATCAATCCTGACAGAAAAAAGGACCCGTCTGTCAACCCAAAATGTGGATGATCTAACCTTCATTAAAATGAACCATGCATGGGTTTCCAAGGATTTTGTCCCACCTTCCCTTGATGACACATAGGTTGCCAGAAAAATGGCTTGCTTTGTCCTCCTCCTATTCCGCGAACTTGACCTATTTCGCCTTTTGCAGCAGCTGAATGACCCACATCTACATATGCCACTTTGTAAACCTCCCTAAGTGGGCGGCCCCCCCCATGGCCGGGGTCACCACCTAGCGCACAAAACCATGCGAGTGCCGTTGCCCTGGACAGGTGGGTGGCCGACTCTTGTGCGCGGGCACTGGCATAGGGTCCCTCATAGTGCAATCAAGTGTCTCTGACAGTGGTGGTGCACACCCGCCGTCAGACACACCGCCGTACTATGAGGGGCCCAGTGCCAGTACCGACGCCCACGAGCGTGCATCCCTTGCTTGGGCAGGGCCCCAGCATTTGCAATGTTTACCTCTCCCTGCTCCTCCGCTGTGTAGTCTGGGCTGTCAAATCCTTCACTGGGACTGCCACTACAAATTGATTGAACTGAAAGATGATGGTTAAGATGTAGCTATGCCCTGTCCTGCTGGCCGGGCTCTAGCTCCAGATGATCAGCAGTCCGGAATTGCGGTTGACCTGAACTTACTGGGAAATCATTGTTCGCGGGGAATAATCTGAATCCCAGATCCCCATCACTAACGGAGTTCAGCAGGTTATCTGCACCTGTAAGCGACAAAAGCTGGTCCTTTCAGTGTAGTGTGCATGCAGCCCCGGACATGTACTGGAATGCTAGACCTGTTATTGCTCGATCTCACGTGCCACAGCCTCGCGTATCCCTCTAGTAAGCTTGACGCGTACCGCGGGGCCATGCCGGAGTCTCGGTCGTTAACGGAATAAAGCTGAGAAATCTCTAGCACAACTACAAACGGACATACCACACCACACACAGAATCGACAAAGCTTGCAATCTGTCCATCTTTTCTGTAGCTTGTATGGTTGTGGTTTCCCGGGTGCAGTCCAATTAAGCCACATGCTCCACTCCTGGTGGTGCCCTTTTGGACATTCCTTTAAGGTTCAGCTTTGCAATCATACTGCCCCCGGAAACCAAAAACTTTGCCTTCAGGGACGCTGTTTGGAGGTTCGTGGGAATAACGCCGCCCAATCAGCAGTCGGCATATGGGTCGCCCTCCCAGGGCTGTGGGGTACTCGGTACCGGGCCGGTGTCAGTGGGATGTTTCACAGCAGCGGTGACCTGGACGGTGGCCCTGGGCGCCCATGTAAATGGCGTGGTATAATGGTAAAGAGTTTATATAGATAGTTTGACGCCACCTGTGGTGTTCGGCAACATAGATGTTAGGCCGACGCTGCATGCAGATCCTCTGGGACTGATGGTGTTGTGCAGCAAAGATGGTCAAGCTCCCCACAGGTGGAGCTGGAGTCCCAGGGAAGTGTAGATCTAGTGATGGGGGAAAGGCACAGGCGGTGTAGGTGCTGGTACCCAGATGTAGCGTTGCTGGAATAACTGTAGGACACCAGAGCGTGCAGTTCCAAAGCTTTACTCATAGTCTGCAGGTTACACAGATGCCTGCCTCCGTGCTGTGTCCTCCGGGTCAGGACCTCTGCCAACCTCCAGGACCAGGATGGAAAGCTCCCTTCCAACACTCCGCCAGCATGTACCTTCCTGAACGTCTCCTTTCTAGCGCTTGTGGGGGAAGCACTCACAGGACCGTGGTTCACTGAAACGCCTCCTGTCTAACAGATGTTCCTCAGACTTTACTTGTATGGCAGACAGCTGTAGCCTTTTCCTTCTGCCTCGCACACGTCGATGCTGGGGCCTCCGAGCCTTACTTGGGTACAGAGCATTTATAGCTGCTACTTCCCCCGGTTTCTGCTGCAGGAACGTCAGTGTCCCTACAAACTCGGAGACCGGAATCCGGACCATGCGCTCCAGCTAGGAGTGAGCATTAACTCTGCTCATCCTCCAGCTCCCCTTCTCTCGTCCACACACTTCCCCTTCCCTGCACAGAGTGCCCTAACTTACCTTCTCCCGACCACAGAGAGCAGCTCCTCAGCAGTCACTTTCAGAGGTTTCCCTGCTGGCCTGGAGTGGGAAATGTGTTGTGTGTTGGTTTCACTGCTAGAGAGATCCTTCGTTGCTCCCAAGCTTGACAACACACTCCCTAGGAGGAAGGCAATGCCACAGTGGCGACCGTACTCTTGGGGACGCCACAAGTGCACTGAGGCCCAGCCACTGCTGGATCATGCTGCTGGTACATTGACCCAGACCACTACATTCCCCTCGCACTCTACACAGCCAGAATCTGACCCAGAGGAAACTCAGGTTCCCCTTCCCGCATACTATACCACCTTACACGGTGACAAAGAGGAAGGTGCAGATGAAAGTGCAGGTTCCTTGAGCAGGTGGGGGGGCATACTCATGGGCGATGGCACTGGCACAGGGCACCCATAGTACGCAAAAGTGTCTCTGCCGGTGGGAGGGCCTATACAGCCAAGTGCAGTGAGATGGAAGATGGGGACGACAAGGAGTTCAGAGTAGTGCAGGGATTCCCTAGCAAGGAGACTTATGTAATTGTTTTCAATGTTGGGACAGCAATTTTTGGGGAGCACTATACTCTGGTGAATAATATATGGGGCCCACCATACACTGGAACATTCCAAAGGTGGACATCAGACACTGGAGCAGCATTTACAGGGCCCATTATACACTAGAGCAGTAGAAATGGGGCCCATTATATATAGAGCATTATTTGGGACCATAAGACAGTGGAGCTTCATCCATTGGGACCAACATATACTGTAGCATTATGTGGAGCTCATCATATACGGTTTGAAACATTATATGGGAATAACGATTCCCTATGGAGAAATATATGGGCCTCATTACTCTGTATAGCGCACTAAGTGCTGGCCATAATACTGTAAGGAGTTATATACTGTCCGTTTTTGGAGGTATTGGAGAATTTTAAATGGATATCAGTCATGAGATGTAAGAAGTGAAGTATTTTTCATTGTACTATACTGCTATTTCTCTGCCGTATCGGAGCATCATGAGTTGTGGTATGTGTTAAAGGGGCGCTCTTTGGCCCTGGGCCCACAAAAACCTGGAGCCAGCCCTCCCCCCCCACAACTTTAGCCAAATAACCCCCGTTTTTCAGTGTGTAACTAGTATTATGAAGTTAATTAAGGTTGACAAGCTTCAGTAACAAGAATTTATGCTTTTGGCATTCAAATGGGCACTGTTGGTGTGTTTCCTGTCCTCCTCTCACTGCCGACTTTAATTCTCCATTGACTTACATTGGGTTTCGTGTTTCGGGACGACCCCGACTTTTCCCTATAGTTGGCCGATTTTGCTCGACCCGACTTTTGGAAAAGTCGGGTTTCATGAAACGAAACTCAACCCTAAAAAAAACAAAAGTCACTCAACACTAGTTAGCGCTATATAAGAAAAAAAATAAAAATATATATTTAATCTATACAGGTCAATAAAATCTGCTGTGCAACTATTGAGCAGGTGACAGCGGTCATCAATAATCCAGGGTATGTATTGTATAGTAAGGTTGAACAAAAGCCGCTAATTCAGTTGCCGACTTCTGTAAAATCAATACAAAACCCGACATGAAATAACACATGGTTTAAATACAGTAAACCATTTCATGTATCTTTTTATATGTCCCTGACTAATAATTAGATTAGGGTTTGTGTGTAAAATTTGGGAAGACGGCAATTGAATTAACGGCTTTTGTTCAATCATACTGTGCAATATAAATATATATACAGTCCCTATCCATATTCCCTTTTGTACTCTTACTTTGGTAAAACTAATGTGTATTTAGTCCTGCCAATAAAGCTTCTTTGAATTTTAATTATATACTGTATATAGATATATATAAAATCTGTAAAAGATATATATATATATATAATATACATACGTATCATGTATATAAGATATATAATATATATATACATGTAATATATATATATATATATATATAATATATACATATAAAATATGTATTGTTTAAAAAATATATATACAGTATATATGTCAGTGACAAATACAATTAGTAGTGTTGCTGTCTATAAATTATAGGGGAACCCTACTCCATTTTGTTCCTGGAAATAATCATTTATTTAGTAAATACATGCCCATAATGTAGAACAACACTATACTAATTGTATTTGGCACTAACATGTACACTCACTGGCCACTTTATTAGGTACACCATGCTAGTAACGGGTTGGACCCCCTTTTGCCTTCAGAACTGCCTCAATTCTTCGTGGCAGAGATTCAACAAGGTGCTGGAAGCATTCCTCAGAGATTTTGGACCATATTGACATGATGGCATCACACAGTTGGCGCAGATTTGTCGGCTGCACATCCCTGATGCGAATCTCCCGTTCCACCACATCCCAAAGATGCTCTATTGGATTGAGATCTGGTGACTGAGGAGGCCATTTGAGTACAGTGAACTCATTGTCATGTTCAAGAAACCAATCTGAGATGATTCGAGCTTTATGACATGGCGCATTATCCTGCTGAAAGTAGCCATCAGATGTTGGGTACATTGTGGTCATAAAGGTATGGACATGGTCAGCAACAATACTCAGGTAGGCTGTGGCGTTGCAACGATGCTCAATTGGTACCAAGGGGCCCAAAGAGTGCCAAGAAAAAATTCCCCACACCATGACACCACCACCACCAGCCTGAACCGTTGATACAAGGCAGGATGGATCCATGCTTTCATGTTGTTTACGCCAAATTCTGACCCTACCATCCGAATGTCGCAGCAGAAATCGAGACTCATCAGACCAGGCAACGTTTTTCCAATCTTCTACTGTCCAATTTCGATGAGCTTGTGCAAATTGTAGCCTCAGTTTCCTGTTCTTAGCTGAGAGGAGTGGTACCCGGTGTGGTCTTCTGCTGCTGTAGCCCATCTGCCTCAAAGTTCGACGCACTGTGCGTTCAGAGATGCTCTTCTGCCTACCTTGGTTGTAACGGGTGGCAATTTGAGTCACTGTTGCCTTTCTATCAGCTCGAACCAGTCTGCCCATTCTCCTCTGACCTCTGGCATCAACAAGGCATTTCCGGCCACAGAACTGCCGCTCATTGGATTTTTTTTCTTTTTCGGACCATTCTCTGTAAACCCTAGAGATGGTTGTGCGTGAAAATCCCAGTAGATCAGCAGTTTCTGAAATACTCAGACCAGCCCTTCTGGCACCAACAATCATGCCACGTTCAAAGGCACTCAAATCACCTTTCTTCCCCATACTGATGCTCGGTTTGAACTGCAGGAGATTGTCTTGACCATGTCTACATGCCTAAATGCACTGAGTTGCCGCCATGTGATTGGCAGATTAGAAATTAAGTCTTAACACACAGTTGGACAGGTGTACCTAATAAAGTGGCCAGTGAGTGTATATATATATATATCTTTTATATATATAAATGTATATATATATATATATATATTATATTTTAGTATATTTATATTATATATGATATGTATATATAAAATATTAATATATTAAATATATAATATATATATATATTATATGCATATATATTCCCTATATCTTTAATATAATATATTATATATATACTAGATTATGGCCCGATGCTATCGCATCGGGAGGATGCGATAGCATCACACCTCTTGCCATATTAACCCTCAACACACACACTCCTCTCACCTTTCACCATCTCCACTCGCATCCACTCACTCTTTCACTCCACATACGACCCTTTCTCTCTCACTCCATCTCTCATACTCACACCGTCATCGTCGCTGCCCCGACATCTTCCTCCGCCGCCGCGATCCAGGATCCAGACGTTCTCCAGGCCGCCGACATGTTCTTGCGGGACGCCATCTTGGATTTCGTGAAATCCCGTGATATTAAAGATGGCGTCGCCGCAACATGTCGCTGGCGTGGACGACATCGGGAACCAAAAAGATGGCGTCGGCAAAATCTCGCGAGATTACGCCGACGCCATTTTGGATCCCGATGTCGCCCACGCCAGCGACATATTCTTGCGGGACGCCATCTTGGATTTCGTGAAGTCCCGCGATATTCAAGATGGCGTTGCCGCAACAATATGTCGCTGGCATGGCGACATTGGGATCCAAAATGGCGTCGGCGTAATCTCGCGAGACTTCGCCGACGCCATCTTTTTGGATCCCGATGTCGTCCACGCCAGCGACATGTTGTTGCGGCGACGCCATCTTTAATATCGCGGGATTTCACGAAATCCAAGATGGCGTCCCACAAGAACATGTCGGCGGCCTGGAGAACGTCTGGATCCTGGATCGCGGCGGCGGAGGAAGATGTCGGGGCAGCGACGATGACGGTGTGAGTATGAGAAACGGAGTGAGAGAAAGGAACGTATGTGGAGTGAAAGAGTGAGTGGACATGAGTGGAGGTGAAAGGTGAGAGGAGTGTGTGTTGAGGCGGTGTGGTGTGTTGAGGGTTAACATGTGCGTGTGTGTGTGGTGACGTCACCGGTTACAACTGGACGGAAGTTGTTACAACCGGAAGCTGGTTAGGGCATTTATTATTATAGATTATTTTGTGTGTGTATATATATTATGTTTATATATATTTATAAAATGGATACATATTATATATATATAGCATATACGTTATATATATATATATATTATATATGTGTGTGTGTGTGTCACTGACATGTGTATATATATATATATATATATATCTGTATGTATTCTATGTGTTTATATCTAGTTTTTTGTGAGCTGTCATTGTGATTTTCCAAATATATATGTATATATAGATACACCTATTCTATGTGTATACATGTATTATATCTTTTGTATTAGAGCATGTCAGTGTGATTTTACTGTATAGCCGCATATGAATTACCGGCTTTTCTCCTATCTATCTATCTATCTATCTATCTATCTATCTATCTATCTATCTAATATAAATACATATATCTGTGTGTGTGTGTCACTGACATGTGTATATCTATGCATTCTATGTGTATATATCTATTCTATCTCTTGGGGCAGTGCAGCTTCACTATGGGTAAGCACTTTGCTTGAGCATTTTTTTACACCTCAGATTATTGTCTGTATACTTATATAATGATCTCTATTGTGAGGAGGTGTTAGCCTATTTTTCCCCATATGTTGTCTGCACCTTATGCAAATTTGCACTAATCTTATTATCTGACCTCAGCCAGGATTGCCTGATCTTTGTACTCTATTGTATTTTTGCGTACTCATTGTTATTGTCATTTTAAACTATTATAATAAATTTCATAAATTTTATAATTATGGAATTTGTACTCCTGTGTGTTTCTCTTGGTTTCTAATCATATTTGGGAGTGTCCTACAGGGAGCCTTACTGATTTCCCACTATGATTGTACTTGTGGGTGGCTTCCCTCCTTATTGGCTTTTGCTTTTTTCGGTTTGTTTTCATTATTCCTGAAACTGCTGGAGAGTGGAATAGGAAGAAAGACCTACCATGTTATCAATAGCTCCTGCTCCTCTGCAGTGTGAGTGTGAACGGCAGAAGAATGGCCTATTTCCAGCAGCGCTGGGGAGTCAGACAAGGCTGCAGCCTAAGCCCAACGCTCTTCAACATTTACATCAACGAGCTGGCTACCGCTCTGGAATCTTCCACAGCACCAGGTCTCACCCTCCACGATGTGCAGGTGAAATTCCTGCTGTATGCAGTTGACCTGCTGCTTCTGTCACCAACCGAGAAAGGCCTCCAAGACAACCTGAAAATCTTAGAGAAATTCAGCTCCACCTGGGCACTACCGGTCAACCTAAAGAAAACCAACATCATGGTGTTCCAGAAAAGAGAAAATCAGACCAGCACCCTTCATTTGTCCTCAGCAACTGCGCCCTTACAGGAACAGACAAATATACCTACCTGGGCCTAGAGATTCACCGGTCAGGGAGCTTCAAACAAGCCATAGAGACCCTGAAAGACAAGGCCTGCAAAACCTTCTATGCCATCCGAAGGAAACTCTACCATCTGAAGCTACCAGTGAGGGTCTGGTTAAAAATCTTCGACTCTATCATCTCCCCAATCCTCCTGTATGGCAGCGAAGTCAGGGGTCCTCACACCTACCCAGACTGGTCAAGGTGGGGTTCAAGACCAACAGAAATATTCCACCTGGAATCCTGCAAGCACTTTCTCCAAGTCCATCGGGGCACCTCCAACAGTGCTTGCCGGGCCGAGCTGGGCAGATTCCCTCTACACCTAATGGTTCTAAAGAGGGCACTGTCATTCCGGGCTCACCTATGTAGGAGCAATCCAAGTTCCCATCACCATAAAGCCCTGACACATGTAGGTGAAACAGAAAAACCAGGACCCTTGGAACAGCTCACCCAAACCCAACCTGACCAGAACACCAATCACCACAACCTGACAAAAGTCAGAATCAGGAAGATATTAGACGAAGGCCAGGAGAGGTACGTAAGTGACTAGAAGAACGACATCATCAGCTCTCAGAAACTGACCATGTACTGGAGTCTACAGAGAGACTACATATAGAAAGAACACCGTGAGCACAACTCTAGATGGTGCTAAGGTTAGGTTCCCAAACCGTTAAAGCAACAAATTTAAACCTAGCACTCAACTTAAAGGTATTTGCAAGGCAGTTTATTGTAGTACACAAAAAAAGACGTTTCGGTCAATGTGACCTTCCTCAGTTACGTGTGGTATATAGATTGTGTAGAGCTTATAGGCATCTATCAGAAAGGACGATGGTGCTTTAAGCATTGAGGAGAATAATCTCTCTAAGGTAATGAGCTTGTCAGTATATAGGAGAGGGGCAAATGTGGACACCGCATCTGGAGGCACGTTTGCCCCTCTCCGATATACTGACAAGCTCATTACCTTAGAGAGATTATTCTCCTCAATGATTAAAGCACCATCGTCCTTTCTGATAGATGCCTATAAGCTCTACACAATCTATATACCACACGTAACTGAAGAAGGTCACATTGACCGAAACGTCTTTTTTCGTGTACTACAATAAACCGCCTTGCAAATACCTTTAAGTTGAGTGCTAGGTTTATATTTGTTACAGAGACTACAGACTGGCCCCACATCTGGAGAAACTCCCAGACCCAAGAAACCGCAAGATCCTGAGCCAATATAGACTCAGTGCCCACAGTCTGGCCATCGAATCCGGCCGACACAGGCAGAGCTACAAGCCCAGAGGAAAGACTGTGCCAACACTGTGACCAGAAGGCCCTGGAGGATGAGACCCACTTTCTGCTACACTGCCCCAAATACTCAGCAGTGAGGGACACTCACTTCAGGAGATTCTCACATCTCTCCTTGGATTTCATCACCATGAAGGAGGAAGAGAAAACATATATCCTGCTGGGGGAAAAAGAGAGAGCAGTGGAGATAGCAGCACAATATGTGAGCGAATGTCATAGACTGCGAGAAAGAGAACTATGATATGCCATGTACTTCTATGGCCCCCACCCTGGATCTGCCCCATGCCCCCCATTCACCCTCCCTATGCCATGGACTTCTATAGCCCCACCCTGGATCTGCCCCATCCCCCCATCCAGGGCCGCCATCAGGGCATGACAGCCCTTACTGCTGTATGGGGCCCAGTGAACAGCAGTACAGAAGGGGGCCCCGCAGATCAGGGGCCCCGCTCCTGTGCTTCTAGTCATCGGGCCCCAAGTGCTGGGCGTCATCGGGCACTGGGCGGGCCCCAAGTGGCGCTGCGGTTGGGCACACATCAGCAGAGCCGCCACAGCGGCCGACATCAGAGCTACAGAAGTGCTGAAGGACCTGTGGTGACGTAATCATTACCACAGGCCTTCACCATTGATCAGCCCGCCCCCTGATCACATGACGATGACGTCACCAAAGGTCCCTTCAGCTGAGCTCACACAGCAGCAGCATCTTCACCGCAGGAGCGCGGTCAGGTAACAAAGTTTTTATTTTATTTTATTATCGAAAGGGGTAAAGTGTTTCCCTGGCAGGATGGAGACACACAGGGGCAGAATGGAGACTTTGGGACAGGATTGGAGACACACAGGGGCAAATATGGAGAAATAGGGGCAGAATGCAAGACATGGGGGCAGAATGCAGACATGATGGGGGCAGAATGCAAGACATGGGGGCAGAATGGAAGACATGATGGGGCAGAATGCAAGACATGATGGGGCAGAATGCAAGACATGGGGGCAGAATGCAAGACATGGCGGCAGAATGCAAGACATGATGGGGCAGAATGCAAGACATGGGGGCAGAATGCAAGACATGATGGGGCAGAATGCAAGACATGATGGGGCAGAATGCAAGACATGATGGGGCAGAATGCAAACATGGGGCAGAATGCAGACATGATGGGGGCAGAGTGCAGACATGATATGGACAGAATGCAAGACAGGATGGGGCAGAATGCAGACATGGAGGCAGAATGTGACAGTGAGACACAGGAGGGGGCAGAATGTGACAGTGAGACAGGAGGGGGCAGAATGTGACAGTGAGACACAGGAGGGGGCAGAATGCGACAGTGAGACAGGAGGAGGCAGAATGTGACAGTAAGACTCAGGAGGGGGTAGAATGTGAGACACGGGGGCAGAATGGACATGGGGCAGAATGTGACAGTAAGGCTGGTTTCACACTTGCGTTTTTTTGCGCTGCTTTTTAGCACAAAAAACACATGCGTTTTTTCCCCTATACTTTAACATGGGCGCATACGCGTTTGTATGCGCATGTGTTTTTTTGCAGTGTGCGCTCAGGCGTACAAAATGCATCCTATTGCATTTTTTGTGCGTCCGACTTGCCCCCAAAAAACGCATGCACACGCAATGCATTTTTTTTACAGCAAAACACCCATTAAAGTCTATGGGTGCGCATTACAATGCGCACATATGCGCAAAAAACGCATTCGTGTTTTAAAAAAAATGCACCAAAACCCGCAAAAAACGCACACAAACGCATGATGCGTTTTTTTCTTGCGTTTGTGTGTGCAAAAAACGCGCAGCAAAAAAACGCAAGTGTGAAAGTAGCCTAAGACACAGGAGGGGGCAGAATGTGACAGTGAGACACAGGAGGGGGCAGAATGTGACAGTAAGACACAGGAGGGGGCAGAATGTGACAGTAAGACACAGGAGGGGGCAGAATGTGACAGTGAGACACAGGAGGGGGCAGAATGTGAGGCACGGAGGCGTTCCTGTGTACAATGTCACCAGTGAGCCCTGTATTACCTGTACACTCTACACTATATACAGAGGTCCTGTGCATAATGTCACCGGTGATCACTGTATTACCTGTACACAGACACTACATACTAAGTACAGATCTCCTGTGTATAATGGCACTTATGGTGATAGTATTATGTTTTTTTTTATTAATGATCAGTATTGTAGTATTCAGTCACCACCATGTGGTGGTAATATGTGGTCTGGGCATGGTGTGGTGGTATTTGTCCCTTTGGATGTGATATTATTGGTGATTTTAAAAATTGAAAAATAAATAAAATATAACTAAATTGTATTAGATATTTTAGCAAATGTTTAATAGGTTAGAGGAGAGTAGGGCCTGGCCAAAAGAGTCTACCTGGTCGTGGTGGCAGATTTAAAAAATCTTTTGGCCAAAACAAGAGCTGCTGGCTAGATGTGTGATCTGGTAATGGGAACTGTTAATGTGTGACTGGTGAGAAGCACAGTTTTTCCAAGAGAGAGGTGGGACTGTTTGAGGGGACAATTTGAGGGGTGGAGCCTGGGCGGAGTCTCAAGGGGACCCCGAAAATTTTGCCAGTAAGGGGCCCCGAAATTCCTAGTGGCAGCCCTGCCCCCATCCACCTTCCCTATGCCATGGACTTCTATGGCCACATCCTGGATCTGCCCCCATCCACCTTTCCTACAGCTCCTACCCAACATCCCTACAGTCCCTATCCCTATTCCCTTTTGTACACTTGCTTTGGCAAAACTAATGTGTATTTAGTCCTGCCAATAAAGCTTCTTTGAATTTAATATATATATATATATATATATATATATATATATATATATAAGTCAGAGACATATACAATTACCGTAGTATAGTGTTGCTGTCTATAAATAATAGGGGGACCCCACAACATTTTGTTCCTTTAAATAATCATGTATTAAATAAATACATATCCACAACTTAGAACCAACATTAGAATAATTGTATTTGTCACTAACATGTGTATATATATGTATTATATAAATATATTATATTTATATTATATATATGATATATATATATACATAATATATTAATATATTAAATCTATAATATATATTATATATTAGATAGATATACAGTGGGGCAAAAAAGTATTTAGTCAGTCAGCAATAGTGCAAGTTCCACCACTTAAAAAGATGAGAGGCGTCTGTAATTTACATCATAGGTAGACCTCAACTATGGGAGACAAACTGAGAAAAAAAAATCCAGAAAATCACATTGTCTGTTTTTTTCATTTTATTTGCACATTATGGTGGAAAATAAGTATTTGGTCAGAAACAAAATTTCATCTCAATACTTTGTGATTAGAGTTGAGCGATACCGTCCGATACTTCAAAGTATCGTATCGGATGGTATCGGCCGATCTTTAAAAAAAAGTATCGGTATCGCCGATTCCGATACCGGAAGTCCCATTCAAGTCTATGGGACTTCCGGTATCGGAATAAGAAAAACCCTTTCCTGCCCTTGTACAGCCTCTCTGGGGTCTGTACGGGCCTTTCGGGGGGCTGTGCCGGCCTGCCAGGGGGTCTGTGCAGGCTCCGGTGGTCTGTGCCGGCCTGCCGGGGGGCTGTGCCGGCCTGCCGGTGGTCTGTGCAGGCTCCGGTGGGCTGTGCCGGCCTGCCGGGGGGCTGTGCCGGCCTGCCGGGGGGCTGTGCAGGCTCCGGGGGGCTGTGCCGGCCTGCCGGGGGGCTGTGCCGGCCTGCCGGGGGGCTGTGCAGGCTTCGGGGGTCTGTGCAGGCATCGTCCGATGGGACTACAAGTCCCATCGGGCGATGCCTGCTACCATGACAGTGATTGACACATTAGCCAATGATGGGACAGTAGTAGTCCCATCATCCGGCTAATGTGTTAAATGTTAAAAAAAAAAAAAAAAAAAAAAGTACTACATACATACTACATGCATGCTACATACATACTACATGCTACATACATACTACATATATACTACATACATACTACATATATACTACATACATACTACATACATGCTACATACATACTACATGCTACATACATACCACATACATACTACATACATACTACATATATACTACATGCATGCTACATACATACTACATGCTACATACATACCACATACATGCTACATACTACATACATACTACATACATGCTACATACATACTACATACATACTACATGCATGCTACATACATACTACATGCATGCTACATACATACTACATACATACTACATACATACTACATACATACTACATATATACTACATGCATGCTACATGCTACATACATACCACATACATACTACATACATGCTACATACATACTACATATATACTACATGCATGCTACATACATACTACATGCATGCTACATACATACTGCATGCTACATGCATGCTACATACATACTACATGCTACATACATATCACATACATACTACATACATGCTACATACATACTACATGCATGCTACATACATACTACATGCATGCTACATACATACTGCATGCTACATGCATGCTACATACATACTACATACATACTACATGCTACATACATACCACATATATACTACATACATACAATACATTCATACAATACATACATAGACATACAGTACATATAACATAGAGTAACATACTTACCAATACTTGTCACATTGTTCCCCGAAGCCATTGTCTTTTCCGGAATAAATATTAACATAACAAACCACAAAAATACTCACCCACGATCCGAAGCAGTCCACGAGTGTGTCCCACGACGATCTTGGGTAGAGAACTGCAGCATCAGATGATGCTGCCGTTCTCTACGGGCTGCAGGAATCCAATGACGGAAGGTAGGTATCCTTCCGCACTGTATTCCTCCGCCACTTAAAAAAAAAAAAAAGTCCCTAGTCTCACTTTATGCCATTGCTGTGTGGGAATTTCCCACGCAGCAATGGCATAAAGTGAGACTAGGGACTTTTTTTTTTTTTAAGTGGCGGAGGAATACAGTGCGGAAGGATACCTACCTTCCGTCATTGGATTCCTGCAGCCCGTAGAGAACGGCAGCATCATCTGATGCTGCAGTTCTCTACCCAAGATCGTCGTGGGACACACTCGTGGACTGCTTCGGATCGTGGGTGAGTATTTTTGTGGTTTGTTATGTTAATATTTATTCCGGAAAAGACAATGGCTTCGGGGAACAATGTGACAAGTATTGGTAAGTATGTTACTCTATGTTATATGTACTGTATGTCTATGTATGTATTGTATGAATGTATTGTATGTATGTAGTATATATGTGGTATGTATGTAGCATGTAGTATGTATGTAGTATGTATGTAGCATGCATGTAGCATGCAGTATGTATATAGCATGCATGTAGTATGTATGTAGCATGCATGTAGTATATATGTAGTATGTATGTAGCATGTATGTAGTATGTATGTGGTATGTATGTAGCATGTAGTATGTATGTAGCATGCATGTAGTATATATGTAGTATGTATGTAGTATGTATGTGGTATGTATGTAGCATGTAGTATGTATGTAGCATGCATGTAGTATGTATGTAGCATGCATGTAGCATGCATGTAGTATGTATGTAGCATGCATGTAGTATGTATGTAGTATGTATGTAGTATGTAGCATGTATGTGGTATGTATGTAGCATGTAGTATGTATGTAGCATGCATGTAGTATATATGTAGTATGTATGTAGTATGTATGTGGTATGTATGTAGCATGTATGTAGTATGTATGTAGTATATATGTAGTATGTATGTAGCATGTAGTATGTATGTAGCATGCATGTAGTATATATGTAGTATTTTTTTTTTTTTTTTTTTTTTTTTTTTTAACATTTAACACATTAGCCGGATGATGGGACTACTACTGTCCCATCATTGGCTAATGTGTCAATCACTGTCATGGTAGCAGGCATCGCCCGATGGGACTTGTAGTCCCATCGGACGATGCTTGCACAGACCCCCGGACATCAGCACAGCCCCCCGGCAGGCCGGCACAGCCCCCCGGCAGGCCGGTACAGACCCCCACAGGGTGCACAGCCCCCCGGCAGGCCGGCACAGCCCCCTGGCAGGCCGGTACAGACCCCCACAGGGTGCACAGACCACCGGCAGGCCGGCACAGCCCCCCGGCAGGCCGGTACAGACCCCGGGCAGTCCACACAGCCCCCCGGCAGGCCGGCACAGCCCCCCGGCAGGCCGGCAGAGACCCCCGGAAGGCCCGAAATGACGGCGCATCATGATGCGCACACACCGCGCATCATGATGACGTCAGTCTGTCAATCAACTTTGAACTTCCGATTCCGATGCCGAATTCCGATATTGAAAAAATATCGGAAGTCGGTATCGGAATTCCGATACAGCAAGTATCGGCCGATACCCGATACTTGCGGTATCGGAATGCTCAACACTATTTGTGATATATCCTTTGTTGGCAATGACAGAGGTCAAACGTTTTCTGTAAGTCTTCACAAGGTTGCCACACACTGTTGTTGGTATGTTGGCCCATTCCTCCATGCAGATCTCCTCTAGAGCAGTGATGGTTTTGGCTTTTCGCTTGGCAACACGGACTTTCAACTCCCTCCAAAGGTTTTCTATAGGGTTGAGATCTGGAGACTGGCTAGGCCACTCCAGGACCTTGAAATGCTTCTTACGAAGCCACTCCTTCGTTGCCCTGGTGGTGTGCTTTGGATCATTGTCATGTTGAAAGACCCAGCCACGTTTCATCATCAATGCCCTTGCTGATGGAAGGAGGTTTGCACTCAAAATCTCACGATACATGGCCCCATTCATTCTTTCATGTACCCGGATCAGTCGTCCTGGCCCCTTTGCAGAGAAACAGCCCCAAAGCATGATGTTTCCACCACCATGCTTTACAGTAGGTATGGTGTTTGATGGATGCAACTCAGTATTCTTTTTCCTCCAAACACGACAAGTTGTGTTTCTACCAAACAGTTCCAGTTTGGTTTCATCAGACCATAGGACATTCTCCCAAAACTCCTCTGGATCATCCAAATGCTCTCTAGCAAACTTCAGACTGGCCCGGACATGTACAGGCTTAAGCAGTGGGACACGTCTGGCACTGCAGGATCTGAGTCCATGGTGGCGTAGTGTGTTACTTATGGTAGGCCTTGTTACATTGGTCCCAGCTCTCTGCAGTTCATTCACTAGGTCCCCCCGCGTGGTTCTGGGATTTTTGCTCACCGTTCTTGTGATCATTCTGACCCCACAGGGTGGGATTTTGCGTGGAGCACCAGATCGAGGGAGATTATCAGTGGTCTTGTATGTCTTCCATTTTCTAATTATTGCTCCCACAGTTGATTTCTTCACTCCAAGCTGGTTGGCTATTGCAGATTCAGTCTTCCCAGCCTGGTACAGGGCTACAGTTTTGTTTCTGGTGTCCTTTGACAGCTCTTTGGTCTTCACCATAGTGGAGTTTGGAGTCAGACTGTTTGAGGGTGTGCACAGGTGTCTTTTTATACTGATAACAAGTTTAAACAGGTGCCATTACTACAGGTAATGAGTGGAGGAAAGAGGAGACTCTTAAAGAAGAAGTTACAGGTCTGTGAGAGCCAGAAATCTTGATTGCTTGTTTCTGACCAAATACTTATTTTCCACCATAATATGCAAATAAAATGAAAAAAAAACAGACAATGTGATTTTCTGGATTTTTTTTTCTCAGTTTGTCTCCCATAGTTGAGGTCTACCTATGATGTAAATTACAGACGCCTCTCATCTTTTTAAGTGGTGGAACTTGCACTATTGCTGACTGACTAAATACTTTTTTGCCCCACTGTATATATATACATATGTGTGTGTGTGTGTTTTGAAGGTTTTTGTTTTTTTTAAAACGATGTGTACAGTGTTAGTTTACAATGCTATGTTAACATGAGTTTTTACATGGAGAGAACTTGCTCTATGTAAAACCTCATGTTAAAATCGCATTGCATACGGATGTCATATTGAAAAATCACACTGAAATCGCATGACACTCGCATGACAATTGCATAGGATCGGTCCGTTTTTTTCAACCAGAAAACGGACCGTTTTTTTTCTCGCAAATGGGGATGAGCCCTAAGGCTGGAGTCACACTAACCTGCGCAAAGTACGGTCCGTAGTTTACATGCGTAATACGGATGAATGACCCCTAAATAGTGCTCCGTAGGTCATCCGTAAGCCAGGTGAGGTCGCGTATTTTGCGCATGAAAAAGGAGGATGATTGACCTCATGGAGATCAACATCCGACACTGCGGAGACACCATCACGTGTTTCTCAACGCAGTGATTCTAGAGCACTGCCCCCATACCTTATGGGAAATATGTAAAACATGCAAAAACATAAGCCGCGGAGACACCATCACATGTTTCTCAACGCAAGCAATGACTAGCCAGGTCTTTCACCGGAAAGGAACAACCACGGGAAGGGCTGTCTCCAATGAAGGAAACCACCTATGCCAAAACATGGTATCCATCCACAGACAGCTGTTTCGGGGTATTGCCCCTCATCAGTGTGGAGTAGGAAACTGGCTAGTAGGAGCAATGCCTAGTAAAAGACCATGAAAAAGGGAGGATGATTGACCTCATGGAGATCAACATCCGACACTGCGGAGACACCATCACGTGTTTCTCAACGCAGTGATTCTAGAGCACTGCCCCCATCCCTTATGGGAAATATGTAAAACATGCAAAAACATAACCGCGGAGACACCATCACATGTTTCTCAACGCAAGCAATGACTAGCCAGGTCTTTCACCGGGAAGGAACAACCACGGGAAGGGCAGTCTCCAATGAAGGAAACCACCTATGCCAAAACATGGTATCCATCCACAGACAGCTGTTTCGGGGTATTGCCCCTCATCAGTGTGGAGTAGGAAACTGGCTAGTAGGAGCAATGCCTAGTAAAAGACCATGAAAAAGGGAGGATGATTGACCTCATGGAGATCAACATCCGACACTGCGGAGACACCATCACGTGTTTCTCAACGCAGTGATTCTAGAGCACTGCCCCCATCCCTTATGGGAAATATGTAAAACATGCAAAAACATAAGCCGCGGAGACACCATCACATGTTTCTCAACGCAAGCAATGACTAGCCAGGTCTTTCACCGGGAAGGAACAACCACGGGAAGGGCAGTCTCCAATGAAGGAAACCACCTATGCCAAAACATGGTATTCATCCACAGACAGCTGTTTCGGGGTATTGCCCCTCATCAGTGTGGAGTAGGAAACTGGCTAGTAGGAGCAATGCCTAGTAAAAGACCATGAAAAAGGGAGGATGAGTGACCTCATGGAGATCAACATCCGACACTGCGGAGACACCATCACGTGTTTCTCAACGCAGTGATTCTAGAGCACTGCCCCCATCCCTTATGGGAAATATGTAAAACATGCAAAAACATAAGCCGCGGAGGCACCATCACATGTTTCTCAACGCAAGCAATGACTAGCCAGTTCTTTCACCAGGAAGGAACAACCACGGGAAGGGCAGTCTCCAATGAAGGAAACCACCTATGCCAAAACATGGTATCCATCCACAGACAGCTGTTTCGGGGTATTGCCCCTCATCAGTGTGGAGTAGGAAACTGGCTAGTAGGAGCAATGCCTAGTAAAAGACCATGAAAAAGGGAGGATGATTGACCTCATGGAGATCAACATCCGACACTGCGGAGACACCATCACGTGTTTCTCAACGCAGTAATTCTAGAGCACTGCCCATATCCCTTATGGGAAATATGTAATATGCGTATTTTGCGCATGTCTGCATCCGTATGTAATCCGTGTGGCATCCGTATGCAATCCGTATGGCGAGATTTTCTCGCAGCCTTGCAAAATGGACATTTAACGGTTTTGAGGCCTGCAAACAATTTAAATCATTAGCCTGCACCCTATTTATACACTCAGAAACAGGTGGCTGCCTACATTCTGTCCATTTGTGACCTTGCCTTCACTAGGTGTGTTGGTGTTCTTTGTGCAACATGGCAGAGGGTCTGAGATTCAATACAACTGAGCAGGTTCTCTTTACCTGGCTTTTGTCACGGCGCTTTGGGCAACCATACCCAGTGATAGTGGATCCGCGGAGGAGGAGACGCATGTGGGTACATCCACTTTTGAGGCAACGACTCACAAGAGGTCATTTTCACCGCCTCTATTCTTCTCTGCGGGAGCATCCAGAGAAATTTTACCAGTACTGTCGCATGAGCATTTCCACATTTGATCGACTCTTGGAGACAGTGCTCCCTGGGATAACCTTTCAGGACACAAGGATGCGCAAAGCGATATCTGCAGAGGAGCGACTTCTACTCACAATACGGTATGTACTACACAACCACATTCTCTATGTTCATAATGTGTGTGCTAAATTATGTTTTTTGGCCTTCTTGGACAAAGTTTAATGCCCTCATCTTACTCCAAATATGTTTCAACTGACACACCAGAATGTTAGATCTAATATGTCCTGCATATCACTTAGTCATTGTGCCACCAAATATGTGTGTGTTATTCTATCTCAATTCCTACCAAGTTTGGTCGGCATGTAACTGATTTTTTTGGACTTTAGGCATTCTAAACTTAACAATTTCTGTTGTTCTACAGCTTCCTGTCCACTGGCCTGTCTTATGCCGCCCTCCACCATGAGTTTCTCATTGGAAAATCAACCATTTCAGGCATAGTGAGGTCTACATGTACAGAAATCTGGACAAGAGTCCATCAAGTGGTCATGCCCGAGCCCAGGATTGAAGACTGGTTGAGGATATCAAGGGACTTTGAGGAGGACTGCCAGTTTCCAAATTGTATTGGGGCCCTGGATGGCAAACATATCAGGGTGCGTAAGCCGCCGAACTCTGGCTCCCAATTCTTCAATTATAAACAATACTTTTCTGTTGTATTGTTGGCTCTGGTAGACCCTCAATACAAGTTTATAATTGTTGACATTGGGGCCTATGGAAGGACGGGAGACTCTAGAGTCTTCAGTACTTCCATAATGGCTCGGCGGCTACGCACCAACCAGTTGGATCTACCACCACCACGCGAGCTACCAGGCTCCCCTGAAGAATCAGTCCCTTTTGTCCTTTGTGGCAGATGAGGCCTTTCAGTTATCGTGCAATGTCATGAGGCCATATCCCCGGCGCAACCTTGACCACAGGCGCAGAATTTTTAACTTGCGCCTATCACGTGCTAGGCGACTGGTTGAGTGTTCCTTTGGGATTCTTTGTGCCAAATGGCGGGTACTCCAGTCTGCCATTCAGTTGAGTGAGCAAAATGTGAATGAAGTTGTGAAAGCCTGTGTTGTTCTGCATAACTTCACCAGGATACATGATTGTTCCTCCTCTGATGGTGTTGTGCGTAGGCCGGACAATGTGCTGCAGGGTGAGACCACCTATGAACCCTCAACGTAGACCTCTCTCTGGCCTAAAAGTGCGTGATATTTTCACAAATTACTTTATCTCACCTGAGGGGGCAACTTCTTGGCAAGAGCATGCTGTGTCTATGTTATAATTTGTTTCTTGATTTGTGTCTAAATATATATTACTCCACCCCTTATGATTCTATGAGTGTTTCATTGCATTGGTTAGTGTATGTTAGTATGTTGTGAGGGATTGTGAAAAATCACACAGAGACGTTAACTAGAGTAGACAAATTTTTAGTTTTGCCTTTTTTTTTGGTTTGCTTAAAGACAAACATAATATTGCCATAAGAACATTTTGGCAATGGGCAAAATGACCCTTTGTGCCTTCTTTAACTTTTTTGAAAAGTAACATTACATAACAAAACACAAAAAAAGATTAGGCAATAGCAACATTGCTGCATGACAAGATTAAACTAGATTTGCCAAAAAAAAGTGAGCTCCATCACCAAAATAAATGCTAAAAGATAACACTCACATTTCCTCATAATGTTTTCCAATCATAGAAAGATTCCACCATGACAGGCAAGGCTACCTCACAGCTTTCAGACAGATATTACCTGTCTGTAGAACAGAGAATATTTAACCATGCTATACTTGAAAGGATGAAAAAACAAAACTCACTTGTTAAGACATAGAGAGAGCGTGATATTCTGAATGCTGGTCGCCTTGAATTGTTTTACTAGAGATTGCTACCAAAAAAGGTGCCTACTTCACTAAGGCCAGCACGCCTTTCCTAGGCATTAGCAAGTGAGTAGTGTCTTTTCATCCTTTCATTTTACAGTATAGCGCATTGAAATATTCTCTTTTGTACACACATGTAATATCTGTCTGAAAGGCGTGAGGTAGCCTTGCCTGTCATGATGGATTGTTTCATATGTTTGGAAAACATTGTTTAAAAATTAGAATGTTAAATTAGAAAATGTTGGTGATGGAGAACACCTGTTTTTTCCTTTCTGTTTGGAGCACCAGTTGAAACGCACTGGACATCTCCCACCATCAGAATCATAAATCCTCATAGGTTGGGGAAGGGGAACGTGAAAGAATAGCCTGTGGGTGCTGCTGGACACTGTGGCCAACATCGCCCTGTGTGGGGCCATACTGTTGCCCATGATGCTGGAATTGTCCTGCCTCCTGGGACTGTTGGGGATACTGGCCAGAGTAATGATGATGGTGAGGGGCTTCTTGTTAGCTGTGGTAGGCACGTGGCTCATACCCACCAAGATAGCCAGATCGTCCCCAACCAGGTTGGGACCAGCCTCCAACACTGGGTGGGTACAAGTGGCCATATTGGTGGGGTTGGCTTGAGGCTGACATTTGGGGCTGCGGAATAGAAGGTTGGGTAGGGGGAGGAAGGGGTTGAGGTGTTGGCCCACGTATTAGGGGCTGTTCGGACCCTGCTTGAGCAAGCATCTGTGTGGATGGTCTCATGTGCATTAGATTTCATGGTGAGAGCTGCCACCTCTCCAGAAATTAAAAAACCTCATATGGGGTATTGGGGGGGGGTGCTTGCATCAAGCAGGATCTGAATACATCCCCTAATACGGAGCCTGACCTCACAGGTAAGGGCACGGAGCTAAAGGGTGAGGCTACGTGCATAGGCCTCCTCCCCATCATCTGTAGTTACTCTAGATAAATAATTGAGCACCCCTGTGTCCACATTGGTCCTGCTCTCTTGAATAGTGACCTGGCGCCTTCTTCTTGTTCGCCGTGATGTAAGAGCAGCCTGTGGGGAGGCCCTGATCTGGGCAGTTGGGCTGCTGCTCAAGTTGCCCGGCTCTTCCAGGATGAGTGATGGGGCAGCAGCAGACCGTCCTGGTGGTGTTGTGTGTAGGCCAGCCATTGTGTTGTCCTGTGATGCCTCATCTTCAGCCATCCTTCTTGTAGGGGGAGAAGATGGGCCAGTCACCTCATCCCCTACAGGATCTATAATGGGCTCTGCCTCTTAGGCCGTTCCTCGATCCGTAAGGTTGGATTGAGTTCTGTTATGAAATAGAACAGAGGCAAAAATACATCAATATTTTTGTCCCTGTAAAGTATTTGTGTAATGTATTTGTGTAATGTGGTGTGAGGTATCTACTTACGGTCTCAGATCCAGAATTGGGGCGAGGAAGGACAGCCGGTCATAGTATATGTACTTCCTTTTTACATATCCAGCATCCCCACTCCTGGACTGCTGCTGGCGTTCCCGGCGGAACTGGTCCCGGATGCTTCGCCAGCGTTTCATCACATCTTCCACTGCAATGTGACAGGAAATATTGTAAAATTCACATATTTGAGAGGTCACATTTTCTACCAGTAGTCTAGGCATGGGGCCTTCTGGGGTGTGCTTTCTACCCATGGTGGCATATGTAATTGGGCAGATACACAGGGTCTCATTAGCTACACTTAAAATAATTTGTTTGGCTAGGAGGATGAGGAGCTTGTGGCCTAACCCCAAATTATGGCTGTGTGAAGCCACGTGTCACATCCAAATGTAACGGCCTCATGAGGTTAATAAAAGTACATGCACAAGAAGGGGGGTGCTGATTCTAGATTCATTTTTTATTGCGCGCTAAGGTGAATGATGTTTTGCGTTGCACTTACGAATTTTATGCTGCTCATCACGTGGTCGGTCACCAAAGTCATGGTACATCTGGCGACAGATGCGCCTCCATGACGCCTCCTTTCTTGCCCGGTTAGCATAATTTGCATCGCGTTGGTCCCATATTTCAGGACGCTCCTGCACCAGGAAAATGAGCATCTCCACATTTATGTACGTGGACGCCATGTTGCTGCTGTACTCTGTGGAGGCGTACTTCCTGGATGTCTGGAGCGCTTTTTGAGCTCATTTACATGTCTAGGCTTCCTGATGATGGATTGGCCCATTTCCTGTCACCAGCCAAAAGACCTGCGTATTGCTCGCAGGTCACACGTGTGGTCCGTGTGTAATCCATATTTTTTGCGCACCCATAGACTTGCATTGGCGTACTACGGGCGTAGTACGCTGACAATCGCAGCATGCTGCGATTGGCACGGAGCGTAGAATACGGATGAGAAATATACGCCTGGTGCGAGTGACCCCATAGAGAATCATTTGTCCGTGTCTAATGCGTGTTTTTAGTGCCTTTCAAAAAATGAAAAAATAATGCATATAATAAATACATTACATGGGGTATTGGTTACTATTTTGACCAATTTTGGCCAGCTATTACTATGAGTGTGATCAATAGGCTGTTCAGACACTTGCATCACACTTATCTGAGTGACTTACGTCTTCTCTGTGTGACTTACGTCTTATGCAAGCCTTATTTTTGTGCATTTTTTCACTAGGCAGCCAGCCCCTCCTTTGTCTGGTTGGGTGGCAGGTTGTTTTCATCAGTGGAATGCACCTGTGCCTTTATCAATGGGGGTCTCCTGCATCCTGCTAGTGCGTTAGTCCATGTTTTGGTGAGTCTACCTCTCATGTTATGTGTTTTTTATATGCTATGTTAGGCCGGGGTCACACTGCGTTTAGGCAGTCCGTTAGACAGACTGCATTACACTGCGGCATAACGCTGTGTAACGCAGTCCGTTGACGCTGCCATTGCCCTCCATTGTCGGGCGCATCGCGACGCATGCTGTAAAGCAGCATGTGTTCGTGAAGTGCGGTCATTCAGTGACGGAGCCTCGGACGTGGGCTGCAGCGTCTGAGGCTCCGTCACCGCTAGTGCAGATGAAACATCTGTGCTAACGGTATAGCATAACGCACATCGCGTTATGCTATAGCGTTAATGCAGCCCGTCAATGCTATGCGTTGAACGGGCTGCCTTAACGCAGTATGAACCTGGCCTAACATGTGAAATCAAGAATTTAGCCTTTATGTCCCATAATCCATAAGCACCTTTTTTCTGGGCTTTTGTCTTTTTCCATTCTCTACAGGCGGCTATTTAAAATTAATATTGCATTTACAAAACTTAGCATAAATAGCAACATTTTAGTGCTTGCTAAGTCCTCCCCCCTTTTTTTCTGCCACTTCTTGGATTTAAATACTATAAATTGTCTGGCTTCTTAATAAGTGGTACTTGTATTATATTCTTTTTCACTATGCACTGATCCTTTCTTTCCCCACCAGTTTGGAGGCCCCTTCTTGCCCTGTCTTTTTAATATGTTTTTATATTATTGTTATTTAACCCCTTTACCCCAAGGGTGGTTTGCACGTTCATGACCGGACCAATTTTTACAATTCTCACCACTGTCCCTTTATGAGGTAATAACTCTGAAACGCTTCCATGGATCCCGGTGATTCTGACATTGTTTTCTCGGGACGTATTGTACTTCATGTTAGTGGTAAAATTTCATTGATATAACTTGCGTTTATTTGTGAAAAAAATGGAAATTTGGTGAAAATTTTGAAAATTTAGCAATTTTCCAACTTTGAATTTTTATGCCCTTAATTCACAGAGATATGGCACACAAAAAACTTAATAAATAACATTTCCCATATGTTTACTTTACATCAGAACAATTTTGGAACTAAAAATTTTTTTGTTAGGAAGTTATAAACTGACCAGCGATTTCTCATTTTTGCAACACCATTTTATTTTTAGGGACCACATCACATTTGAAGTCACTTTGAGGGGTCTATATGATAGAAAATACCCAAAAGTGATACCATTCTAAAAACTGCACCCCTCAAGGTGCTCAAAATCACATTCAAGAAGCTTTTTAACCCTTCAGGTGCTTCACAGGAATTTATTCGGTCGTCCATGACAGCACCACCTGAGAGAGGGGATCTGCCCTTCAGGAGCAGGAAATCCTACAGATACATAAGGGCGGCACCTCTCCCACGCATCAGTTGGTTTCCTGTTCCTGGAGGACAGGATTCCCTACACATCGTACCATCATTGAGGAATTCCCAGGCCGGCTGTCCGACTCAGGTAGCGGGTGCGTCTCCTATCTCGGGCAGTGCGGGGTCCCCTGGAAGCACCATGGTGGGCCCAGGCAGGGCTCCACGACAGTGTGCGGAGCAGGTGGGAGCGGGGTCCGGAGGATGCCCGTCTCCAGGGCCGGCGCCGGCAGGTGAGTATGAATCCCCCCCGGACTCCGGTCCCCGGTCCTCCTGGTGCGTCCTCCCTTCAGTCCGGGTCGTGGTCGTGGACTGGCAGCTGTACCTCGGTGGCGTGCGGGGAGCACTGTGCGGGGTTGGGTGCCGCCGTGGCGCTGGCGGCCTGTGCGCCCCGCACGTTCACGTGGACCGGAAGTGGCACGGCCGGCGGGGGGCGGGGACAGTAGCGCCGGGCCGGAAGTCGCATGCCGGCCGGCTTATTTTCCCTGTGCGTCGCCGGGCGCAGCGGCGTGAGCAACGGCATAGCAGCAGTGGCGGGGAGTGAGCGATGCGTAGGGAGGAGTGTCCATGGATTTCGAGAGGTAGAGGGGGGGGAATTTGCCCCTGGCCAGGACACCTGTGAACCCTGGTTGCCGGGGGGAAGATAAAAAGGGCACAAAAACGCTGCAGAGCGGCTTTAGCTCAGGTGCAGAAATGGACGAGCCAGAAGCTCCTGTGACCCAGCTGGATCGAGAGCAGGACTGTACCTCAGAGAGGTCCCAAGCCAACTCCCAGCAAAAGAAAAAATGAACTGGACAATCCGGCCATAGAAGTTCCTCCAGGCCGAAGGATCCAGCTCGCCCCCCTCCGTGATCCGGTACCTACGCCTTCTGCTCAGGGTAAGAGATCTTCATGAATGGGCCCTGATGCAGTGTTCCCCTTTATGCTTTCCTCCTACAGGGGAAGAAGTGCGCTGAAAAAAATTACCATACATGCTTCCTTACCCTGTCCCCCCTCCTGTAGGTGGCGGAAGAAACCCCTGACTTCGCTACAAGTCTAAGGGAAATTATCAGGACGGAAGTTAAAGCCCTAAAGTCCATATCCCAGGGGGAGTTGTCTAGGAAAAGAAAGAGAGCAAGTTTCTCAGGGTCGGGCTCTTCAGCTGACCCTGGAGGAAATGAAGACTCCTCAGAGCCATCCACCTCCTCGTCTGCGTCCTCTTCAGAGGAAGGCGCCAGTCGTTTCTGCCTGGGTCTGGAACAAGTGGACAAACTAGTCAAGGCGGTTAGGGCTACCATGGGGGTAACAGACACAAAACCAGAACGGTCAGCGCAGGACCTAATGTTCGGTGGTTTAGACCCCAAGAAACGTAAGTCGGTTCCGTTAAATGACAAGGTCCAAAATCTGATCAATAGGGAATGGAAGAAACCAGAAAGGAAAGGCTCCCTACCACCAGCTTTTAAGTGGCGTTATCCCTTTGAGGACCCCGTGGTGAACAAATGGGACAAAGCCCCAAAATTGGACGCAGCAGTGGCTAAAGCGTCCAAAAAATCCGCTATCCCCTTTGACGACATGGTTTCTTTAAAAGATCCACTAAATATAAAGGCAGACTCCTACCTGAAAGGGACATGGGAAATGTCAGCTGGTGCCCTGAGACTGGCAGTAGCAGCTACCTGCACAGCCAGATCTATGATGGTCTGGCTGGACCAGCTGGAATCACAGTTAGAGGACAGAGCTTCGAGGAAATCTATCTTGAAGACCCTACCTACCATCCAGAATGCAGCAGCCTTTTTAGCCGACGCTTCGGCAGATTCCGCAAGAATGACGGCCAAAGCCGCAGGGCTGTCAAATGCAGCCCGACGGGCTATATGGCTGAAATGCTGGCCTGGGGATATCCAGGCCAGATCCCGGCTTTGCTCCATCCCGTGTGAGGGGGAATATCTATTCGGACCAGTCCTAGATGAACTCCTGGAGAAAGCCGGCGATGATAAAAAGAAATTCCCTTCCCTGCCCACCCTTTCCTATAGACGTCCCTTTACTAGGAAGAGATTTTTCCATAGGAGATCATCCAAAGACCGGGGCAGATGGGAAGATAAAAAGAAAAAAAGGTACCGGGTTTATGTTTGGAGGGGGATGCTAGAAAGCATCCCGTGACACCAAGAAACCTCCCCAATGACTAGCGGCTCCGGTGGGAGGTAGACTATCGGCCTTCTACCAAGCCTGGTCACGGATCTCAAACAGTGACTGGATCCTGTGGTTGGTAGCCTCAGGCCTAAGGCTAGAATTTGCCTGTGCCCCACGGAACAGTTTTAAGGTCACCCCGCTCAGGTCTTCCCTGGCAGAACAGGCTGCCCTAGAGACCGAAATTCATGACCTATGCCATAAAAGAGTACTGAAAAAGGTACCAGAGGCGGAGAAGGGCGAAGGCTTCTACTCCCCACTATTTTTGGTCCGTAAACCAGATAATTCCTACAGGACCATATTCAACCTGAAGGCACTCAACAGATACCTGGTCATTCAAAATGGAAACGATCAGTTCCACAATAAAGTTACTGTTTGAAAACTGCTTTATGGTGGTGTTGGATTTAAAAGACGCCTATTACCATATACCCATCCATGCGTCTCATCAGCGTTTCCTTAGAGTGGCAGTTCATTTAAAGGGGTCGTTACATCATTTTCAATATGTCGCCCTTCCCTTTGGTATAGCAGTCGCCCCCCGGGTGTTCACTAAAGTTATAGCGGAAGTTATGGCCCATCTACGAGAGGCAGACATCCTAGTAATCCCATACCTGGATGACTTCCTTATTGTAGGCAGAACAGCAGAACATTGTCTGGATCAATTGCAAAAAGCAGAATTAGCTCTGGAGCGGTTAGGGTGGCTACTAAACATTAAGAAGTCCCGTTTACAGCCAATGAAAGTTCAGCAGTTCTTGGGCTTAACCCTAGAGTTGCAGAATCAGGAGTGTCATCTTCCACCCGAAAAATTAGTTTGCCTACGTCAGCAGGTCTTGAACGCCTCCAATAGCCCTACCATGTCTCTTAGGAAGGCAATGTCCCTCCTGGGTTCTCTCTCATCCTGCATCCCCACGGTCCGGTGGGCCCAGTTCCATAAAAGGGTGCTACATTGCGAGGTTTTACGCCATCAAAAAATCCTGGGCGGTTATCTAGAAGGCCAGTTGACTTTGTCCCAACATACTTTGAAATCCCTTGAGTGGTGGCTAGACAAAAACAATCTAGCTAGAGGGGTGCCCTGGGAATGTAACGTAACCCGAATAGTCACCACACACGCAAGCCCTACGGGTTGGGGGGCCCACATGGGGGAGGTCTTGATCCAGGACCTATGGGAATACCATCAGTTGGAAATATCCTCCAACCTGAAAGAGCTAATAGCCATAGAGCAGGCAGTTAAAAACCTTCTTGTGTATCTACAGGGTCACCATGTTCGAATATTCTCCGACAATCAGGTCACCGTGGCTTACATCAACCACCAAGGTGGGACTCGTTCCAGGCCCCTGATGGAGGTAGCAGAGCGGTTGCTCCAATGGGCAGAGCAACATCTCCTATCTTTAACAGCTCTGCACATAAAAGGAAAAGAAAACACCACAGCAGACTTCCTAAGCCGCAACCTTCTAAAGCAAGGGGAATGGTCCTTAAAAACGTCCATCTTCGACCTGATCGTACAAAAATGGGGGCAGCAAGAAGTAGACCTCTTCGCCACCAGAGAGAACAGGAAGGTGCCTCAGTTCTGCTCTCTAAATCCCAGAGAGAGCCCTCTGGCAGTAGATGCTCTTCTGATTAAATGGGACTTCGGGCTAGCATACGCCTTCCCTCCCGTCTCTACTACCCCTGGTGATGAGGAACGTCAGGAAGGACAAGGTGAGGATTATAGTGATCGCCCCGTTTTGGCCCAGGAGGGCATGGTTCTCATGCCTCAGGACCATGTCGGTGTCCGACCCTTGGGTCCTACCAAACATCCCAGACCTCCTATCCCAGGGCCCAGTTTACCATCCTCAGGTAGCTGGCCTACATCTGACGGTGTGGATTTTGAACGGGCACTACTAAAGGAGAAAGGTTTCTCCCCAGCCCTAATTAACACCCTGCTCAAAAGCAGAAAACCAATTACAACCAAAATCTACGTTAGGATCTGGAAAAGATTCCTTCAGGGTTCAGGGGTAGTAGCTGGGCAGTCCACTCCCATAGCACAGATCCTAGAGTTCTTACAAAGAGGCCTGGACATGGGACTCTCCACCAGCACCCTTAAAGTACAGGTGTCGGCTTTAGGGGCGCTTTTTAACTGCAACATTGCCAGTAACTATTGGATCAATAGGTTTATTAAGGCAACAGGCAGGTCCAGACCAGTAGTGAGAAATAAATTTATGCCATGGGATCTAAACCTTGTCCTCACGGCCATGACAGAGGCCCCATATGAGCCTATCTCATCAGCTTCCACAAAAAACCTGTCTCTTAAAGTGGCTCTTCTGGTAGCGTTGACATCAGCCCGTAGAGTAAGTGACATCCAGGCGTTGTCTAGACTTCCTCCTTACATACAATTCAGGGACAACAGGGTAATTCTTACACCCGATCCAGCATAGCTGCCTAAAGTAGCCTCCAGTTTCCATAGAACGCAGGAGATAGTCCTTCCATCCTTCCTCCCTAATCCCACAAACGATAAGGAAAGGAAATTACACACACTAGGCGTTAGGAGATGTCTCCTAGAGTACCTGGCAGTTACCAACCCCTGGAAAAAAGATAATGCCTTGTTTATTTCCTATCAGGGCACTAGGAAGGGCCTTAGGGCTTCAAAAAGCTTGCTAGCGAGGTGGATTAGGGAGGCCATTTCATTAGCATACACCTCAAAGGGCAAACCAGCTCCTGGCAAGCTGAGGGCGCATTACACCAGGGCCATGACAACCTCATGGGCAGAGAGAGCAGAGGTCTCGATCGACCAAATATGTAAGGAAGCTACCTGGTCCTCTCTGAGCACCTTTTATAACCTTTATAGACTAGACCTGGGTGCTTCCTCAGACCTCTCCTTTGGTGTCAGGGTTCTGCAGGCTGTAGTCCCCCCAAAAGTTGTTTTGCAATTTGTCCTAAGTAGGCTGATACCCCATATGTGGGGGTAAAACACTGTTTGGGCGCATGGCAGAGCTTGGAAGGGAAGGAGCACCGTTTGACTTTTTCAATGCAGAATTGGCTGGAGTTGAAATCAGACGCCATGTTGCATTTGGAGAGCACCTTGTCTGCCTAATCAGTGGAAACCCCCAATTCTAACTCAAACCCTAACCCCAACACACCCCTAACCCTAATCTCAGCCCTAACTCTAACCCTAGCCCTAACCTTAGCACTAACCCTAAACCTAATGGGAAAATGGAAATAAATGCATTTTTTTAAATTTTATTATTTTTCCCTAACTAAGGGGGTGATAAAGGAGAGTTTGATTTATTATTTACAGCGGGTTTTTATGTTTGGCAGCTGTCGCATGCTAAGGCCTCTTTCACACATCAGGTTTTCGCCGTCAGGCGCGATCCGGCGCTTTTGACAGAAACCGAATCCGGCGAAATGCAATGCCGGATCCGGTTTCCCCCCCATTGACTTGCATTTGCGCCGGATCGCGCCGGATGGCCATGCGTTTCATCCGGTTTTCGCCGGATCCGGCAATGTGTCGCGATCCGGCGTCTGGAAAAAACGGCTACTGTAACGTTTTTTGTCTCCGGCGAAAAAGCCGGACACGCCGATCCGGCGCGTCCGGCTTTTTCACACAATGAAAGCCTATGAGCGCCGCAATGCGCCGGATCCGTTTTTTTGGTCTGAGCATGCTCAGTAGCTCTGCCCACAGGAGATATATAAAAGCAAGACAATGGGACCCTCAGCCACACCCAACATGCCACCCAAGCCAAGAACCAGGAGCAGGAGAAGGCAGCAGACATCTGCAGCAGCAGCACCATCAGCACCACCCCAAATGGAGCAGCAAATGGAACATGCTGAGGAGGGGAGTCCAGCAGCAGATGAGAGACGGTAATTATCAAATCCCCCATTCCTCCAAACTAGGGCCATGGAATATCAAGATATTCATTGGCCCTTTGTTTCTCTTTATTCAACAGCCGCCAAAGAGATGCAGCAGCAGCAGCAGCAGAAATGGCATCACTGGCAGCAGCAACAGCAGCAGCAATACCCACAGCCATGGAGTCTGGCCATCAACAGGACAGCACATCTTCTTCTGGGAGCCCTCCCTCGCATCGTCAGCGTTTGACGGTAAGTTTTTATTTCCAAAATCCATCATCTCTGTAATATATGTCTATTCATTGCCTTTTATTTCAAAACAGGAATCACAAGATGAAGAGGAGCTCCCAGAAGAAGAAGGAAGGGGTGAACAGACACCTGGAGTGGGCTCACAATTGGTAAGTTTTTTGCATCAAACGCAGAAACACAACATCACACTACACACAACACATAGAAAACAATGTTCTGCAGACCACACACAGCAAACAAATGCCTACATCCAAAGACATAACATTTTTTGTTTTCTTCTCTAGTCTTCCCAATCTGGTGCTCGGCCAAGAGGTCCTCGCAGTGCCTCCCAGGGTCGTCGGCGACAGCAACGCGGCGGTCACCAGCGTGTAAGTATAAATATTTTTGCTTTGTTTTTTTGCACTTTTTATTTCATTTCTTTTGTGGAGGCTAATTATGTTATTTTTGTCTTTTTCTTTAACAGCCTTCACAGCGTGCTCCCGACTCTGACGGTGAGGATGGAGGGATTGATGTGGACCGCCTCATCGATCTCGTCACAGAAAGGGAGCCGCTCTGGAATATGGCTGACCGCCGCCACGCTGACCTGATCGTTACCCGACGACTCTGGGAGGAAATCTGTTCGCTCCTTGTGGGCCGCTGGGAGGACCTCGATGTTCGGGCCCAGATTAAAGAGCGTAAGTATATACAGTACCGGTTGCTTGATGTAAACCAGTGTTTCCCGAACTCCAGTCCTCGTGGTCCCCACGGATCATGTGTTCAGGATTTCTATTTACTATGGAAATCCTGAAAACATGACCCCTGGGGACCATGAGGACTGGAGTTTGTGAAACACTGATGTTGTATACTAACCACTCCTTTCTCGTTTCAGGGAACTGAATTGTGAATCGGTGGCGGTCTGTGAGGGATCGTTTCAAGAAGGAGTTCAATAAAGAGATGCGGGCCCCGAGTGGATCTGGAGGACGCAGGAGCAAGTACAAGTACGCACAAGCCCTGTCGTTCCTCTGGGAAACAATGCTCACCAGAAGGTAAATATTACACACCACATGTGAAAAAAATGTTAGATGTAACTTTTTTTTTTCAGCCAGGGCCATACCATGTCAGTATTTTAATTGTTTTTTTTTCTCTTTATTACACAGCACGGTGAGCAGCACTCGGGAGCCTGCACGATTGGACCCTTCTGAGGCGATCCCTGAGGAGACCGGCACCGAGGGACACTTCGACCGCCCCGGTACATCTGCACCTTCCCAGCCTTCCCACACATTCGACCCATCTGTCCCATCCACCAGCACAGGAGCATCGTGGCCGCCTACATTACATGAAGCTGCTGGTGAGGAGATCGCTTTCCCTTTACCCCACCCTTCTGCCCCTGCCACCTCTAGTACACCTGCGGGTACTGGGCGGCAGCGGCAGAGTGGTCAGGAAAAGAGTTATGCGCCAGAGTTCTTGCATCTGAATGCATCTTTCCAGAACTGTCTAAAAGTCTTGTCAGAGCAAATCTCCGCAGGCTTTCAGCAGATCAACTCCAGCATTCTGGAGGTGAAGACACTTCTGCAAACCATGCATTCAGAAGCAAGATCTTCGCCAAACCACACCTTTTTCAGGTCTGTTGTGGAGCGCATGGCAACACTATCTCCTACCCAGCAGATGCATGTAATGCATTCGTGCCACGGTGCTCTACAGCAGGTTACCTCCCAACCTCCACCTCCCACCACTGTAGTTCCTCCACCTGCACCCCCTCCAGCCACTTTCCATCCTCCCCCTCCTATTACATCTGCACCCCCTCCAGCCACTTTCCATCCTCCCCCTCCTATTACATCTGCACCCCCTCCAGCCACTTTCCATCCTCCCCCTCCTATTACGTACCAGCAACCTCACCAGTACCAGCAACCTCCCCAGTACCAGACATCTCCCCACTTCCAGCAACCTGCCCCGTACCAAACTCCTTCCCCGTACCAAACTCCTTCCCCGTACCAAACTCCTTCCCCATACAACTTTCCATCAACATCATCTGCTCCTACAGTCCCTGCCCAACCCTCCACTCCACCGCCCACCACCTCTTCTGCCTCCCACATGTCCACCCATTCTGTAGCTTTTTCCACACCTTCACCTCTAACTGTTCCTTCCCCACCACGATCCCAGTCCTCTCTCCACACACCCAGTGTCGAAGTGTCCCGCAGCCCCTCCAGCAGTATTTCCACCCCACAGTACACAGATTTGTAATGTGTGTTTTTTGTAATAAAAATGCCCATTGGGTTTAAAACCTTTATTAAAAAAGTTTTTTGCACTTTAAAAACATTTTACAAAAAAAAAAAAATTTTAAATAAAAGTTAAATTATCGTTTCACAATGGTTGTCTGTCATTTCTTTCTGCGGCGAACTATGTTTAAAAAAAAGGTTAAATACAGGGTATTTCAAAGGTAAAAAGGTATTCAAAACCAGGTATATAACTGTGGGTAAATTTTAGCTTTTTGCCACAGTTGTGTTCCTGGTTGTGTTTGAAGCAAAGTATTTCACCTAAAAAGTTGTGTTTATTGTTGGTGATTTCCTACCAATGTACACAACTTTTGTTAAAAGGTGAAATACTTTGCATAAAACACAACCAGGTACACACCTGTGGCCTAAAGGTAAAAATAGTAAGACCATGACAAGATAGCCAACTTTGGTTGGCAAAGGTATATACTGTTGGTCCAGAAGGTACACAAGTTTGGTTAGGGCACAAATCTTTCACACTCTGTCATCCCAGTGTACTCTGCCTTGAGGTGACATAAAGTATAGTGGAAAATTGTCCCTGAAACCGTCACAGAACTTCTAGTGGTAATATTTCCAATGACAACATCCATCTTCGCCAGTAACTTGCTCTTCTCTCCAACCTGCACTTTCTTCTCTACAACCTGTCAAAGAAGGGCTGTAGGAACATGCTATATATAGTTTTCCAGTAGCCAATCCCGTTCGGAAGGCCACAAGGGTCAATTTTAAAAACCGGATCCGGCGTAATCCGTCGAAAAACGGATAGAAAAACGGATGAACCGGATGAGACGGATCCGGTTTTGTCTGTCAAGAACAAGACGGATCCGGCAGAAAACCGGATCCGGCACATCAGGTTTTACAAAACATTTGCCGGATCCGGCATTCCGGCACGACGCCGGATCGCGCCTGACGCCGAAAACCTGATGTGTGAAAGTAGCCTAAGAGACGCTTTTTTTTGTAAAAATAGTTTTTGCATCACCACATTTTGAGAGCTATCATTTTTCCATATTTTGACCCACCAAGTCATGTCAGGTCTTATTTTTTGTGGGACATTTTTTGATCGTTTTTTATTCTGATTTTTGGGATGCAGAATGAACAAAAACCAGCATTTAATGAATTTCTTTTGGGGGGTACGTTTACACCGTTCCGCGTGTGGTAAAATTGATAAAGCAGTTTTATTCTTCGGGTCAGTATGATTACAGCGATACCTCATTTATGTATTTTTTTATGTTTTGGCGCTTTTATGCAATGAAAACAATTTTATATAAAAAATAATTATTTTTGCATCGCTTTTTTCTGCGAGTTATAACTTTTTATTTTTTCACTGATGACACTGTATTGTAGCTTGCTATTTGCGGGACAAGATGACGTTTTCAGTGGTACCATGGTTATTTATATTCGTCTTTTTGGTCGCGCATTATTGCACTTTTTGTTCGGCGGTATGATAATAAAGCATTGTTTTTTGCTTTATTTTTATTTTTTAAGGGGTTCGCTAAAGGGGTTAACTAATGAGACAGTTTTATAGGGCAGGTCGTTACAGACGCGGCGATACTGAATATGTGTACTTTTATTATTTTGATTTTTTTTCATTTCCAAAAAATGAATTTATTAGGGAATACTTTTTTTTTGTTTAGCGATTTTTTATAAATTATTTTTTTACTTTATTACATTGTCCCAGGGGGGACATCACTGTCATGTGTCAGATCGCTGATCTGACATGTCACACAGCGCTGCGACAGATCAGCGATCTGACAGGCGCTGCACAAGGCTTTCTCATGCCTGCGCTCTGCGCAGGGAAGGAGGCCCCCAGAGCAGCGCAGCACATTGCACTGTGCTGGGGGTCTCAGGGAAGCACGGAGGGAGCCACCTCCCTGCCGATGTTTCTTTAAACCCCCGGTACACTGCGATTATGTTTGATCGCAGTGTGCCAGGGGTTAACGTGCCGGGGGCGGTCCGTGACCGCCCCTGACACATAGTGCCAGGTGTCAGCTGTGATAATCAGCTGACACCCGGCCGCGATCAGCGGCGCCCCCCCGGGGGGCCCGGGTCCTGTGGACGGGATAGTACGTCAGATGTCAGGAAGGGGTTAATATCATTCTATCACTTCTTTTCTATATGGCACCTACCATAGTAGATTATGTTGATTATATATTTGGTATCGCTGCGTTCAGAATTGCCCGATCTATCAAAGTATAAAAATAATTAATCCGATTGGTAAACGGCATAACGAGAAAAAAATCAAAATGCAAGAATTACAATTTCTTGATCGCTGCAACATTGCAATAACATGCAAATAATGGGTGATCAAAAGATCATATCAATCCCAAAAGAGTATCAATAAAAATGTCAGTTCGGTGCACAAAAAAATAAGCCAACACTTCGTCCCAGATCCTGAAAAACGGAGACGCTACGAGTCTCGGAAAATAGCAACTCTTCTTTTGTTAACAAATTTGGGATTTTTTTTCACCACTTACAGTAAATAAAAAAGAACCTATATATGTTTGGCATCTACGAACTTGTAAAGATCTGGAGAATTATAATGGCAGGTCAGTTTTAGCATTTAGTGAACATAGTAAAAAAAAAAAAAGCAACAACAATTGTAGAAATTGGGCAAAAAATAATCCCTTATATGGTCATATTGACAAAATATAACAGTTATGGCTCTTGGAAATGGGAATGAAAAAATGGAAATACCCCTCGTCCTAAAGGGATTAAGACTTACTATAAATGAGGGGAAAAAAAGCTAGCCCTTTTGGTCTGCTTCTACAGAAAGCTGTTGTAGCAAAGATTTCTTAAAATGTTAATGCTCGCTGTGATAAAAAGTGACTGTGCATCAAAGCTCCTGAGCATTTGGCTTTCTACCTGCAAACCAGTCAGTGCCCATAAAAACCCCTATCCAGGGTCAAACTACAGAGCAATGGAAACAAGTGAACTGGTCTCATGAATTAAACTTTCTTTCATGTTTTGGTGAGATTGCACTGCTTACCTGGGAGAAGAGATGCTCCCATGGTGCACTGTAGGAAGAAGGCAAGCCCCCATAATCAGAGTGATGATATTATTAATGCTTCATGCGGGTACTACTTTGACGTGCACCTTTTAGAATCCTATCACATCCATTCTTGTCAACTTTATTCCTTCAAGGGTTATTCCCAGAATTACCTGTTTTCCCTTATCCATATTTACAGGGTAGATGATCACTGGGTCTGCAGATAAGCACAGCAGTTGGCGATTTCCAGTAGTCTCATAGATAACTAATGGTTGAGATAGAGTATAGAGCATTGTTCTCGTAGTTATGAAACCTTGTTCTCAAGATCACTGGGGATTCCAGTGAACAGACCAACAGCAATCAGTATGTTATCCTACTTGTAGGGAATACATTTAATTTCTTGGAATAACCCTTTAATTGAATTGATCTGTTTTAGCATGATAATTTGCTTCAGAGTAAAAAATATTCAGGAATGGTTGAAAAAACATTACAAAATTTTGAGGTGTTGGTTTGGCCTCCACCGCAACATCTCCATCCAATTGAGTATCTGTGGGACGACCTGAAAAATAAGTCAGATCCTAGGAGACTCATTCTCACAACTCTGCTACTAATGACTTCTTGTCTTGTACCGCAAGGCACCTTCAGAGGTCTTGTAGAAACAATGCCTTGAGGGGTCAGAGCTGTTTTGGTGACTTAAGAGGGATCTACACAATGTAGTCAGGAAGTCTGAAAACTATGGCTGATGTTAACGATATGTATGATGAATTTACATAAATCATTGTCAAACATATGTAGAAAGTATATAGTGTGGCTTAGTGGTTAGCACTGTTGCTTTTCAAAACTGGGGCTCAGGGTTCAAATTCAATTCAAAACTTTGAAAGCATTTTGATAAGAAATAGTGAACCCCACTGGAGAGAGCTAGAGATTACAATGTTATATGTTTATTTGAAAAAGATCTAATTTCCATACATTTACATCCCTGTTTCATGCTACCCCCCAATCACTTAGGTATAGCAAAAGTATCAATTTTCTAATCTAATAACGGCATACCAACATACTAAGGTCAAGTTTTCTACTCTCATCACCACCATCATCATCACCGCCCCTTCCACTGCAAGTTATGTTCCAGTCATCGCTTTCTTCAAGGCTTTTTTCACCTCTTTGTTTCTCAAACAATAGATTATAGGGTTTAACAATGGGGGCAGTAAACCATATAGAACAGATGAAACTCGGACAACAATGAAGTAATCTCCAGAAATAGGACCATTGTAATTAAAAATGCCAGTAGTGTAGAATATAGTGACAACTATGAGGTGTGAAGAGCATGTGGAGAAGACCTTCTGTCTTCCTTCCGAGGAGCGAATTTTCAAGATAGTGGAAACGATATGTATGTAAGAATTCATTACAAGAAGAAATGGAGACATCCCTATAAATATAGCGACCACATGTAACAACATTTGGCTCCCCTGGATGTCACTACAAGCTGCTTCCAACATTGGAAGGACATCACAAAAAAAATGGTTGATGTGATTATTTCCACAAAAAGTCAACTTCAAGGTCATCAAGGTGTGAAACACAGCATTCAGCAATCCACAGACACAGCACCCCACAACGAAGCCTGAGCAGAACTTCCTATTTATAACCACATTGTAACGAAGGGGGTTACATATGGCTACATATCGGTCATAAGCCATTGCAGCCAGGAGGAGACACTCAGATCCCCCAAAACAGACAAAGAAATAAAGCTGTGTGAAGCATCTATGGAAGGATATCCTCCTATTACCTGTTATAGCATTGACTAACATAGCCGGGAGAGTGACTGAAGAGTAACACACGTCTAATAAGGATAAACAGCTCAAGAAGAAATACATTGGAGTCTGAAGATGGCTGTCCACCTGGATGATGCCAAACACAGAGAAATTTCCAAAGATGATCATTATGTAAATAACGGCAATAAATATTGTACAAAAGACCTGTAATTCCAAGAACCCAAGCAGAATGAAATCATTCAACAATGTGGTATTTTCCGCTTCCATCCATGTCATTTTCCAAGACCTGAGGAAAGCAAATAGAGATTCCTTGTCAGCAGATTTTTGCAATCTCATCTGAGAGCAGCACGACGTAGGCACAATGACCTCGAATCCAATGCTGTATCACTTAGCTTACTGGGTGCCGCCGCCATTCTTACACAATCAGAGCTTTTAGACTTTAAATGAAGTTTGTGCACTGCAATACACTTCAGCTGAATTTGGGTTCAAGAATGCACATCCAGCTGAAGTATTTGCTGGTGACAGCTGTAGTTACACCCCTGCATAGAGATATTATTGTGGGGACTATCCAATCAGAATATAGCATGGTTTTGAGTAACAGAAAAGTAATGAGAGAATAAGCTGTCATCTCTCATACGAATGAGGAGATTGAGAGGGATTAAGACGAAGACATTGTTATTGAGAGAGAAGGGGACTGAGACATTGTTATTGAGAGAAAAGAAGACCAAGACATTGTTATTGAGAGAGAAGGAGACTGAGACATTGTTATTGAGAGAGAAGAACACCGAGATATTGTTATTGAGAGGGAAGAAGACCAATACTTTGTTATTGAGAGAGGAGACTGAGACATTGTTATTGAGAGAAAAGAAGACCGAGACATTGTTATTAAGAGAGAAGGAGACTGAGACATTGTTATTGAGAGAGAAGAAGACAGAGACATTGTTATTGAGAGAGAAGAAGACCAAGATATTGTTATTGAGAGGGAAGAAGACCAAGACTTTGCTATTGAGAGAGGAGACTGAGACATTGTTATTGAGAGAAAAGAAGACCGAGACATTGTTATTAAGAGAGAAGGAGACTGAGACATTGTTATTGAGAGAGAAGGAGACAGAGACATTGTTATTGAGAGAGAAGAAGACCAAGATATTGTTATTGAGAGGGAAGAAGACCAAGACTTTGCTATTGAGAGGGAAGAAGACTGAGACATTGTTATTGAGAGAGAAGAACACCGAGATATTGTTATTGAGAGAGAAGAACACCGAGATATTGTTATTGAGAGGGAAGAAGACCAAGACTTTGTTATTGAGAGGGAAGAAGACTGAGACATTGTTATTGAGAGGGAAGAACACCGAGATATTGTTATTGAGAGGGAAGAAGACTGAGACATTGTTATTGAGAGGGAAGAACACTGAGATATTATTATTGAGAGGGAAGAAGACTGAGACATTGTTATTGAGAGGGAAGAACACCAAGATATTGTTATTGAGAAGGAAGAAGACTGAGACATTGTTATTGAGAGGGAAGAACACCGAGATATTGGTATTGAGAGGGAAGAAGACCAAGACTTTGTTATTGAGAGGGAAGAAGACTGAGACATTGTTATTGAGAGGGAAAAACACCGAGATATTGTTATTGAGAGGGAAGAAGACTGAGACATTGTTATTGAGAGAGAAGAACACCGAGATATTGTTATTGAGAGGGAAGAAGACAAAGACTTTGTTATTGAGAGAGGAGACTGAGACATTGTTATTGAGAGAAAAGAAGACCGAGACATTGTTATTGAGAGAGAAGGAGACTGAGACATTGTTATTGAGAGAGAAGAACACCGAGATATTGTTATTGAGAGGGAAGAAGACCAAGACTTTGTTATTGAGAGGGAAGAAGATCGAGACATTGTTATTGAGAGGGAAGAACACTGAGATATTGTTATTGAGAGGGAAGAAGACTGAGACATTGTTATTGAGAGGGAAGAAGACCGAAACATTGTTATTGAGAGGGAAGAAGACCGAGACATTGTTATTGAGAGAAAAGAAGACTGAGACATTGTTATTGAGACGAAAGAACACCGAGATATTGATATTGAGAGGGAAGAAGACCAAGACTTTGTTATTGAGAGGGAAGGAGACCGAGACATTGTTATTAAGAGGAAAGAAAACTGAGACATTGTTATAGAGAGGGAAGAAGACTGAGACATTGTTAATGAGAGGGAAGAAAACCAATGCATTGTTATTGAGAGAGAAGACGGAGATATTGTTCTCCTTTTTGGCGCCAACCTCCGCCATCTTCATGGTCGCCATGTTGTTCACAAAAACGGTATCAGTCACTTCCAATATGTCAGTCACGTTTAGGTTATTAGCAATGCACTCCGGCGGCCTCAATATGCTACTGTATGCATCCTGGGGGACACATAGCGACACTCATATATGACACCAGTCACTGCCTCACAGAGGGAAGAAGACCAAGACTTTGCTATTGCGAGGGAAGAAGACTGAGACATTGTTATTAAATTTAGACTGAGGTTTATGATGACAATTTACAAGTCAGAAAATCTGTCTCAAAAGCTAGAAGCACTGTTTAGTGTTTTTTTATGCTGCTTTTGCCACTGATTTTATCAGGCAAGAATGCCTCAAAAATTGTCATGAAATATGAAAAAATGGTACCATGTGAACTAAGGGTGTTTTTCTTTTTGGAATAAGTAGGAAGCTTATTCAACGAGCTACAAACTACTTGTAAAAAGCCCTTTGTGAATATACTCTTAAGGGGTCGTTCACACGAGCCAGAACCAGACAAGAGCAATCCATTTAAAAATTGGATTGCACTCAAACCAATGTTATTATATGGGGTAGTGCAAATCTGCAGTTTTTTTCTCATTAAGATTAAAAACAAGGGGATATAAATCAACAATAAAAAAATATATATTTTTCAATGAGTAGTTAATAAATATAGCTAATAAATTGTAAAATTGAATGGCAAACCATCCGGATAAAACAGAAAAGAAAAAACAATAGGTATGGAGGAAGAAAAGATGGAAGGGAAAATATATAACACTAAAATATGCAATAAAATGCCTTTATTAAATATGGCAAAAGGTGTACATGTCATAAAAAATATATATGCATAAGTGTATTACACAAAATTAAATAAAATAAATGCGTATATAAAAAACACATCCGCTGATCTAAATATAATATATATATCTCATATAAAGCACCACCAAATAGCTGAATAAGCTGTAACTGCTGAATATAAATATATCTATGGTGGCACATAAATAAATATAATTAAATATGAAGCATAAAAATAAAAATAAAAACACCAGGTAAATAAAAAGATGTGGCCCAAAAGGATAAATACATACAGTCATGGCCAAAAGTTTTGAGAATGACACAAATATTAATTTTTACAAAGTCTACTGCTTCATTTTTTCTAATGGCAATTTGCATATACTCCAGAATGTTATAAAGAGTGATGAGCTTAACAGCAATTACTTGCAAAGTCAATATTTGCCTAGAAAATGAACTTTATCCCCCAAAACACATTTCAACATCATTGCAGCCCTGCCTTAAAAGGACCAGCTAACATCGTTTCAGTGATTGCTCCATTAACACCGGTGTGGGTGTTGATGAGGACAGGGCTGGAGATCAATCTGTCATGATTAAGTAAGAATGACACCACTGGACACTTTAAAAGGGGGCTGGTGCTTGGCATCATTGTTTCTCTTCTGATAATCATGGTTATCTCTAAAGAAACACGTGCAGTCATCATTGCACTGCACAAAAATGGCCTAACAGGGAAGAGTATCGCAGCTAGAAAAGATTGCACCTCAGTCAACAATCTATCGCATCATCAAGAACTTCAAGGAGAGAGGTTCCCTTGTTGCCAAAAAGGCTCCAGGGCGCCCAAGAAAGACCAGCAAGCGCCAGGACGTCTCTTAAAAGTGTTTCAGCTGCGGGATCGGGTTACCAGCAGTGCAGAGCTTGCTCAGGAATGGCAGCAGGCAGGTGTGAGTGCATCTGCACGCGCTGTGAGGTGGAGACTCTTGGAGCAAGGCCTGGTCTCAAGGAGGGCAGCAAAGAAGCCACTTCTCTCCAGGAAAAACATCATGGACAGACTGATATTCTGCAAGAGGTACAGGGAGTGGACTGCTGAGGACTGGGGTAAAGCCATTTTCTCTGATGAATCCCCTTTTTGATTGTTTGGGACATCTGGAAAACGGCTTATTCGGAGAAGACCAGGTGAGCGCTACCACCAGTCTTGTCTCATGCCAACTGTCAAGCATCCTGAAACCATTCATGTGTGGGGTTGCTTCTCAGCCAAGGGAATGGGCTCTCTCAGTCTTGCCTAAAAACACAGCCATGAATAAAGAATGGTACCAGAATGTTCTCCAAGAGCAACTTCTCCCAACCGTCCAAGAGCAGTTTGGCGATCAACAATGCCTTTTTCAACATGATGGAGCACCTTGCCATAAATCAAAGGTGATAACTAAATGGCTCAGGGAACAAAACATAGAGATTTTGGGACCATGGCCTGGAAACTCCCCAGATCTTAATCCCATTGAGAACTTGTGGTCAATCATCAAGAGACGGGTGGACAAACAAAAACCTTCAAATTCAGACAAAATAAAAGCATTGATTTTGCAAGAATGGACTGCTATCAGTCAGGATTTGATCCAGAAGTTGTTTGAGAGCATGCCAGGGAGAATTGCTGAGGTCCTGAAGATGAAGGGTCAACACTGCAAATATTGACTTGCTGCATTAACTCATTCTAACTGTCAATATAACCTTTTGTTACTCATAATATGATTGCAATTATATTTCTGTATGTGATAAAAACATCTGACAAACACACATAAAAACCAGAGGCCAGCAGATCATGTGAAAATATAATATTTGTGTCATTCTCAAAACTTTTGGCCATGACTGTATGTGTCCACAATTTGCAAAAATAACTATAATAAACTAAAAGTGACACTAGCATATAACACTGAACCACATGTGACCCATACAGAGAGACAATGATATGCTAAAAGTGGCGCTAGTGTGTAGCTCAAAACCACACGTAACCCATCAGGAGAAACAATGCAGCGTTAAATATACTAGGCTAAGATTGGCACTAATATATAGTACTGGACCACATATGACCCATGAAGCAAGACAATGCTGATCAAAAAAATATACCTGGATGTTTCAAATAAAGATAGCTGTGTGAAGCAAAGGGGAAGGACTGTGTCCGAAATGCGCGCCGGGGCGCGTTTGCTTCACACCGCTATCTTTATTTGAATCATCCAGGTATATTTTTTTGATCAGCATTGTTTGTTTCATGGGTCATATGTGCCACTCTTAGCCTGATATATATATATATATATATTATATTTAGATCAGCGGATGTGTTTTTTATATACACATTTATTTTATATTATTTTGTGTGACACACTTATGATATCGACACCTTTTGCCATATTTAATAAAGGCATTTTATCGCATATTTTAGTGTTATATATTTTTTATACCTGCCCTTCCATCTTTTCTTCCTGCATACCTATTGGTTTTTCTTTTTTAGTTTTTTTCTTAAGCCAAATGGCCCTGAGCACAAAAATAGGAGCATGATGCGAGTTCATCTGAGAATCGAACTACACTCACCCGAACAAGTATGTGGGTACGTGTAAAACATTAGACTGCACTTGGATATCATCCGAGTGCAGTCTGATTCCCATGGACGCCAGCAATGGAGAAGATTGTGAATTTACTTTGTCCTTCTCCTTCGCACCTGTACTGTGATTCTATCATGCAATAAAATTGGAGCACAGAGCACTGATACTAGGATCAGACTCTGACAGAGTTTGAGCCAAGTGTCATTTGCATAATTGGCCCCGATTCTTTCGTATGAGGGAATCGACGGCTATGTGACCCCGGCCTAACTCTGACAGAAGCAGATAATCCAGATATGGGTATGTTCACTTGATACTTTATTTCCATATAAAATAAATATATTTGGGGCATTTACAAAGCAGAAATATTAATCGTCTTAAAAAATATATATACATAACTCCAAATGTACATATGATGGAGTCTGTCTGCAGACATATGCCAGACTCACAAAGTTAAAGTTGGGTGCTTGACTGTTAAAATTTGAATGTATTGTATTATTTTATATCTTTTTCCAAACAAGTATAAATATATTTTTTAAAGAAAATATAAATCCAACACTTTCAAAATAAATATAGACACCAGATCATACTCACTGAATAAATATCTAGCACAAACAAAACCACATAAACAAATACAGAGCCTACTGAGCAAATAGGTACCCCAGACCAAATCCTCTAAACACAATGAGACCCTAGACCCGGTACTCTAAACACAATGAGACCCCAGACCAGATCCTATAAACACAATGAGACCCCACACCAGATCCTCTAAACAGAATGAGACCCCAGACCAGATCCTCTAAACAGAATGAGAACCCTGACCAAATCCTCTAAACAGAATGAGACACCACACCAGATCCTCTAAACAGAATGAGACCCCAGACCAGATCCTCGAAACACAATGAGACCCCACACCAGATCCTCTAAACACAATGAGAACCCAGACCAGATCCTCTAAACAGAATGAGAACCCTGACCAAATCCTCTAAACAGAATGAGACACCACACCAGATCCTCTAAACAGAATGAGACCCCAGACCAGATCCTCTAAACACAATGAGACCCCACATCAGATCCTCTAAACAGAATGAGACCCCACACCAGATACTCTAAGCAGAATGAGAACCCAGACCAGATCCTCTAAACAGAATGAGACCCCACACCAGATCCTCTAAACAGAATGAGACCCCAGACCAGATCCTCTAAAAACACAATGAGACCCTGCACCAGATCCTCTAAACACAATGAGAACCTGGACCAGATCCTCTAAACACAATGAGACCCTAGACCAGATTCTCTAAACACAATGAGACCCCAGACTATATCCTTTAAAAACATTGAGACTCCAGACCAGAAGGATGTGCACTTTGAATCATGAATTATAAACATGATACTGTGCACGATGCAAAATTACTATCAAATCACGGTGTTTACCTGTTTGTGTAATACTATCATGTATTGACGATTACTACCCCCCGGGTCACCCACCTAAAAATTGTATTTTACTTGTGGTATTTTGCTCTACCTTTTTAACATATTTTTTTTAAGCTGATTCATTAGAAATATATTATTTTAAGTGATACATGGTGGCATATAAAGCTTTTTCTTTGGTGTTATATTCAATTGAGTCAGTCAAATCTGCAGAAAAACCACAGGTATAAAAAGTTTGCAGATTTGCTGAGTTTTGTTGGCATTTTCAGTACTTCCTATGGTGTTTCCCATTCTCATCTGTGTAACAGCGTGGAAAACACCCGCGTGGTGGTTCTGATCTGCAGTAACGCTATCACCGGTAAGATCGTCGGTCACAGCACTGCAGGGTCATGCTGTCAGATGTCAGTGTGACCCCGCAGCGGAGACCTAACCGCAGGTCAGCAGGCATGGGCTAATGAGACTACTGCTCCCATCATGCTACATCTGCTGTCACTGGTAACAGTGACGGCAGGTGCCACTGATGGGAGACGTAGTTTCATCAGCTGGCGCCTGTGCTCAAAGTTAAAAAAAATTAAAATAATTACATACATATTCAAATAAAAATTTTAAAAAATTATACTCACCTAACACCAAATCCCCGATGTCCTCGTCTCCTAGAAAAAATGTAAAATAATAAACCACTATATACTCACCTGTCCGCCGTAGTCCACGTAATCTCAAGTGTCGCCGGCAATACACTGTCAGGAGGTAATTGCTCCCACAGTGTATCACTGAGCTGTCATGACTGGGTTCACCAGAGTTTATCAGCTGATCAGCTCCGGTGCTCTCACTTACAGCACCTTTCTCATGTCAGCTCAGTGGTATACCTCCTGTCAGTGTATCGCCGGCTGTCTTTGAGAGCAGTCACATCAGTGACTGCTCTCAAAGTGATCAGGATTGTCATGGGACATTATGGATTATCTTCTCTGTGGACAGGTGAGGAATATTGTGGTTTATTATTTTATTTTTGTTGCAGGGGACGTTGGCATCAGTGGATTAGGCATTTGATGAGTATGGTTTAATTAAGTTTCAATAAAGGAGTTTGTATCATTATTTCAAATAAAGGACTTTATTCTTGCTGTGTGTTTTTTATACAATATCACTATGAGGTTACTAATGGATAGGTGTCTTATAGACGCCTCTCCATTACTAACCTCTGGGATTGATGTCATCTGACAATACAAAGGTGACATCAACCCCACAAATATGAACCCAACTTGCCACCGCTACAGGGCAAGTGGGAAAAGCGAGGCTAAGAGCCATATTTGGTGCATCTTATAGATGCGCCTTTTCTGGGGTGGCTGAGCTGATATTTTTACTCTGGGAGGGGGCCAATATCCATGACCTAAGCTGTTAATATCAGTCAATAGCCTTCTGCCTAGCCATTGCTGGCTATATTTTATAAGGGGACCCTATGTCAATTTTTTCTGGGGTCACCATGTAAACTAACCAGTAAAGGCCAAGCAACAGCTGTGAGCTGATATTACTAGCCTGGGAACCTTTATGGCTATTGGCTCCTTCCCAAAATATTAACATCAGCCCTCAGCCATCAGCTTTCCCTTTCCTGGTTATGAAAAGTATGTGGGAGCCCATGCATTTTTTTTTTCATTTTTTTCTTTAAAATTAACAGTTGCTGGTTGGTTACTGCCTATGTACGTTCGTTCTGTTAACTCTCCTACATATGCTGGTGACAATGTGTGTGTGTGTGTCTGTTTGTGTTTACTTATCGGCTTGGTAATGAGGGTGTCGGGCTCACACCTTTTCATTACTAAACCTAGAGCTTGGTGTCAAAGACAGCTACTGACACCAAGCCCTAATCCCATTACCCTGATGCCACACTGCATCAGAATGAAAAGTGTGGTGTTGAACCAAGAAATCAAATCACAAAACTTTTTTTTTAAATATCTTTATTTAGCTCAAAAAAGCCTTCATTGCTGTACAAAAACACATGCAAAAGACATACAAAAACGTACCAAGAATGCTGCAAAACACGCATTTTTGCAGCAGCATTTTTTCTGCCAAGAGATATAGAAACCTTGCAGAAATTTCTGCAAGCAAATGCTCAATGTGTGCACATAGGCTAATTATGCAAATTGTCTCTTCAGAGAGGAAGAGAACTAGAACTCTAGTGCCACCTATTGGAAGTAGCAATCCTAAAAGTCAATGTCAACCCTTTAACGAGCCTTGTTACATAGGATAAAAGCCAAGCCTTAGCATGTCATTCTCCGCAAGGAGAAATGATACTTCTTGGATATCACATAGCCTAAGGCACATCTTGAAACTGCTGTAATGCTCCACCGGAAATTTTACTTTAGCCATGGACCGGTGTTGTTTTCTGGTGTTATTTACTGCACTTTAGCGGCGTAAAATATGATGAACCTACTGTGTGGGCTACACCACTGGCCGTATACCACACATAGCACTCAAACACTCTGTTTACTGCACACCCCTCACACACTGGCCGTGTACCACACATAGCACTCGCACACTGGCGGTATACTGCACACAGCAATCACACTGGACATACTGTATATCGCACACAACACACACTTGACATACACCACACACTGATGTCACTATTACATTAGACATATGATACACACATTGCTCAAACATAAGCATATATGTCACTTATACAATGGACTACACTGAACCCTCACACTGCAAACACCTATGACACAGGAGATCTCATATTTATACTGTTTTCTTTCATTACTTCTGGTTCTTAGTTGGTGGCAGGAGTCCTGCAGGCTATGGGCAGCATAGCTTGAGACTCTGCCTGTTAGAGCTGAGTCACCCCTCTTAGCACTATGTTTCGCCCATCTCCCCCTTCTGATGTTCTCCCCAATCTATAGCTATCTAGCTTCCCCCAATGTTCGGCCAATCAGTGCTAGCTTTATATATGTCTCCTGTCTCTGCATTAGTGCACTGAGACCACATAGAGGAGTGAGAGTCTCCTCAGTGGCGCACAGGTCCCGCTCACGCTCTCTGACTGTAACTGTGATCACTCCGGAGAGTGTGCGGCAGCCCAGACGGAGAGGAAGTCGCCCCCACTGCAGTCTGCCGGCGCCATGTGCGATTGCACAGGTCGCACATAGCCAAGTGCGGCCACGTGTGTTACCAATGGAAACCACTTTAAACATTTGTAGCATTTAGATAAAATTTGGATAGCTAATTTCTTGCCATGATAATAAATTTGTGCTATGGTCTCTCCATTATGAATAATGAGGCTATAATTTTGTGCCATCCTTTTCTAATCGCTCTGTAATTATAGATATAGACCAGACCCCGAAATACTGCATTCCAACAAAGACAACTACAATATGAGTAAATTTTGAATAAATTAAATTTGAACTGCATTACTGCTGTATAGACCATATTTTAAATTTGAGTTACTCAGCGCGACGCTTGATTGAATTGCGCTGTCATCGACAAGGCAATCTCATGAGATGGGACATAAGCAAACAGACTTACCTCTTCTGGATCTAGACCCACAAATTTTCTCAGCCAAATTTGTGTGGAAGATGGGCTCGCAGAATTTGATCAAAATGTGAACTAAGCACTTCAATTTTATAAAGTATAGTCCATCCAGCAGTATTCTAGTTCATAATTCATATATTCAATGTTTACATATACAATTGAAGCAACATGTAGTTATGTCATTTTGCTTGGAGGTGCTTGCCAATTTAGATTTTTATTATAAACATTTAAGGGTAAGTGACTGCTTCCATATTCAGCTGAGCACTCACCACATCCTTCTAAGTCTGATTTCACATTGCATTTTGTTACATGGTTGGTGGCCCTGTCAGACTTTACGTCCGAACCTTCACAAAACAGGATTCGGGCGTATGCGCTTGAAAGGGCTTCTGAAAGACACCGCCGGGCAGGACTCACATACGGTACAGTAGACGAAGAGGCAGAAACAAAACACCGGATTTATTGAAAGACAGAGGAATTTATGCTGAAAAATAAGAATAACGGTTCTTGTAAAGATAACAGCAATATTAGATACAAAGAGAGATAGCTGGAAAGTGTCACACAAGCTATGCTCCAGCTATGGCAATATAAAGTTCAATACAAAACAGTATAAACAATTTCTACAGACTAAGCTCTTCTAAATTCCTACCTGGCTTCCGATTATCGGGCCGCGCTGTTACAGCCCCCTAAATCCCTAAATAGAGAACCTGTTTTAAGCCCTAAAACAGTTGAACTCCGGTGTCACACTCACAGTTCTGCCGCACTGAGGAGAAAGTCTATTAGCTTCAGCTTGGTGCCGATATAGTGAAGCCAAGTTAGCTGTGTTGCGCTCTTCCTTCAGGTTACATGTCCTTGGGGAAAACTGTTTTGGTTGTGCTATGCGACGCTTTCCTTCTGACACAGTCCTGCTAGCCGATAGTACCCAATTACCGCAGTATCTCTTCCCTTAAAGCCAATAATTCTCTCAGAGTTCAGACACCCTTAATATTCTCTCATCATGGCACAGAGACAAGTCTCTCATTTTAGGATCACACAATTCCTGCTTTTTGCTCAAACTAAAATACAGCAAGCTGCACGGGGAAAAGGACTAGTCTAAAGGTACTGTCACACTGAGCGATATCGCTAGCAATATCGCTATAACTTGTGACGTTATAGCGATATTGCTAGCGATATCGCTATGTGTGATACTTACCTACGACTGCTCCCCCGCTGGTTATCGCTGATCGCGCGAGAACGTCCAGGACTGTTTCTCGTCGTCAGCTTCCTGCGGCGCTTCCTGCTGTGATGACGAGCAACGCGTGGAGCCGGGCGGGAGGACGCAGGATCGCCTGGTGTGACAGGTAAGTAGCGACCCCCGTCCCCAGCGATGTCGCTGGTGAGATCTGCCTGTGTGGCAGCTCACTAGCGACCACTTAGCGATGTACCAGCGATCCTGACCGCGTCATATCGCTGGTCAGGATAATAATAATAATAATAATAATAATTTTTATTTATATAGCGCCAACATATTCCGCAGCACTTTACAATTAAGCGGGGACATGTACAGACAATAAATTCAATACAAGTTAAGACAATTCAAACAGTGACATTAGGAGTGAGGTCCCTGCTCGCAAGCTTACAATCTACAAGGAAATGGGGGGACACAGTAGGTGAGAAATGCTTGTTAATTCAGGTCTGGCAATTATAATAGGGATTTTCATATAAAGCTGCATGATCCGGTCATCAGCCCGTGTGTTTAAGTGCAATAGACAAGTATCAAATGCAGTTATCATGTGCATGAAGGGTGTGGAGACAGATGAATAGTAGGGTGCAGATTCAGAATAATATGTGGAAGGAGGGAACAGGGCAAAGTTAGCTTGCTGAGTAGTTGATGTGGTAGGCTTGTTTGAAGAGATGGGTTTTCAAAGCACGCTTGAATAGGTCAGGGCTAGGTATCAGTCTGATCGTCTGGGGAAGTGCATTCCAGAGAGTTGGAGCAGCACGAGAGAAGTCTTGGAGACGGAGGTGCGAGGTTCGGATTACGGGGGATGTTAGTCTTAGGTCATTTGTAGAACGGAGGGCACGTGTAGGGCGATAGACAGAGACGAGAGAGGAGATATAAGGCGGTGCAGAACAGTGGAGAGCTTTGTGGGTGAGAGAGATGAGTTTATACTGGACCCTGTAGCGAATAGGTAGCCAGTGTAATGACTGGCACAAGATGGAGGCATCGGTGAAGCGGCTGGACAGAAATATGACCCTGGCTGCCGCATTCAAGATGGATTGGAGAGGAGAAAGTTTGGTAAGAGGGAGACCGATCAGAAGAGAGTTGCAGTAGTCCAGACGAGAATGAATAAGAGCGACAGTAAGAGTCTTAGCAGTTTCAAAGGTGAGAAAAGGTCGGATTCTGGAGATGTTTTTAAGATGCAGGTGACAAGAGCGACTGAGTGATCGGATGTACGGAGTAAAGGAAAGTTCACTGTCGAATATGACCCCAAGACAGCGGGCATGCTGCTTGGGAGTTATGGTTGAACCCTCCAGGGTTATTTCGATGTTAGGTAGAGTGAGGTTAGTAGAGGGGAGAAACACAAGAAGTTCAGTTTTAGAGAGATTTAGTTTCAGATAGAGGGAGGACATGATGCTAGAGACAGCAGACAGACAATCCTTGGTATTTTGAATTAGGGTAGGGGTGATGTCAGGGGAAGAAGTGTATAATTGGGTGTCATCAGCATAGAGATGATACTGGAACCCAAATCTGCTGATTGTTTGTCCAATAGGGGCAGTGTATAAAGAGAAGAGGAGGGGGCCTAGGACTGAGCCCTGCGGGACCCCGATAGTAAGGGGACGAGAAGAGGAAGAGGAGCCGGAAAAAGATACAGTGAAGGAGCGGTCAGAGAGGTAGGAGGAGAACCAGGAGAGGGCTGTGTCCTTGAGGCCTATAGAGCGGAGCATAGTGAGGAGGAGCTGGTGATCCACAGTGTCAAATGCGGCAGAGAGATCCAGTAGAATCAGCAGGGAGCAATGACCTTTTGATTTAGCTGTTATTAAATCATTAGAGACTTTAGTGAGGGCAGTTTCAGTAGAGTGTAAAGAGCGGAAACCAGATTGTAAGGGGTCGAGAAGAGAGTTATCCGAGAGATAGCGGATTAGACGGGAGTGGACCAGGCGTTCCAGGAGTTTAGAGATGAAGGGAAGGTTAGAGACAGGTCTGTAGTTAGCAGTGCAGTTCTGGTCCAGGGATGGCTTTTTAAGTAAAGGGGTTATGATGGCATGTTTAAATGAGGAGGGAAATATACCTGAAGAAAGAGAGAGGTTAAATATTTTAGTCAGGTGAGTGGTGACCACTGGTGAGAGAGACTGCAGGAGCTGTGAAGGAATAGGGTCACTGTTGCAGGTTGTAGGCCGAGCAGAAGCGAGGAGCTTGGAAACTTCTTCTTCTGAAACAGGCTCAAAGATGTCTAGTGAGCTTGAGGTGCGGCAGGGAAGGGGATCCAGGCACTGAGGAGATAGGGCTGAGATATCCTGATGGATGTGGTTGATTTTTTCTAGGAAATAAGTGGCCAGATCCTCACCGCTGAGGTTGGTGATGGGGGCCTGTACTTTAGGTTTCAGGAGGGAGTTTAAGGTTTCAAAAAGTCGTCTTGGGTTGTTAGATAGTGAGGTGATGAGGGTGGTGAAGTAGGATTGTTTGGCCAGATGAAGGGCAGAGTTATAGGTTTTGAGCATGAACTTATAGTGGATGAAGTCTTCTGCTAAGAGAGATTTTCTCCACTGCCGCTCTGCACACCTCGAGCAGCGCTGAAGAAAGCGTGTTTGCGTTGTGTGCCAGGGCTGCCGTTGTCTGTGTCGGGTCTTTCTGCGTATAGAAGGTGCTGCTTCATCTAGGGCATTCTTCAGTGTATTATTGAAGTGTGACAATGCTATGTCTGGACAGGAGAGGGTGGAGATGGGGGCTAAAGATGTGTGGAGATTGTCCCTAAGCTGTTGGGTATTAATGGTACGTGTATTCCGATAAGTGTGGTAAGTGGGGGTGTCCCGGGTGAGGAGACAATTCTTGACAGAGAAGGAAAGAAGGTTGTGGTCCGAGAGCGGGAGAGGCGAGTTAGTAAAGTCGTGCAGCGAGCCGGGACGGGAGAAAACCAGGTCCAGAGTATTCCCGTCCTCATGTGTAGGAGAATTAGTAAACTGTTTGAGGCCGAATGAAGAAGTTAGAGAAAGAAGATGAGAGGCAGACTGGGAGAGCGGATCATTGATGGGGATGTTAAAGTCTCCCATGATGAGGGTGGGGATGTCACAGGATAGAAAGTGAGTAATCCAGGTGGTGAAGTGGTCTAGAAACTGGCGGGAGGAGCCTGGAGGGCGATAAACGACCGCCACTCGTAAGGAGAAAGGCTTAAAGAGTCTGACGGCATGTACTTCAAAGGAAGGAAATGTAAGTGAGGGAACCGGGGGGATGACCTGGAAAGCACATTGTGATGAAAGCAGCAAACCAACACCTCCACCCTGTCTGTTCTCAGGTCTGGGGGTATGTGAAAATTTCAGCCCACCAAACGAGAGAGCGGCAGCAGCGGTGGTGTCTGAATGCTGGATCCAGGTTTCTGTAATAGCCAGAAGGTTAAGGGAATTAGAGAGAAAAAGATCGTGAATGTAAGTCAGTTTGTTACACACAGACCGTGCATTCCAGAGAGCACATTGGAAAGTGAGAGGAGAAGGCATGCACTGAATGTTAATAAGATTAGCAGGGTTTCTATATGCAGCTGGAGGAGAGTAACGTATGCTGGTGGAGGGAGGCCCAGGGTTGGGGGAGATGTCACCTGCAGCTATTAAAAGGAGAAAAAACAGAAAAAGCAGGTGGTAGGATGATTTGTATGAACGCTGGTACATTGCTAAGTGTGACAGTACCTTTAGTGCACACAAATCAGTGGGGAATATTGTCTCTTAAAATCACAGTTTAATTCCGTTTTTGGCAGTGTCTGACCCCTTACACACCAACAGGAGCATAAACTATAATGGTTCTGACAAAGTGAACGTGTGCTCTGTCGTGCATCATTTTAGGAGGTATATACCTACTGGAGGACACTCACATGCAGTCTACTATGCAGGAGGTTAGGACATAAGCCCTAAAAGGGGTCATGCGTTTGTAAATACACAATGTGATAGGACCCTAAGGTTGCTTTTAATTAGAGCTGGATCCTATCTGCCCTTATAGGCTTAGTCCAAAGATAGGTAAGTCTATTAGTGTGGTTTCCCATCTAAAGAAGTTTCACTGTTGCCAGCAGATGGGGTCATGCAATTGGATCAAATTGCACATTAAGTAGCTAATTTTATAAATATAGTCTATATAGCAGTAATGCAGTTTAAAAATCTTTTAATCAATGTTCACATACATTTTAGTGCTCTTAAAATGCGGTTGTATATGCTTATGTGTTGGTGTAATGCATTCAAAGCAGCTTGCATTTGTACATGAATTTCATTTTACTAGGATGTGCTTGTCAATTTTTTTTGTTTTTGTTTTTTTTTTTGCTAAAACCTAAATAAACATAGAAACTAGTAAGTAATGGAAAACTGACTGAACAAATAACTAATCTAAACTAGTGCATACCAAAAACAACTCACATAGCAAATAAAGTAAAAGGTTGCACTAAATTGAACTAAAGCAAGGTCAATGTGAAACACATGAAGTGTGAATAGCGTAATGGCTTTTGAAATTTACAAAAAACACATGAGATACTTAGCACAAAATTTGGCCAAAAACTGTGAGCCCATTCACCAACATCAAGGTGATCCCATCAAATGGGTCCCTGACCTAACTGCCTAGTGTGAACACTTACCTCTGGCTAATGTCTTGGTAAAGCCTATATTTATAGGAAGGTCGGAATCAAATGTGATTGGATGTAATTAAAATCACAGCATGGTGAAGGGTGGGGTGTCCAAGTCAGAAAAACTGGTACAATAGTAAGTAATAGAAAAATGACAGAACAAAGAATTAGTCTGAACTAGTGCATACCAAAAATAACTCACATAGCAAATAAAGATTATAGTTCAGTCAGTTTTCCACAGGCACTTCTCAGATATCTCTGTTATGGGAAAACCGATTTCTAGCCAAGGCTAAAAAATACTTACTGTGTATGCAACAGATATTTAGTAATAATGGACCATGCAGGTACAACTCGGTGCAGATAAAATATTCCATATTTGTGATCATTTTCCTCCTTCAGATGACTGTTTAGTATCCAGACTGATGCATTTTATTGTTAGTTTTGCAGTACCAGAGCGTAAAGAGCCTTGTTATATAAAAAGGAGATAATAGAAACTCACCAAGGATTTGCAGAAAATGCACCAGACTCCCAGGTGAGCTATGAAATTCATGGGCTTATCCACTGGGTTTTTTTCAATTAAGTTAAATGCTTTGGGGAACTATTCATCTAAAAAAAAAATCTTCATATTGTTTCTACACTAGAAGGCATTAGGGTACTCTGTTTTGTATTACAGCTGTTTCTTTGTTCTATATAGGAAACAGTTGCAACCGGAGTGGACATCACTCACATAGAGGAGTCAGGTGTAAATATTAGGGGGTTCTCCAAACTCTATTTAGTAACTCAAGCTATGTAGCAAATTTAATATAGCGCAGGTACAAAGACAATTTTAAATTGGCAAGTCCCGCACAAACATGCTTACAGACAGAGTCAATTAATTTGTGCATCAGTAAATGTAATCTTGAATGTTACCAGTTTTTCAGATGATAGAGTCTGGGCATTACACCAAGAAAAGCTCTGCAAAATGAATGCATACAAAATTGAGTAAAAGTACATACAAAATGGTGACCCCCTCCAACATTTATCCCTCTTTTGTTCCTTTTATTAGTTCAGTGAGAGCAGGAGCGGCTGATGGGAGTATTCATAGGTCGCTCCTGCTATCTAAATAAATAATTTTAAAAAATGGCGTGGGTCCCCCTGTATTTTTGATAACCAGCCAGGCAAAACTCACAGCAGGGGTGTTACGGGATGTTTTTCGTATGACAAAAAACAAGGAGAGCACCACGGAGTGGACCCTCTGGGTCACGGCCCCAGAGCCCCTGCGGACGAGCTGGACCAGGTGGAGCCACCCCCTATACAGGGAGTGTTAGGGGCAGGCCCACAAGGGATGGAACTGTGACAGCCGCAGCCAAAGGGACGACTGGGTGAGCACCAGAGGAACTTAGGGTGGATAGTCAGCGGAGCAGCGGCACGGGAGGACAGAGGTAGGAGACAGAAGGACGCAGACACTTGGAGGGTACGAAGCAGGTGGTGGCTGGAGGCTGCAAGAGAGAGAGCGGGTAAGAGAGGGCACGGACAAGGAGATCACAGGGGCGCGAGCACACCGGGAGGGAGGCAGGGAAACGGAACAGCCAGAGGAGCAAACCCAGAGAGAACAGCAAAAGACCTAACTGAGCAGAGCTAGGAGGTGAAGCGTAGCAGGGCCTGAGAGCGTACAAGGCGCTGGCCAAAAGGACAGCGGCCCGGGAACGATACACAGGCGTCTTACCTGGGGAGACGCCTGCCAGAAATAGGAGATGGGCGCCGCCATGTTGGGGGCGGAGCCACCGCGTCACATGATGCCGTCAGAGCTCCGGCCAGAGGAGCGTGGGAGCGACGTCGGGGAGGCCGGAGGTCAGCAGCGGGGACGCGCCGGGGAGCGGGTGCGCGCCGGGAGGTGCGCACAGGACACGGCAGGTGAGTATCAGCGGCGGCCGTGACAGTACAGCTCCCTCTACTCCCTCCTCTCCTAAGGTTGTCAAGAAATCGTTTCATGATCCGAGGAGCATTAATGTTTTCTCGAGGTTCCCAGGACCTCTCCTCAGGACCGAAACCCTTCCAATCGACCAAAAACAACGTTTGACCCCTAACAGTCTTAATGGCGAGTATATCTTTAACTTCAAAGGTATTATCAGAAGTGCTGGGTTGGAAATTTTGTGAAGCGGTTGAGTGGTAGTGATTAAATACCGCAGGCTTGAGGAGAGATACATGAAAAACATTGGGAATTCTTAGCGAGGCAGGCAATTTCAATTTGTAGGCCACGTCATTGACGCGCCTTAGAATCTCAAAAGGACCGATGAAACGTGGACCCAACTTATAGGACGGAACCTTTAGTCTGATATGCCGTGAGGAAAGCCAGACCTTCTCCCCAGGGGAGTACGGAGGAGCATCTAAACGTCTCTTATCGGCGTAATTCTTCATTTTGCGACTGGCTGTCTCAAGGGCCTCCATGGTGTCCCTCCAAATCTGGGAGAAATCTATCGACACAGCATCCGCTGCCGGTACACCCGAGGTGGGGGAAACGGGAAGGGGAATGCCGGGATGTAGACCAAAAACCACAAAAAAGGGGGACTTGGTAGAGGCTTCACTGGGGTGATTATTGTAGGCGAATTCAGCCCATGGAAGAAGAGAAACCCAGTCATCCTGGTGCGCGTTAGAAAAATGCCGAAGGTACGAAGTCAGGACTTGATTGACCCGTTCCACTTGTCCGTTAGACTGGGGATGATAGGCCGAAGAAAAATCCAGAGTTATCTTCATCAACCCGCAGAGAGCTCGCCAGAATCGAGAAGTAAATTGGACTCCTCTGTCCGAGACAATGTGCTGGGGAAAGCCATGGAGACGGAAGACGTGGAGCAAGAAAATCTTTGCCAACTCGGGGGCAGAAGGCAGGCCAGGCAAGGGAACAAAGTGAGCCATTTTTGAAAACCGATCCACGACCACTAAGATAACCGAACACCTCGAGGACTCTGGCAGACCAGTGATGAAGTCCATAGCTATGTGGGTCCAAGGAGTTGTGGGTATGGGTAATGGGTGTAGGAGCCCATAAGGTCGGGATCGAGGAACCTTGTTCCTGGCACACGAAGGACAGGAAGCGATGAAGTCCAGGACGTCTTGGCGAAGCGATGGCCACCAATAATGTCGAGAGATGAGATAGAGAGTCTTCCTTATTCCAGCGTGTCCAGAAAATTTAGATGAGTGCCCCCAGTGTAAGACCCTGCTCGGAACGAAGGTCTTACCGGGTGGTGGAGAAAGTACGTTTAGGGGAGCCACAGTGATAATCTTAGCTGGATTGATGATGTGTGCTGGGTCATCTTCACTGTCCACAGGCGAAAAGGACCGAGACAGGGCGTCAGCCTTGACGTTCTTATTCCCTGGCCGGAAATGGAGCTGGAAATCAAAGCGCCCGAAGAACAAGGACCTTCTAGCTTGACGCGGGTTGAGCCTTTGGGCAGTCTGAACATAAGCCAAATTCTTATGATCCGTGAATATGGTAAACGGATGGACAGCTCCTTCAAGAAGATGGCGCCACTCTTCAAGGGTGAGTTTAATGGCCAGTAGTTCTCTGTCTCCAATAGCGTAATTACGTTCTGGGGCGGAGAAAACCTTGGAGAAGAACCCACATGTGACCACGCGTCCAGAGGAGGTTTTTTGTAGAAGAACCGCTCCTGCACCCACAGACGAGGCATCAACCTCCAGAAAAAATGGCCTACTGGCATCTGGATGGTGGAGTACTGGGGCTTTAGCGAATTCCTGCTTTAAATCTTTAAAAGCGGCTTCAGCCTCCCGCGGCCAGGAGTGGGGATTAAACCCTTTGCGAGTGAGAGCAGAGATAGGCTTAACTAGGGAGGAAAAATGCGGAATGAATTGCCTGTAAAAATTGGCGAAGCCCAAAAAACGCTGGACTGCCTTCACTCCTTGGGGACGCGGCCACTTGAGAATGGCAGAGACCTTTTCAGGATCCATCTCCAAGCCAGTGCTCGAAACGATGTAGCCAAGGAACGGTAGAGAGGACTGCTCAAAGAGGCACTTCTCCAATTTAGCGAACAGGTAATTCTCCCTGAGACGATGTAGAACCTGACGGACATCTCGGCGGTGGGTAGACAAGTCGGGAGAGAAAATCAAGATGTCGTCCAGATAGACCACTACGCAGACATAGAGGAGATCTCGAAAGACGTCGTTGATGAGTTCTTGGAAAACTGCAGGAGCGTTGCAGAGTCCAAATGGCATCACCAAGTACTCGTAATGCCCGTCCCGTGTGTTGAATGCCGTCTTCCATTCATCCCCGGACCGTATACGAACTAGGTTGTAGGCTCCTCACAGATCCAGCTTGGTGAAGACTCGTGCTCCTCTCAGGCGATCGAAGAGTTCAGGAATTAATGGAAGCGGGTACTTGTTTTTTACCGTGATGCGGTTAAGGCCCCGATAATCAATACACGGACGAAGAGTCCCGTCTTTCTTCTTCACAAAAAAGAAGCCTGCACCAGCAGGCGAGGACGATTTTCGAATGAAGCCTTTGGCTAGGTTCTCTTGGATGTACTCCGACATAGCCTGCGTCTCGGCTAAAGAGAGAGGAAAAATTCTGCCGCGGGGAGGAGTGGCACCAGGAATGAGCTCAATAGGGCAGTCATACGGTCGGTGAGGTGGAAGAACCTCAGCCTCCTTCTTGTCGAAGACATCTGCGTAGACCCGATAAGCGGGCGGCAAACTAGAGGGACCAGGGAGGAGACGGGGAACACCTACGGGATGCACCGGCTGCAGACACCGAGACCGACAAGAGTCCCCCCAGCACAAAACATTGCCGTTAAGCCAATCCAAAGTGGGTTCATGGAGTCGCAACCAGGGAAGACCAAGGAGAATAGGATGAGAGATACCGGCTAAAACAAAAAACGAGATTTTCTCCTTGTGCAAGGCGCCAATCTGAAGCTCGACCTCATGCATAACTAACTTGACGGTCTCTTGCAAGGGATTACCGTCTACGGATGCAAGGACTTGGGGATTCTCGAGGGCCTTCACAGGGACCGAAAATTTGGAAACTACATCGAGTCTAATAAAATTCCCAGTGGCGCCAGAGTCCACGTAGGCTGCCAAGGAGACCCGCTTGCCACCCACATGCAATAGGACAGATAGAGAAAGGGGTTGAGAGGAATCATGCACACCTAGGGAGGCCTCTCTTACCTGACCTAGGCGGAGAAGTTTTCCGGACGATCCGGGCAGGCACGGAGCAAATGAGACCCGCTACCGCAATAGAAATATAAGCCGTGAGAACTTCTCTCCTTACGTCGTTGTTCGGAGAGTTTCAAGCGATCTACTTGCATAGGCTCGGGTCCAGATGCGGAGGGAAAAGCTCTAGACCGAGGACTGGGTGGTCTGCGAGGAGTTGGCAGCGGGCGCGCGAGTCTTCTTTCACGAGCTCGTTCCTGGAACCGCAGATCGATTTGGGTTGCCAACGAGATTAGATCCTCAAGAACCATGGGAGTGTCGCGGCCTGCCAACTCGTCCTTTATCCGACCCGAAAGCCCCCTCCAAAAAGCTCCTACCAAAGCCTCATTGTTCCAACCCAAATCGGACGACAGAGTCCGGAATTGGATGGCATACTGCCCCACGGTTAGGGACCCCTGAGATAAACTGAACAGAGATTCGGTGGTGGAGGCGAGATGACCTGGCTCGTCGAATACACGACGGAAAGTGTCCAAAAAATTAGACAAATGAGTAACCAGGGGGTCATCACGCTCCCAGAGGGGGTTTACCCATGCCAAAGCGTCCCCCTCGAGGTGGGAGATTATGAAGGCCACTCTAGAGCGATCCGTGGGGTATGCTTGAGGCTGCAACTCGAAATGGAGGCGACACTGGTTCAGGAAACCTCGGCATAGTTTTGCGTCACCGTTATAACGGGGGGGTTTGGCCAACCGTGGAAGGGGGTGAGGACCAGTACTGGAGGAGGAGCAGCCGCGGCTGCCTGGAGCGCAAGTAAGCGGCCATCAACTGAAGCCATGTAGCTGAGGATGTGACTTTGTGCGTCCTGCTGCTGCGCTAACTCTTGCTGTAAGCCAGCCAGCTGGGCCGCATTACCAGGATTGGAGGTTTGGAGAGCGGAGAGATGCGCGTCCATCGATTTCATGAAGGACATTATGCGCGTTTGGTTCTCGCGTAAAAAAAGTAACTCCTTCTGAGTAGCCGTGACTCCAGCGGGGTCCATGGCCTGTGTATCTGTTACGGGATGTTTTTCGTATGGCAAAAAACAAGGAGAGCACCACGGAGTGGACCCTCTGGGTCACGGCCCCAGAGCCCCTGCGGACGAGCTGGACCAGGTGGAGCCACCCCCTATACAGGGAGTGTTAGGGGCAGGCCCACAAGGGATGGAACCGTGACAGCCGGAGCCAAAGGGACGACTGGGTGAGCACCAGAGGAACTTAGGGTGGAGAGTCAGCGGAGCAGCGGCACGGGAGGACAGAGGTAGGAGACAGAAGGACGCAGACACTTGGAGGGTACGAAGCAGGTGGTGGCTGGAGGCTGCAAGAGAGAGAGAGAGCGGGTAACAGAGGGCACGGACAAGGAGATCACAGGGGCGCGAGCACACCGGGAGGGAGGCAGGGAAATGGAACAGCCAGAGGAGCAAACCCAGAGAGAACAGCAAAAGACCTAACTGAGCAGAGCTAGGAGGTGAAGCGTAGCAGGGCCTGAGAGCGTTCAAGGCGCTGGCCAAAAGGACAGCGGCCCGGGAACGATACACAGGCGTCTTACCTGGGGAGACGCCTGCCAGAAATAGGAGATGGGCGCTGCCATGTTGGGGGCGGAGCCACCGCGTCACATGACGCCGTCAGAGCTCTGGCCAGAGGAGCGTGGGAGCGACTTCGGGGAGGCCGGAGGTCAGCAGCGGGGACGCGCCGGGGAGCGGGTGCGCGCCGGGAGGTGCGCACAGGACACGGCAGGTGAGTATCAGCGGCGGCCGTGACAAGGGGGCTGCAACCTTCAGCTGTCAGCTTCAGCAAGGCTTGTTATCAAAAACAGAGTGGTCCTCACGGGGATCTCACCGAGGTCACTGCTCTCACTGTTATTAGCGGCTGCAGGTGTTGGTGACCGGAGGTAAGCTTTATACCTCCATTCACAGCTGAGCATTCCTGCTGTCTTTTGACAGTGTGGGAACTGTGGCTCTCTGATTGGCGGGGGTGATTTCATGACCGATCAGGAGCAGTGTTTGCAACGCTGTCATGCACATGACAGCATGGCAAATACTGGATGTTCAGGTCCCCCATTCAAGTGAATGGGGTCTGGGTTCGGGTCTGGGTACTGTTCTGGTACTGGAACCTGAACATTTTGTAACCCGCAAGACCCAAACACCTAGGAGTCCGTCCATCTCTACTTATGACCTAAAAGATATTAGTTTCACCAATAAATATCCCAGTAGTAAAGCAGGCCAAAATGGATGCAATAATCTAGGCACTTAATCCCTTAAACCAAGAATGTCAAACTCAAATACACAGAGAGAAAAAAATTAAAAACTTGGACAAAGATACAGGATAACCTTGATATTTATTAAAACAATGTCTATAATTGAGGACGTTTTTCTTTGTTGTGAAGGGTTTAAAGGTGTTGTCTGGTCTAAAATGTGTGTGACTGCAGACTTGTGAATCCTCTCAGTGCATGCACTTAGCGCTGTGAGGATTCTCCAGTGTCAGCGCTGTGAATGGTGGTCACGTGACTACAAGTATGCATTATGCATACTTCTGAGCAGAACCTGACTAGACTGTTTTTGACATGCTCAATATTAGTATATTGCACGAGGCCAGAAAAAGTCTAATTAGGTCCTGGCCAGAAGTTTGCATATTGCATGCTTGCAGTCACGTGACCACCGTTCACGGCCCTTACAGTGGAGAATCCTCACAGCGAGCAGTGTGCGCTGGAGGATTCACAAGTCTGCAGTCACATGGAGTGAGTGCAGATAAGTCATTTTAAATCAAATACCAAGATGACTGTGACAATGCAGTGTAGCTGAAATGGTGACTCCCAGTTATGACACCAGGGAAATGCCATTAGCACTTCAGGTACACAACTGCACAGTCACTATTTGCTGCAGGGGTGAGCGACCTCACAAGGAGAAGTACTAGATTCAGGCACTTTATGCAGGACTCCATTTCTGTTGTAGTGTGCTTTGCTATAGAATGTGTGTATGAGAGAGAGGAGGAGGGGGAGGGGAAGCGAGGTGATGCTGGGGGTCTTTCTCTGGTGCCTTTTAAGATGTTTAAATCAACATAACGCCCTATGTAGGGAAAAGCACTTCATTCATGATATGACAAAATCTCACATGCAAATGGATATGGGAGGCCAAGAAGAAATTTAAAGATTTATTGAAGATAAAATAATTATTTTTTTTCAATTCTATTATAAAGATCGTATGTATAAAAAAAGCAAAATATGACAAAAGTAGAAATGCCATTAGGGGACACTGAGCAAGAAAATGGGGGGCAAGGGGGATGTCACATAAGATTATAAGTGGATAACTGGATCGGTAAGTAAAAGTACAGTTACTCCCCTTAAACATATTAAAAAAACACAGTATGTAAACATATATAAATCCACCCCAAAATACCCTCACAGTGGTGGCAATAATACAGGAAACTGGGCTAGTGACTAAGAAGGCGTGTAATACAGTATATAGGATCCCTCAAAAATGGCATGAACCCAGTGCTGGCTGAGTCAGAGATAAAGTACTAGTAACCACAGCATGTCTTATTTATAAGTCTGGCGCCAAAAATATTCGAGGTAAGTACTATATTGAAATATATGTTACCTGTATAAGGTGAACCGGCCACGGGAAATGTGCTCCAGGCGTCCCTTCACCCCGACGCATGTTTCGACAAAAGCTTCTTCTGGGAAGATGCACTAGATTCATGCACTTTATGCAGGACCTCATTTCTACTGTATTGTTCTTTGCTATAGAATGTGTGTATGAGAGAGAGGAGGGGGGGAGGGGAGGTGATGCTTGGTGTTTTTCTCTGGTGCCTTTTAAGATGGCAAATTTTGGAACTTGAAGAAAACAAGTAAAACGTAAGCACACAAGACTGATATCAAAAGCCTCAAGAATGTAGCAAAGGAAAAAACAAGTGGTATGGAATGAAAATTTAAACAAATCTACAGTGCTGTAATCTGCAGCCCAGGAGAGCAGTATGTGTGAAGAATCCCTGCTGTGTTTCTGAATGGCACAGGAACAGGTACAATTCTCCTGCCCCTTTCTCCCAGCAGAGTCAAGCTTCTGTTACCTGGGGATTTACTAGGTACAGAAGAAAGGTCTTATCTATACTTACACAGAAGCACATCTTGTCTGGTCACCTGCTGGGACTTCTCTTCTCTGATTGGACAGTGCATTGGTGGGTCTGAAGAAGTTCAGGCAAGTACAGTAACATTACATTCACCGTGCACAGGGCACTTACTTGTCTCTGATAGCTGCTACTGCGCAAGTGCCAATTTCAAATGGATTTTTTTTTAATATCAGGATAATCTCGACCACATTAATTATAAACACAGCAAACATGTAACTATACTGCAGGGCAGTGCAGGAGACACGGATGGCGCATGCCTGCAGAAGGCTTTTTTTTTTCAGTATGTACATATAATATTCATTAAGTTAACTAGGGGGCAGGTCGTTGAGGGATCAGGGACCTGTCAGCAGTCTGGATTATGAATACCTAATCAGGACACCACATGAAGCCCCCCTCAGGCCGCCCCAGAGTATGAGCATAACATTAACTCAAAACTGAAAATAAAGATTAAACAACAACCACAAGACAGATTTCATCACCCAGGTATCATTGCAAGGGCTCATACTCATTTGCGAGAAATACGGACGAGTGCAATCTGATAAAAAATCGGATTGCACTTGGACCAATGTTATTCAATAGGTGACATCTCATTTGCGAGTTTTTTCTCAGCCGAAATAGAACTGAGAAAAAAATCACAGCATGCTGCGTATTGCTGCGATTCTCGGACGAGACTCGCCAATGCAAGTCAATGGGTGTGAGAAAAAAAATCGCACCTCACTCGCACCATGCTCACAAAACATTACATATATTCACATAGAATACATACATACATATACACTCACTGGCCACTTTATTAGGTACACCTGTCCAACTGTGTGTTAAGACTTAATTTCTAATCAGCCAATCACATGGCGGCAACTCAGTGCATTTAGGCATGTAGACATGGTCAAGACAATCTCCTGCAGTTCAAACCGAGCATCAGTATGGGGAAGAAAGGTGATTTGAGTGCCTTTGAACGTGGCATGATTGTTGGTGCCAGAAGGGCTGGTCTGAGAATTTCAGAAACTGCTGATCTACTGGGATTTTCACGCACAACCATCTCTAGGGTTTACAGAGAATGGTCCGAAAAAGAAAAAAAATCCAGTGAGCGGCAGTTCTGTGGCCGGAAATGCCATGTTGATGCCAGAGGTCAGAGGAGAATGGGCAGACTGGTTCGAGCTGATAGAAAGGCAACAGTGACTCAAATTGCCACCCGTTACAACCAAGGTAGGCAGAAGAGCATCTCTGAACGCACAGTGCGTCGAACTTTGAGGCAGATGGGCTACAGCAGCAGAAGACCACACTGGGTACCACTCCTCTCAGCTAAGAACAGGAAACTGAGGCTACAATTTGCACAAGCTCATCGAAATTGGACAGTAGAAGATTGGAAAAACGTTGCCTGGTCTGATGAGTCTCGATTTCTGCTGCGACATTCGGATGGTAGGGTCAGAATTTGGCGTAAACAACATGAAAGCATGGATCCATCCTGCTTTGTATCAACGGTTCAGGCTGGTGGTGGTGGTGTCATGGTGTGGGGAATTTTTTCTGGGCACTCTTTGGGCCCCTTGGTACCAATTGAGCATCGTTGCAACGCCACAGCCTACCTGAGTATTGTTGCTGACCATGTCCATCCCTTTATGACCACAATGTACCCAACATCTGATGGCTACTTTCAGCAGGATAATGCGCCATGTCATAAAGCTCGAATCATCTCAGATTGGTTTCTTGAACATGACAATGAGTTTACTGTACTCAAATGGCCTCCTCAGTCACCAGATCTCAATCCAATAGAGCATCTTTGGGATGTGGTGGAACGGGAGATTCGCATCAGGGATGTGCAGCTGACAAATCTGCGCCAACTGTGTGATGCCATCATGTCAATATGGTCCAAAATCTCTGAGGAATGCTTCCAGCACCTTGTTGAATCTCTGCCACGAAGAATTGAGGCAGTTCTGAAGGCAAAAGGGGGTCCAACCCCTTACTAGCATGGTGTACCTAATAAAGTGGCCAGTGAGTGTATACTGTATACAGTATGTATTGTATATATATATTTATATATATAAAAATATACATAATATATATATAAAAACAGAGCCATGAAAAACCTCACAACATTTTATACCTGCTACTTAGTACCTACTGTGTACTTACTTAGTACCGTATTTTTCGGACCATAAGACGCACTTGTTTCCCCCAAAATTTTGGGGGAAAGTGGGGGGTGCGTCTTATGGTCGCAATATACTCACACTGGTGCGGGTGCGGTGGGTGCAGCGTGGCTCTGTAGTGTGGTGGTGGCGGCGGCAGGCTATGCTCTAGTGCAGAGGCAGCGGCTCTCTGTTCTCGGTGGGGCGGAGGCTCCACCAGCATTTTCTCGCAGCCCGGAGGTCCCCGCACATCCGTAGCTGCCATGTTGCGGTGGCCTCCGGGAACATGGACGCCGGGAAGATGGCCGCTGGTCCGGGGATGGCGCATGCTCAGGTGTAGATCTCGGGAGACGAGATTCAAATCTCGGTAACGAGATCTGGTCCCGAGATCTCATCTCCCGAGATCTCGGGACAAGATCTGTACCTGAGCATGCGCCGTCCCCGGACCGGCGGCCATCTTCCCGGCGTCCATGTTCCCGGAGGCCACCGCAACATGGCAGCTACAGATGTGCGGGGGCCTCCAGGCTGTGAGAAAATGCCGATGGAGCCTCCGCCCCTGCACCGGAGCCGCTGCCCCTGCACCTGAGTACAGCGCCCCTGAGCACAGCACCGCAAGCCCCAGCACAGCCCCCAGCATGGCGCCCCAGCACAGCACGGCACCCCACAGCACCGCAGCACAATGCCCCTAGTACAGCACAGAGCCCCCAGCACGGCACCCCACAGCCCCCCTTCCCAGCACAGCGCCCCAGCACAATGCCCCCAGTACAGCACAGAGCCCCCAGCACGGCACCCCACAGCCCCCCTTCCCAGCACAGCGCCCCAGCACAATGTTCCCAGTACAGCACAGAGCCCCCAGCATGGCACGGCACCCCACAGCCCCCCTTCCCAGCACAGCACCCCAGCACAGTGCCCCCAGTACAGCACAGAGCCCCCAGCACAGCAAGGCGCCCCACAGCCCCCCTTCCCAGCATAGTGCCCCCAGTACAGCACAGAACCCACAGCATGGCGCCCCACAGCCCCCCTTCCCAGCACAGCATCCCAGCACAGTGCCCCCAGTACAGCACAGAGCCCACAGCATGGCACTCCACAGCACCCCTTCCCAGCACAGCGCCCCAGCACAGTTCCCCCAGTACAGCACAGAGCCCACAGCATGGCACCCCACAGCCCCCCTTTCCAGCACAGCGCCCCAGCACAGTGCCCCCAGCACAGCACGGTGTCCCCAGCACAGCACGTTGCCCCCAGCATAGTGCCCCCAGCACAGCACAGTGCCCCCAGCACAGCCCCCCTTCCCCAGCACAGCACCCCTGCCCCAGCACAGAGCCGCCACTACACCAGTTTGGGATGGGATTTCCTAGAGGCCACCGCACAAGCCTGGAACACCGAACGACCCCTGTGACCAGTCCTCCACCTGTGCTGGATCCCTTCCCTGGTAAGCTGAATTCGGACTGTAAAACGGACCCCCATTTGACACATTATTATTTTTTTCCCTATTTTCCTTCTGAAAATTTGGGGTGCGTCTTATGGTCCGGTGCGTCTTATAGTCCGAAAAATACGGTACTTACTGTGTACTATTGCATATATATGTGGTATCTAGTGCCCAGAATTGATTTTATGTAGCATGTTACTTATACGATGTTATACTATCCAACTGTGATTATCTGATGTTATGCTGTACAACTGTGATTATCCTATGTCTTACTGTTTTTAAATACATTTTTTAATTACCGTATATTTAATAAAACTTACTATTTATCGCATGTAACTATGCCTTGCATTTGTTCTCTATAGGTTTTTTCTATATATGGGATTAGTTTGAGGACACTTTCTGTGATCTATTTAGAATCATGTGTAATTTGAAATTTCTAACTCTTAAATATGTAATTTTCACTAAATACATAAGCATGATTGATATTTCACAGTGTGCCCCATATTACCCATTGCATACATAGATATCTATCCTAGAATAATATAGGAGTTTATTCTTAGATGATCCCTATTAGATACTTATTGGTCTTGACACCACTGTGCTCGGACATCTGTGAGGAATTGTTGATTTTAAATATTGGGCATCTAAACTATAATTTAAAATATTTTGAATACATTTGTTATTTTAGTTTTGAGTTGTATTGCACCTTATTGGTATCCTGGGATCTTTTGTTTCCCATGGGAACCCAGTTTTTTGGTTTCTTATACCGTTGTGGCCAAAAGTATTGACACCCCTGCAATTCTGTCAGATAATACTCAGTTTCTTCCTGAAAATGATTGCAAACACAAATTCTTTGGTATTATTATCTTCATTTAATTTGTCTTAAATGAAAAAACACAAAAGAGAATGAAGCAAAAAGCAAAACATTGATCATTTCACACAAAACTCCAAAAATGGGCAAGACAAAAGTATTGGCACCATCAGTCTAATACTTGGTTGCACACCCTTTAGCCAAAATACCTGCGACCAACCGCTTCCGGTAACCATCAATGAGTTTCTTACAATGCTCTGCTGGAATTTTAGACCATTCTTCTTCGGCAAACTGCTCCAGGTCCCTGATATTTGAAGGGTGCCTTCTCCAAACTGCCATTTTTAGATCTCTCCACAGGTGTTCTATGGGATTCAGGTCTGGACTCATTGCTGGCCACCTTAGAAGTCTCCAGCGCTTTCTCTCAAACCATTTTCTAGTGCTTTTTGAAGTGTGTTTTGGTCATTGTCCTGCTGGAAGACCCATGACCTCTGAGGGAGACCCAGCTTTCTCACACTGGGCCCTACATTATGCTTCAAAATTTGTTGGTAGTCTTCAGACTTCATAATGCCATGCACACGGTCAAGCAGTCCAGTGCCAGAGGCAGCAAAGCAACCTCAAAACATCAGGGAACCTCCAACATGTTTGACTGTAGGGACCTTGTTCTTTTCTTTGAATGCCTCTTTTTTTCTCCTGTAAGCTCTATGTTGATGCCTTTGCCCCAAAAGCTCTACTTTTGTCTCATCTGACCAGAGAACATTCTTCCAAAACGTTTTAGGCTTTTTCAGGTAAGTTTTGGCAAACTCCAGCCTGGCTTTTTTATGTCTCGGGGTAAGAAGTGGGGTCTTCCAGGGTCGCCTACCATACAGTCCCTTTTCATTCAGATGCCGACGGATAGTATGGGTTGACACTGTTGTACCCTCGGACTGCAGGGCAGCTTGAACTTGTTTGGATGTTAGTCGAGGTTCTTTATCCAACAACCGCACAATCTTGCGTTGAAATCTCTTGTCAATTTTTCTTTTCCGTCCACATCTAGGGAGGTTAGCCACAGTGCCATGGGCTTTAAACTTCTTGATGACACAGCGCACGGTAGACACAGGAACATTCAGGTCTTTGGAGATGGACTTGTAGCCTTGAGATTGCTCATTCTTCCTCACAATTTGGTTTCTCAAGTCCTCAGACAGTTCTTTGGTCTTCTTTCTTTTTTCCATGCTCAATGTGGTACACACAAGGACACAGGACAGAGGTTGAGTCAACTTTAATTCATGTCAACTGGCTGCAAGTGTGATTTAGTTATTGCCAACACCTGTTAGGTGCCACAGGTAAGTTACAGGTGCTGTTAATTACACAAATTAGAGAAGCACCACATGATTTTTTGAACAGTGCCAATACTTTTGTCCACCCTCTTTTTCATGTTTGGTGTGGAATTATATCCAATTTGGCTTTAGGACAATTCTTTTTGTGTTTTTTCATTTAAGACAAATTAAATGAAGATAATAATAACAAAGAATTTGTGTTTGCAATAATTTTCAGGAAGAAGGGGAGTATTATCTGACAAAATTGCAGGGGTGTCAATACTTTTGGCCACAACTGTATGTATTACATAGTTACATAGTTAGTTAGTTACATAGGTTAAAAAGACCTAGGTCCATCAAGTTCAACCTTTCTCCACCAATTATACATTTTGTCACTAAATTGCCAACAATGTTATGCTTAGTGAGGAAATCATCCAGCCGTTTTAAAAAGCTGTTATAGTTTCTGCCTTTACTACTTCTTATGGTCGGCATTCCAAATTCTGACTGCTCTAACTGTAAACAGAACCCTTTCTTATTTAGTTGCCTGAATCACCTTTCTTCTACCTGAGTGCCCCCTGGTCCTTAGTATGACACCTTTGTTGTCGCTTCTGTGCTTGCTGTTACTACTGCTGCTGATGTTACAACCAATTTTATGAAATGTGAAGGCTCCAGGTTGAGTCTGAATCTGGTGGACTGCCTGTAGTTGAAGTGGTGTCAGAGCCCTGTTATACTATCTCTAATCTGGGGAAATTGATAATGTCTGTAAAGTGCTGTGGAATTAATGATGCTATGTAAGTGAGTAAAATAAATTGATGCCACTTTTCCTGTTGTCTGGCCCCTAATTTTTGAAAATGTTTGGACTCCAAGTTGGATCTCCTTCATGTGTCTTGCCTAAATTTGGCAAGGCACTCAGACCACCAGTCCTACATCTGTTACTCATCCATCTGTTTCAGCTACAAATGCTGCTCCAAGATCTTTCCCAGGCCCTGTCCCATGCTGAAATGTGAAATGTGGCCTGCTGGCTGCAGCACACAATTAGCACAAAGGATTTCTCTACTGAAATGTAGTCTGCTTTCTGTAGCACGCTACTACTGAAAACGATTTAGATTCAGAAATGTGCACTCCAGGCTGGCGAAAAACTAGTAGAACCAAATATTTATATACTTATATGTGGCCTTGTTTCAGGAAAATGCTATTGACACTAACAATTTTTATTTTTTTGAAATGTGGACTCATGCATGGCAAAAAAATACTACCAGCACAAAATATTTTTCTACAGAAATGTGATGTTGCTTCTGGACCACAGTATTACCACACAGAATTTAGCCAAGGCTAAAATATTACCAGCACAACATATTATTTTGCCAAAATGTGGCATTGTTTCAGGACAATATTTACATAGTTACATAGTTATTAAGGGTGAAGGAAGACTTTAAGTCCATCTAGTTGAACCATATCCTATCCTAACCTTCCCTAACATGTTGATTCAGAGGAAGGCAAAAAACCCATGTGGCAAACAGTAGGCTTCAGATTGGGGAAAAAATTCCTTCCCGACTCCACATACGGCAATCAGACTAGCTCCCTGGATCAACGCAATATTAAGGAAACTAGTGTATATACCCTGTAATATTATACTTTTCAAGAAAGGCATCCAGTCCCTTCTTAAATTTTAGTAGGGAATCACTCATTACAACATCATATGGCAGAGAGTTCCATAGTCTCACTGCTCTTACAGTAAAGAATCCATGTCTGTGAGTATGCTTAAACCTTCTTTCCTCCAGACATAGAGGATGCCCCCTTGTCCCCGTCACAGGTCTAAGAGTAAAAAGATCATTAGAAAGCTCTTTGTATTGTCCCCACATATACATTGTAATAAGATCACCCCTAAGCCTTTGATTTTCCAAACTAAATAACCCCTTACTGGCCTATAATTTCCAAGTTCAGTTTTTGTCCCCTTTTTGAATATTGGTACCACATTTGCTATACGCCAGTCCTGTGGTATGGACCCTGCTATTATGGAATCTTTAAAGATTAAAAATAATGGTCTATCTATGACTGTGCTTAATTCCTGCAGTACTCGGGGGTGTATTCCATCCGGGCCCGGGGATTTGTCAATTTTAGTGATTTTTAGACGCCGCCGTACTTCCTGCTGGGTTAAGCAGGTGACATTTAATGGAGAATTTTTATCCCTGATCATGTTATCCGTCATGGGATTTTCTTGTGTAAATACTGTTGAAAAAAGTCATTTAGCATTTTGGCTTTTTCCTCATACTCATCCACCATTTCACCCAGACTATTTTTAAGGGGGACAACACTATCATTTTTTAGCTTCTTACTATTTACAGTATGTAGTTAAAAAATATTTTGGGATTATTTTTACTTTCTCTGGCAATGAGTCTCTCTGTCTCAATCTTTGCTGTCTTGATTTTCTTTTTACAGAATTTATTTAATCTTCTGTATTTATTTAATGCCTCATCACTACCTACTTGCTTTAATTCTCTAAATGCTTTATTTTTGTCACTTATTGCACCCCTTACAGCTCTATTTAGCCATAGTGGTTTCCTCCTATTTCTAGCATGTTTATTCCCATACGGTATATATTGTGCACAGGTCCTATTCAGGATGCTAATAAACGTCTCCCATTTTCTTTGTGTCCTTGTAACCCCTCTACTACACATCTTATTAAAGGACACATGAAAACTTATTATTTTGTGATCACTATTACCCAAGTGACCCTCAACCCTTACATTTGATATGCGGTTTGGCCTGTTGGTTAATATTAGGTCTAGCAGTGCCCCCCCTCTTGTTGGGTCCTGAACCAGTTGTGAAAGGTAATTGTTTGTCATAGTTGTCAAAAACCTATTACCTTTGCTTGAACTGCAGATTTCAGTTCCCCAATGTATTTCAGGGTAGTTGAAGTCCCCCATAATAATGACTTCTCCTTGAGTCGCTGCTTCATCTATTTGCTTTATGAGGATATTCTCTGTTGCTTCCATTATTTTTGGAGACTTATAACAAACCCCTATCAGTAATTTATTATTCCCCCCCCCTTATTTCTCCCCACAAGGACTCTACATTTTCATTCGATTCATATATATTATCACAAAGGATGGGTTTTAAGGATGATTTTACATATAAACACACGCCCCCCCTCGCTTATTTGTTCGGTCATTTCTGAACAGACTATAGCCCTGTAAATTATCCGCCCAGTCGTGGCTCTCGTCCAGCCATGTCTCAGATATCCCCACCATGTCATAATTATGTTCCAACAACATTAACTCCAATTCCTCCATTTTGTTGGCGAGACTTCTGGCATTAGTATACATGCACTTTATGTATCTCTCTGTACCTCTATTCTTTCTTAAATTATTAACTGTTCTAACCCCACCCCCATGCCACCCCCTACCCCAATTTCATTATTTGTGCCCAGGTCTCTATCTGCACTGTCTTCCCCTCCTATAAAAGGAATACCCTCCCCCTCAGTTCCTAGTTTTATTTTCAAATGTGGCCTTCTTATTTGCCACTGAAACAGTGTTTTAGCACAAACGATTTGGAGTAGGTAACACTGCGTAACAAATTTCAGGGAAGTTCTTGTCCCTTGAGAAAATTTTATTGTATCTTATAGATTTTGATATGTTGAACACGAATATGTGCTCCAAAAGTCTGTATCATGTAAGGTTTTTAAGAAACAACAGTTTATAGTCTACACTATGACGTCCGAGACACTACATACATTTGCATCGGTGTCAGTAGCAAAAGCAATTGTTCAAAAGTGTTTTGCAGACAACTTTCGTTTATAATCCGTGTCAGATGCTTCTCAAATAAGATTCCAGCAATAGTCAGCAAGCATTGACGTACTCCCCTTTCCCTGGTACCTTTTCTCCATCAGCGCAATGTCTTGGTGAAATCTTTCACCGTGTTCATCACTAACGGCACCAAGATTGGCTGGAAAAAAGTCCAAGTGAGAATGTAGAAAATGCATTTTTAGTGACATACTAGCTGAAGAGCCCGGCGCTGCCCGGGCATAGTAACTAACTGTGGTTAGTTATAACAAATTATAATTATCCTCCGTCCCATAGTCCCACGCCCATATACCCATCATAAATATCCACCATCCCATGGGCCCGTGCCCATATACCCATCATACATATCCTCCATCCCATATTCGAGTGTCCATATACCCATCACACATCCTCCATCCCATAGTCCCATGCCCATATACCCATCATACATATTCCCCATCCCATAGTCCCATATACCCATCATACATATTCGCCATCCCATAGTCGAGTGCCCATATACCCATCACACATCCTTCATCTCATAGTCCCATGCCCATATACCCATCATACATGTCCTCCATCCCATACTCCCGTGCCCATATACCCATCATACATATCCACCATCCCATAGTCCTGTGCCCATATACCCATCACACATCCTCCATCCCATAGTCAACCATTATGACATCATAATGAGTGGCGGAGATTGCAACCTACTGTATGATGACATCAGCGTCGCCATGGCAACCATTATGACATAATGAGGGGTGGTGCTTGATACACACACACTTTTTCCCCATTATGTAGATAGGGGCAAAATTGTTTGGTGAATTGGAACACGCAGGGTTAAAATTTCACCTCACAACATAGCTTAGGACACTCTCGGGGTCCAGACATGTGACTGTGCCAAATTTTGTGGCCATAGCTGCGATGGTACGGATGCCAATCCCAGACATACACACACACATACACACATGCATACATACACACACTTGAGCTTTATATATTAGATTGCATTTCATCAAATGATATGCTGTGAGCATGTTGTTCATGAGTTGTTCAAAATTCGGTGCCCTGCTGTTGCCAAGGAAGTTGAAGGTCACATTTTTAAAGGCTCTCCATGCCACTTGTTCAGCACCTTGCAAAAGACCATCAATGTTACAGTCATTCATTATATCTCTGAGTTGTGGGCCAATAAAATATCTTCTTTAATCTTTGCATCACATATTCTTTGAAATTTCTGTCTCAAGTAAGAAAAGGCTTCCGATTCCTTGTTCATTGCTTTGACAAAATTCTTCATAAGCCCAATTTTAAAATGCAAAGGAGGGAGAAGTATCTTTCAGTCCAAGAAGAAGTGCAACAACTTTTAGATCACCACATATGTTCCAGTTATAATTTCTATAATTAATGTGGGTTAACAGTAACTCCATATTCTCATACGTTTCTTTCATGTGTACAGCATGTGCAATAGGTATAGAAGGATAGATATTTCTTTTGAGTAGTAAAACAGCCTTCCGAATTAAAACTGACGAGTCAATGAACAGTCGCCATTCCTTCGGCTCATGTTTGCATCCAAGAGCACCAAACAACCGCAAGACATTGTTGCAAAAGGTTAAACTGTCGACATGATTGAAAAATTGATTAAGGTCTTCTTGAGGAATGCAAAACACAGAAACTCTTGTTCCTGGTAATAAGAGATTCCGTTCTTGTAGCCTTGATCCCAATAATTCTGCCTGCCTCTTTGACAATTTCAAATCTCTGATCAAGTCACTCAGATCAGCTTGACTGAACAGATGTGGATTAGATGTAGAAGTTTCAAAGTCTGGGTCTGCAGCAGTTTCATTTTCCACTGACATTGTTAGTTCATCTTCATCGTCCTCCATTGTCCATACTTTGGGCAGCTTTGGAACACAAAGACTTTCATCGTGTGCCACTGGTCTTATGGCTGAAGGAATATTATGATATGCTATTGATTTCTTGTTCTTTGCTGAATATCCTGTTACATTTGTATGGCAGTATTAGCAATCTGTTACATGATCTCTCTGCTCTCTCCATATCATTGGGACAGCGAACGGCATTGAAGGTTGTGATCCATTCAGCCATGCTCTAAGGCTGGTTTCACATTCGCGTTAAAACGACGCTGCGCACTGCGTCGTTAAGCCCCGCCCCGATCCGGCTCCCTGCCCGCCCCATCCGGGATCACCGCCTACTTTCGCATTTGCACGCATAAGATCGGCGCACCCTATCTTTAGCATAGGGTGCGCAGATCATGCGCTGCCAGTGTGAAAGTAGCGTGCTGCGCACTTTTGACGGTGAGCCGTGCGCGCCGAAATGCAGCATGTTGCACTTCGGCGCGCACGGCGCACCGTCAAAAGTGCGCAGCACGCTACTTTCACACTGGCAGCGCATGATCTGCGCACCCTATGCTAAAGATAGGGTGCGCCGATCGCATGCGTGCAAATGCGAAAGTAGGCGGTGATCCCGGATGGGGCGGGCAGGGAGCCGGATCGGGGCGGGGCTTAACGACGCAGTGCGCAGCGTCGTTTTAACGCGAATGTGAAACCAGCCTAAGTATGTCAGTTTTGTCTTTTGATTCCTCCCCTGCCCAGGAAATGTGGTATGCTCCATACATGGTCAGCCGGATGATTCAATGCACCTGTGCGGAATTCGCATAAGTGCTTGCATATTTATAGATTAGTGATTTATGTTATTTCACTGGAAAATTCAGAATTTACTGTTTCAGAAAAAGTTCATATATGAGTTTTTAGAATTATAACAGAATATTATAATGTTTCGTATCATTTCTCAAAAACCTTATGTGATAGGAAAAATCTGAAGTAATTTCTGAAATCAGCATGAAAAAATCTATCAGGAACATTCACAATTGTCTGAGGGACAAAACCTTGTTAACACAGTGTAATTGGACCTCATGGCTGCAACACTGTATTAGGCCTAGAAATTCTTAAGTGGAAATCTGGCCTTCTGATTTGCCACTGAAACACAGTTTTAGCACAAACTATTTGGAGTAGCTAATGGGGCCTCCGAAGACTGCCACACAGTTTTTGCACAATCTGCTTCGATGCTGGAAGATCGATTTCACACAGGGTAAGTTCGCTTTCAGCACCAGCATTATCGTAGGAGTGACCTTTCTGCACTGTGACACAGAGTAAACGGCGCCAGCAAAAAAAGATGTCCGCTTTTTATATGGCCAGGGACATGTGACTTTGGCAACCAATCACAGAAGACTTTGTGTCTAGATTTTGTGGATTGTTTCTGCACCCTGATTGGTTGCCGAAGTCAACACATAATAATAATCTTTATTTATATAGCGCCAACATATTCCGCAGTACTTTACAGTTTAACAGTTTCAAAACACAAGTCATAAGCAACAATGTTAACAATGCAATCATTAAAGCAAAATAAGACGATCCTGCTCGTGACAGCTTACAATCTACAATGAGGTGGGGGAGGTGCAAAGTACAGGTGTGTATTTACAATGATGTATATACAATGATGGTCCAGCCATCTTGAGGGAGTGAGGGATGGATGGAGCTGATGAATAGGCTACACACGCACACACACATAAAGTGACTAAAGGGGGTTTTACACATAGCGATATCGCTAGCAATATCGCTAAAGCATCACCGATTTGGTGACGCAGCATCGATATCGCTATGTGTGATACTTACCTCCGACCGGCTCCCCCCGCTGTCTGTTGTTGATCGCGCAGCTCCATTTCTTGTCGGCTGCTTCCTGCTAGGCTTCCTGCTGGCGCTGACGAGCGACACGTGGACGCGGACGGGAGGACGTCAGGATCGCCGCATCTGAAAGGTAAGTAACGACCGCTGTATCTCCTGTGAGTTCATTTTCCACTTCACCATTGAGGTCTGATGAACTCCCTCTTCTGGTGAAGGAAGGTAGTGAGGCTGATTACCAAGCACCTGTGCAGGATGATGATGACTGGGTGACTGGAATTGCTGACTGGATATAAGGCAGCCGAAGCCCTTCTGTCTTGCTGGTGATCTCTCTGAGGGATTCTAGGAGACCAGTCTGATTCCTGCTCCTCAAAAGCTAAGTTTTCTGCTCTGCTTTTTGCATTTGTGTTTTGGTTTTGTTTTGCCTTGTTTTTCTGGATTTCTGCCATTCCCTGCTGGGGTGAGCTGAATTCCAACTGAATGAACATCCTCCAAGGCCGGTGATTCCATAATTTTTGCCAGTGGTTGTATAGTATACTAGATGGTGGCCCGATTCTAACGCATTGGGTATTCTAGAATATGGCCAATTCGCATGAATATTACTCCTTCTTATCCAAAATGAAGCGATCCACAATTATATTAAAAACATGTAACTTTATTAAACCATCCAAAACAAACATTAATTTTCCTATCCAGAAAAAATCATATCATTGATCTCACAGGATATGATTTTTTCTGGATAGGAATATTAATGTTTGCTTTGGATGGTGATTAAACTGCTATTCTTAGTGTATTATTAATGATACTTATAGGGGTTTTACACTAAGCGATATCGCTAGCAATATCGCTAAAACGTCACCGGTTTTGTATCGCTATGTGTGATACTTACCTCCGACCGGCTCTCCCGCTGTCCATCGCTGATTGCGCGAGATCGGGCGGCTCCATTTCTCGTCGTCTGCTTCCTGCTGGGCTTCCTGCTGTGTGAGACGAGCGACGCGTGGAGGCGGGCGGGAGGACATCAGGATCGCTGTGTGTGAAAGGTGAGTATCGTGCGCTGCGTCGCTGCTGCATCGCTGTGAGATCTTTCTGTATGAAAGCTCACTAGCGATCATTTAGCGATGCACCAGCGATCCTGACCGCGTCGGATCGCTGGTCGGATCGCTGGTTCATCGCTAAATGTAAAAGGGCCTTTGGTTTATATGAAATAACGCTTTGGATATGCGTATGGATTAGAACCTCCATTGTTAATTTCTGCTTTGTTTTTTTCCCCTTTTGGGGTATGTTATCAGGAAACAATGAATATGTAGCCAATTTTAAATGTCTTTGCTTTGTTTAATAAAGTTACATGTTTTTAATATAATTGTGGTTCGCTTCATTTTGGAGAAGGAGTAATATTCTTTTTTGTTCGCAAGTGTGGATATTTACTATTGATGCTACCTATGCAGCTTCAATAGTGAAAGATAGAATGTAAAAAAGAATTTAAAAAAATAAAGAAAGGTTATTCTCATCTTCCGACGGCCCCCGGACCCTTTCCTTCCTCTCCACGCGCCCGGCATCTTCTGTTCCCAGTAATGCTTAGCGCGAAGGACGAGAGATGACGTCACTCTCGCGAGAGCGCAATATTATCCACGGTCTTTCGTGCAAAGCATTACTGGGAACGGAAGATGCCGGGTGTGTGGAGAGGAAGGAAAGAGTCCAGGGGCCATCGGAAGGTGAGTATATAACTATTTTTTATTTTAATTTTAATTATATTTTAATTATATTTTTTATAGGTTTATGGTACCCAGGGTCCAGAGGAGTCGCCTCTCCTCCGGACCCTGGCTGCCGGCTAGGACCAGTCATCTCCCAGCGCCGCTGATCTCCCGATGGTAGCGGTGGCGTGCATCCTTTGAATTCCATACTGCGCCTGCGCACTGCGCCTTTCGCTGATTGGCCGCGGACGGCCGGCAGCGACCAATCAGCGATGCGGGATTTCCATTACAGACAGATAGAATTAAACGATTATATAGTAGATACAGTTTAATGATCTTTGTGCCCCCATCTAGCGGCTAAAATTTAGCACTGCGCTTTCCCGATAATCACACATTAAACATTGTGCAGCAGAAGCTAAAAATAATATACAATTACACACAGCACTAGTCAACGAGAATTATACAATCCTAACATACCATATTTACATTGTACAGGACGTGCTTTTTAAAGGAGTTAGATGCCGATACTGTTCATTGTAACCCCTTACATTTGCGGTCATTCAAAATTATAACTTGTCCTGCAAAAAAAACAAGTTCTCATATACAGTGGGGAAAATAAGTAGTTATTCACTGCCAATTTTGCAAGTCTTCCCACCTACAAAGAATGCATTTATGATAATGAAACCTATGCATGAACATAGTAATGATCTCACAATGGGACATGATAGAAAGGTCACAGCACATTACTTGCAAAACAGGGCTAAAGATAAAAGTCAAACCCAAACATATCAGTGGCAAATAAGACATCAAGAGAGGCAGTCAGCCCAACACAAGACACCCTGAGTCCTTTAGGCGCGTTTCGCTCTTCACATACACTGCTTCATCTTAAATCAATGGAGAATGTGATTTTCTGGTATTTATTTTTAAATTCTGTATCTCTCAGTTGAAGTTTACCTGTGATAAAAATTACAGACCTCTCCATTCTTTGGAGGTAGGAAAACTTCCACTGTAGCTATCTCGACAGAAAAATAAAAAACGTTTTAGCTCTGGGAATAAGAGAAGGAAAAACAAAAGTGCAAAAATGACAAACACAAAAAGTAGAAAAAAAAATATTTTCTATAAGTTAGACAGCCATAAATAATGTACAATAGTCATCAATTATCTGAGTCTTCAATAAAAACTCTCTTTATTGCAAACACATATTAAAAAGTCGCAATTCCAGAGCCAGATGTGGCTAACAAATTGGTTTTAGACAGGTTTCTTTCATTGCGCACGTATTTAATGTATTTCTACAATAAAGAGTGTTTTTATAGATATGAAGTAATTTCAAAGACACACTGGCCATGCTGAAACCTTTACGTGGGTAAAAATGTATACATGCGCACAAAGATCTGTAAGTTAGTAAAGTGGTATCTATAGCAAGGAATCTACGACTATTCTGCATTGCCAAACTGCTGATATCTGCAATTTCCAGCATTCCACTTTGTCCTATCAGTCATGGTAGTCTTGCTGCAGAAAGATAGAAGCTGCTTTTGCCAATGAGAGAGGGCAGCCTAGGAGAGGAATGCTTTTAATTTTTTAGCTCTTCTAATCATCCTGCTATGTACTGATGTCATGCTTGTTGTCATGTTACCTTCCTACAGCTAAGGGTACTGTCACACTTAGCGATATCGCTAGCAATATCGCTATAACTTGTGATGTTATAGCGATATTGCTAGCGATATCGCTGTGTCTGATACTTACCTACGACCCGCTCCCCCGCTGGTTATCGCTGATCGCGCGAGAACGTCCTGGACTGCTTCTCGTCGTCAGCTTCCTGCGGCGCTTCCTGTTGAGAGACGAGCGACGAGCGTGGAGCCGGGCGGGAGGAGGTCAGGATCGCCTAGTCTGACAGGTAAGTAGCGACCCCCGACCCCTGCGATGTCGCTGGTGAGATCTGCCTGTGTGGCAGCTCACTAGCGACCACTTAGCAATGCACCAGCGATCCTGACTGTGTCATATCGCTGGTCGGGATCGCTGGTACATCGCTAAGTGTGACAGTACCTTAAATGTCTTGCCATGGTATACCTGGTGGAGAGGGGACAAAAGGCCATTTTGCAACAAAAGAAAACACCAACATTATAAATGGCACATGACAGCTGGCATCCTATAGGAATTGCCTAGGAGTTGACCTCCTGCTATGGCTGAATAGCAAGTTTAATACACAAAATGATGATGCAAGGCGGCCTTTTTACTCATGGTTGGGGGGGATGTTGGGGTGACATACAACATATGAACTTCTTATGTCTTAAATATTTCTTCCTTTCCATTTTTAAATACTAGTAATTGCTTTTTTTAAAGCTCTCTTCACTTCTTTATTTCTCAAGCTATATATAACTGGGTTTACCAATGGAGGCAGCACGCTGTTGATAATAGATGAAGCTCGGACGACTGTAAAAGATTCTCCAGACTTTGGGCCATTGTAGCTGAAAATACCTGTTAAGTAAAAAACTGTGACGACCATGAGGTGGGAGGAACATGTGGAGAAGACCTTCTGTCTTCCCTCTGATGAGTGGATTTTCAATATGGTGGAAATGACACGGACATAGGAGTTAATCACAACTAAAAATGTGGTTACTCCTAGCATCACTGTGTCTACTCGTATGACTATCTGACTATTGTATATGTCACTACAAGCAGCTTCCAACATTGGAAGAACGTCACAGAGAAAGTTGTTGATATGACGAGGTCCACAAAATGATAGGTTCAAAGTCATAAAGGTGTGAAGCATGGAGTTTATCAAACCAAGGAGGAAACATCCTGCCACGATGAAAGAACAGGACCTTTTGTTCATAATTTGTACATAATGGAGGGGGTTACATATGGCTATATATCTGTCGTAGGCCATGGCAGCCAGAAGAAGACCTTCTGTCGCTCCAACACAGATAAAGAAATAAAGCTGGATAAAGCATCCGGTAAAGGATATTTTTCTGTTCCCTGTTACAGCATTTACCAGCATAGCTGGGAGGGTGACTGTAGAGTAACACACATCTAGGATGGACAAGCAGCATAAGAAAAAATACATTGGAGTTTGGAGTTGGCTGTCTACCTGGATGATACCAAACACAGACAAGTTACCAACAAGAATCATGACATAAGCTATAGAAATTAAAAGTGAACAGATCATTGATCCCTTGGAGAATCCCAGTAGAATAAAGGCATCCATTGACGTATTGTTTTCAGATTCCATTAAAAGGTCTAAGGAAAAAAAGATTATGGTGTTAATCTGATAATCTGATAGACCATTAGGGTCAACATTCTACATCTTGGTGGTTGATTTTAGATATCACAATATTACGGTAGTGGGATGTCAACTCAACTATAGTAAGTATGTCTAAGAAGAGGGACCCACTAGTAAGTGATTGCACGATGATTAAAAATCTTTAAATATGAAAAAAATCAATGATTTTAAAGGTGAATTACTCCCAAAGTTACCTCTTTTAATATTATTTATACAGTCATGGCCCAAAGTGTTGGCACCTTTAAATTGTTCGAGAAAGTGTAGTTTTTCTCCAAGAAAATTACTGTAATTACACATGCTTTGTTATACATGATTTTTTTTTTTGGGGTGAAAGATAGTGAGATAGCCACAATACCCCAATGCTGACTTCCTATACATTACCTGAAAAGATGTGTATCTTGTACCATGTTTGCCAGTAGATAGAAGAATATTCAGGATTGAGAGTCCTCAGTAGTTGATACCTTTTAATGGCTAGCTGGAAAGATAGTAACAAATTGCAGCTTTCGAGACTACTCAGGTCTCTTCATCAGTCAACGCCCCATTGGGGACATTGATGATAATGTCAGCAAAGTGCTGTGGAATTAATGGTGGTATTTAAGTAAACAAATTATATTCTACCCTCACATAGTATCATTCATTGCCTTATAACTTTGCCACCCAGTACTCTGCAATCAGCAGCTTCTTGCTACTGGAGAAGTTTGTCATTTGGTAAAAACCTGTGTGATCAATTACGTTCCTAGACGAATATTAATGACACGGCATCTACAGCATTTAGCAACTCAGATACAGAGTGTTGGTGGCAGAAAAAAATGAAAACAATAGTACTCTAGCTGCCCAAGCTAGTAACCATGGACTCTGCCCTGTCCTTCAAACCACACATCCAAGCTCTTTCTACCTCCTGTCGCCTCCAGCTCAAAAATATTTCCAGAATCCGTCCTTTCCTCAACCCTCAATCTACTAAAATGCTTGTGCACGCCCTCATCATCTCCCGTCTCGACTACTGCAACATCCTTTTCTGTGGTCTCCCTGCTAACACCCTCGCACCTCTCCAGTCCATCCTTATCTCTGCTGCCACACTAATTCATTTCTCTACCCTTGCTACTCCTCCGCTTCTCTCCTCTGCAAATCTCTTCACTGGCTTAAATTCCCTCAGCGTATCCAGTTCAAATTACTAATACTGACCTACAAGGCCATCTATAACCTGTCTCCCCCATATGTCTCTGAACTAATCTCCCGATACCTTCCCCCACGTAATCTCCGGTCATCCCAAGACCTCCTTCTCTCCTCCACACTTATTTGCTCCTCACCCAACCGCCTCCAAGACTTCTGCCAAATAGCCCCCATCCTCTGGAATTCTTTGCCCCAACTTGTTTGACTATCAACCACATTCGGATCCTTCAGGTGGAACCTGAAAACCCACCTCTTCAAGAAAGCCTACAGCCTGCAATGACCCCGCTATCTCCTCACCACTACCGGAGATATCACCTCAACCAACATCGGAACTGCTGCAACCCACCAACCTACTGTCTCCTTCGCCACCATCCTGTAGCATGTAAGCCCGAAAGGGCAGGGTCCTCTCCCTTCTGTATCAGTCTGTCATTGTAAGTTTGTTTACTGTAAGTAATATCTGTAATTTGTATGTAACCCCTTCTTATGTACAGCACCATGGAATCAATGGTGCTATATAAATTAATAATAATAATACCTTTATTATCCTGTCTTATCTTGACCTCCAGCAGTAAAATAGAGCTATCATGAAATAAGATAAGATACGATACACTTTATTGATCACGAGGGATCATAAATAAAATCATCCTCTACTAAAGGTAATGAGATGGCCCAGCTTAAATTGTCCCAGTCTACACAACAAAGCTGACAAGTGAGCTGCAACTGCACCCAACAGCCTATTGAGTGTGCTCTAGTGCCATCGTGAAAACAGCATTATTTAAATATTTGTTTGATTTGCATAGCAACAAGAAAAGGACAATTAATTATAGAAAAGAAAAAATAGTAATAAATACTAAAAAATATACTAGCCAAGTGGTAGCATTGGAGAAATGTAGAAAGTTTTGCCCCAGGATGTACAACAATTGCGGTGTTCCATTTATTGTTCAAAATTTTTTTTTTATTTAAATTTTTATTATTTTTTGTTTCAAGACTCTCTTTACATCATTATTTCTCAAGCAATATGTGATGGGATTCACCAATGGAGGAAGGACACAATATACAATAGTTGACGCTTGAACATCATAAAATGAACACCTGGTGTGTAGAAATCTGTGACAACAATGAGGTGGGAGGAACATGTGGAAAAGACCTTCTGCCTCCCCTTGGAAGAGTGAATTTTCAGTATGGTGGATATTATATGGATGTAGGAGTTCATCACAACTAGAAACATTGAGGCACCTAGCAAGGTAGTGTCTATACGCAGTAACATATGAATGGTCTTGGTATCACTACAAGCAGCTACCAACATTGGAAGGACATCACAGAAGAAATTGTTATTGTGCCATTTATCAGAAAAACCTCAGTTTCAAGGTCATCAAGGTGTGAGACATGGAATTCAAGCACCCAATGAGGCAACATTCAGCCACAACATAGAAGCAGAACAGCCTATTCAGTTTAGTGGAGTAACGTAAAAGGCTACATATGGCCACATATCGGTCACAAGTCATGGCACTGAGAAGACTCTCAGTCCCTCCAACATCATGTCATGGGTTTACTGTGACAGAGAGAAGCCATAAGACCGCAGCGTATGATTTCTTCTACTATATTAAACAGTGCAGGTTTATTTTAGCAGTCCAGGGGTTAATCTGCTCAGTTAAGAGCTCCTACTAGCTTTCCTGCATTAAGTCTCAGCTGTTCACTGTTAGCCACTCCCATCTCCTATATTATCTGGGTCCTGGCTAGCACTCATTGTCAGAGTAGCGATGCTGGATGGCTGGAGGTTGTTGGTGGTGGTTATTTGAGAAGGCGTTTGGTGGATTTGTCTATGACTGTTTCTTGGTTTTGGGTGTGATAATTCCCATTCTTCCCCATCCTGCACTCCCTGGAGCATTCCTCTGTTGTTTGTATGAATATATTTGTATGATTGGTATTGTTTGTTATTCCTGTTCGTATTACCTTGTTAGTCTGATTGGTGTTTTATGGTACACTTCTACTCTCCTATTCACTGAGTGGGGGAAGGGTACAGACAGAGGGCAGATTCAGGAGCCAAGGCAAGGTACGTGGCCCTGGCGTATTCACCATCAGAAGTAATCCAGGGAACAGGGCAATCTAGGGTGCCCCTAGCGTTAGGGGCAGGGAAAATGCCCCTGGTTCCGGAACACCCGACAACAGAGTCGTGTCACAAACAAAGAAATAGAGCTTTAAAAAAACATTCAAGAAGTGATATTCCTCTGCTCCTTGTCATAGCATTCACCAGCATAGTGGAGAGAGTGACCGTAAAGTAACAGACATCTAAGATGGATAGACATCTTAAAAAAATATATGGGGTTTTGGGGTTGGCAGGATACATGGACTTTTCAAAAGATTTTGATACGGTGCCATACAAAAGGTTGATACATAAAATGAGAACAAGGGGTCAGTATTGGGCCCGCTTCTTTTTAGCATATTTATTAATGACCTTGTAAGGAGCATAGAGATTAGAATTTCAATATTTGCAGATGACACTAAACTATGCAGGGCAATTAATACAGAGGAGGACAATTTTATATTACAGGAGGATTTATGTAAACTAGAAGCTTGGGCTGATAAATGGCAAATGAGCTTTTATGTGGATAAATGTAATGTTATGCACTTGGACAGAAGAAATAAGATGTATAATTATGTGCTTAGTTGTAAAATACTGGGCAAAACTGTCACTGAAAAAGACCTGGGTGTATGGGTGGACGACAAACTCACATTTAGTGGCCAGTGTCAGGCAGCTGCTGCAAAGGCAAATAAAATAACGGGATGCATTAAAAGAGGCATAGATGCTCATGAGGAGAACATAATTTTACCCCTATACAAGTCACTAGTGTGACCACTAGAGTTGAGCGAAATGGGTCGATAAAATTCAAACGTCGCCGACTTTCGCCAAAGTCGGGTTTCATGAAACGAAACCCGACCTTAGCGTGAGGTCGGCCACGAGGTCGGCGACCATCGCGCCAAAGTCGCGTTTCAAAAGATGCTTTTGCGCCCTTTTTCAGCCAATCAGGAAGAACGCACACTGTGGGCAACGTGATGACATAGGCAGCGGTTACCACCATGTTTGTGAAGGGCATGCAAGTGATTGGCTTGCTTTGTGTGGTGTCACAGGGGGTATAAAAGGGCGTGCACGCCGACCGCCATGTTACTTATGCTGATCTCAGAATAGGGAGAGCTGCTGCTGCTGCTGATTTTGTAGGGAGAGCGTTAGGCAGGGAAGAGGATACCAAAAACTACTTCTGCTGCTAGCGATTTTGCCTGTACAACACACCAGTTACTGTGCAGTGCAAAGGGAGGCTATATTTCGGTGCATCAGCTCTGTTGGTTATTAGGCTGCCTTTTAAGGCTCCCTGATAGCTGCATTTCTGTTTTCACACTGCTGAGCAAACTGCTTTTTTCAAATCGATCCAAATCTTATTGTTTTGACCTGGTGAGTTACTGAGCGTTCACTTTTTCACACACCGCACAGCGGTGTACGCTCCTCTCTCAGTACCGTGTAACGGCTGTTATCACGGCCAAATTGAAGCTATCTACGTGTGTGACTCTGTAAGGAAAAGTCGAGGAGTTTGTCCGTTCTTACAGACCTACACCTTATAGTTTTGTCCATTTTTTAAACAGTTTAGTATATTTGTTGTTTGAGTACATTCAAAACTAGAGAGAGACAGTGTGTGTCAGTCCGTATACAAAAACACGGAGCTTGACAATTTTACATACACCGTACAGTGGTGTACGTGCACGATCCTCTCTCAGTACCATGTAACGGCTGTTATCACGGCCAAATTGAAGCTATCTACGTGTGTGACTCTGTAAGAAAAAATCGATGCGTTTGTCCGTTCTTACAGACCTACACTCTAGGGAGATTCCAATTCTGCCCAATTCTATATACACCTTGTATTTAGTCATACACTAGGCAATTTCTGCCTGTCCCATTGCGGTGTAATCTATACTGGGCCTGAGACAATAGTTCAGCGTCCTCCAATCTACATTGAGATTCAAATTCTCACCAATACTCTATAAAGCTTTTGCCTTCTCATACACCAGCCAATTTCTGCCTGTCACATTGCGGTGTAATCTATACTGGGCCTGAGACAATAGTTCAGCGTCCTCCAATCTACATTGAGATTCAAATTCTCACCAATACTCTATACAGCTTTTGCATTCTCATACACCAGCCAATTTCTGCCTGTCACATAGCGGTGTAATCTATACTGGGCCTGAGACAATAGTTCAGCGTCCTCCAATCTACATTGAGATTCAAATTCTCACCAATACTCTATACAGCTTTTGCCTTCTCATACACCAGCCAATTTTTGCCTGTCACATAGCGGTGTAATCTATACTGGGCCTGAGACAATAGTTCAGCGTCCTCCAATCTACATTGAGATTCAAATTCTCACCAATACTCTATACAGCTTTTGCCTTCTCATACACCAGCCAATTTCTGCCTGTCACATTGCGGTGTAATCTATACTGGGCCTGAGACAATAGTTCAGCGTCCTCCAATCTACATTGAGATTCAAATTCTCACCAATACTCTATACAGCTTCTGCCTTCTCATACACCAGTCAATTTCTGCCTGTCACATAGCGGTGTAATCTATACTGGGCCTGAGACAATAGTTCAGCGTCCTCCAATCTACAGTGAGATTAAAATTCTCACCAATACTCTATACAGCTTCTGCCTTCTCATACACCAGCCAGTTTCTGCCTGTCACATTGCGGTGTAATCTATACTGGGCCTGAGACAATAGTTCAGCGTCCTCCAATCTACAGTGAGATTCAAATTCTCACCAATACTCTATACAGCTTCTGCCTTCTCATACACCAGCCAATTTCTGCCTGTCACATTGCGGTGTAATCTATACTGGGCCTGAGACAATAGTTCAGCGTCCTCCAATCTACAGTGAGATTCAAATTCTCACCAATACTCTATACAGCTTCTGCCTTCTCATACACCAGACAATTTCTGCCTGTCACATAGCGGTGTAATCTATACTGGGCCTGAGACAATAGTTCAGGGTCCTCCAATCTGTATTGAGATTCAAATTCTCACCAATACTCTATACAGCTTTTGCCTTCTCATACACCAGACATTTTCTGCCTGTCACATAGCCTTGTAATCTACACTGGGCCTGAGACAATAGTTCAGCGTCCTCCAATCTACATTGAGATTCAAATTCTCACCAATACTCTATACAGCTTCTGCCTTCTCATACACCAGACAATTTCTGCTTGTCACATAGCGGTGTAATCTATACTGGGCCTGAGACAATAGTTCAGCGTCCTCCAATCTACATTGAGATTCAAATTCTCACCAATACTCTATACAGCTTCTGCCTTCTCATACACCAGCCAATTTCTGGCTGTCACATAGCGGTGTAATCTATACTGGGCCTGAGACAATAGTTCAGCGTCCTCCAATCTACAGTGAGATTCAAATTCTCACCAATACTCTATAGACCCTTTGCCTTGTTTTACAGTACCATATAGCTGTTGTTATTTTGGGTACCATTTTCAAAAAAATGAAGAAGTATGGTGGAAGAGGCCATGGAAGTGGGCGGGGGTTGCCAGCTGGTCCTGATGGTGGTGTTGGTGGTTGTGCTTCTGCTGGTTGTGGCAAAAGCACAATAGCACCTAAGGCATGAGGTGGTGAGCCGGCGTCATTGTCTGGCTCCACAAGGCCTCGTAGGCTCCCTTTTCTGGGAGTAGGTAAACCGCTTTTAAAGCCAGAGCTTCAGGAACAAGTTTTGGCTTTCATTGCTGACACAGCCTCCAGCTCTATCGCCTCCTCTTCTGAAGTTTCAAAAAATAAAAGCACTGCATCGTCAGTGGAGACTCCTGGTCAGGAACAACACCTTTCCTTGTGTCCTTCACCCCTACCAAAAGTGAAGGATGCGGCATGCCACACTACAGATTACTCCATGAAGCTCTTTTCTCATACCATGCCTGGGTTATCAAGACAAATCGTGAATTCCCCAGTCCAAGATGAATCTGACATGAAGTGCACTGATGCACAGCCACTGCTAGATTTATCTGCTGGTACATTCACTCAGAGCACTACATTGTCCTCGCAGTGTACTGAGCCAGAATCTGACCCTGGTGAAGCTCAGGTGCCCCTTCCCGCATACTATACCACCTTACACGGTGACACAGAGGAAAGTGCACATGACATTGAAGAGGAGGTGATGGATGACCCAGTTGTTGACCCAGATTGGCATCCATTGGGGGAAGAGGGTGCCGCTGCCAATAGCTCAGAAGAGGAGTAGGAGCATCCGCAGCAGGCATCGACATCGCAACAGCTGTTATCTGGCAGGCCCGGAGCAGTCCAAAAACGGGTTACAAAAAGCAAAAGAGTTGCAGGACAGCTTGGCCAGACGGTCAAAATAGCACAGCGTGCAAGGCCTCAAAATGTCTTCCATAGTAGGAAGAGTGCAGTGTGGCACTTTTTTGAACAAAATCCTAATGATCAGGCAAAGGTTATCTATAAGAAGTGCGCAAAGACCTTTAGCCGAGGGAAAAATCTGAGAAATTTGAATACCAGTTGCATGCTTAGACATTTAACCACCATGCACTTGCAAGCATGGACGGACTACCAAACCTCACGTACCACATGTGCAACTGCTCCCAAAGAAGGTAGTCAGCAGCGCTACATTGTTTCCCCCACTGTAAACCCACCGTTTAGCACACCACCAGCAGCAAATGTTGAGGTGTCGTCGTAAGGCCAAAGCAGTCATGGAATCACAATGTTATATCAACGAAAGACTGAATCTAGGCCATCAGAAAGAACACCAAGTCCATCACCATCATCAACCCTCTCTCAGTCCGCCATGTCCACCGCTAGTTCTACCATATGCAGCTCTCAAGTCCAGCTCACCTTACCAGAGACTATGAATAGGACAAGAAAGTACTCATCCTCTCATCCGCGTACACTGGGTTTGAACGCCCACATTGCCAAACTAATCTCTTTAGAGATGATGCCCTACCGATTGGTTGAAAGCGCAACTTTCCGCGAACTCATGGCCTACGCAGTACCACGCTATGACCTACTCAGTCGCACTTCTTTTCTCGCAAAGCCATCCCAGCCCTCCAACTTCATGTGAAAGTCCGCATTGTCCATGCACTCAAGAAATCAGTGAGTGGAAAGGTGCACATCACAAATGATGCATGGTCCAGTAGGCATGGCCAGGGCCGTTACGTGTCCATCACTGCGCACTGGGTTAATGTGGTGGATGCAGGGTCCACAGGGGACAGCGGTGGTGGGACAGTGCTGCCTAGCCCACGGTATAGGAAACAGTTGGCTGTTGGCGTTCGACCCTCCTCCTCCAGAAGCGAAAGCTCATCCACAGAGGATTGTCGCACGAGCACTCCATCCGCAGCTGCCAGTTTTGCACACGAGGTGTCCCCCTATCAATCAGCTAGTGGAAAGCGTCAGCAGGTTGTGTTGCAGATGATATGTTTGGGCGACAGACACACCGCGGAGGTACTGGCCGACTACTTTCAGAGACAAATTGAGTCATGGTTGGGCAGTCTACATCTTGAGGCAGGCAAGGTAGTTAGTGATAACGGCTGGAATTTTGTGGCAGCCATAGCTCTTTCAAAACTCAGACACATACCTTGCTTGGCTCACACCTTGAACCTGGTGGTGCAGTGCTTCCTCAATAATTATCCGGAGTTAACAGGCCTGCTCCATAAGGTTCGAAGACTGTGCTCGCACATCCGCCGGTCGCCGGTACACTCCAGTCGTATGCAGAAGCTGCAGCGATTGCTCCACCTTCCCAAGCACCGCCTAATTATCGATGTTGCAACAAGGTGGAACTCCACCCTGCACATGGTTGAGCGGCTGTGCGAACAGAGGCAGGCCGTAATGCATTTGTGGGAGGATACATGGGCAGGCACTTTGAGGGCAGACATGGAGTTGACAGGTGTGCAGTGGTCGAAGCTGAAAGACCTCTGTAAAGTCCTTCAGTGTTTTGAGGAATGCACACGGCTGGTAAGCACAGACGATGCCATCATAAGCATGAGCATCCCACTTAAGCGTCTGCTCATGCAAACTTTGACGCACATTAAGGAGCAGGCATCTGCAGCCGAGGTAGATGAGGAGAAAGAGGAGGAGGGAAACCTTGATGACAGTCAGCCATTGTCTGCTCCAGGACCTCTCCTGGATGAGGTTGTGGAAGAAGAGGAAGAGGAGGAGGAGGATGATGAAGGGGATGATTATTTAGAGGAGGAGGATGCTTCTCGTGGGGCAAGAGAAAATGTTGGCGTGGCAAGGTCTGGTACAGGGTTTGTGCGTGACTGGAGGGATGTGGATTTGCCAGAAAGTGCTCCTCCACCCAGCACTCGCAGTGCATCATTGACACCGGGAACATTGACCCACATGTCAGATTATGCCTTTCAGATCCTAAAAAGGGACCCCCGCATTGCCAAAATAATGAACGATGACGACTATTGGTTGGCCAGCATCCTGGATCCACGCTATAAAGGCAAATTGCAAAACATAATGCCACAGGAGAACCATGACCTAATATTGGCTGACAAACAACAACTCTGGTAAACCGGCTGGTTGAGGCATTCCCACCATACAGCAGCGGTGATGGTTCTCACACGAGCCGTAGGAGCCGGGGGCAGCTTGGAAGAGGTGTTTGTGGTGCACATATCAGAAGAGGCATTGGAGACAGGTGTTTCATGACCATGTTGTGGACTGATTTTTCAAGTCCCGCTCACACGACTGGTAATACTGCATCAATTGAAAGTGACAGGAGACAGCAATTGTCAACTATGGTTACAAACTACTTCTCGTCCCATATCGATGTTCTCCCGCACGGGTCATTCCCATTTGACTATTGGGCCGCTAAAATGGACACCTGGCCTGAATTGGCACAATATGCCTTACAGGAGCTCGCTTGCCCAGCTGCAAGTGTGCTATCAGAAAGAGTCTTCAGTGCAGCTGGATCAATCCTGACAGAAAAAAGGACCCCTCTCTCGACCAAAAATGTGGATGATCTAACCTTCATTAAAATGAACCATGCATGGGTTTCCAAGGATTTTGTCCCACCTTCCCCTGATAACACCTAGGTTGCCAGAAAAATGACTTGCTTTGGTCCTCCTCTTCCTCGCACTTGCCCAATTTTGCCTTTTGCAGCAGCTGAATGTCCAACATCAACATATGCCATTTTGTAAACCTCCCTAACTGGGCTGCCTCCCCCCCCATGGCCGGGGTCACCACCTAGCGCACCCAACCGTGCGAGTGCCGTTGCCCTGGACAGGTGGGTGGGTGGGCCGACGCTTGGGCGCGGGCACTGTCACAGGGTCCCTCATAGTGCAATCAAGTGTCTCTGACGGTGGGGGTGCACACCTGCCGTCAGACACACCGCCGTACTATAAGGGGCCCTGTGCCAGTGCCATCGCCAACGAGTGGGCCCCCCTGCTTGCTCCGGATCACAGCACTTGTAACGTTGAAATACTTACCTCTCTCTGCTCCACCGCCATGACGTCTTCTGCGTGTCCTGACAGTGATATTCTGATCATAGAGCGCAATGACATCACGTCTGAAAGCCCTCTGCCTAAACAGCCAAGAGCAGTGAGATGGAAGATGGGGACGACGTGGAGTCCAGACTAGTACAGGGATTCCCTAGCGAAAGACTTATTTAATTGTTTTCAATGTTGGGACAGCAATTTTTGGGGAGCACTATACTCTGGAGAATGATATATGGGGCCCACCATACACTGGAGCATTCCAAATGTGGACATCAGACACTGGAGCAGCATTTACAAGGCCCATTATACACTGGAGCATTAGAAATAGGGCCTATTATATATGGAGCATTATTTGGGCCCATAAGACAGTGGAGCTTCATCCATGGGGACCAACATGTACTGTAGCATTATGTGGCGCTCATCATATACTGTTTCAAACATTATATGGGACCAATGATTCTGTATGGAGAAATATATGGGCCTCATTACTCTGTATAGCGCACTATGCGGTGCCCATAATACTGTATGGAGTAATATACTGTCCGTTTTTGGAGCTATTGGAGAATTTAAAATCGATATCAGTCATGAGATGTAAAAAGTGAAGTATTTTTCATTGTACTATACCGCTATTTCTCTGCCGTATCAGAGGATCATGAGTTGTGGTATGTGTTAAAGGGGCACTCTTTGGCCCAGGGCACATGAAAACCTGGAGCCAGCTCTACCCCTCCACAACTTTAGCCAAATAACCCCCAGTTTTCAATGCGTAACTATTATTATGAAGTAAATTAAGTTTGACAAGCTTCAGTAATAAAAATTGATGTTTTTGCCATTAAAATGGGCACTGTAGGTGTGTTTAATGTCCTCCACTCCCTGCCGACTTTTCTTCCCCATTGACTTGCATTGGGTTTCATGTTTCAGTCGGCCTTCGACTTTTCACGATAATCGGCCGATTTCGTTCGACCCGACTTTTGAGAAAGCCGGGTTTCATGAAACCCGACTCGACCCGAAAAAAGGCAAAGTCGCTCAACTCTAGTGACCACACTTAGAAAACTGTGTACAGTTCTGGTCTCCAGTGTATAAGGAAGACATAGCTTAACTAGAGCGGTTGCAGAGAAGAGCGACCAAGGTTATTAGAGCACTGGGGGGGTCTGCAATATGAAGACAAGTTATTATTACACTTAAGGCCCCGTCACACATACAGTTGTGGCCAAAAGTATTGACACCCCTGCAATTTTGTCAGATAATACTCAGTTTCTTCCTGAAAATGATTGCAAACACAAATTCTTTGGTATTATTATCTTCATTTAATTTGTCTTAAATGAAAAAACACAAAAGAGAATGAAGCAAAAAGCAAAACATTGATCATTTCACACAAATCTCCAAAAATGGGCCAGACAAAAGTATTGGCACCCTCAGCCTAATACTTGGTTGCGCAACCTTTAGCCAAAATAACTGCGACCAACCACTTCCGGTAACCATCAATGAGTTTCTTACAATGCTCTGCTGGAATTTTAGACAATTCTTCTTTGGCAAACTGCTCCAGGTCCCTGATATTAGAAGGGTGGCTTCTCCAAACTGCCATTTTTAGATCTCTCCACAGGTGTTCTATGGGATTCAGGTCTGGACTCAATGCTGGCCACCTTAGAAGTCTCCAGTGCTTTCTCTCAAACCATTTTCTACTGCTTTTTGAAGTGTGTTTTGGGTCATTGTCCTGCTGGTAGACCCATGACCTCTGTGGGAGACCCAGCTTTCTCACACTGGGCCCTACATTATGCTGCAAAATTTGCTGGTAGTCTTCAGACTTCATAATGCCATGCACACGGTCAAGCAGTCCAGTGCCAGAAGCAGCAAAGCAACCCCAAAACATCAGGGAACCTCCACCATGTTTGACTGTAGGGACCATGTTTTTTTCTTTGAATGCCTCTTTTTTTCTCCTGTAAACTCTATGTTGATGCCTTTACCCAAAAAGCTCTACTTTTGTCTCATCTGACCAGAGAACATTCTTCCAAAATGTTTTAGGCTTTTTCAGGTAAGTTTTGGCAAACTCCAGCCTGGCTTTTTTATGTCTCGGGTAAGAAGTGGGGTCTTCCTGGGTCTCCTACCATACAGTCCCTTTTCATTCAGACGCCGATGGATAGTACGGGTTGATACTGTTGTACCCTCGGACTGCAGGGCAGCTTGAACTTGTTTGGATGTTAGTCGAGGTTCTTTATCCAACATCCGCACAATCTTGCGTTGAAATCTCTTGTCAATTTTTCTTTTCCGTCCACATCTAGGGAGGTTAGCCACAGTGCCATGGGCTTTAAACTTCTTGATGACACTGCGCACAGTAGACACAGGAACATTCAGGTCTTTGGAGATGGACTTGTAGCCTTGAGATTGCTCATGCTTCCTCACAATTTGGTTTCTCAAGTCCTCAGACAGTTCTTTGGTCTTCTTTCTTATCTCCATGCTCAATGTGGTACACACGAGGACACAGGACAGAGGTTGAGTCAACTTTAATCCAAGTCAACTGGCTGCAAGTGTGATTTAGTTATTGCCAACACCTGTTAGGTGCCACAGGTAAGTTACAGGTGCTGTTAATTACACAAATTAGAGAAGCATCACATGATTTTTCGAACAGTGCCAATACTTTTGTCCACCCTCTTTTTTATGTTTGGTGTGGAATTATGTCCAATTTGCCTTTAGGACAATTCTTTTTGTGTTTTTTCATTTAAGACAAATTAAATGAAGATAATAATACCAAAGAATTTGTGTTTGCAATAATTTTCAGGAAGAAGCTGAGTATTATCTGACAAAATTGCAGGGGTGTCAATACTTTTGGCCACAACTGTAGCGACTCACCAGCGATCCCGACAACGATATCAACGTGTCAGGATTGCTGATGAGTCGCTACATGATCGCTCGTCGCGCGGCGTCGCTGTGTACATTAGTTACCAGCGCGCTGATGCAGGGAGATGGTATCTAAGGTACACATCGGGTATCTAAGGGACGTGCGTCACTTAGAAATCCGATGTGTACCTTAGTTACCAGCTCCCTGTATCAGCGCACTGGTAACTAATGTACACATCGGGTTTCTAAGTGACGCACGTGCCTTATATACCCGATGTGTACGTTAGTTACCAGCTGATCGCTGGTCTCCCGCCTGTCACACGCAGCGATGCGTGCTGGCCAGCGGGAGACCAGCGATCAAAGAAATGTCCAGGGCTTTCCAAGAGCGATCAGCGATATCGGCAGGGGGGCCGGTCGCTGATCGCTGTCACACACAGCGATCTCGCTGGTGAGATCGCTGTTGTGTCACAAAACTTGTGACTCAGCAGCAATCTCGCTAGCGAGATCGCTATGTGTGACGGGGCCTTTAGGGTTATTTAGTTTGGAAAAGCGAATACTTAGGGATGATCTTATTACAATGTATAAATATATGCGGGGACAGTACAAAGACCTTTCTAATGATCTTTTTACTCTTAGACCTGTGACGGGGACAAGGGGGCATCCTCTACTTCTGGAGGAAAGAATGTTTAATCATAATCACAGATGCAGATTATTTACTGTAGGAGCAATGAAACTATGGAACTCTCTGCCGTGTGATGTTATAATGAGTGATTCACTACCAAAATTTAAGACGGGACTGGATGCCTTTTTTGAAAATTATAATGTTACAGGGTATATATACTAGATTTCTTGATCCAGGGAACTAGTCTGATTGCCGTATGTGAAGGAAGGAATTTTTTTCTCCAACGTGGAGCTTAGTGTTTGCCGCATGGGTTTTTTTTTGCCTTCCTCTGGATCAATATGTTAGGTTAAGGGTTGAACTAGATGGACTTAAAGTCTCCCATCAACCTTAAATACTAAGTTACTATGTTACTTTGTATGTGTGAGGGAGGTACAGGGCGGTAGTCGTGGCTGAGAGCATTTGCGTTAGCGCACCCTGCCCTCCAATCACATGCACATACTGTCCATAGCTCTGCATACCCGTGGCTTCGTCACCTGCACCGTCAGGGTCCTCTGTACATTTCTGGAGTCTCTATTTCTCCGATTTTTCAGAAAATGAGCCACAGTTCAAATCAACTTTCAAATAAACAAATTTACTGATCCTTGTACACAGCACATTTGTATTCGTTCCAGCATCAGCATCAGTTTCCACATCATGCAACTCTTCCTCTGTCCATGTCTTTCTCTCTGTGTCACTAAGCTCGCTTCCGGGATGGACAGTACCTTTTGGTTCTTCAGCGTCCTCCCTGTGCAGGCTTACTCCTTTTGGGGATTCCCTCGACCCTTTCGCCCCAGCCCTGAGGGCATTAGCCCATGCATTAAACTGCCACATGGTGAGTGACCTGCCGGTACTGCTTAGTCTTCCCTAGCAACTGCAGTTCCCACTAAAGCTGCACCAACAGCACGGTTGCCGCTGCTTATTCTGATGATGTCCTGGCCACCAATACTAGATGGCTGGGCATTACTCTTGTTAACTTTGCGTGACACGGTGTTGCCCAGGGCTAGCTAGCCCAGCCGAGCTGAATGGGCACCCTGGCCCCAACTGAGATCTATCAGGAAGTCCTTCCTGCCTTATCCACCGTGCCCCTCCTATCTTAGCTATTCACATACTAATCCTCTTATTCCTATGTAATTTTCGGCCAGGACCATAGTTATAGCCGAGGACACTGGGGCTCTGGTGTCCTGGCCTCCCCTCACAGAAGAATCACATGCACCATTTGTCAGCATACCTGTGCCTTCTGGTACAGCTTCTTCGGTTTCCCTTTTCTGCTGTGGGAGATCCTCTTCAAATTGGTCAGTAGAAACTGAGACACAGTCAAATTCAATTTCAACAATAACATCTTTACTGGTTTCTTTGCACAGCGCATCCACAGACTTCACATTCTTTATCACAGGCTTCACCAAAACAATGTTCCTTTTCTTTCCCTGCACTACTTTCATGGTCACAAAGCACGGGCCTGGATCAGACCATCCCTGATGATTCCTCGATGTATTCTCTGTGCAGCTTTACTACGGGTATGCTTCCCCCGGTCTGTTTCACCCCAGACACAAGATCATTAATCTCCAGAGTATAAAACCACTGAAAGAGACGTCTGCCCTTCTGAGCTGCCTTCTGACTTTGCACCACATCTTTACTGTACGCTCTCACTGTTTCCGTGAGGTCTCTGGACCATTTCGCCCCGACTCCCAGGGTTTCTGCCCAAAAAATGAGGTGCCACATTCTGAATCTCCTCAAACTGCTGATTTTCCTTTACCGTAGCTGTGGATGGCTGAGGTACACTTCACTTCTAGTTACATGACTGCTGCAGCATCCTAGGCCTATAGCCCGTGTGGATGGTCCTGGTGTCCCTAGCCCTCTGACTAATGCTATCCTTATGCAATACCTTACTATGCAGCATCCCCTCCTATTTTAACCACGTACTTACTCTATCCAATAACTAGGAAACGTGCGCACTAGAATGCCCCCCATCTAGTGACCAAACCTTTGAACTACACTTTCCCTAATATAACAGCATATAAATTTATACTGTACATTACACATAGAATAGTAAAGGTAATACATCTGATGGTGTAGCAGTACCAAGGCGACATAGATAATGGTAACACACATTATTGTGTAGCAGTACCAATAGCATATGCATTAATGTGAGATAAAAGACAAACAATATAACGACATTTCTCTATCCCCCTACACCTACTACAACCCCTGGCAAAAATTATGGAATCACCGGCCTTGGAGGATGTTTATTCAGTTGTTTAATTTTGTAGAAAAAAAGCAGATCACAGACATAGCACAAAACTAAAGTCATTTCAAATGGCAACTTTCTGGCTTTAAGAAACACTAAAAGAAATCAAGAACAAAAAATGTGGTAGTCAGTAATGGTTACTTTTTTTAACCAAGCATAGGGGAAAAATTATGGAATCACTCAATTCTCAGGGAAAAAATTATGGAATCACCCTGTAAATTTTCATTCCCAAAACTAACACCTACATCAAATTAGATCATGGCTCCAACACAAGATATGTCAATTGAAACAAAGGAGAGGATTATCAAACTCTTAAAAGAGGGTAAATCATCATGCAATGTTGCAAAAGATATTGGTTGTTCACAGTCAGCTGTGTCTAAAATCTGGACCAAATGCAAACAACATGGGAAGGTTGTTAAAGGCAAACATGCTGGTAGACCAAGGAAGACATCAAAGCATCAAGACCAGAAACTTAAAGCAGTATGTTTCCAAAAAGGAAATGCACAACAAAACAAATGAGGAGCGAATGGGTGGAAACTGGAGTCAATGTCTGTGACCAAACTGTAAGAAACCGCCTAAAGAAAATGGAATTTACATACAGAAAAGCTAAACGAAAGCCATAATTAACACCTAAACAGAAAAAAGCAAGGTTAGAATGGGCTAAGGAAAAGCAATCGTGGACTGTGAATGACTGGATGCAAATCAAATTCAGTGATGAATCGCGAATCTGCATTGGGCAAGGTGATGATGCTGGAACTTTTGCTTGGTGCCGTTCCAATGAGATTTATAAAGATGACTGCCTGAAGAGAACATGCAAATTTCCACAGTCATTGATGATATGGGACTGCATGTCGGGTAAAGGCACTGGGGAGATGGCTGTCATTACATCTTCAATAAATGCACAAGTTTATGTTGATATTTTGGACACTTTTCTTATTCCATCAATTGAAAGGATGATTGGGGATGATGAAATCATTTTTCAAGATGATAATGCATCCTACCATAGAGCAAAAACTGTGAAAACAGTCCTTGAAAAAAGACACATAAGGTCAATGTCGATCTCAATCCAATTGAAAATCTTTGGTGGAAGTTGAAGAAAATGGTCCATGACAAGGCTCCAACCTGCAAAGCTGATCTGGCAACAGCAATCAGAGAAAGTTGGAGCCAGATTGATGGAGTACTGTTTGACATTCATTAAGTCCATGCCTCAGAGACTGCAAGCTGTTAGAAAAGTCAGAGGTGGTGCAACAAAATACTAGTGATGTGTTGGAGTGTTTTTTTGTTTGTTTGATTTTCATGATTCCATAATTTTTTCTCTGAGAATTGAGTGATTCCATAATTTTTCCCCTATGCTTGGTTTAAAAAAGTAACCATTACTGACTACCACATTTTTTGTTCTTGATTTCTTTAAGTGTTTCTTAAAGCCAGAAAGTTGCCATTTGAAATGACTTTAGTTTTGTGCCATGTCTGTGATCTGCTTTTTTTCTACAAAATTAAACAACTGAATGAACATCCTCCAAGGCCGGTGATTCCATAATTTTTGCCAGTGGTTGTATAGTATACTAGATGGTGGCCCGATTCTAACACATTGGGTAATCTAGAATATGGCCAATTCGCATGAATATTACTCCTTCTTATCCAAAATGAAGCCATCCACAATTATATTAAAAACATGTAACTTTATTAAACCATCCAAAATAAACATTAATATTCCTATCCAGAAAAAATCATATCATTGATCTCACAGGATATGATTTTTTCTGGATAGGAATATTAATGTTTGCTTTGGATGGTGATTAAATAAACTGCTATTCTTTGTGTATTATTAATGATACTTAGGTACAGGTTTATATTAAATAGCACTTTGGATATGCGTATGGATTAGAACCTCCATTGTTAATTTCTGCTGGGTTTTTTTCCCCTTTTGGGGTATGTTATCAGGAAACAATGAATATGTAGCCAATTTTAAATGTCTTTATTTTGTTTAATAAAGTTACATGTTTTTACTATAATTGTGGTTCGCTTCATTTTGGTGAAGGAGTAATATTCTTTTTTGTCCGCAAGTGTGGATTTTTACTATTGATGCTGCCTATGCAACTTCAATAGTAAAAGATAGAATGCAAAAAAGAATTTAAAAAAATAAAGAAAGGTTATTCTCATCTTCCGACGGCCCCTGGACCCTTTCCTTCCTCTCCATGTGCCCGGCATCTTCCGTTCCCAGTAATGCTTAGCACGTAGGACCAGAGATGACATCACTCTCGCGAGAGCACGATATCATCGGCGGTCTTTCGTGCAAAGCATCACTGGGAACGGAAGATGCCGGGTGCGTGGAGAGGAAGGAAAGAGTCCGGGGGCTGTCGGAAGGTGAGAATATAACTATTTTTTATTTTAATTATATTTTTTACAGGTTTATGGTACCCAGGGTCCAGAGGAGTCTCCTCTCCTCCGGACCCTAGCTACCGGCTAGGACCAGTCATCTCCCAGCTGACGTCAGTGCAGCCGGAGATGACGCATGGCAACAGTCGGGAGATCAGAGGCTAGCGCTGCTGATCTCCCTACGGTAGTGGTGGCGTGCGTCCTTTGAATTCCGTACTGCGCCTGCGCACTGCGCCTTTCGCTGATTGGCCGCGGACGGCCGGCAGCGACCAATCAGCGATGCGGGATTTCCATTACAGACAGATAGAATTAAACGATTATATAGTAGATACAGTTTAATGATCTTTGTGCCCCCATCTAGCGGCTAAAATTTAGCACTGCGCTTTCCCGATAATCACACATTAAACATTGTGCAGCAGAAGCTAAAAATAATATACAATTACACACAGCACTAGTCAACGAGAATTATACAATCCTAACATACCATATTTACATTGTACAGGACGTGCTTTTTAAAGGGGTTAGATGCCGATACTGTTCATTGTAACCCCTTACATTTGCGGCCATTCAAAATTATAACTTGTCCTGCAAAAAAACAAGTTCTCATATACAGTGGGGAAAATAAGTAATTATTCACTGCCAATTTTGCAAGTCTTCCCACCTACAAAGAATGCATTTATGATAATGAAACCTATGCATGAACATAGTAATGATCTCACAATGGGACATGATAGAAAGGTCACAGCACATTACTTGCAAAACAGGGCTAAAGATAAAAGTCAAACCCAAACATATCAGTGGCAAAGAAGACATCAAGAGAGGCAGTCAGCCCAACACAAGACACCCTGAGTCCTTTAGGCGCGTTTTGCTCTTCACATACACTGCTTCATCTTAAATCAATGGAGAATGTGATTTTCTGGTATTTATTTTTAAATTCTGTATCTCTCAGTTGAAGTTTACCTGTGATAAAAATTACAGACCTCTCCATTCTTTGGAGGTAGGAAAACTTCCACTGTAGCTATCTCGACAGAAAAATAAAAAACGTTTTAGCTCTGGGAATAAGAGAAGGAAAAACAAAAGTGCAAAAATGACAAACACAAAAAGTAGAAAAAAAAATATTTTCTATAAGTTAGACAGCCATAAATAATGTACAATAGTCATCAATTATCTGAGTCTTCAATAAAAACTCTCTTTATTGCAAACACATATTAAAAAGTCGCAATTCCAGAGCCAGATGTGGCTAGCAAATTGGTTTTAGACAGGTTTCTTTCATTGCGCACGTATTTAATGTATTTCTACAATAAAGAGTGTTTTTATAGATATTAAGTAATTTCAAAGACTCAATGGCCATGCTGAAACCTATACGTGGGTAAAAATGTATACATGCGCACAAAGATCTGTAAGTTAGTAAAGTGGTATCTATAGCAAGGAATCTACGACTATATACTAAGCAGTATATGTTTCCTCCTGGATTAGTGCAGGACCCATATGCTTGTTTCATCTCAAACCTTCATCAGGGGTTAGAAAAGTAACACTCATCAGGGTACAGTGCCTATAAAGATGGAGGACACAGCTAATTAAATTAATTTATATTTTTAATATTTTTCAGCTTTCCATCCCGTGTTTACTTACATAGGACATTTGGCGAAAAGAGACATTTCTGCAACTAAAATGCATAGAAGCAATTCTGCATTGCCAAACTGCTGATATCTGCAATTTCCACCATTCCACTTTGTCTTATCAGTCATGGTAGTCTTGCTGCAGAAAGATAGAAGCAGCTTGTACCAATGAGAGAGGGCAGCCTAAGAGAGGAATGCTTTTAATTTTATAGCTCTTCTAATCATCCTGCTATGTACTGATGTCATGCTTGTTGTCATGTTACCTTCCTACAGCTAAATGTCTTGCCATCGTATACCTGGTGGAGAGGGGACAAAAGGCCATTCTGCAACAAAAGAAAACACCAACATTATAAATGGCACATGACAGCTGGCATCCTATAGGAATTGCCTAGGAGTTGACCTCCTGTTATGGCTGAATAGCAAGTTTAATACACAAAATGATGATGCAAGGCGGCCTTTTTACTCGTGGTTGGGGGGGATGTTGGGGTGACATACAACATATGAACTTCTTATGTCTTAAATATTTCTTCCTTTCCATTTTTAAATACTAGTAATTGCTTTTTTTAAAGCTCTCTTCACTTCTTTATTTCTCAAGCTATATATAACTGGGTTTACCAATGGAGGCAGCACGCTGTTGATAATAGATGAAGCTCGGATGGCTGTAAAAGATTCTCCAGACTTTGGGCCATTGTAGCTGAAAATACCTGTTAAGTAAAAAACTGTGACGACCATGAGGTGGGAGGAACATGTGGAGAAGACCTTCTGTCTTCCCTCTGATGAGTGGATTTTCAATATGGTGAAAATGACACGGACATAGGAGTTAATCACAACTAAAAATGTGGTTACTCCTAGCATCACTGTGTCTACTAGTATGACTATCTGACTACTGTATATGTCACTACAAGCAGCTTCCAACATTGGAAGAATGTCACAGAGAAAGTTGTTGATATGATGAGGTCCACAAAATGTTAGGTTCAAAGTCATTAAGGTGAGAAGCATGGAGTTTATCAAACCAAGGAGGAAACATCCTGCCACGATGAAAGAACAGGACCTTTTGTTCATAATTTGTACATAATGGAGGGGGTTACATATGGCTATATATCTGTCGTAGGCCATGGCAGCCAGAAGAAAACCTTCTGTTGCTCCAACACAGATAAAGAAATAAAGTTGGAAAAAGCATCTGGTAAAGGATATTTTTCTGTTCCCTGTTACAGCATTTACCAGCATAGCTGGGAGGGTGACTGTAGAGTAACACACATCTAGGATGGACAAGCAACATAAGAAAAAATACATTGGAGTTTGGAGTTGGCTGTCTACCTGGATGATACCAAACACAGACAAGTTACCAACAAGAATCATGACGTAAGCTATAGAAATTAAAAGTGAACAGATCATTGATCCCTTGGAGAATCCCAGTAGAATAAAGGCATCCATTGACGTATTGTTTTCAGATTCCATTAAAAGGTCTAAGGAAAAAAAGATTATGGTGTTAATCTGATAATCTGATAGACCATTAGGGTCAACATTCTACATCTTGGTGGTTGATTTTAGATATCACAATATTATGGTAGTGGGATGTCAACTCAACTATAGTAACTTATGTCACTGTCTAAGAAGAGGGACCCACTAGTAAGTGATTGCACGATGATTTAAAATACAATACTTCCCAGCAAAAATCTTTAAAAATGATTTTAAAGGTGAATTACTCCCAAAGTTACCTCTTTTAATATTATTTATACAGTCATGGCCCAAAGTGTTGGCACCTTTAAAGTGTTCGAGAAAGTGTAGTATTTCTCCAAGAAAATTACTGTAATTACACATGCTTTGTTATACATGATTATTTCCTTTGGGTGAAAGATAGTGAGATAGCCACAATAGCTCAGCCCTGACTTCCTATACATTACCTGAAAAGATGTGTATCTTTGTACCATGTTAGCCAGTAGATAGAAGAATATTCAGGATTGAGAGTCCTCAGTGGTTGATACCTTTTAATGGCTAACTGAAAAGATGGTAACACATTGCAAGCTTTCGAGACTACTCAGGTCTCTTCATCAGTCAACGCCCCATTGGGGACATTGATGATAATGTCAGCAAAATGCTGTCGAATTAATGGTGGTATTTAAGTAAACAAAATATATTCTACCCTCACATAATATCATTCATTGCCTTATAACTTTGCCACCCAATACTATTCAATCAGCAGCTTCTTGCTACTGGAGAAGTTTGACATTTGGTAAAAACCTGTGTGATCAATTACGTTCCTAGATGAATATTAATGACACGGCATCTACAGCATTTAGCAACTGAGCTATAGAGTATTTGCGGTAGAAAAAAATCATAACAATAGAACTCTAGCTGCCCAAGCCTTTATCTCGGCCCTGTATTAAAGATAGTTATTTGTCCTGCTTGCAATCATTAGACTGGTAAGGATGGAAATGAACCAAGTAGAGCTGTAGCTTTATATATACAGATCCTTACTGTTTTTCAGACAAAGACACAATCCTGGAATTTATATGAAATGTGAGCAGATCAAGTACAGTTTATAATTTCTAATCAGAGAAATAGGTTATAGTATAATATCTGAATCCTTAGGAAGCACCTCAGTGAGGCTCTGATGGGCATTGCGTTTTATACGTCTCATAGCACTTGGTGAGCCATATATTAATATCAAGGAGCAGCCTGGGGACATAAGATTGAGGAGATCTGCAGGGACATTCAAGACTTATAGAGCGTTGGGAATTTTTAAATTAATTGCATTTGTTTTGTCTGATATAATTTCATAAATTTCTGTTTTAAACAATATCTCATTTAACAAATCCACATGATAAATGTAAAAAAGATTTGTCCCTGAACCACTTCCATGGCTATGTCTTTCAGAAATTGAGTGGATTAAAAAAATAACAGTCGCCATTTACTGTATGCTACACATAAATGCACAAGGCCGTTAATAAATACTCTAGAAGGTTTATCATCAGAATATCCTGCCCGATGTACGGACTTATGAAAAAAACACAGAAAGCTCTGATGTATTGATGATAGGATTGCATCCTCCGCTCCCCGCCACTCACATGGGCTTTCTATACAGTGCAAAGACAGCAGCTTGTCAGCCTGTCACTACTAAAGGACACAGAAGTCAAAGAAAGGAAAAGCTTCTCAAAATACCACAACCTTTATTATCCTGTCTTATCTTGACCTCCAGCAAAAAAACAGAGCTATCATGAAATACGATAAGATAAGATTAATGTTGAGCGATACCACCCGATATTGAAAAATATCGGATCGGATTGGATCGGCCGATATCCTAAAAGTATCAGGTATCGCCGATTCCGATCCTGGAAGTCCAATTCAAGTCAATGGAACAGAAATATCGGAATTTTAAAAAACCCTTTCTTTCCTTGTAGGTTAATTCTACATGAAGAAAAACAACTAATAATAATGTAGAATGTATTGGGGGAGGTGGAAGAGACATTGAAGGCATAGAGGTTTAGCCCAATCAAATGGAATAGCAGGAATTTTTTTTTATTTTAAAGACGTTCGGAGTTACAAAGATATCGACTATGTTAACCTCTTTTATATTTTGTTTATGTATGTTTCACTACTTCCATGCTCTTCACCTTCTTTTTTACTTCTCCCACATTTTCTCCTTCATCATCCTCAGCAGCAGCATCTTTTTCATCAACTTCTTCTTCACCTTATTCATCTTCTTCTTCACCTTCTTCCTATTATTTTTTTTTTTTTTTTACATTCTTCATATTCTTCTTATTCAACTATTATTCTTCTTCATATTCTACTTCTTCATCTTCTTCCTATTCTTCTTCTTCATCATATTCTTATTTGTGACAGGCATTCCTGTAGTTGTTATCTATAAAAGTTTGAAGATTACACCTTCCGTTCTGCCTGTCACAAAAGATTTACAACAGGATTTGTCCGTGTTCAGTTTGGCCTGCAGCAGCAGGCATTTTCCAGGGGCACCACGAGGAGGAACGGACTCACCCCATACACTGCTTAGTCTTCTTCTGCTTATAATTTAGATAATATCATTTGCTCTGATTTTTAGTCTTATGCTTAATGTCCTTCTGCTTTTGGTTTTTCTGCTTCTTTATAGAATCATAGAATCGTAGAGTTGGAAGGGACCTCCTGGGCCATCTGGTCCAACCCCCTGCTCAAAGCAGGATTCGGTAAATCATCTCAGTCAGAAGTCTGTCCAGCCTCTGTTTGAAGACTTCCATTGAAGGAGAACTCACCACTTCTCGTGGCAGCTTGTTCCACTCATTGATCACTCTAACTGTCAAAAAGTTTTTTCTAATATCTAATCTGTGTCTCCTCCCATGCAGTTTCATCCCATTGCTTCTAGTCTTTCCTTGTGCAAATGAGAATAAATTTGATCCTTCTACAATGTGACAGCCCTTTAGATATTTGTAGACAGCTAATAAGTCTCCTCTCAGTCTTCTCTTTTGCAAACTAAACATTCCCAAATCCTGCAACCTTTCCTCATAAGACAGGGTTTGCAGACCGGTCACCATTCTGGTCGCTCTTTTCTGAACTTGCTCCAGTTTGTTGATGCCTTTTTTAAAATGTGGTGCCCAAAACTGGACACAATATTCCAGATGAGGTCTGACCAAAGAGGAGTAGAGGGAAATAATGACTTCACGTGATCTAGACTGTATGCTTCTGTTAATACATCCCAGAATTGCATTTGCCTTTTTTGCTGCTGCATCACACTGTTGACTCATATTCAGTTTGTGATCTATTAGTATACCCAAGTCTTTTTCACATGTGCTGTTGCTTAGCCCTATTCCTCCCATTCTGTATATTCTTTTTTCATTTTTATTGCCCAGATGTAGTACTTTGCATTTTTCCCTGTTAAAAATCATTCTGTTAGTTGCTGCCCACTTCTCCAGTTTATTTATATCTTTTTGAATCCTCTCTCTCTTCTCTAGTATTAGCTATCCCTCCTTGCTTTGTGTCATCAGCAAATTTAATCAGTTTACCCTCAATTCCTTCATCTAAATCATTGATAAAGATGTTGAACAATACAGTTGTTCTGCATCTTGGTGGTTGTCTTCATGTTCTTTGTCCTCTTGGTCATCTTCTTGTTGGTCATCTTTTTGGTCTTCTTCAGTCTTCTTCGGTGTGGTCTTCAGGGTCGTTGTCTTCAGGGTCGTCATCAGGGAGATCCAGAGTGAGAACCAAAAACCATATCCACAAGCTCGAACTTGGAACAGTAGCAGAAGGTACAATAAGGCTGAGGAACTGCTGAGTACCAGCTGACGGTACTGGAAACCGGATGGTTAGCAGAAGGAACAAGAGCAAATGGAACTAGCGAGGACCAGCTGACGGTGCTGGAACCCGGAGGGGCAGCATAAGGAACAAGAGCCAATGGAAAAACTGTGGACCAGCTGACGGTGCTGGAACAAGGTTACTAAGCAGGAGGTACCTGTGCTACAAAGCACTTCCAAGGATCAGCAGACGTTGCTGGAACTCGGATACCGAGAAGGAGGCACCTAGGCCAAAGAAACTGCCGAGAACCAGCAGATGGTGCTGGAACCCGGATGGGTAGCAGAAGCTGCAAAAGCAAATGGAACTAGCGAGGACCAGCTGACGGTGCTGGAACCCAGAGGGGCAGCAGAAGGAACAAGAGCCAATGGCACAACCGTGGACCAGCTGAAGGTGCTGGAACACGGTTACTAAGCAGGAGGTACCTGTGCTAGAAAGCACTACCAAGGACCAGCAGACGTTGCTGGTACTCGGATACCGAGAAGGAGGCACCTAGGCCAAAGGCACTGCTGAGAACCAGCTGGCGGTGCTGGAACCTGGATGGGTAGCAGAAGGTACCCATAATAAACAAAGTTGCAAGGCCGCGAGCAGGCCGCAGTTACCGAAACCCACAGTCCAACAGGGGGTGCTTGTCCTATTGGCACTACGGAACCAGCCTTTGATACCAGAACCCGCAGCCCACATAGGAAGCACCTAAACTGCAGGCACCATAGACTCAGCTAACCCGACCGCAACAAGACAGGACAACGTATTGGTGGCAAAGTGACCTTGACACTCCCCGGAAAAAGCAGGCGTGCTGGAACCAGGCTGGGCAGGAGGGAGTACCCATGCCAAAGACACTGCCGAGAACCAGCTGACGGTGCTGGAACCCGGATGGGTAGCAGAAGCTGCAAGAGCAAATGGAACTAGCGAGGACCAGCTGACGGTGCTGGAACCCGGAGGGGCAGCAGAAGGAACAAGAACCAATGGCACAACCGTGGACCAGCTGACGGTGCTGGAACACGGTTACTAAGCAGGAGGTACCTGTGCTACAACGCACTACCAAGGACCAGCAGACGTTGCTGGTACTCGGATACCGAGAAGGAGGCACCTAGGCCAAAGGCACTGCTGAGAACCAGCTGATGGTGCTGGAACCCGGATGGGTAGCAGAAGGTACCCATAATAAACAAAGTTGCAAGGCCGCGAGCAGGCCGCAGTTACCGAAACCCACAGTCCAACAGGGGGTGCTTGTCCTATTGGCACTACGGAACTAGCCTTTATTACCAGAACCCACAGCCCACATAGGAAGCTCCTAAACTGCAGACACCATAGATTCGGCTAACCCGACCGCAACATGACAGGACAACGTATTGGTGGCAAAGTGACGTTGACACTCCCCGGAAAAAGCAGGCATGCTGGAACCAGGCTGGGCAGGAGGGAGTACCCGTGCCAAAGACACTACTGAGCAGCAACTGGCAATGTTGGAGCCCAGGGTCAATCATGCAGCAGGCTGAGGACTACTTGGAGCAAGTTTTATATCGGTTGTACACTACTACTGATTGTAACCGTGCTCCGCTTAGGCCTCTGGCTCCACTGTCTCTAGTATTTCCCCTGGCCTACAACCCCGCGAGTTAATGCTCTGAAGTGGCGCCTTCACAATCCACACTTGTTCCGGTGTTACTGTGGCTCAGTCACGTCAGTTAATCCCCTGATGTGTGTCCGGCAATGTCTCCTGCTCTGTCCACATTCCGACTACTATTAGTGGGAATGTGTACAGAGCAGGAGACATTGCCGGACACACATCAGGGGATCAGCTGACGTGAATGGGCCCCAGTAACACAGGAACAAGTGTGGATTCTGCAGACGCCACTTCTGAGCAGCAACTGGCGGGGTTGGAGGCCAGGGGAAATACTAGAGACAGTGGAGCCAGTAGTAGTGTGATTTTGGAGACAGCAGGATACTTTGCCATCCACACAGCAGGGGAGCAGCTGGCGTTACTGAACCCCACTGACACAGGAGCTAGTGTTTCTCTCTGTGCGGATGGCACTTTCAAGCAACAACTTGCTGTGTTGAAGCCCAGGATCAATCATGGAGCAGGCTGAGGCCTACTTGGAGCAAGTAGAAAATAAGATGTAGTGTGATTTTGGAGGCAGCAGGAGACTTTGTCGTCCACACAGCAGGGGAGCAGCTGGCGTTACTGAACCCCACTAACACTGGAGCATGTGTTTTTCTCTGTGCAGACGGCACTTCCAAACAACAACTGGCTGTGTTGAAGCCCAGGATCAATCATGGAGCAGGCTGAGGCCTACTTGGAGCAAGTAGAAAATAAGATGTAGTGTGATTTTGGAGGCAGCAGGAGACTTTGTCGTCCACAAAGTAGGGGAGCAGCTGGCGTTACTGAACCCCACTAACACTGGAGCATGTGTTTTTCTCTGTGCAGACGGCACTTCCGAGCAACAACTGGCTGTGTTGAAGCCCAGGATCAATCATGGAGCAGGCTGAGGCCTACTTGGAGCAAGTAGAAAATAAGATGTAGTGTGATTTTGGAGGCAGCAGGAGACTTTGTCGTCCACACAGCAGGGGAGCAGCTGGCGTTACTGAACCCCACTAACACTGGAGCATGTGTTTTTCTCTGTGCAGACGGCACTTCCGAGCAACAACTGGCTGTGTTGAAGCCCAGGATCAATCATGGAGCAGGCTGAGGCCTACTTGGAGCAAGTAGAAAATAAGATGTAGTGTGATTTTGGAGGCAGCAGGAGACTTTGTCGTCCACACAGCAGGGGAGCAGCTGGCGTTACTGAACCCCACTAACACTGGAGCATGTGTTTTTCTCTGTGCAGACGGCACTTCCGAGCAACAACTGGTTGTGTTGAAGCCCAGGATCAAGCATGAAGCAGGCTGAGGCCAGATGTAGTGTGATTTTGGAGACAGCAGGAGACATTGCCGTCCACACAGCAGGGGAACAGCTGACGTTACTGAACCCCACTAACACAGGAGCTAGTGTGTTTTTCTCTGTGAAGACCGCACTTCTGAACACCAACTGGCGTTGTTGGAGCCCAGGATCAAGCATGGAGCAGGCTGAGGGCTGATGTTTTTTGCATGTGGAGGCAGCAGGAGACATTGCCGTCCACATAGCAGGGGAACAGCTGATGTTTCTGAACCCCACTAACACAGGGGCTAATGTGTTTTTCTCTGTGAACAGTGAAGAGAAAACAGCTGCACTCTGGGAAATTTTGATTTTCAATGCAAAAAAAATGTTTTTATTGAAGACACCACAGGGGAATAGTGCGTGTCTTCAATAAAAAAAAAAAGTTTGCATTGAAAATCAAAATTTCCCAGAGTGCAGCTGTTTTCTCTTCACTGGATAACCGTCTGGATTAAGTTCCAGGTACAGCCTGCACCTACCTCATATCCACAGAGTGCACGCCTTGTCTGTATCACCACTTTTTCTCTGTGAAGACGGCACTTCTGAACACCAACTGGCATTGTTTGAGCCCAGGATCAAGCATGGAGCAGGCTGAGGCCTTGATGTTTCTTGCATGTGGAGGCAGCAGGAGACATTGCCGTCCACACAGCAGGGGAACAGCTGACGTTACTGAACCCCACTAACACAGGAGCTAGTGTGTTTTTCTCTGTGAAGACGGCACTTCTGAACACCAACTGGCGTTGTTGGAGCCCAGGATCAAGCATGGAGAAGGCTGAGGCCAGATGTAGTGTGATTTTGGAGACAGCAGGAGACATTGCCGTCCACACAGCAGGGGAACAGCTGATGTTACTGAACTCCACTAACACAGGAGCTAGTGTTTTTCTCTGTGCGGACAGCACTTCCGAGTGACAACTGGCTGTGTTGAAGCCCAGGATCAATCATGCAGCAGGCTGAGGCCAACTTGCAGCAAGTTTTATATAGGTTGTAGACTACTAATGATTGTAACCGTACTCCACTTAGGCCTCTGGCTCCACTGTCTCTAGTATTTCCCCTGGCATCCAAACCCGCCAGTTGCTGCTCTGAAGTGGCGTCTGCACAATCCACTCTTGTTCCTGTGTTACTGGGGCTCAGTCACGTCTGTTGATCCCCTGATGTGTGTCCGGCAAGGTCTCCTGCTCTGTCCACATTCCCACTACTAGTAATGGGAATGTGGACAGAGCAGAAGACATTGCCGGACACACATCAGCGGATCAACTGCCGTGACTGAGCCCCAGTAACACAGGAACAAGAGTGGATTGTGCAGACGCCACTTCAGAGCAGCAACTGGCGGGTTTGGATGCCAGGGGAAATACTAGAGACAGTGGAGCCAGAGGCCTAAGTGGAGCACGGTTAAAAATCAGTAGTAGTTTGATTGTGGAGGGAGCAGGAGACTTTGCCATCCACACAGCAGGGGAGCAGCTGGCGTTACTGAACCCCACTAACACAGGAGCTAGTGTTTTTCTCTGTGCAGATGGCACTTCTGAGCGACAACTGGCTGTGTTGAAGCCCAGGGATTACAGTTCAGGTGGTAGAAACATGAACACAACAGGAGACCTGGATACTGTTGCCAACCAATTATTTATTCTGGAAGAGGACTGGCAAATTCCGGTGAGATCCAGGCCTTGTTCATTTTCAGAAAAGTAAACCCGTCAACGTTATCGGTGGATAGTCACGTGCGACAGTCTGTTAGTACACCACCTGCGGCACTAAAGACGCGTTCCGATAATACACTGGCAGCAGGGCAACCAGCACCTCCAATGCATACTGGCTAAGCTCTGGCCATGTATCCAGCTTAGAGACCCAAAACTTGAAGGGGGAAGAGCCATCTGGGAGTACAATGACAGGGCAAGACATGTAGTCTGTCACCCTCTGACAGAAACGTTGCCTCCTGCTGACTGGAGCCGTCTGTGATGGTGTAGACATTTGTGGCGGACACACAAAACTTTGCCACATTTGGGCCATAGTGGTCTTGCCTTGTGCTGAGGCGCTGCCTCTGCTCCCTCTTTGTGCAGAGCTTCCTCCACTGCCTCGATGCACAGAGCTGCTTTGTAAAGCACTAGCAGCACTGCTGTCGGGTGGAATGGAGAACATGATGGACTGCACCAGTCCACATTGAGGCACCTAGCAAGGCAGTGTCTATATGCAGTAACATATGAATGGTCTTGGTATCACTACAAGCAGCTACCAACATTGGAAGGACATCACAGAAGAAATTGTTATTGTGCCATTTATCAGAAAAATCGCAGTTTCAAAGTCATTAAGGTGTGAGACATGGAGTTCAAGCTCCCAATGAGGCAACATGCAGCCACAACATAAAAGCAAAACAGCCTATTCAGTTTAGTGGAGTAACGTAAAAGGCTACATATGGCCACATATCGGTCACAAGTCATGGAACTGAGAAGACTCTCAGTCCCTCCAACATCATGTCATGGGTTTACTGTGACAGAGAGGAGCCATGAGAACGCAGTGTATGATTTCTCCTACTATATTAAACAGTGCAGGTTTATTTTAGCAGTCCAGGGGTTAATCTGCTCAGTTAAGATCTCCTACTAGATTTCCTGCATTAAGTCTCAGCTGTTCACTGTTAGCCACTCCTATCTGCTAAATAATCTGGGTCCTGGCTAGCACTCATTGTCAGAGTAGCTTATGCTGGATGGCTGGAGGTTGTTGGTGGTGGTTATTTGAGAAGGCGTTTGGTGGATTAATCTTTGACTTTTGCTTGGTTTTGGGTGTGTGATAATTCCCATTCTTCTCCTACTTTGGTTTAACCCCATCCTGCACTCCCTGGTGCATTCCTCTGTTGTTTGTATGAATATATTTGTATGATTGCTATTGTTTGTTATTCCTGTTCATATTACCTTGTCAGTCTGGTTGGTGTTTTATGGTACACTTCTACTCTCCTATTCACTGGGTGAGGGAAGGGTACAGACTGAGGGCAGATTCAGGAGCCAAGGCATGTGGCCCTGTCGTATTCACCATCAAAAGTAATCCGTGGAATAGGGCGATCTAGGGTGCCCCTAGCATTAGTCCCGGGACACCCGACAACAGAGTCGTGACACAAACAATGAAATAGAGCTTTAAAAAAACAGTCAAGAAGTGATATTCCTCTGTTCCTTGTCATAGCATTCACCAGCATAGCGGGGAGAGTGACCGTAAAGTAACAGACATCTAAGATGGATAGACATCTCAAAAAAAAATATATGGGGTTTTGGGTTTGGCTGGATACATGTGTAAAACGAAGCCTTGCTATCTCCGAAGAACTCTTACAGGATGTGCCATTAACCCCTTTCTGCGATATGACATACTATCCCATCCATGTGCCCTGGGACTTAATTCATACATCGTACATCATAGCGATCAGCGGCGCTCATGAGGTGAGTGCTGCTGATCACGGCTGGGTGTCAGCTGATTATCACAGCTGACACCCGGCACTATGTGTCAGGCGCGGACACGGACCGCCCCCGACACGTTAACCCCTGGCACACTGCGATCGAACATGATCGCAGTGTACCGGGGGTTTAGGGAAGCATCGTCAGGGAGGGTGCTCCCTCCGTGCGTGCCTGAGTCTCCTTCCCTGCAGGTCCCTGGATCCAATATGGTGGCGGGGACCTTCGGGGGCCTGCAGGGAGCCGACTTCCTCAGTGCCTGCGAAGCGCAGGCATGAAGAAGCCTGTGCAGCGCCTGTTTGAGATCGCTGATCTGTCACAGCGATCTGTGATGTGTCAGATCAGCGATCTCACACATGACAGTGATGTCCCCCCTGGGACATTATAATAAAGTTAAAAAAATAGTGTAAAAATAATTTATAAAAAATCGCTAAATAAATTAAAAAAAAAAAATTATTCCCTAATAAATTCATTTTTTGGAAATAAAAAAAAACAAAACAATAAAAGTACACATATTTAGTATTGCTGTGTCCATAACAACCCGCCCTATAAAACTGTCCCATTAGTTAACCCCTTTAGCGAACCCCTTAAAAAATAAAAATAAAAAACAAAGCAAAAAATAATGCTTTATTATCATACCGCCGAGCAAAAAGTGCAATTACACGCGATCAAAAAGACAGATATAAATATCCATGGTACCGCTAAAAAAAATCATCTTGTCCCGCAAAAAACGAGCCACACACAGCATCATCAGCGAAAAAATAAAAAAGTTATAGCTCGCAGAATAAAGTGATGCAAAAATAATTATTTTTTATATAAAATTGTTTTCATTGCATAAAAGCGCCAAAACATAAAAAAATTACATAAATGAGTTATCGCTGTAACCGTACTGACCCGAAGAATAAAACCGCTTTATCAATTTTACCGCACGCAGAATGGTGTAAACGCACCCCCCAAAAGAAATTCATGAAATGCTGGTTTTTGTTCATTCTGCGTCCCAAAAATCGGAAAAAAAGCGATCAAAAAAGTCACATATCCGAAAATGGTACCAATAAAAACGTCAACTCTTCCCACAAAAAATAAGACCTCACAAGACTCGGTGGGTCAAAATATTGAAAAATTATAGCTCTCAAAATGTGGTGATGCAAAAACTATTTTTACAATAAAAAGCGTCTTTTATCGTATGACAGCTGTCAAACATAAAAACCCGTTATAAATAGTAAATCAAACCCCCCTTTTCCTCCCCCTTAGTTACGGAAAAATAATAAAATTAAAAAAATCTATTTATTTCCATTTTCCCATTAGGGTTAGGGTTAAGGCTAGGGTTAGGGCTAGGGCTGAGGTTAGGGTTAGGGGTGTGTTGGGATTAGGGTTGGAGTTAGAATTGGGGGGTTTCCACTGTTTGGGCACATCAGGTGCTCTCCAAACACAACATGGCGTCTGATCTCAATTCCAGCCAATTCTGCGTTGAAAAAGTCCTACAGTGCTCCTTCCCTTCCAAGCTCTGCCATGCGCCCAAACAGTGTTTTACCCCAACATATGTGGTATCAGCCTACTCAGGACAAATTGCAAAACAACTTTTGGGGTCCAATTTCTCCTGTTACCCTTAGGAAAATAAATAATTGGGGGCAAAAATATCATTTTTGTGGAAAAAAATATGATTTTTTTATTTTCATGCCCGGGCGTTATAAACTTCTGTGAAGCACTTGGGGGTTCAAAGTGCTCACCACACATCTAGATAAGTTCCGTGGAGGGTCTAGTTTCAAAAATGGGGTCACTTGTGGGGAGTTTCAACAGTTTAGGCACATCAGAGGCTCTCCAAACGCGACATGACACCCGCAGACCATTCCATCAAAGTTTGCATTCCAAAACGTCGCTACTTCCCTTCCGAGCCCCGATGTGTGCCTACACAGTAGTTTTCTCCCACATATGGGGTATTAGCGTACTCAGAACAAATTGGACAACTTTTGTTGTCCAATTTCTCCTGTTACCCTTGGGAAAATAAAAAAATTGGGGACTAAAAGATCATGTTTTTGAAAAAATATGATTTTTTTATTTTCACTTCCGGGCGTTATAAACTTCTGTGAAGCACTGGGGGGTTCAAAGTGCTCACCACACATCTAAATAAGTTCCTTAGGGGGTCTAGTTTCCAAAATGGGGTCACTTGTGGGGGGTTTCTGGGTCACCCACCAGGGCAGTTGGTTACTTGGGACCGGGCCGGTATCTCAGAGGGAAGTTTCACAGTAGCGGTGACCAGGTCCGTGGCCCTGGGCGTCCATGTAAAAGGGGATAAGCGTGGCTGATTAAAGTTTATAAGTGGATGATACGTGACGCCACCTGTGGTGCTCGGCAATGAAGGGATTAAGCCGACGCTGCAGGCAGATCATCTGGGACAGATGGTATAAGGCAGCAAGATGTAATAGCTCCCCACAGGTAGAGCTGTAGTCCCACGGCAGTAGTAATAGGTGTTCAGGAAGAGGGTGCAGTGTTAGGCACAGAGATGTAGCAGTGCTGAAGGGGTTGCAGGAAGAAGGCAATGACACAACATGGTGGAGTTTCCTTTACCTTTACTTTGCTTTGCAAGTGCAGTCCAGGATCCAGATTACAGATGGAACAGGAGTTGGCCAGCCTGGAAGCAACTCAGGAATCTCTCTATGCAGATGGGTTGTTTAGTCTCCTTTCTAGTGCTTATCTGAGGTACATGCAGTACTGAGTTACTCTGAAGTTCCTCTTGCTTACTCTCTTTTAGAACTCCCCTCGTATGGCAGATAGCTGTAGCCTCCTTCTTCTGGCTCACACGTTGCTGTTGTGCCTCCGAGTCTTATGTGGGAACAGAGAATTTACAGCTTCCTATTCCTCCAGTTTCTGCTGCAGGAACATCAGTATCCATACAACCTCGGAGACCGGACTCCGGATCATGCTCTACGCTAGAAGTGAGCCTGAACTCTGCTCAATCCTCCAGCTCTTCTCCTCTCATCCACACACTTCGCCCTCCTCACACGAACTAACTAAACTTCCCCTTCCCGGCCCCCAGAGAGCAGTTCCTCCCCCAGTTTTGGTTCAGAGCTCCCTCTGCTGGTCTGGAGTGGGAACCGTGCTGTGTGTTGAATTTACCTGACAGAGAGACCCTCTATTGCTTCCAAGCATGACATCACACTCCCTTGGAGGAAGGTAATGCCACTGTGGCAACCATACTCCTGGGGGCGCCACATTCCCCCTAGTGCAACTCAGTACTCCCGGACTGAAGAAAACATGCAAAACATATTAACAAATGAACAAATGTAAATGTAACAAGATTTCAAAAATGAAAAATTACAAAAACCAAAGCTCAAAAATAGTTCTGATGATGATTAGTCCATGCGTCAATCTCCATGGTCCATTTCCTGAGCAGTTGGCAACTATGTACAAGTAGAGTTTTGACCACACATAGTCCTGTGGCCCTATTGTCCATCAAAAACAAACTGATATTTCCAAAAGGTTCTTACAGAGTCTCTGTAGGCACATAAGCTTGAAAAGGTTGCATATTTACAGTTTACCATTTACATTAACTTATTTATATACGAAACCTTAGGGGTGGTATACCTTGGGTACTACAGACAGACCTACGTAGCACTGGTGTTGTTGGGGACCTTACTGGATGCCTTGTGTTAACTACTGGTGTAGTGTGTGTTTTACTGGCTACACTACTGGTGGATCTGCGTAGAACAGGGATGCTAGATTTCCTAGGACCACTTCTACTCACTGTGGACATGACAAATTCACCACTGGCAGGATGAGAATTCTCTTGTTCCACTGCTGGTGTGGCATCCGATGCCTGTACTTGCTGGTTTTCAGGCTGGTCTTGAGTCACTTCTTCTTGCACTACCAGTTGGGGAAAGGACAAAACTGGCACCACTATGGCTTGATTCGCTCTAGTCCAATTTGCAGGGAATTCTTCCTCTGAAGGTTGTTTTGCTCTTCTATTCTGTCCTTTAGTTGGTCAGGGCACAGTTTCAGATGATCCCTCGATACTGCTGATGAGGTTTCTCCTCCATCCTTACTGATAAGGCACACTTTGGTGTTGTCACAGTTTGATGGTAGGACGGTGTAGGGTTCAGCTTCCCATTGGTCATCCAATTTATGCATCCTCATTTTCCTCTTTAGGACTTGTTCTCCTGGTGACAAGGGAACTGCAGGTGCATGTTGATTGTAGTGCCTTTCCTGTTTTTGTCTCGCCTGCGCTAGACTCTTTTCCACGTACTCTTGCACTTTACGGTACTGCTGCTGCCACTCTGTTTCCCAGTCATCATCTGGTGATGTCACCTCAGGTGTAAGGACTCCCATATCCAAATCAATTGGCAGCTTGCCAGGCCTCGCTCTCATTAGGTAGGCTGGAGTGCAGTTGGCGGAATTCGCAGGAATGTGATTGTGGAGGTCTACCAGATCTGGCAACTTTTCTGGCCACAGATTCCTCTCTTCCAAAGGCACGGTCTTCAGTAGATCGATCATCACTCGATTCATCTTTTCACACATGCCATTGGTCTGTGGATGGTACGGTGTTGTCCTGATCTTCTTGCAACCGTACAAGATACAGAATTCCTGGAACACTTCTACCTCAAAGGCTGGACCTTGATCTGTAAGCACTCGCTCGGGATATCCATGTGGTCGACAAAAGTGCTGTTGGAATGCTCTGGCTGCTGTCCTTGCTGTCTGATCCTTGACAGACATGACTACCAGGAATCTCGAGTAGTGGTCAACGATGGTAAGAGCATAAACATAGCCTGAACGGCTTGGGACCAGCTTCACATGGTCCAGGGCTACCAACTCGAGTGGCTGTTTAGTTATTATTGACTGCAAAAGAACTCGCTGGCTGTTACGGTCCTTCCTGCGCAGGTTGCATTGTCCACACTCCCGGCACCAATTTTCAATGGCCTTCCTCGAACCAGCCCAGAAGAATCTCTCTAGGAGCAAGGCCTCCAACTTTTTCCATCCAAAGTGTCCTGCTCCATGGTGGTACTCTTCCAAGACCATCGATGCCTCCCTGTTTGGGACTACCACCTGCCAGACCAACTCATGAGTACAGGCATTGATACTCCTCTGACACAGCTTTCCCTCATAGATGAACAGCCTGCCTCTTTCCTTCCACAACTGCTGGGCTTCTTCAGGAGCATCTGGACTTGGGCGTGAGTCAGCTTGTGACAGTAGCTTCTTTATCAGGTGGACTGCGGGGTCGCTATCCTGCGTTTCTGCTCAGTCATGATGAGGCAACGGATTTAGGGTGGCCTCTTTCACAATGGATCGTCTGTTTCTCACTCCTTGGGTACGTTGGGCCGCAATTGGCCGGTGGAAGGCAGGTAACTCTATTTCTTCGAGTGCCTCAGGGTCTTCTCCTGCATCTGACAGATTGGGCATTCTGGACAGCGCATCAGCATTGGCATTTTTGTGCCCCGCTCGGTACTTGATGGTGAATTCATAGTTAGACAGCCGGGCCATCCATCGCTGCTCCAGTGCACCTAGTTTTGCAGTCTCCAAGTGAGTCAATGGGTTGTTGTCCGTGAAGATGGTAAACTTGGCTGAAGCTAGGTAATGCTTGAATCATTCAGTCACAGCCCAGACTATGGCGAGAAACTTCAGTTTAAAGGAACTGTAGTTGTCAGGGTTCCTTTCAGTGGGACAAAGCTTCCTGCTGGCGTAGGAGATCACTCTTTCTTATCCATTCTGTACCTGTGACTAGTGTTGAGCATTCCGATACCGCAAGTATCGGGTATCGGCCGATATTCACTGTATCGGAATTCTGATACTGAGTTCCGATACTTTTAGCATATCGAATACCGGAATTGGAAGTTCCCATAATGCTATGAACCAGTTTGATTTGATTCAGCCAATGACAATCCTCAGAAGTGTGGGCACATCCTGTTAAGCATGTAGGCATGTTAACTAATGGCATGGCTGTGAATGGCTGCTGAAATGATGTCATGATGCACTATAAAAGCTGCCGCCGCCGCCATTTCGGGTTCACTCTGCTGTGAATTCAGTTAGGGACAGGCTGCTGTTCAAGACTGTGAGGGACAGTTAGAGATAGCGATTTTCACAATCATAGTGTGCTTTACCCAGGCTACATAATCCACCACTGTAGCTTTCTTTTGCCTTGCAGCAGTGTTCACAGCTGTCTGCAAGGTCTGTTTGAGTGCAGCTCACGCTGAGTAGTGTGTCCTGCAGCCACGTCTGGTTGTAGGCCGCTCAGCGTGTGTCACTGCCTCATACATATTTTTCTTTTTTTGCTGCTCATTTTTCATTCTCCTATTAGTGTGCATCCATCCGTATCCATATACGTTGGTTGCAAACACTATAGGAGTAGACAGCGAAGCCTCTCTGCAGCCTTTCAGTGCTAGCGCACAGTTTGCTGCACTGTTCACGGCTGTCTGAGAGGTCTCTGTGTGTGAGTGCAGCTCACGCTGAGTAGTGTGTCCTGCAGCTACGTCTGGTTGTAGGCCACTCAGCGTGCGTCACTGCCTCACACATATTTTTCTTTTATTGCAGCTCATTTTTTATTCTCCTATTAGTGTGCATCCATCCGTATCCATATACGTTGGTTGCAAACACTATAGGAGTAGACAGCGGAGCCTTTCTGCAGCCTTTCAGTGCTAGTGCCCACTTATCTGCACTGTTCACGGTTGTCTGAGAGGTCTCTGTGTGTGAGTGCAGCTCACGCTGTAGTGTGTCCTACAGCTACGTCTGGTTGTAGGCCGCTCAGCGTGCGTCACTGCCTCACACATATTTTTCTTTTATTGCAGCTCATTTTTCATTCTCCTATTAGTGTGCATCCATCCGTATCCATCTACATTGGTTGGTTGCAAACACTATATAGGAGTAGATAGAGGAGCCTTTTTTCTGGCTTGTGCCCTTCAGCTACAGCCAGATTAGTATTACCCTATTTTTTGGAGCCTCATCTTTTGCATTGTAGGTTACCTTCCAGCATTGTAAAAAAAAAAGTTTGTGATACTATCACTTTCAAATCTTTGGTCACATTCTTTTAGTTTTTTTGAAAAAACAAAAACAAAATAAAGTTCACCAAACACTCCATTTGACAGTTGTGTAGGCCACATTAACTCATATTAAAGTGTAGTCCACACACACTTCATAAAATTAGTGTTTCTTATACCTGTTACCAGCTGTTCAGGAATAAGCACACTAAGCCCTCCCTTTGTACTTTTCTGCCTATCTTTATCAGTCTACCAAGATGAAGAAGGCAGGTAATAAGGCATGTGGGCGAGGGCATGGAGTTTCAGCAGGGAGAGGACGTGGGGATTCTGCAGGGAGAGGATGTGGGGATTCTGCAGGGAGAGGACGTGGGGATTCTGTGCCTGCTGCGGGCACCAGTGAGTCAGCATCCCCCAGTTTTAGCAGGCAACAGTCCTTTATGCGCAACTTTGTAGGACCTCGACGTACCCCACTGCTGCGGGAGGAACAAATTGAAGCCGTTGTCGGATGGCTGGTAGCTAACGCATCGACTTCAATGACTTCCACGTCCTCTCAGGCCAGAGCACTGAAGAGCAACCATCTGTCTCTTCACCACCTGCCAAAGTGCCCAGGCAGTCAGAAAGCCCTGGACAGGAGCCATCACAATCTCTACTTCTGTTCTCTGAATCTGTTGGCTTGGAAAGAGGGGGCCAGCCAAGCAGCATTCAGGAATGTGAAGAAGAGGGAGTATGCAGTGATGCGCAACTTCTTTGTCCCTCTGAATCTGAAGAGGCGGGTGGGCCAGTCCCTATGGTCAGCACACCTCAGTACGCATCAGATGATGACGAGACTCGGGTGCCACTTTCTGGTGCGTACGGTGCTGGCAAGACTACCCAGGAGAAGCTGATGTTTGAAGAGGGGAGTGTAGATGATGAGGTCCTTGACCCATCATGGCGTGAGGAACAGGAAGGTGGTGGAGCAGCTCTGAGGAAGAGATTCCCTGAACGGCCAAAACAGGAGGGAGAGGGAGGGGGCAGACTTGGTTGCCTGTAGCCTCCACTTTGGCACCCATTAGGAGCATTCCTCTTCCAAAAGCCAAAACGGGCGCTCCCAAGACTTGCAGTGCGTGGTCCTTTTTTGACACAGTTGCAGATGACATTTGCTTTGTCAAATGCAAGCTGTGTCATCAGAAAGTCAAAAGAGGGAAAAATGTCAGCAAACTCAATACCACAAATATGTGGAAACTATCCGGATCTTGATGCACTGCTGCACAAGGTCCGCATAGAGTGCGCTCACTTGCGGCGTTCCAGCACGGCAAGATCGCGCCTTGCTGCTCTGCAGCGCCAATTACGCCTTCCGGAACATCGCATCATATGTGACCTACCCACCAGGTGGAATTCAAAGTTACATATGTTGGAGCGGTTGTGTGAGCAGCAGGCAGCAGTCATGGAGTACCAGCTGCATCAGGCGCAAACAAGTCGCACTGTGCGCCGGTCACACTTCAGCACCACTGAGTGGGCCTCTATGAAGGACATCTGCCTCGTTTTGCGTGCCTTCAATGATTCCACGTGGATGGCGAGTGCAGATGATGCACTAGTCAGCATGACTGTCCCCCTTATCTGCCTGCTTCAAAAAACACTGCAAGCACTAAGGGAGGAGGTTTTGGAAGAGGTGGAGGATGAGGAGTCACAAATGCCATCTGCTTCTGGACAGTCTGCGCTACGTGGTTCCTCACAGAGGTCTAGGCAGGGGACACTTTGTGATGAGGATGAGGAGGAGTCAATGGAGGTGGAAGACATCTCTCCAGAGGAGGGAGGTACACAATGCTCTAGTCAGTATGTACAGCGAGGGTGGGGTGATGCAGAGCAGGCAGAGATGACGCCTCAAACAGGGGACAGCGTTTCTTTGGCAGTTGGGAGTCTGCAGCACATGGTTGATTTCATGCTGCAGTGCCTGAGAAATGACCGCCGCATCGCCCACATTCTCAAAACGGCTGATTATTGGGTGTACACCCTCCTAGATCCTCGCTACCGGGACAACTCACAAAGCCTCATACCACCGCTGAACCGGGAGCGTAAAATGCGGGAGTACCAAGACCCACTGGTGCAGTCCATCATGTTTTCCATTCCACCCGACAGCAGTGCTGCTAGTGCTTTACAAAGCAGCTCTGTGCGTCGAGGCAGTGGAGGAAGCTCTGCACAAAGAGGGAGCAGAGGCAGCGCCTCAGCACAGGGCAAGACCAGTATGGCCCAAATGTGGCAAAGTTTTGTGTGTCTGCCACAAATGTCTACACCATCACAGATGGCTCCAGTCAGCAGGAGGCAACGTTTCCGTCAGATGGTGACAGACTAAATGTCTTGCCCTGTCAGTGTACACCCAGACGGCTCTTCCCCCTTCAAGTTTTGGGTCTCTAAGCTGGATACATGGCCAGAGCTTAGCCAGTATGCATTGGAGGTGCTGGTTGCCCTGCTGCCAGTGTATTATGGGAATGCGTCTTTAGTGCCGCAGGTGGTGTACTAACAGACCATCGCACGTGACTATCCTCCGATAACGTTGACCGGCTTACTTTTCTGAAAATGAACAAGGCCTGGATCTCGCCAGAATTTGCCAGTCCTCTTCCAGAATAAATAATTGGTTGGCAACAGTATCCAGGTCTCCCCTGCTGTGTGGACGGCAATGTCACAGGAGTGGGAATGTGGACAGAGCAGGAGACATTGCCGGACACACATCAGGGGAACAGCAGACGTTACTGAACCCCAGTAACACAGGAACAAGTGTTGATTGTGCAGACGCCACTTCTGAGCAGCAACTGGCGGGGTTGGAGGCCAGGGGAAATATTAGAGACAGGGTGGAGCCAGAGGCCTAGTTGGAGCACGTTTAAAATCAGTAGTAGTCTACAACAGATATTAAACTTGATGAAATTAGGCCTCAGCCTACACCCTGATTGACCCTGGGCTCCAACATCGCCAGTTGCTGCTCAGAAGTGTCTTTGGCACAGGTACTCCCTCCTGCCCATCCTGGTTCCAGCACACCTGCTGTTTCCGGGGAGTGTCAACGTCACTTTGCCACCAATACGTTGTCCTGTCGTGTTGCGGTCGGGTTAGCCGAGTCTATGGTGCCTGCAGTTTAGGTGCTTCCTATGTGGGCTGCGGGTTCTGGTAATAAAGGCTGGTTCCGTAGTGTCAATAGGACAAGCACCCCGTATAGGACTGTGGTTTTCGGTAAATGCGGTCTGCTCGTGGCCTTGCAAGTTTGTCTTTTTCATGGGTACCTTCTGCTGCCACTCTGGCTTCCAGCACCGTCAGCTAGTTCTCGGTAGTTCCATTGACTCTTGTAGCTTCTGCTACCCATCCGGGTTCCAGCACCGTCAGCTGGTTCTCGTCAGTGCCTTTGGCCGAGGTGCCTCCTTCTCGGTATCCGAGTTCCAGCAACGTCTGCTGGTCCTTGGTAGTGCTTTGTAGCACAGTTACCTCCTGCTTAGTAACCGTGTTCCAGCACCGTCTGCTGGTCCACGGTTGTGCCATTGGCTCTTGCTCCTTCTGCTGCCACTCTGGGTTCCAGTACCGTCAGCTGGTTCTCGGTAGTTCCATTGACTCTTGTAGCTTCTGCTACCCATCCGGGTTCCAGCACCGTCAGCTGGTTCTCGGCAGTGTCTTTGGAACGGGTACTCCCTCCTGCCCATCCTGGTTCCAGCACGCCTGCTGTTTCCGGGGAGTGTCAACGTCACTTTGCCACCGACTCATTGTCCGGTCGTGCTGCGGTCGGGTTAGCCGAGTCTATGGTGCCTGCAGTTTAGGTGCTTCCTATGTGGGCTGCGGATTCTGGTAATAAAGGCTGGTTCCGTAGTGCCAATAGGACAAGCACCCCCTGTAGGACTGTGGGTTTCGGTAACTGCGGCCTGCTCGCGGCCTTGCAACTTTGTCTTTTTCATGGGTACCTTCTGCTACCCATACGGGTTCCAGTACCGTCAGCTGGTTCTCGGCAGTGCCTTTGGCCGAGGTGCCTCCTTCTTGGTTTCTGAGTTCCAGCAACGTCTGCTGGTCCTTGGTAGTGCTTTGTAGCACAGGTACCTCCTGGTTAGTAACCGTGTTCCAGCACCGTCAGCTGGTCCACAGTTGTGCCATTGGCTCTTGTTCCTTCTGCTGCCCATCCAGGTTCCAGCACCGTCAGCTGGTCCTCGCTAGTTCCATTGGCTCTTGCAGCTTCTGCTACCCATCCGGGTTCCAGCACCGTCAGCTGGTTCTCGGCAGTGCCTTTGGCCTAGGTTCCTCCTTCTCGGTATCCGAGTTCCAGCAACGTCTGCTGGTCCTTGGTAGTGCTTTCTAGCACAGGTACCTCCTGCTTAGTAACCGTGTTCCAGCACCGTCAGCTGGTCCACATTTGTGCCATTGGCTCTTTTTCCTTCTGCTGCCCCTCCGGGTTGCAGCACCATCAGCTGGCCCTCGCTAGTTCCATTTGCTCTTGCAGCTTCTGCTACCCAACCGGGTTCCAGCACCGTCAGCTGGTTCTCGGCAGTGCCTTTGGCCTAGGTGCCTCCTTCTCGGTATCCGAGTTCCAGCAACATCTGCTGGTCCTTGGTAGTGCTTTCTAGCACAGGTACCTCCTGCTTAGTAACCGTGTTCCAGCACTGTCAGCAGGTCCACGGTTGTGCCATTGGCTCTTGTTCCTTATGCTGCCCCTCCGGGTTCCAGCACCGTCAGCTGGTCCTCGCTAGTTCCATTTGCTCTTGTTCCTTCTGCTAACCATCCGGGTTCCAGTACCGTCAGCTGGTTCTCAGCAGTTCCTCAGCCTTCTTGTACCTTCTGCTACTTTTCCAAGTTCGAGCTTGTGGAAATGGTTTTTGGTTCTCACTCTGGAACTCCCTGACGACGACCCTGAAGACGACGACCCTGAAGACCACACCGAAGAAGACCAAAAAGATGACCCTGAAGAAGATGACGAAGAGGACAAAGAACATGAAGACAACCACCAAGATGCAGAACAACAAGAGACAGAAGACCAAGAAGCAGAAAAACCAAAAGCAGAAGAACATTAAGCATAAGACTAAAAATCAGAGCAAATGATATTATCTAAATTATAAGCAGAAGAAGACTAAGCAGTGTATGGGGGTGAGTCCGTTCCTCCTCGTGGTGCCCCTGGAAAATGCCTGCTGCTGCAGGCCAAACTGAACGCGGACAAATCCTGTTGTTAATCTTTTGTGACAGGCAGAATGGAAGGTGTAATCTTCAAACTTTTATAGATAACAACTACAGGAATGCCTGTCACAAATAAGAATATGATGAAGACGAAGAAGAATAGGAAGAAGATGAAGAAGTAGAATATGAAGAAGAATAATAGTTGAATAAGAAGAATATGAAGAATGTAAAAAAAAAGAATAATAGGAAGAAGGTGAAGAAGATGAATAAGATGAAGAAGTTGATGAAAAAGATGCTGCTGCTGCTGAGGATGATGAAGGAGAAAGTGTGGGAGAAGTAAAAAAGAAGGTGAAGAGCATGGAAGTAGTGAAACATACATGACAAAATATAAAAGAGGTTAACATAGTCAATATCTTTGTAACTCCGAACGTCTTTAAAAAAAAAAAATAATTCCTGCTATTCCATTTGATTGGGCTAAACCTCTATGGCTTTAATGTCTCCTACACCTCCCACAATACATTCTACATTATTATTAGTTGTTTTTCTTCATGTAGAATTAACATACAAGGAAAGAAAGGGTTTATTAAATTCCGATATTTCTGTCCCATTGACTTGAATGGGACTTCCGGGATCGGAATCGGCGATACCCAATAGTTTTTGGATATCGACCGATCCAATCCGATCCGATATTTTTCAATATCGGGTGGTATCGCTCAACACTACCTGTGACAGTACTGCTCCCAGTCTCACGTTGCTGGCATCAGTATACAGGACAAATGGTTGGTCATAATCTGGGTAGGCCAGAACTTCATCTCCTGTGAGAGCCATTTTCAGTCGAGTGAAGGACCTCTCCAGTTCCTCATTCCATTCAAATGTAGGACTCTTCTTCCTGGCTTTCTTGGGTTGGCCCACCAGAAGATTTTGCATAGGCATGGCTATCTCAGTGAAGCCTTTGATGAACCTTCGGTAGTAGCCTACCAACCCGAGGAATTCACGTACCTCATGGAGGTTGCTGGGCTTCTGCCAGTCCCAGATGACAGTGACTTTGTCAGGATCCGGTGCCACACCTTCTGCACTCACTACATGACCGAGGTACTGTACCTTGGGCTTCAGGAGGTGGCATTTGGATGGCTTCACTTTCAGGCCAAAGTTGGACAGGGCTTCGAACACCTCAGCCAGGTGCTCCAGATGGTCTTCATAAGTCTTGGAGAAAACAATGACATCATCAAGGTACAACAGAACTGTCTCGAAGTTCTTGTGTCCAAGACAGCACTCCATTAGCCATTGAAACATCCCTGGGGCGGTGCAGAGCCAGAATGGCATGTAGTTGAACTCGCAGAGACCCATTGGTGTGGTAAACGCTGTTTTCTCCTTGTCTGCCTCTGCCACGGGAACCTGCCAATACCCACTAGTGAGATCTAAGGTGGAAAAATAGTTAGCAGTTTTAAGTGCGGCTTATAACTCCTCAATTCTGGGTAATGGGTAGGCATCCTTATGTGTAATGCTGTTAATTTTTCGGTAATCAACACACATCCTCATGGTACCATCTTTCTTTTTTACAAAGACTATTGGAGCTGCCCAGGGGCTACAACTGTCTCTGATCAACCCAGCTTCCTTCATTTCCCGCAACATACTTTTGGCACATTGGTATTGTGTTGGGGGTATAGGCCGGTACCTTTCTTTAATGGGTGGATGATCTCCAGTGGGGATATGGTGTTGAACCCCTTTTGCCTTCCCAAAGTCTAGAGGGTGTTTACTGAATACCCGCTCATACTCCTGAGTCACTCGGCAAACCCCACTCTTTTGGTATGAAGGGGTGGAGTCAGTTCCCACCTGCAGCTGCTGACACCACTCCTCCAGCTGCTTTACAGAGCCATTGTCCCCTGCCTGGTCTGACGAGACCAAGGGCTCTGCTGCCTGTATTGGGTTGTTACTGACGGTAAGCAGCTTAGCAACTGTGGCATACCAAGTTATTGTGGCCTCCTCTTCCCCACAATTCAAGAGGCGTACAGGTACTCTCCCTTTGCGTACAACAACTACCCCTCTGGCTGTCAGGACTAGAGTTGAGCGCCTTTTGGTTTTTTAGGGTCGCGTTTCGTTTCGTGAAACCCGACTTTTCCAAAAGTCGGGTCGAGCAAGATCGTCCGATTATAGGGAAAAGTCGGGGTCGTCCCGAAACACGAAACCCAATGTAAGTCAATGGGGAATAAAAGTCGGCAGTGAGAGGAGGACAGGAAACACACCTACAGTGCCCATTTGAATGCCAAAAGCATCAATTCTTCTTACTTAAGCTTGTCAACCTTAATTAACTTCATAATACAAGTTACGCACTGAAAAATGGAGGTTATTTGGCTAAAGTTGTGGGGGGGGAGGGCTGGCTGCAGGTTTTCATGTGCCCTGGGCGAAAGAGCGCCCCTTTAACACATACCACAACTCATCATGCTCCGATACGGCAGAGAAATAGCGGTATAGTACAATGAAAAATACCTCACTTTTTACATCTCATGACGAGGCCCATCTATTTCTCCATACAGAATCATTGGTCCCATATAATGTTTGAAACAGTATATGATGAGCTTCACATAATGCTACAGTATATGTTGGTCCCCATGGATGAAGCTCCACTGTCTTATGGGCCCAAATAATGCTCCAAACATAATGGGCCCCATTTCTAATGCTCTAGTGTATAATGGGCCCTGTAAATGCTGCTCCAGTGTCTGATGTCCACCTTTGGAATGTTCCAGTGTATGGTGGGCCCCATCTATCATTCTCCAGAGTATAGTGCTCCCCAAAAATTGCTGTCCCAACATTGAAAACAATGAAATAAGTCTCCGGTGAGAAAGGGTACCATATCCCCAGATAACATGTATGGATAGCGTACACATTCAAAATATATGTCTCAGGAGGCAGGCTCAGACGGTGTTAGGCCCAGTATGGATTGCACGTGATTGCACAAAGGTTAGAAAGGGTACCGTATCCCCAGATAACATGTATGGATAGCGTACACATTCAAAATATATGTCTCAGGAGGCAGGCTCAGACGGTGTTAGGCCCAGTATGGATTGCACGTGATTGCACAAAGGTTAGAAAGGGTACAGTATCCCCGGATAACATGTATGGATAGCGTACACATTCAAAATATATGTCTCAGGAGGCAGGCTCAGACGGTGTTAGGCCCAGTATGGATTGCACGTGATTGCACAAAGGTTAGAAAGGGTATCGTATCCCCAGATAACATGTATGGATAGCGTACACATTCAAAATATATGTCTCAGGAGGCAGGCTCAGACGGTGTTAGGCCCAGTATGGATTGCACGTGATTGCACAAAGGTTAGAAAGGGTACCGTATCCCCGGATAACATGTATGGATAGCGTACACATTCAAAATATATGTCTCAGGAGGCAGGCTCAGACGGTGTTAGGCCCAGTATGGATTGCACGTGATTGCACAAAGGTTAGAAAGGGTACCGTATCCCCAGATAACATGTATGGATAGCGTACACATTCAAAATATATGTCTCAGGAGGCAGGCTCAGACGGTGTTAGGCCCAGCATGGATTGCACGTGATTGCACAAAGGTTAGAAAGGGTACCGTATCCCCGGATAACATGTATGGATAGCGTACACATTCAAAATATATGTCTCAGGAGGCAGGCTCAGACGGTGTTAGGCCCAGTATGGATTGCACGTGATTGCACAAAGGTTAGAAAGGGTACCGTATCCCCGGATAACATGTATGGATAGCGTACACATTCAAAATATATGTCTCAGGAGGCAGGCTCAGACGGTGTTAGGCCCAGTATGGATTGCACGTGATTGCACAAAGGTTAGAAAGGGTACCGTATCCCCAGATAACATGTATGGATAGCGTACACATTCAAAATATATGTCTCAGGAGGCAGGCTCAGACGGTGTTAGGCCCAGTATGGATTGCACGTGATTGCACAAAGGTTAGAAAGGGTACAGTATCCCCGGATAACATGTATGGATAGCGTACACATTCAAAATATATGTCTCAGGAGGCAGGCTCAGACGGTGTCAGGCCCAGTATGGATTGCACGTGATTGCACAAAGGTTAGAAAGGGTACCGTTTCCCCGGATAACATGTATGGATAGCGTACACATTCAAAATATATGTCTATACATCAGGAGGCAGGCTCAGACGGTGTCAGGCACAGTATGGATTTGATGGCCCAGATTACACAGCGGAGGAGCAGGGAGAGGTAAAGATTGCAAATGCTGTGGCCCTGCCCAAGCAAGGGGGGCCCACTCGTGGGCGTCGGTACTGGCACTGGGCCCCTCATAGTACAGCGGTGTGTCTGACGGCGGGTGTGCACCACCACCGTCAGAGACACTTGATTGCACTATGAGGGACCCTGTGCCAGTGCCCGCGCCCAAGAGTCGGCCTACCCACCTGTCCAGGGCAACGGCACTCGCATGGTGTCGTGCGCTAGGTGGTGACCCCGGCCATGGGGGGGAGGCAGCACAGTTAGGGAGTTTTAGAAAGTGGCATATGTTGATCTTGGACATTCAGCTAATGCAAAAGGTGAAATAGGTGAAGTACCAGGAAGAGGTGGACCAAAGCAACCAATTTTTCTGTCACCTATGTGTCATCAGGGGAAGGTGGGACAAAATCCTTGGAAACCCATGCGTGGTTCATTTTAATGAAGGTTAGATCATCCACATTTTGGGTTGACAGACGGGTCCTTTTTTCTGTCAGGATTGATCCAGCTGCACTGAAGACTCTTTCCGATAGCACACTTGCAGCTGGGCAAGCGAGCTCCTGTAAGGCATATTGGGCCAATTCAGGCCAGGTGTCCAGTTTAGCGGCCCAATAGTCAAAGGGGAATGACCTGTGTGGGAGAACATCGATATGGGAGGAAAAGTAGTTTGTAACCATAGTTGACAACTGCTGTCTCCTGTCACTTTCCATCGATGCAGTATTACCAGTTGTGTGAGCGGTATTTGAAAAATCAGTCCACAACATGGTCATGAAACACCTGTCTCCAATGCCTCTTCTGATATGTGCACCACAAACACCTCTGCCAAGCTGCCCCCGGCCCGTACGGCTCGTGTGAGAACCATCACCGCTGCTGTGTGCTGGGAATGCCTCAAGCAACCGATTTACCAGAGTTGCTTGTTTATTAGCCAATATTAGGTCAAGGTTCTCCTGTGGCATGATGTTTTGTAATTTGCCTTTATAGCGTGGATCCAGGATGCTGGCCAACCAGTAGTCGTCATCGTTCATCATCTTGGCAATGCGGGGGTCCCTTTTTAGGATCCGCAAGGCATAATCTGACATGTGGGCCAATGTTCCCGGTGTCAATGATGCACTGCGAGTGCTGGGTGGAGGAGCACTTTCTGGCAAATCCACATCCCTCCAGTCACGCACAAACCCTGTACCAGACCTTGCCACGCCAACATTTTCACTTGCCCCACGAGATGCATCCTCCTCCCCAAAGTAATCATCCCCATCATCATCCTCCTCCTCCTCTTCTTCCTCCACCTCGTCCAGGAGAGGTCCCTGACCAGACAATGGCTGAATGTCATCAAGGATTCCCTCCTCCTCTTCCTCCTCATCAACATTGGCTGCAGACGCCTGCTCCTTAAGGTGCGTCAAAGTTTGCATGAGCAGACGCATAAGTGGGATGCTCATGCTTAGGATGGCATCGTCTGCGCTTACCAGCCGTGTGCATTCCTCAAAACACTGAAGGACTTTACAAAGGTCTTTCAGCTTCGACCACTGCACACCTGTCAACTCCATGTCTGCTCTCAAAGTGCCTGGCCGTGTATCCTCCCACAAATGCATTATGGCCTGCCTCTGCTCGCACAGCCGCTCCACCATGTGCAGGGTGGAGTTCCACCTTGTTGCAATGTCGATAATGAGGCGGTGGTTGGGAAGGTGGAGCAATCGCTGCAGCTTCTGCATACGAACGGAGTGTACAGGCGACCGGCGGATGTGCGCGCACAGTCTTCGCACCTTCTGGAGCAGGGCTGTTAACTCCGGATAATTTTTGAGGAAGCACTGCACCACCAGGTTCAAGGTGTGAGCCAAGCAAGGTATGTGGCTGAGTTTTGAAAGGGCTATGGCTGCCACAAAATTACGCCCGTTATCACTAACTACCTTGCCTGCCTCAAGATGTACACTGCCCAGCCATGACTCAGTTTGTCGCTTCAAGTACTCGGCCAGCACCTCGGCGGTGTGTCTGTCGCCCAAACACATCATCTGCAACACAGCCTGCTGACGCTTTCCACTAGCTGCTCGATAGGGGGACACATCGTGTGCAACAGTGGCAGCTGCAGATGGAGTGCTCGTACGACTGCGCTCTGTGGACGAGCTTTCGCTTCTGGAGGAGGAGGAGGAGGGTCGAACACCTACAGCCAACTGTTTCCTATACCGTGGGCTAGGCAGCACTGTCCCACCACCGCTGTCCCCTGTGGACCCTGCATCCACCACATTAACCCAGTGCGCAGTGATGGACACGTAACGGCCCTGGCCATGCCGACTGGACCATGCATCAGTTGTGAGGTGCACCTTTCCGCTCACTGACTGCTTGAGTGCATGGACAATGCGGTCTTTCACATGATGGTGGAGTGCTGGGATGGCTTTGCGAGAGAAGAAGTGGCGACTGGGTAGGTCATAGCGTGGTACTGCATAGGCCATGAGTTTGCGGAAAGCTGTGCTTTCCACCAACCGAAAGGGCATCATCTCAAACGAGATTAGTTTGGCAATGTGGGCGTTCAAACCCAGTGTACGCGGATGAGAGACTGAGTACTTTCTTGACCTACTCATAGTGTCTGGGAGGGTGAGCTGGACTTGAGAGCTGCATATGGTGGAAGTAGCGGTGGACAGGGCGGACTGAGAGAGGGTTGATGATGGTGATGGAGTTGGTGTTCTTTCTGATGGCCTAGAATCAGTCTTTCGTTGATATAACAGTGGGATTCCCTGACTGCTGTGGTCTTGCAACGACACCTCAACATTTGCTGCTGTGCTAACCGGTGTGCTTACAGTGGGGGAAACAATGTAGCGTTGCTGACTACCTTCGTTGTGATCAGTTGCACATGTGGCACTTGAGGTTTGGTGTTGTGTCCACGCTTGCAAGTGCATGCTGGTTAAATGTCTAAGCATGCAACTGGTATTCAAATTTTTCAGATTTTTCCCTCGGCTAAAGGTCTTTGCGCACTTCTTACAGATAACCTTGGCCTGATCATGAGGATTTTGGTCAAAAAAGTGCCACACTGCACTCTTCCTACTTTGGCAGACATTTTGCGGCCTAGCACGCTGTGATCTTTTGACCCTCTGGACAAGCTGTCCAGCAACTCTTTTGATGTTTGGAACCTGTCTTTGGAGTGCTCCGGGCCTGCCAGATAACAGCTGTTGCGATGTCGATGTCTGCTGTGGATGCTCCTCATCTGAGCTATTGGAAGCAGCACCCTCTTCCCCCAATGGATGCCAATCTGGGTCAACAACTGGGTCATCCATCACCTCCTCTTCTATGTCATGTGCACCTTCCTCTGAGTCACCGTGTATGGTGGTATAGTGTGCGGGAAGGGGCACCTGAGTCTCATCAGGGTCAGAATCTGGCTCTGTACACTGCGAGGACAATGTAGTGCTCTGAGTGAAGGTACCAGCAGAATCATCCATCAGCCGCTGTGCATCAGTGCACTCCATGTCAGATTCATCTTGGCCTGGGTAATTCACCATTTCACTTGATAATCCAGGCATGGTATGTGAAAACAGCTCCATGGAGTAATCAGTAGTATGGCCTGCGTCATCCTTCAATCTTGGTTGGGGTGAAGGACACAAGGAAAGGTGTGGTTCATGAACATGAGCCTCCAATGACGACTCAGTGCTTTTACTTTTTACAACTGAAGAAGAGGAGGCGATAGAGCTGTAGGCTGAGTCAGCAATGTAAGACAAAACTTTTTCCTGATGCTCTGGCTTTAAAAGCGGTTTGCCAACTCCTAGAAAACTAAGCGTTTGAGGCCTTATGTAGCCAGACGATGACGCAGGGTCAGCACCTCCTGCATTCGGTCCTATTTTGCTCTTGCCACTACCATCAGATCCACCACCAACACCATCATTACCAGCTGCCAACCCCCGCCCAATTCCACGGCCTCTTCCACCAGCCTTCCTCATTTTTGGTAGAAATGTAGACAAAATCCAACAAACTATATAGTAATGTAAAACAAGGTACAAGGTGTCTATTGGACAGGGGAGATTTTGAATTTCTGCAGACACTTGTGGACACTGGACACTTTTGGATTGTGTGAGGCCCACTGATATCTGAGCGCTATGTGACAGGCTCGATGGCACAGCTGTGACCAAAGTGACTATAGGATAAGGGAGATTTTGAATCTCTGCACACACTTTTGGACACTGGATGGACACTTTTAGATTGTGTGAGGCCCACTGATATCTGAGCGCTATGTGACAGGCTCGATGGCACAGCTGTGACCAAAGTGACTAGAGGATAAGGGAGATTTTGAATCTCTGCACACACTTTTGGACACTGGACACTTTTGGATTGTGTGAGGCCCACTGATATCTGAGCGCTATGTGACAGCCTCGATGGCACAGCTGTGACCAAAGTGACTAGAGGATAAGGGAGATTTTGAATCTCTGCACACACTTTTGGACACTGGACACTTTTGGATTGTGTGAGGCCCAATGAATATCTGAGCGCTATGTGACAGGCTCGATGGCACAGCTGTGACCAAAGTGACTAGAGGATAATGGAGATTTTGAATCTCTGCACACACTTTTGGACACTGGACACTTTTGGATTGTGTGAGGCCCAATGAATATCTGAGCGCTATGTGACAGGCTCAATGGCACAGCTGTGACAAAAGTGACTAGAGGATAAGGGAGATTTTGAATCTCTGCACACACTTTTGGACACTGGACACTTTTGGATTGTGTGAGGCCCACTGATATCTGAGCGCTATGTGACAGGCTCGATGGCACAGCTGTGACCAAAGTGACTAGAGGATAAGGGAGATTTTGAATCTCTGCACACACTTTTGGACACTGGATGGACACTTTTGGATTGTGTGAGGCCCACTGATATCTGAGCGCTATGTGACAGGCTCGATGGCACAGCTGTGACCAAAGTGACTAGAGGATAAGGGAGATTTTGAATCTCTGCACACACTTTTGGACACTGGACACTTTTGGATTGTGTGAGGCCCACTGATATCTGAGCGCTATGTGACAGGCTCGATGGCACAGCTGTGACCAAAGTGACTAGAGGATAAGGGAGATTTTGAATCTCTGCACACACTTTTGGACACTGGACACTTTTGGATTGTGTGAGGCCAACTGATATCTGAGCGCTATGTGACAGGCTCGATGGCACAGCTGTGACCAAAGTGACTAGAGGATAAGGGAGATTTTGAATCTCTGCACACACTTTTGGACACTGGACACTTTTGGATTGTGTGAGGCCCAATGAATATCTGAGCGCTATGTGACAGGCTCGATGGCACAGCTGTGACAAAAGTGACTAGAGGATAAGGGAGATTTTGAATCTCTGCACACACTTTTGGACACTGGACACTTTTGGATTGTGTGAGGCCCAATGAATATCTGAGCGCTATGTGACAGGCTCGATGGCACAGCTGTGACAAAAGTGACTAGAGGATAAGGGAGATTTTGAATCTCTGCACACACTTTTGGACACTGGACACTTTTGGATTGTGTGAGGCCCACTGATATCTGAGCGCTATGTGACAGGCTCGATGGCACAGCTGTGACCAAAGTGACTAGAGGATAAGGGAGATTTTGAATCTCTGCACACACTTTTGGACACTGGACACTTTTGGATTGTGTGAGGCCCAATGAATATCTGAGCGCTATGTGACAGGCTCGATGGCACAGCTGTGACAAAAGTGACTAGAGGATAAGGGAGATTTTGAATCTCTGCACACACTTTTGGACACTGGACACTTTTGGATTGTGTGAGGCCCACTGATATCTGAGCGCTATGTGACAGGCTCGATGGCACAGCTGTGACCAAAGTGACTAGAGGATAAGGGAGATTTTGAATCTCTGCACACACTTTTGGACACTGGACACTTTTGGATTGTGTGAGGCCCACTGATATCTGAGCGCTATGTGACAGGCTCGATGGCACAGCTGTGACCAAAGTGACTAGAGGATAAGGGAGATTTTGAATCTCTGCACACACTTTTGGACACTGGACACTTTTGGATTGTGTGAGGCCCACTGATATCTGAGCGCTATGTGACAGGCTCGATGGCACAGCTGTGACCAAAGTGACTAGAGGATAAGGGAGATTTTGAATCTCTGCACACACTTTTGGACACTGGATGGACACTTTTGGATTGTGTGAAGCCCACTGATATCTGAGCGCTATGTGACAGGCTCGATGGCACAGCTGTGACCAAAGTGACTAGAGGATAAGGGAGATTTTGAATCTCTGCAAACACTTTTGGACACTGGATGGACACTTTTGGATTGTGTGAGGCCCACTGATATCTGAGCGCTATGTGACAGGCTCGATGGCACAGCTGTGACCAAAGTGACTAGAGGATAAGGGAGATTTTGAATCTCTGCACACACTTTTGGACACTGGACACTTTTGGATTGTGTGAGGCCCACTGATATCTGAGCGCTATGTGACAGGCTCGATGGCACAGCTGTGACCAAAGTGACTAGAGGATAAGGGAGATTTTGAATCTCTGCACACACTTTTGGACACTGGACACTTTTGGATTGTGTGAGGCCCAATGAGTATCTGAGCGTTATGTGACAGGCTCGATGGCACAGCTGTGACAAAAGTGACTAGAGGATAAGGGAGATTGGATTGCTTTTAAAAAAGCAGTTTGCGGAGCAGTGGGTAAACAGTAATGCAGGAATGTCAGGAAGCCTTAGAAGGCAGCCCAACAACCAACACCACTGATACACCACTATATAGCCTCCCCTTGCACTGCACACACAGTGACTGGTGTGTTGTGCAGGCCAAATTGCTAGCAGCAGAAGCAGTTTTTTTTTCTTCTCAGCAGGACAAAAAAAAAAAAATTGGGATTGCTTTTAAAAAAGCAGTTTGCGGAGCAGTGGGTAAACAGCAATGTAGGAATGTCAGGAAGCCTTAGAAGGCAGCCCAACAACCAACACCACTGATACACCACTATATAGCCTCCCCTTGCACTGCACACACAGTGACTGGTGTGTTGTGCAGGCCAAATCGCTAGCAGCAGAAGCAGTTTTTTGGTCTTCTTCCCTGCCTAACGCTCTCCCTACAGAATCAGCAGCAACCTCTCCCTATACTAAGATCGGCAGAAGTAAGATGGCGGTCAGCGTGCACGCCCTTTTATACCCCCTGTGACGCCCACCAAAGCAAGCCAATCACTTGCATGCCCTTCTGAAAGATGGTGGTGACCCCTGCCTATGTCATCACGTTGCCCACAGTGTCCGTGGATCCTGATTGGCTGAAAAAGAGCGCAAAACAAACTTTTGAAACGCGACTTTGGCGCGTAAGTCGCCGACCTCGTGGCCGACCTCATCCTAGGGTCGGGTTTCGTTTCATGAAACCCGACTTTGCCAAAAGTCGGCGACTTTTGAATTTTTTCGACCCGTTTCGCTCAACTCTAGTCAGGACAGTGGGCAGGCTATCAGAGTACACTGGCTCTACCAATGCTTGGTAATCTTTTCCTCTGAGGCTGATGGCTGCCCGACACCAAATTAACATTTCACATCTGGGGGTTATCGCAATGGGGAAAGAATCACTCATTCTGACGCTGCCAATTTCTCCGCCAGACAGTTCTACCTGCTGTCTTTGCATCAGGGCCTTGATTTCCTTCTGCAGGACTCGTTGTTCACTGGAACGAGCAGTCTTGGCTACCTGTTGCAACAAAACAATAACCTCGGCAAGACAATTTTCAATCACATTAGTACCTAAGGTCATCATTGGGTTACATTCTCGTCGATCAATGTCTACTACTATCAGACCTTGAGATTTTAACTCTACTCGCCCCACTTTAATGGTAATCTCTTTACATCCTACTTGTGGCAAAGACTGACCATTGCTGGCAACTACTGTTAGTTCATCACTTGGGCCACGGGTAAGTTCGGAGTCAGCCCAATACCGCTTGTAAAGGATATATGGCATAGTTGTCACCTGAGAGCCAGTGTCCAGCAAAGAGTTCATGGGGATGCTGTCAATCACCACTGAAAGGACCGGTCGCCCTCCAACATACATGGCCCGCCAGTTCTTTGGGCCCTGTGGTCCTACTCCTGGGGGTTGGCCCTCTGCCCCAGGGGTTGCTCGTTTAAATAACAGAATCTCACAATGTTTCCTGCCTTGTGGCAGTGACGACAGATGGGACATCCGTCTTGGTCATAGCGATCGTTGTCTCTCCTTCGGAGTGGCGGGATCCTTTTCTTCCGTAGCCACGGGACATCCTCTGGACTGGAGGCCAGCTGGATCTTCTCCTTTGAGGACAGCTGCATGTACTGCACAGTTTTGGCAAGTGCAGCCATATTTTTGGTCAGCTCTTGGACCTGAAGGCGTAGTTCTGTAGATGGATCATTATCCAGAGTCTGTGCGTCAGCTTCCACAGGGCTTGGAGGGAAAGATGCTGCTTCTTGGTGGTATGTGATCACTGGGCGCCTACGGGGCACTGGACAGCTGACATTTGGTTCATTCAGCACCCGGATAGCCCTGTCTTTGAAGTCTGCAAAGTCTAGGTCAGGGTTTTGTAGGGCTATGATGCGCAGCTGTGCTCTCTGGGTACTGGCTAGGAATCCCTCAATAAATTGCTCCTTTAACCCCTTTCTGCCATGAGACGTACTATCCCGTCCATGTGCCCTGGGACTTAATTCCCAGGGACTGGATAGTACGTCATAGCGATCAGCGGCGCCCACGTGGTGAGCGCCAATGATCGCGGCCGGGTGTCAGCTGATTATCACAGCTGACACCCGGCACAATGTTCACGGACCGCCCCCGACACGTTATCCCCTTGCACACCACGATCAAACACGATCGACATGTACCGGGGGGTTAAAGGGAAGCATCGGCAGGGAGGGGGCTCCCTCCGTGCTTCCCTGAGCACCCCACGGCAGCGCAATGTGCAGTGCTGCTGCTGGGGGCTCCTTCCCTGCAGGCCCCCGAATCCAAGATGGCAATGGGGACCTTCGGGGGCCTGCAGGGAGCCGGCTTCCTCAGTGCCTGCAAAGCGCAGGCATGAGGAAGTCTGCTGCACTGCCTGTGATGTGACAGATCAGCGATCTGTCACAGGACAGTGATGTCCCACCTGGGACAATGTAATAAAGTTAAAAAAAAAAGTGTTAAAATAATTTAAAAAAATCGCCAAATAAATTAGAAAAAAAAAAAAAAAAAAAATTCCCCCAATAAATTAATTTTTTGGAAATAAAAAGAAAAAAAAACAATAAAAGTACACATATTTGATATCGCCGCGTCCATAACGACCTGCCCTTTAAAACTGTCCCATTAGTTAACCCCTTTAGTGAACCCCTTAAAAAATATCACCCCCTTAGTTAGGGAAAAATAATAAAATTAAAAGAAAATGTATTTATTTCCATTTTCCCATTAGGGTTAGGGTTAGGGCTAGGGTTAGGGCCAGGGCTAGGGTTAGGGCTAGGTCTAGGGCTAGGGTTAGGGCTAGGGCTAGGGTTAGGGCTGAGATTAGGGTTAGGGGCTTGTTGGGGTTAGGGTTGGAGTTAGAATTGGGGGTTTCCACTGTTTGGGCACATCAGGTGCTCTCCAAATGCAACATGGCATCTGATCTCAATTCCAGCCAATTCTGAGTTGAAAAAGTCAAATGGTGGTCCTTCCCTTCCAAGCTCTGCCATGCACCCAAACAGTGTTTTACCCCCACATATGAGGTATCAGCCTACTCAGGACAAATTGCAAAACAACTTTTGGGGTCCAATTTCTCCTGTTACCCTTGGGAAAATAAAAAATTGGGGGCAAAAATATCATTTTTGTGGAAAAAAATGATTTTTTTATTTTCACGCCCAGGTGTTATAAACTTCTGTGAAGCTCTTGGGGGGTTCAAAGTGCTCACCACACATCTAGATAAGTTCCGTGGGGGGTCTAGTTTCCAAAATGGGGTCACTTGTGGGGAGTTTCAATAGTTTAGGTACATCAGGGGCTCTCCAAACGCACATGACACCCGCAGACCAACCCATCAAAGTCTGCATTCCAAAACGTCACTACTTCCCTTCCGAGACCCGACGTGTGCCCACACAATAGTTTTCTCCCACATATGGGGTATCAGCGTACTCAGGACCAATTGGACAACAACTTTTGGGGTCCAATTTCTCCTGTTACCCTTGGGAAAATAAAAAAATTGGGGACTAATTGATCATGTTTGTGGAAAAAATACGATTTTTTTATTTTCTTGCCCGGGCATTATAAACTTCTGTGAAGCCCTTGGGGGTTCAAAGTGCTCACCACACATCTAGATAAGTTCCTTAGGGGGTCTCGTTTCCAAAATGGGGTCATTTGTGGGTGTTTCCACTGTTTAGGTACATCAGGGGCTCTCCAAAGGCAACATGACACCCGCAGACCATTCCATCAAAGTCTGCATTCCAAAACGTCACTACTTCCCTTCCAAGCCCTGACGTGTGTCCATACAGTAGTTTTCTCCCACATATGGGGTGTCAGCGTACTCAGGACAACAACTTTTGGGGTTCAATTTCTCCTGTTACCTTGGGAAAATAAAAAAATTGGGGACTAATTGATCATGTTTGTGGAAAAAATACGATTTTTTTATTTTCATGCCCTGGCATTATAAACTTCTGTGAAGCCCTTGGGGGTTCAAAGTGCTCACCTCACATCTATATAAGTTCCTTAGGGGGTCTAGTTTTCAAAATGGGGTCATTTGTGGGGGGTTTCCACTGTTTAGGTACATTAGGGGCTCTCCAAAGGCAACATGACACCCGCAGACCATTCCATCAATGTCTGCATTCCAAAACGTCACTACTTCCCTTCAGAGCCCCGACGTGTGCCCATACAGTAGTTTTCTCCCACATATGGGGTATCAGCATACTCAGGACAAATTGGACAACAACTTTTGGGGTTCAATTTCTCCTGTTACCCTTGGGAAAATAAAAAATGGTGACTAAAAGATCATGTTTGTGGAAAAAATACGAATTTTTTATTTTCACGCCCGGGCGTTATAAACTTCTGTGAAGCATTGGGGGGTTCGAAGTGCTCACCACACATCTAGATAAGTTCCTTGGGGGGTCTAGTTTTCAAAATGGTGTCATTTGTGGGGGGGTTTCCACTGTTTAGGTACATCAGGGGTTTTCCAATCGCGACATGGTGTCCGATCTCAATTCCAGCCAAAAACGTCAAATGGCGCTGCTTCCCTTCTGAGCTCTGCCATGCGCCCAAATAGTGGTTTACCCCCACATGTGGGGTATCAGCGTACTCAGGACAAATTGCACAATAACTTTTAGGGTGCTGTTACCCTTGGAAAAATAAGAATTGAGGGTGAAAAGATCATTTTTGTGGTAAAAATATGATTTTTTAATTGTACGGCTTTATGTTATAAACTTCTGTGAAGCCCTTGGGGTTCAAAGTTCTCACCACACATCTAGATAAGTTCCTTAGGGGGTCTAGTTTCCAAAATGGTGTCATTTGTGGGGGGTTTCCAATGTTTTGGTATATCAGGGGTTTTCCAATCGCAACATGGTGTCTGATCTCAATTCCAGCCAAAAACGTCAAATGGCGCTGCTTCCCTTCCAAGCTCTGCCATGCGCCCAAATAGTGGTTTACCCCCACATGTGGGGTATCAGCGTACTCAGGACAAATTGCACAATAACTTTTAGGGTCCTGTTACCCTTGGGAAAATAAAAATTGGGGTGAAAAGATCATTTTTGTGGAAAAAATATGATTTTTTAATTGTACCGCTGTACGTTATAAACTTCTGTAAAGCCCTTGTGGGTTCAAAGTTCTCACCACATATCTAGATAAGTTCCTTGGGGGGTCTAGTTTCCAAAATGGGGTCAATTGTAGGGGTTTTCCACTGTTTAGGTACATCAGGGACTCTCCAAACGTGACATGGCGTCCGATCTGAATTCCAGCCAATTTTGCATTGAAAAAGTCAAACGGCGCTCCTTCCCTTCTGAGCTCTGCCATGCGCCGAAACGGTCGTTCCCCCCCACAAATCAGGTATCAGCGTACTCAGGACAAATTGCACAATAACTTTTGCAGTCCAATTTCTCCTGTTACCCTTGGTAAAATAAAAAAAATTGAACCTGAAGTATTTTTTTTGTGAAAAAAAGTTAGATGTTCATTTTTTTTTAAATATTAAAAAAAATTCCTGTGACGCATCTAATGGGTTAATAAACTTCTTGAATGTGGTTTTGAGCACCTTAAGGGGTGCAGTTTTTAGAATGGTGTCACTTTTGGGTATTTTCTATCATATAGACCCCTCAAAGTGGCTTCAAATGTGATGTGGTCCCTAAAAAAAAATTGTATTGTAAAAATGAGAAGTCGCTGGTCAAATTTTAACCCTTATAACTTCCTAACAAAAAAAAATTTGGTTCCAAAATTGTGCTGATGTAAAGTAAACATGTGGGAAATGTTAGTTATCAAGTTTTTTGTGTGCTGTATCTCTGTGATTTAAGGGCATAAAAATTCAAAGTTGGAAAATTGCGAAATTTTCAAAATTTTTGCCAAATTTCCGTTTTTTTCACAAATAAACGCAAGTTATTTGAATGAAATTTTACCACTAACATGAAGTACAATATGTCACGAGAAAACATTGTCAGAATCACCGGGATCCATGGAAGCGTTCCAGAGTTATGACCTCATAAAGGGACAGTGGTCAGAATTGTAAAAATTGGCCCGGTCATGAACGTGCAAACCACCCTTGGGGGTGAAGGGGTTAAACACACCCCCTGGGTGGGTTTGTAGGAAACTGGCCCGCCCATCTCCCTAGTTACCTGGAGACTTCTCCCTCACATTAAAGCAGCACCTCAGCAGTATCACTGCTGATCAACACATAAGTCTCCATCTCAAAGCCACCCACTTTGAGATACATAATGGCCATTCAGTATTCTGCCATTCATCCTTTCTCCTGGGACATCCACACAGCGCCCCCTAGCGGACACAGTGGTTACTACACCACAAGGCGATCAGCCTGAGGCATTGCTGAGGTGTTATGGAAGCCCAGGTTGCTTTGATAGCAGCCTTCAGCTCGTCTGCATTGCTGGGTCTGGTGTCTCTCATCTTCCTCTTGACAATACCCCATAGATTCTGTATGGGGTTAAGGTCAGATGAGTTTTCTGGCCAATCAAGCTCAGTAATACTGTTGTTTTTACACCAGTTATTGGTACTTTTGGCAATGTGCACAGGTGCCATGTTCTGCTGGAGAATAAAATTTCCATCTCCAAAAATCTTGTCAGCAGAGCGAAGCATGAAGTGCTCTAAAATTTCCTGGTAGATGGCTGCACTGACCTTGGACTTACACCAGCAGATGATATGGCTCCCCAAACCATCACTGAAAACTTCACAATAGACCTCAAGCAGCTCGGACTGTGTGCATCTCCACTCTTCCTCCAGACTCTGGGACCTTGATTTCCAAATAAAATGCAAAATTTACTTTCATCTGATAACAACACTTAGACCACTGAGTAATAGTCCAGTTCTTTTTCTCCTTGGCCCAGGTAAAATGTTTCTGCTTTTGTCTATTGGTCATTACTGGCTTGACACAAGGAATGCGACACTTGTAGCCCATGTCATGAATACATTTGTGTGTGGTGGCTCTTGAAGCATTGACTCAGCAGTATTCCACTCCTTGTGAATCTCCCCCAAATTTTTGAATGGCCTTTTCTTAACAATAATTTCAAGGCTGCGGTTATCCTGGTTGCTTGTGCACCTTTTTCTACCACATTTTATCCTTCCACTCAACTTTCCATTAATATGCTAGGACACAGCACTCTGTGAACAGCCAGCTTCTGTCAGGAACACCGCACTGCACTTGCTCACTGAGCCAGTGCGGGTGTCCTGAGTACAAAGACAGTACTCAAAGATACCTGTGGAGCAGGGCAGCAGCGGTGACGATGCGTGCTTCAGAGTATCAGGACCTGAAGCACATGACTGCTGGGGGCGTGGCCTAAGCTCCACAGATCTAGGAGCTGCAGGGAAACTCCTAGAAAGGTAACTACGGGACAATGTTACCAAGGGGCATAGACAGAGACAGAAACCAGACGAAGCCAGGGTCAAAGCACCAGATAGCAATACAGTACCACGGGGTTAAGACAGAAAGGATAGTCAGGACGTAGCAATAGGTCAGAAAACCAGAACGGGCAATAGACGGTACAATAGGGACAAACTGTAACGGAGTAATGATAGCCAAGCCAGGAGGTCAGAACCGGAGACGACAGTAGTACCAAAGCGAGAGACGGAGTACAGAGTGAGGGAACAGGCAGGGTCATACACGGGAAGCAAACAAGCAACGCAGAATACACGCACACAGGGGTCAGACACACCAGAACAACAGTATAGCTGACAGAGAACCCTGGTAAAGAGTGAGTATAAATACCCCTCCCAGATCCAGAAAGAGGCCACGAACACTTAACCCTGTGAGTGCAGGGCAAGAACCCTGTTCAAACCATGACAGTACCACCCTCTTAATGGGGGGCCACTGGACCCCCAGGCTTGTCTGGGTATCTGGCGTGGAAAGCCCGCACCAGACGATCGGCATGCACCGAACTGGCCGGAACCCATGACAGATCCTCCAGAGAGTACCCCTTCCAGTGTATCAGATACTGGAGTCTCCGGCGCACCCACCGGGAGTCAACAATGCGCCCTACTTCATACTCCAGCTGCCCCTCTACCAGCACTGGCGGAGCATTTGATGAGGGATCCTCTCTCACCGTCCCCACAGGCTTTAACAGGGACCTGTGGAAGACCTTAGAAATTTTAAAGGAGGTGGGCAGCTGCAGTCGGTAGGCTACTGGGTTAACAACCTCCACAACTTTGTATGGGCCAATAAACTTGGGGCCCAGCTTTATAGAAGGTATCTTAAGCTTGATATTGTGGGTGGATAGCCACACCTTCTCCCCTACTGCAAATGCTGGACCTGGCCCCCTCCTCCTGTCAGCAAACCGCTTATAGTTTTCCTGGGCCTTGGAAATATTCCTCTGAACCTCCCTCCAAAGAATTCTAAGATGTTGTGTCACATCCTCAGCACCAGGACAACCTGAATCCATACGGGAAAACTCTCCAAAATGTGGGTTAAAGCCATAGTTGACCTGAAAAGGAGACTTCCCAGTAGACTGACTCACACGAACGTTGAATGCAAACTCTGCCATGGGCAATACCTCACACCAGTCCTCCTGCCTGGAAGAGGCCAAGCATCTCAGAATCTGCTCCAACGATTGGTTCGTGCGCTCCGTCTGTCCATTAGACTCTGGGTGGTAGGCAGAGGAGAAGGACAACGAAATCCCCAGCTTTTTGCAAAAAGCCCTCCAGAACCTGGCTACAAACTGTACCCCTCTGTCTGACACCACATTCATAGGCACTCCATGTAACCTAATTATATGCTGCATAAATAAGCGGGCCAGGGTTAGCTGCAGATGGTAACGCGGGGATTGGTACAAAGTGAGCTTGTTTTGAAAACCTATCCACCACCCATATCACCGAGTTGCCCCTGGAAGGAGGAAGATTTGTGATAAAATCCATGGACAAATGTGTCCATGGTCTATCCGGAATTGGCAAAGGCACCAATTCCCCGGCCGGACGGACCTGAGAACTTTTAGAACGAGCGCGCACCCCACATGCAATCACAAACTTTTTAATATCTGTTACCATAGAGGGCCACCAGAAATCCCTCGCAATTGCCCCCCAGGTAGCTGCAATCCCAGGATGAGCACTCAACACAGAATCATGAAATTCCTGCATAACTCCGAGATGGAAACGTTCCGGTACAAACAATTTACCCGGGGGTTTACCACCAGGAGCCCGAGCCTGGGCCTCCAAAATCCCTCTCTGTAACTCAGATGAGATTTCGGCCACCACTACTCCTGGCTGAAGAATGGAGGAGGGAGGTTCTGGAGGGGACACCGAATCAAAGCTTCGGGATAAGGCATCAGCCTTGATGTTTTTAGATCCCGGGCGGAATGTGATGGTAAACTGAAAACGAGAAAAAAAAAGCGCCCACCGAGCCTGTCTGGGGGTCAATCTCTTGGCAGACTCGATATAGGCCAAATTTTTGTGATCAGTGATGACTGTAATGGGATGAACAGACCCCTCCAGGAAATGCCTCTATTCTTCAAAAGCCAACTTTACCGCCAACAACTCTCTATTGCCGAAATCGTAATTTCTCTCGGCAGAGGAAAATTTTTTAGAGAAGAAGGCGCAAGGCCTCAGGTTAGTAAGGGTAGGAGGGCCCTGAGACAAAACTGCCCCCACCCCCACTTCCGAGGCGTCAACCTCCACGACAAAAGGTCTTGACGGGTCGGGTTGTACCAATACAGGGGCTGAAGAAAAGCACTTTTTTAATGTCATGAAAGAGTTTTTTGCAGCTACAGACCAATTTTTTACATCAGCTCCCTTGAGAGTGAGGTCCGTTAGAGGCTTTACCACCTGCGAAAAGCCCTTAGTAAATGTCCTATAAAAGTTGGCAAAGCCCAAAAATCTTTGCAACCCTTTCAATTCATGAGGTTGCACCCACTCCGTAACAGCCTGGACTTTCTTAGGATCCATGCGGAACCCCTCGCCTGACACAATCAACCCCAGAAAGGATACTTCTTGCATGAAAAATGAGCATTTTTCCAGCTTGGCATACAAATGATTCTCCCTCAGTCTCATGAGAACCATCCGCAAATGGTGCAAGTGAGATTGACTGTACACCGAGTACACCAGAATGTCATCCAAATAGATAACCACAAAACGACCGATTAAATCAGAGAAAATTACATTAATAAAGATCTGAAAAACAGCAGGAGCGTTGGTGAGACCAAAGGGCATAACCAAGTTTTCGAACAGCCCTTCAGTCGTCAGGAATGCTGTTTTCCATTCGTCCCCTTCACGGACTCTTATAAGGTTATATGCCCCACATAAATCCAGTTTAGAGAACCACTTGGCCCCGGTGAGTTGGTTACATAGATCAGGAATTAGGGGGAGAGGGTATGTATTTTTCACAGTAATTTTGTTTAATTCCCGAAAGTCGAGGCACGGCCGCAAACCACCATCTTTTTTCTTAACAAAAAAGAAGCCCGCTGCCACAGGTGAAACAGAAGGCCTAATATGCCCTTTGCGGAGACTCTCAGTAATGTACTCCTTCATGGCTAGATGTTCGGGCCCGGACAAATTGAACAGGCGAGCCTTGGGAAACTTGGCTCCAGGGACTAGATTAATGACACAATCAAAGGGTCTATGTGGTGGTAGCGCCTCAGCCTCACTTTCAGAAAATACGTCTTCAAAATCTTTCAGGCACTCCGGAATACCTTCCAGATCGACAGACGACACTGACACAGATTTTACTGGGGTGACAAGGGTTGTCAAGTTACAACATAGACCGTTAGCCATACAACCCCACTGAATGATCTCCCCTGTGACCCAGTCAATAGTAGGATTGTGACGTTGAAGCCAAGGCATACCCAGTATCAGTCCAGCCGGCAGATTATTTATGACAAAACATCTTAATTTTTCCACGTGAGTGGAACCCACTTTCAGAGAAAAGGTATCAGTCATGAAACAAATTCCCTCCTGGGTGATAGGAGAAGAATCAATTGCCATGATTTTAACAGGATCTTTTAACCTGACTGTCCCTATCTTATGAAAAGTCACAACTTTGGCATCGATCAGATTAATAGAAGAACCACAGTCAATAAAGGCGGTAGTCCCAACCGGACCGCCTGTAAGTTCCAGTTCCACCGGAAGCAGAATTTTAGTAAGCGAGTAAAAGGGTACCTGGGAGTCTGGGCAACCTCCTCGATTGTTACCCAGACTCAGTCGTTTTCCTGACGGCTTCACTGAAGAAGGGCAAGAAGGACAGTTCCTTCTCCAATGTCCAGCGGATCCACAGTAAAAGCACAATTGGTTGTTTCTTCGGTGTCTCCTCTCTTTTTCCTCCAATGACGTGGCACCAACCTCCATGGGCTCAGGACTAGATGCAGCGTCTCTCAGATTGGAGAATAAAGGGGTCTCCTGCAGCATGACCCCTCTTGCCCGCAGCCTACGGTCCATGCGGACAGCCTGGATCATAGCGTCCTCCAAAGAATCCGGTGGAGGATGAAGGGCTAGGGCATCTTTCAAACGTTCGGACAGGCCTCTACAGAACAAACCCCGGAGGGCAGCGTCATCCCAGGAGACCTCCGCTGCCCAGCGTCTGAACTCAGAGCAGAACCATTCATCAGAGTTCCTTCCCTGTGTCACACTCATCACCATATCCTCTGCCAGACGCACTCTATCAGGCTCACCATAAATGTGCCCCAGAGCCTCAAAGAACAAATTCACAGACATGCGTTCAGGAGCAGAGGAAGAGAGAGAGAAAGCCCATGCCTGTGGAGCCCCCCGAAGTAGGGAAATGACGTCCCCCACCCTCTGGAACTCATCCCCGGTAGAGCGGGGCCTCAGAGGAAAAAACAGCTTGCATCCTTCTCTGAAAGACCTGAACTCCTTTTTATCCCCTGAGAAAAGGTCTGGCAATTTGACCGGAGATTCTGGGAATGCCAATGACACATCTCTATCCCCAGCACAAGAATCCCCTGTAGCGGCAGCCCCCTGTACCGTGTCCACCAACTGTTGCTGGGTCTGGGCCATCGTGCGCTGTTCCACATTAAGTTTGTGGAACATTTGGGTCAGGTGCTTGACCTGACCAGCCAAAGCTTGTATGGGATCCATGAGGATAACACACACTTTTTTTTTTTTTTCCTCAGAGGGGGAGAAAAAAAAACCTGAAATGTTCAGCTATAATGTCAGGAACACCGCACTGCACTTGCTCACTGAGCCAGTGCGGGTGTCCTGAGTACAAAGACAGTACTCAAAGATACCTGTGGAGCAGGGCAGCAGCGGTGACGATGCATGCTTCAGAGTATCAGGACCTGAAGCACATGACTGCTGGGGGCGTGGCCTAAGCTCCACAGATCTAGGAGCTGCAGGGAAACTCCTAGAAAGGTAACTACGGGACAATGTTACCAAGGGGCATAGACAGAGACAGAAACCAGACGAAGCCAGGGTCAAAGCACCAGATAGCAATACAGTACCACGGGGTTAAGACAGAAAGGATAGTCAGGACGTAGCAATAGGTCAGAAAACCAGAACGGGCAATAGACGGTACAATAGGGACAAACTGTAACGGAGTAACGATAGCCAAGCCAGGAGGTCAGAACCGGAGAAGACAGTAGTACCAAAGCGAGAGACGAAGTACAGAGTGAGGGAACAGGCAGGGTCATACACGGGAAGCAAACAAGCAACGCAGAATACACGCACACCAGGGGTCAGACACACCAGAACAACAGTATAGCTGACAGAGAACCCTGGTAAAGAGTGAGTATAAATACCCCTCCCAGATCCAGAAAGAGGCCACGAACACTTAACCCTGTGAGTGCAGGGCAAGAACCCTGTTCAAACCATGACAGCTTCTTTATCAATGACCTTTTGTGGCTTACCCTCCTTGTGGAGTGTGTCAATGACTGCCTTCTGGACATCTGTCAAGTCAGCAGTCTTCTCCATGATTGTGGAGCCTACTGAAACAGACTAAGAGACCTTTTTAAATGCTTAGGAAACCTTTGAAGCTGTTTTTACATAATTTTTCTAATTTACTGAAATAATGACTTTTGGGTTTTCATTTTCTGTAAGCCATAATCATCAACATTAACAGAAATAAACACTTGAAATAGATCACTCTGTAATGACTCTATATAATGTATGAGTTTCACTTTTTGTATTGAAGAACTTAAATAAATTACCTTTTTGTTGATATTCTAATTTTGTGAGAAGCACTTGTAGATAGGGATCTGCCTTAACCCCTTAATGACGTGCATAGTCAATCATGGCAGGATGTCAGTGTGCGCACCATGACGAACTATGCCCATCATGCATTTAAACTACCACTGCGTGTAAACACGCAGAGGTAGTTCAGTGCCGACAGCTGTCTATTACAGCTGAGAGGCACAGCAATGGGTGCAGGGACCCATGCCGTGGGTTCCTGCAACCAGATCATTGTGATCGGTCAGTCAATCTGACTGACCGATCACAGCATGACCGTGCAGGAGATGCTGAAATATCAGCACCTCCTGCCCAGTCAGTGCAGGAGCTCAGCGCTGCCGATGGCTGAGCTTCTGCACTAGCAGCCAGGAGCAGCGTCCATGCCGTCCCTGGCTGTTAACCCCCTAATTGCTGCAATCGAGCATGATCACAGCATTCAGGGGGGAGGCAGAGGGATGGAGGTCCCTCTGCCTACTGATCGGCGCCCCCGTGGCATCATCACGGGCCTCGATCTCTGCCATGATGACTCGGGGGTTGTCATGACAACCCCTGGGTCATCCAGCTACAGAAAGCCTCTGAGACCATGCTGTGAGCATGGTCTCAGAAGCTTTCAGCATAATGTAGGTACATTGCAATGTATTATACCTGTATTCAAAATGAAAAAGTGAAAGTCCCATAAAGGGACTAGGTAAAAAATGAAATTTAAAAAAAGAATGTAAAAAAAATAAAAAAAAATAAAAATAATAAAAAAATCCACTAATAAATACACATTTTTATGTAAAAAAAATTAAATAAACAAAAAAGTACACTTTTGATATCACCGTGTCTGTAAAAATCCGATCTATAAAAGTTAGACACTAAAAAAGTAGCAAATTATACTTTTTCCAAGTGGTATCATCATTTTCACATCTCTACGTTATAAACTTCTGTGAAGCATTTGGGGGTTCAAAGTGCTCACCACATATCTAGATAAGCTCATTGGGGGGTCTAGTTTCCAAAATTGGGTCACTTGTGGGGGGTTTACTGTTTAGGCGCACCAGGGCCTCTGCAAATGCAACATGATGCCTGCAGACCATTCCATCAAAGTCTGCATTCTAAAACGGCGCTCCGTCCCTTCCAAGCTCTGCAATGCGCCCAAACAGTGGTTCCACCCCACATATGGGGTATCAGCATACTCAGGACAAATTGCACAGCAACTTTTGGGGTCCTATTTCTCCTGTTACCCTTGTGAAAATAAAATTTGGGGGCAAAAGCTGATTTTTGTGGAAAAAACATGATTTTTTTTATTTTCACAGCTCTACGTTACAAACTTCTATGAAGCACTTGGGGGTTCAAAGTGCTCACCACACATCTAGATAAGTTCCTCGAGGGGTCTAGTTTCCAAAATGGGGTCACTTGTGGGGGGTTTCCATTGTTTAGGCACACCAGAGGCTCTCCAAAAGCGACATGGCGTCCGATCTCAATTCCAGCCAATTTTGCGCTGAAAAAGTCAAACAGCGCGCCTTCCCATCCGAGGTCTGCCATGCGCCCAAACAGTGGCTCCAACCACATATGGGGTATCAGCATACCCAGGACAAATTACACAACAACATTTGGGGTCCATTTTTTCCTGTTACCCTTGGGAAAATTAAAATTTGGGGGCAAAAAGAACATTTTTGTGGAAAAAATATGAATTTTTATTTTCAAGACTCTGTTATTAACGTCTGTGAAGCACTTGGGGGTTCAAATTGCTCACCACACAGCCAAATAAGTTCTTTGGAGGGTCTAGTTTCCAAAATGGGGTCACTTATGGGGGGTTTCCACTGTTTAGGTACATCAGGGGCTCTCCAAAAACGACATGGCGCCCTCTCTCGATTCCATCCAATTTTACGTTCAAAACCTCAAACGGCGCTCCTTCCAAGCCCTGCCGTGTGCCTAAAGAGTGGTCTTCCTCCACACATGGGATATCGTTGTACTCAGGAGAAATTGCACAACAAATATTGTGGTTCATTTTTTCCTGATACCCTTGACAAAATAAAAAAAAATTGCATCTGAAGTAAAAAAAATTTTGAAAAAAGTTAAATGTTCATTTTTTGCTTCCACATTGCTTCAATTCTTGTGAAGCCCCTGAAGGGTTAATAAACTTTTTGAATGTGGTTTTGAGGACCTTGAGGGTTGCAGTTTTTAGAATGGTGTCACTTTTGGGTATTTTCTGTCATATAGACCCCTCAAAGTCACTCCAAATGTGAGGTGGTCCCTAAAAACGTGGTTTTGTAAATTTTGTTGAAAAAATGAATGAGAAATCGCTGGTCAAATTTTAACCCTTATAGCTTCCTAACAAAAAAACTTTGTTTCCAAAGTTGTGGTGATGTAAACTATACATATGGAAAATATTGTTTATTAAGTATTTTGTGACAGTGACAGTGGTCAGATTTCAAAATTAAGGCCTGGTCATTAGCCTACAAAGTGTCTTGGTCCTTAAGGGATTAAGCATTCCAAAAATAGACCATATAAAGTGGAAAAAAGGCATGGCAACAAAGGATCACCCATAAGGATCATTGTTTTATTAGCTATATCGCAATGCAAAAAGAAACCACATAGAGTTAACAACAATTAAAACTGCCAAAAGACTACATGTGCAAACCAAGTCATTTCCATATTAGAGCTAATGTCTAAAATCCCATGTCTCTTAGAACAATTTTATGAACATCACATGTGGAAGCAATAATTGCCAAGTCATATAATAATGATGGTTAGAAAATGCAGTACTGAGAAGCACGGAACAAGATGAATAAATAATTATGTCAGTTGCACATGGGAAAATTGCACATACTAAACTACTAGCACCAATAATGCAGTAATACAATAATGATGCAAATGTAAACATTGGATATCAAGAAAAATGGGCCAAAAGATAATATCCAGTAAGGCAAAAGCACAAGCTAAGATATACAATTCTCCAGTTCCAGATATTAATGAAGCTTCTTGCATAAAAAGAATGCAATGTGTGCATCAGAGCAGTATACTATCAGTACAATGGCAAGAGAATTATACCTCACCAAAGTTGGCTGGTGAAACGTAAGATATAAAATAAATAAAGAAATCGGCATACACAGGCAACAGTATGGAGGAAAAAGGAACTCCAAGCATATCACCACTGGCTTATGGCTTCCTCAGGGGTAATGTGGTAAGTGTGGCCATGGAGTTTTATATATAGCTCTGGAGACCACCACATAAAATCCCTGTCATGGGCAGCCCATTCTCCAGACCTGAACCCCATTGGAAATCTCTAGAATGTAATCAAGAGGAAGATAGATAGTCACAAGCCATCAAACAAAGAACTGTTTAAATTTTTGTGCCAGGAGTGTCATAAGGTCCCACCTTCCCCTGATGATACATAGGTTACCAGAAAAGTGCCTTAGTTTTTTCCTCCTCTTCCTCGGACTTGCCCAATTACGCCCTTTGCAGAAGCTGAATGTCCAGCCAACACATCTACATATGCCAATTTTTAAACCTCCCTAACTGGGCTGCCCACCCCTCCCCCAATGGCTGGGGTCAAGACCTGGCGCACCCGGGCAAGTGCCATTGCTCTGAACATGTGGATGGGCCCACTGATGGCTGACTGCAATGGCACAGGGCCCCTCATAGTGCAATACAGTGTCTCAGACGGTGGGAGGGCCCACTCGCCGTCAGACACACCAGCGTTCTATGAGGGGCCCTGTGCCAGTACCGTCGACCACGATTGTGCCCCCCCTGCTTGGTCATGGCCACAGCACTTACCTCTCCCTGCTCCACCGCTGTGTGCAGTCATGGCCAAAAGTTTAGAGAATGACACAAATATTAATTTTTACAAAGTCTACTGCTTCATTTTTTCTAATGGCAATTTGCATATACTCCAGAATGTTATAAAGAGTGATCAGCTTAACAGCAATTACTTGCAAAGTCAATATTTGCCTAGAAAATTAACTTTATCCCCCAAAACACATTTCAACATCATTGCAGCCCTGCCTTAAAAGGACCAGCTAACATCGTTTCAGTGATTGCTCCATTAACACAGGTGTGGGTGTTGATGAGGACAGGGCTGGAGATTAATCTGTCATGATTAAGTAAGAATGACACCACTGGACACTTTAAAAGGAGACTGGTGCTTGGCATCATTGTTTCTCTTCTGTTAACCATGGTTATCTCTAAAGAAACACGTGCAGTCATCATTGCACTGCACAAAAATGGCCTAACAAGGAAGAGTATCGCAGCTAGAAAGATTGCACCTCAGTCAACAATCTATCACATCATCAAGAACTTCAAGGAGAGAGGTTCCCTTGTTGCCAAAAAGGCTCCAGAGCGCCCAAGAAAGACCAGCAAGCGCCAGGACCGTCTCTTAAAAGTGTTTCAGCTGCGGGATCGGGCTACCAGCAGTGCAGAGCTTGCTCAGGAATGGCAGCAGGCAGGTGTGAGTGCATCTGCACGCACTGTGAGGCGGAGACTCTTGGAGCAAGGCCTGGTCTCAAGGAGGGCAGGAAAGAAGCCACTTCTCTCCAGAAAAAACATCATGGACAGACTGATATTCTGCAAGAGGTACAGGGAGTGGACTGCTGAGGACTGGGGTAAAGTCATTTTCTCTGATGAATCCCCTTTTCGATTGTTTGGGACATCTGGAAAACGGCTTATTCTGAGAAGACCAGGTGAGCGCTACCACCAGTCTTGTCTCATGCCAACTGTCAAGCATCCTGAAACCATTCATGTGTGGGGTTGCTTCTCAGCCAAGGGAAGGGGCTCTCTCTCAGTCTTGCCTAAAAACACAGCCATGAATAAAGAATGGTACCAGAATGTCCACCAAGAGCAACTTCTCCCAACCGTCCAAGAGCAGTTTGGCGATCAACAATGCCTTTTTCAACATGATGGAGCACCTTGCCATAAAGCAAAGGTGATAACTAAATGGCTCAGGGAACAAAACATAGAGATTTTGGGACCATGGCCTGGAAACTCCCCAGATTTAATCCCATTGAGAACTTGTGGTCAATCATCAAGAGACGGGTGGACAAACAAAAATCTTCAAATTCAGACAAAATAAAAGCATTGATTTTGCAAGAATGGACTGCTATCAGTCAGGATTTGATCCAGAAGTTGATTGAGAGCATGTCAGGGAGAATTGCTGAGGTCCTGAAGAAGAAGGGTCAACACTGCAAATATTGACTTGCTGCATTAGCTCATTCTAACTGTCAATATAACCTTTTGTTACTCATAATATGATTGCAATTATATTTCTGTATGTGATAAAAACATCTGACAAACACACATAAAAACCAGAGGGCAGCAGATCATGTGAAAATATAATATTTGTGTCATTCTCTAAACTTTTGGCCATGACTGTAGTCTGGGCAGTTAAATCCTTCACAGGGACGGCCACTAAAAATTTGGTGTATTGATCAATGATGGTTAAGATGTAGCTATGGCCTGTCCTGCTGGCCTCTACCTTCAGATGATCAATGGCTACCATTTGAAATGGACGTCAACTTACAAGCGGATGCAGTGGTGGTTTATGATCACCTTTCACAGTTGTGATAGTCACAGACGTGTGACATTCCTGCCACCATTTTTCAATGTCTCCTCTCATGCCAATCCAATAGAATCGCCTACGGCCTGTTGCTACTGTCTTTTGCACTCCAAAATGACCAGACACATCATGATAGGCAGTGAGGACCATGGGTACATCTCTCCATGTGATCACAATTTGATGGAGACGAGTAACGGTGATGTGATCCATGCTACTGCGATAAAGCAATCCTTTCTTCACATAGAACCTTTTTCGCTTTCTCCACAGACACAGTAATTGAGGCTCTGCATCGCCTCTGCAACATCTACCGGGAGGTTTTCCCGTGATGAGTAATTCCAAAATTTCTGCTAACACTCGACTTTGCGTTTATACTTGTATCCATGTAGTTTCCAGTAGCGGAGATTCTGGACTAGCTTACTGAGATTGAAATATATACGAAGATTTAAAAGTATCACAACACTTTATACTGGTGTATGCTATGAATACCTTTCCCTTTTTCTACTTTTTTAATTCTGGTGTAATACATAGTGAGTGTCACGTCGCCGTCAGACTCGGGGCCTGCTGTTCCGCCCTCAGCCACTAGGAGGCGACGGACTGTCACGCCGCCCTCGGGCTCAGGGCCTGCTGTCCAGGCCTCGGCCACCAGGAGGCACCGGACTGACATGTCGTCGTCGAACTCGGGGCCTGCTGTTCCGCCCTCAGCCACTAGGAGGCGCCGTGGCTCGCGCCCGAGTGATGGCGGCAACAGTGAAAGGGCTTCTGCGCAGGCGTCTAGTGGACGCAGACTCCGCTCCTCTGTCAGTCATGAAGGGGTTGGTGCATCGTCATCAGGTCTGGTCCTGGGGGCGGTCCTGATGACATCATCAGCCCGGGAGCCTGTGAGGGATGACCTGATCCCTCAAATACCTTGGGACTGGGCTTGCAAGCCGCCGGATATATTCTTGGTTCCCCTGTGTGAATTGCTATAGTTGACTGACTCTGACCTTGGCCTGGACTTCTGACTCTGCTTCTGCCTAACGATTTTGTACCTCTGCTGCCCTCCTGGTTTATGACTCTGACCTTGGCCTGGACTTCTGACTCTGCTTCTGCCTAACGATTCTGTACCTCAGCTGCCCTCCTGGTTTATGACTCTGACCTTGGCCTGAATCTGACTCTGCTACTGTCTACTGTTTTTGTACCTTGCTGCCCGACTGGTTTAGACCCGGATACCACTACGTTTTTGTCCTGTTTTGGAACACCTTTCTGGCGACCGTCCTGCTCTGGCCACTGCTCCTATTCAGACAGTGCCTCCTGGGCTCTGCTATAAATCCAGATCCCTGTATAGGGGTAAAGGGTATCAGTGTTTCTCGGGGTGTTGGCTGGCTGCAGCCCAGACTGCAGACGGACGTCACATTATATCCGGCCATAAAAAAAAAAAACTGCTTTTTGTGTATATGTCCATCTTACATAAAAGCAGTCTCCTGAATTTTTTTTTCTTTCTTCTTCTGACTGAGCTGATTTCCTGGCCTAACACCTGCTCCAGAGCACAGCCTGAAGGAACACTCCCATCTTCCTACACCAGCATGCTGCAGCCTGGAAGCTTCAAGGGAAATGCTGAGCGTCAGAAATCCACATTTCTGGGACGTCGGCCTCTGGGCAGCTCTGGTTGTGCTGGCCCAGAGGCTCAGGTATTGCCCGCAAATGCGGCTAAACTTTTGTTACCCGTCTCTCTCTCGTTTTCTAATAAAACTCTGTGTGTGAAGGCTTATGTGGATTGTGGTTCCGCAGGCAACTTCATGGATTTTTTGCTTGCAAAAAATCTTGGTGTACCTCTGCTAAAACTTAATACCCCTATTCAGACCACTGCGATTAATGGTACATCCATTATCCAGGGTGGAGTGGAATTTGTTGCTACAGACATTGCAATGTCAGTGGGGGCATTACACACAGAACAGATGTCATTTTTTGTTATACATAATTTATCTAATCCAGTTGTGTTAGGCATGCCATGGTTGCACCAGCATAATCCGGTTATTGACTGGCGCATAGGTGATATCGTGCGCTGGAGTCCACGGTGTCAGAATCACTGTATGTCACTGTCAGTGAACCAAATTAAAATTAAAAACCCCTCCATTCCATATGCGTTCAGAGATTATGAAGATGTCTTCTCCATAGTGGAGTCTGAGAAACTACCTCCTCATAGAGAGTACGACTGTCCTATAGACTTGGTCCCAGGTGCCCGTCTCCCTAAGGGGAGAATATTCAACCTCTCTGGTCCGGAGCGTGTAGCCATGAATGACTACATAGCAGACAGTCTACGTAAAGGCTTTATTAGACCTTCTACCTCACCTGTAGGAGCTGGGTTTTTCTTTGTAGAAAAAAAAGATGGTGGACTCAGACCATGCATTGATTATCGTGAGCTGAACGCAATTACTGTAAAAAATCAGTACCCGCTCCCACTCATTCCTGATCTGTTTAATCAGCTACTGGGAGCCCGCTGGTTTACTAAACTTGACCTCCGGGGGGCATATAATCTGGTCCGCATAAGAAGCGGTGACAAATGGAAAACGGCCTTTAATACACCTCTTGGTCACTTTGAGTACCTTGTAATGCCGTTCGGACTCAGTAACGCACCTGCCGTATTTCAACACTTTGTCAATGAAATTTTCAGAGACATTTGTGGGGTGTATGTCGTTGTGTATCTTGATGACATTTTGATTTATTCTGCTGACCCTGTGACACATGCTCAACACGTCCGTTCGATACTGCAGAGACTGCGAAAAAACTCTTTGTTTGCGAAACTAGAAAAAAAGTGGTTTTTTTGCCGAAGAGGTACAGTTCTTAGGATACATGGTCTCAGGCAAAGGGTTTCGCATGGCCCCTGCCAAGATTCAACCCATTAAGGCTTGGGTGCAACCCAAATCGCTGAAAGCGCTGCAGCAATTTTTGGGATTTGCGAATTATTACCGCAAGTTTATCAGGGGTTTCTCTGAGATTGCCAAGCCACTCACGGACCTTACCCGAAAAGGGGCGGATGTGACTAATTGGAATCCTGAGGCTATTCGGGCATTTTCCACACTAAAAGAGTGCTTCGTGGCCAACCCGTTTCTGATTCAACCAGACTTAGACTGTCCGTTTATTGTAGAAGTTGATGCCTCCGAAGTCGGAGTGGGAGCAGTGCTATCACAAGGCACTGCATCCCTCACTCAGCTTCGCCCATGTGCGTTTTTCTCCCGCAAATTCTCTGCCACGGAGAGAAACTATGACATCGGTAATCGGGAATTATTGGCGATCAAATGGGCCTTCGAGGAATGGCGCCACTTCCTCGAAGGTGCCAAACACAAGGTCACTGTTATTACAGACCACAAAAACCTAACCTACCTAGAGTGAGATAAAAGACTAAATCCCAGGCAGGCCAGGTGGGCCTTGTTTTTCTCCAGGTTTGATTTTTTAATCACCTTTCGCCCCGGTACTAAAAATGTGAGGGCGGATGCCCTCTCTCGCAGTTTTTGCCCCACACAGACCGAGGACTGTGAACCAGTCCCGATATTGGCTAATGGAATCGTCGTGTCGGCAGTGTCTTTGGACCTTCTGGAGGAGATCCGTAGGTCTTCAGAGCAAGTTCCTGACACTACGCCCCCCAAAAAATTGTTCGTTCTGGCTAACCTTCGTCTGCAGGTTCTAAAAGAATCACACGACTCTGTCCTGGCAGGCCATCCGGGTCTCAATAATACCACCAGGCTGGTAACTAGGAACTTTTGGTGGCCGACGGTGGTCAAGGACTGTAAGGACTATGTTTCAGCGTGTGAAGTCTGTGCCCGCGCCAAGTCCCTCCATAGTCGCCCTGCCGGCTGGCTTCAGTCCTTGCCCACCCCTGAGAGTCCATGGACCCACATCTCCATGGATTTCATTACAGACCTTCCGCCATCAGATGGGAAAACTTGTATCTGGGTGGTGGTAGACAGGTTCAGCAAACAGTGCCATTTTATTCCCCTGTCTGGGTTGCCTAACTCTGAAACTTTAAGTAAGTTGTTCGTTCTGCACATTGTAAGTCTGCACGGCGTTCCGGCAAATATTGTGTCCGACAGGGGTACCCAGTTTGTCTCGAAGTTCTGGAGGGCATTCTGTAGACGCATTGGTGTGGAGTTGTCCTTCTCCTCGGCATACCATCCCGAAACTAATGGTCAAACTGAGCGTACTAACCAAGCTCTGGAACAATACCTCCGCTGTTATGTGTCAGGACATCAGACCGATTGGGTGGAACATCTGCCATTGGCTGAGTTCGCCCTCAATAATCGATATCAAGACTCCATTAAAACTACCCTTTTTTTTGTAACCTTGGACTACATCCGCGCTTTGGGTCGTTTTCGGCCAGGATGTCGGAGCTCCCTGGGGTTGAGCAAAATATACATCGGCTAAAAACGATTTGGTCTGAGGTTAATTCAAATTTGAAAGGGGCTCAGGTTAGACAGGCTTCGGCTGCAAATAGACGACGATCTAAGGGGCCGCACCTGGGAGTTGGCGACAAGGTTTGGCTCTCTACAAAAAACATCAAGCTTAAGGTACCGTCCGCCAAACTAGGTCCCAGGTTCATCGGCCCATACGAAATTATCGAGGTGGTTAACCCAGTAGTCTTCCGCTTAAAACTTCCACAGTCATTCAAATTGCCTAACGTATTCCACAGGTCTCTCCTCAAACCTTATCGTTCTCCCATTCACCCTGTTCAGTCCCCTCCTCCTCCTGTTTCGGTCGGGGGAGCTCTGGAGTATGAAGTCCAGGGTATCTTTGACTCCCGCCTTGTGAGGGGCTCAGTACAGTATCTGGTACACTGGAAGGGCTACGGCCCAGAGGAAAGGTCCTGGGTTCCCACGGGGAACGTCCATGCCAAGGCATTAATTAGGAGATTTCATCTCCTTCACCCTGACAAACCGGGTTTTGAAGGTCCGGAGGCCCCTCCTGGAGAGGGGGGTACTGTCATGTCACCGTCAGACTCGGGGCCTGCTGTTCCGCCCTCAGCCACTAGGAGGCGACGGACTGTCACGCCACCCTTGGGCTCAGGGCCTGCTGTCCAGGCCTCAGCCACCAGGAGGCGCCGGACTGACATGTCGTCGTCGATCTCGGGGCCTGCTGTTCCGCCCTCAGCCACTAGGAGGCGCCGTGGCTCGCGCCCGAGTGATGGCGGCAACAGTGAAAGGGCTTCTGCGCAGGCGTCTAGTGGTCGCAGACTCCGCTCCTCTGTCAGTCATGAAGGGGTTGGTGTCATCAGGTCTGGTCCTGGGGGCGGTCCTGAAGACATCATCAGCCCGGGAGCCTGTGAGGGATGACCTGATCCCTCAAATACCTTGGGACTGGGCTTGCAAGCCGCCGGATATATTCTTGGTTCCCCTGTGTTTTACTGTGTGAATTGCTATAGTTGACTGACTCTGACCTTGGCCTGGACTTCTGACTCTGCTTCTGCCTAACGATTTTGTACCTCTGCTGCCCTCCTGGTTTATGACTCTGACCTTGGCCTGGACTTCTGACTCTGCTTCTGCCTAACGATTCTGTACCTCAGCTGCCCTCCTGGTTTATGACTCTGACCTTGGCCTGAATCTGACTCTGCTACTGTCTACTGTTTTTGTACCTTGCTGCCCGACTGGTTTAGACCCGGATACCACTACGTTTTTGTCCTGTTTTGGAACACCTTTCTGGCGACCGTCCTGCTCTGGCCACTGCTCCTATTCAGACAGCGCCTCCTGGGCTCTGCTATAAATCCAGATCCCTGTATAGGGGTAAAGGGTATCAGTGTTTCTCGGGGTGTTGGCTGGCTGCAGCCCAGACCGCAGATGGACATCACAGTGAGCCTGCAAGTGTCTGTGTCTGACTCCGGAAGTATAGACGGAAATTTAACCCTGGACTGGACACACCTGGTATGTGCCGATACAGTACCTTGTTTCAAAAATTTGTATTAAGGTATCATCTGTAGGATAACCAACTGTGGTGGGGGACACTCTTCTTGCCGCAGACAAACACAAGACTGAGACAGAGTTTGTATTGAACAGGTCCGTTTTTAGTGCCCATCCTTCTGTCGACAACAGCAATTCACCACAGCTGTTTCACATTTGTCTGTACACAGGCCCCGGTACCTTCACTTCCTTTGTAACTATAATCGTGGCGTCCTCTGTGGCTCTTCCACTGTGGCTGGCCTAGGCCCAACCACCACAGCGCTGCACCAGTCTGAGCCCACCGTCCGTATGTTAGCCCCAGCCCATCTTCGTCTGCGGCTACCGTCCTCTGGGCCACCCCCCTGTGACCGCCTCAACTGTCAGTCCTCTCTGGACCCTTTCCACTCTCTCTATTTCCTCAGCAGAACTTCCTCTTTACTGTGCTCCCGTCGCTGACTGACTCTTCCAGAACCTTCCCTCAGCCTTTTATACTTCCAGTTCTGGTAACTCCACCCACCATTACCTAACAGTTTCCCTGACCAATGGCAGTTATTCAGTCCCACTCCTACACTCTCCACTGCCCTGCAATGGGCAAGCTAAAATACTGCAATACACCTCTGCTTCTCACTACAGGCTGGTTTGTCTGTCAGTCCACCTTCCCTACATCATCCATAGTGAGTGAGCGTGTGTGGGTTACGCCTTCTATATATACGGTGAATCGGAGAAACACATTTTTACACTATACAGCTTGTATCTTGTTATACAGTACCTTTGTTCGACATTTAGCATTACGTTCAAATCCATACTGTTTAAGCGTCTGAGAGTGACTACGGGACTATTTATACGGAGATTTCATTTGTACCCTAAAAAATATATACTTGCTATCTTGCTATCCAGGACCTTTTTTACAACATTTTTTATTATGGTCAAAACCAAACTGAGTGAGCGTCTGAGGGTGACTACGGAAAAATATACCGATATTTTCAATTTGGCCAACACTGTATACAGCAGAACGCTTCTCATACAGTAACCTTTTTAGCTATTTAGAGTCTGGTGTAATCCATAATGAGCCTGTAAACGTCTGTCTGTTACTCCGGCAATATATTTGGAACTTTAAGATTACCCCAACACTGTATACAGCTGTACGCTTGTGTTACATAACCCATTTACAGCTTTTCATATTATTATTACTTTATTATTATTTATTATTGTGTCTGCCTCCTGAAATGTATACGGAGAATCAGAATGTTTACACTATACTATATATACCTTGTATCTGGTGATACTGTATCCTTTTTCAACTTGTTATTTTATTGGGTAATCCATACTGAGCCTGTGAGCATCTGTGTATGCCTCATGAAATATATACGGAGATTTACTGTTATCCATAGACTGTATAGAGCTGTACGCTTCTGATACAGTACCATATATCTGCTGGTATTTTGGGTCCATTTTCCAAAACATGAGGAAGTATGGTTGAAGAGGACGCGGATGTGGGCGTGGGGGGCCAGCTGGTACTGATGGTGGTGGTGCATCTGCTGGTAGTGCCAAAAACACAATAGCAGCTAAGGCAGGTGTTGAGCCAGCGTCATGGTGTAGCTCTGGAAGGCCTGTAAGGCTCCCTTTTCTGGGAGTAGGTAGACTGCTTTTAAAGCCGGAGTATCAGGAACTGTTTGTGGCTTACATTGCTGAAACAGCCTTCACCTCTATCGCCTCCTCTTCTGAAGTTGTAAAAAATGCAAGCACTGAGTCGCAACTGCAGGCTTCTGGTCAGGAGCAACCCCTTTCCTTGTGTCCTTCACCCACACCAAAAGTGAAGGATGTGGAAGCACACACCTCAGATTACTCCATGGAGCTCTTTTCACATACCATGCCTGGGTTAATTAAAAATAGGGCCCATCATGTACTGGAGCAATGTAAATGGGGCAGATCAGAGACTGGAGCAGCATCTAAGGGGCCCATTATACACTGGAGCATTACAAATGGGGCTCATTATATGTGGAGCATTATTAGGGCCCATGATACACTGGAGCATCATCCATGAGGCCCATCATGTACTGGAGCATTGTAAATGGGGCAGATCAGACACTGGAGCAGCATCTAAGGGGCCCATTATACACTGGAGCATTACAAATGGGGCCCATTACATATGGAGCATTATTAGAGCCCATGATACACTGTATGGAACATTATATGTGACTAATTATTTGGTATGGAGAAATATATGGGGCTCATTATTCTGTATGGCGCACAATGTGGTGGCCATAACACTGTATGGAGTAATATACTGTCCTGTTTTTGAGCTATTGTACAATTCAAAATAGATCAGTCATGTGATGTAAGAAGTGAAGTATTTTTCATTGTACTATACCTATATTTCTGTGGCGTATCGGAGCATCATGAGTTGTGGTATGTGATAAAGGGGCGCACTGACACTCTTTGGCTCAGGGCACACGAAAACCTGGAGCCAGCCCTACCCCCCCACAACTTTAGCCAAATAACCCCCAGTTTTCAATGCCTAACTATTATTATAAAGTAAATTAAGGTTGCCAAGCTTCAGTAATAAGAATTGATGTCTTTGGCATTGAAATGGGCACTGTAGGTGTGTTTACTGTCTCCCTGCCAACTTTGCTTCCCCATTGACTTGCATTGGGTTTCGTGTTTCAGTCGGCCTCCGACTTTTCCCTATAGTCGGCCGATTTCGTTCGACCTGACTTTTGTGAAAGTTAGGTTTCATGAAACCCGACTCGACACGAAAAAAGGCAAAGTCGCTCATCTCTATTTGTAACAGTTGTGCTCAATGATGTGAGTTCCCTTTCAACAGTCTCTTTGAACTTATCCATGCATTCTGTTCTGGTTTGTATAGGATTAGAAAAAGGGATTTTTACACTGAAACTTGGCAACTGGTTAATGATTTCTTGATGTTCCTTCTCATCTCCCTCCAAATGTAAATTCTGTAAATTCAATAATGTCATTTGTTCTTTAAAATTCAAGTTTTGAAACTCATTTACACAAACAGATGGAGACTGATATTGAACATTATCTTCATTTTTCCAAAATGTTTTTATAGTCAAATTCCGTGTACATTTTTTTTTATGTCCAAAATAGTAGAAAATAAATCAAAATTTGCATTCGGTACAAAGTTTAAGCCTAAAGACAATACCTCCATTTGGTGCTCCATCAATTTTTATGATGAAAAATTGATCACATTTAAAGATGTTATTTTGTCGTTCTCTTCTTGTAACGGGTTGTATCCCTTTGATTTCTTCCGTTGTTTCCTGCCTTTCCTCTTGTATCGTTTTTTGACAAGTGGTGGCATTTGTTACCTTGTGCTCCATTGGTTCCATTTAAAGAAACATCAGACATGCTGAGATTGTTATCAGAGGAATCAGGATCTCATGACACATGTGTTTTAACCTGTCATCTCTTGTGAATCTGGCTTTGTTTCAAAATTGGTTTTGGTGCAAAATGACTTTTTTCCCAGGCTCCCCACTCATGCACTTTATTTGAGGAATAGTCATTTAAATCTCGCATAAATTTCTTTTTCTTGCGACTCATGATTTCATCTTCCACCATTGAAACATTTTTCTGCATTTTAGCAATAAGAGAATCATACTGTGGCGATATATTGAATTTTTCCATCTTCTTGTTAAGTAGTTCAATTTCATTTTGTATGTCTGATAACGTAGATTTTTCATGTTTCATAATTAATTTCATGAGTTGCAAGAACAATTACTCAAAATGTCATTCCATTCCTCTTGGAATTCAGTGCTGTATGAGGTAGTTGGGATTTTTTTAATGCGCAAATCCCTGGGAATCATTTCTTTTGCTACATAACTTTCGAGTGTTGTGTGGTCCCACCAGACCTTAGTTACTTGTATTACTAATTTCTCTAATTGTATCACATGTTGAGACAAATCCAGCATGTCTGCGGTTTCTCCCGGTTCACCAAGAAAAACCTGTGCGGCTTTTTTTGATCTGTCTCTCTGAAAGCTGTTGCCATGATATAGTAGGCTAAACTGCCCTTATGATTCACAAAAAATATTGATATTATCCATGAATATATAAATAAAATTTAGTGGAGGAGTAAAAGTCTGTAATGCACGGCCATCTGCAATATAAACTGTTCTGCCCTCTGATATAAGGCAGTCTGTTTGTGTAATGTGCTCTGAATAAAGCAATATGTTTATATTATGTGCTGGGTTAATTATAGCACCATCTAGTGATGGCTGAATTTATAGAAGTGTCTTTGATAGCATTATATAGTATGTGCCTTTAACAGAAGCAATGCACTATAGGATTGAAGCAGTGCTTTGTGGGAAGGAAGCAATGTATTCTGGGATGAAGAAGGGCCATTTTTCTTCTGTGTATATCATAGGATTCTGCTTCGTGAAGGTTACTGTGACATGGTGAAGCGGCTTGGCATACATTTTTTGCAAAAAACGTATCGACTAAATACCCTGTATTTGTTATACAGCACTTGCTGATCACTGTTATGTTTTTTACTGCAGAGTATTTTTGCAAATTTGTCATTTTGTGTTCTCTTGTTGTGTTTCAGCCATTGGGTGGTGTGAGCATTGTCTTACTGACTTGTTCACACTTGTGCATGTCACATATGTTTTTAATCCGCTTTTCCTTGCTAAGCATGGTTTGGGAGACCCCACCCCTCTCCTGTGTGCCATGCACATAAATGAGCTGTCTTACACCACAAGCCCATATACTAGGAGGCACCTTTCTGTATCCTGTTCATTTTGACACTGTTCACATGTTCAGGTTTTAAATACATTAGATAGGGACTGCTTCGTGAAGGGTTACCGTGACGTGGTGAAGCGGCTTGGCATACATTTTTTGCAAAAAACGTATCGACTAAATACCCTGTATTTGTTATACAGCACTTGCTGATCACTGTTATGCTTTTTACTGCAGAGTATTTTTGCAAATTTGTCATTTTGTGTTCTCTTGTGTTTCATGTACTGAGATCTGTAGAGGACTCGCAGGAGGAAGGTCCTGTTCAAAAATCTGCCTTATCCGAGTTAATCCCGCAGGCCGCAAGGACAAAACCTTCAAGATTTATGCAATCCTAGATGACCAAAGTAACAGGTCTCTAGCCAGGTCCATCTTCTTTGACAACTTCAGCATTGTAGGCCCTGGTTCTCCATACACCCTGATAACATGTTCAGGTACCGTTGAAACGGCGGGGAGAAAAGCAACTGGATACAAAGTGGAGTCCGTAGATGACCAAACCTGCCTATCACTCTACCGACCATCCTGGAGTGCAACCAGATTCCTGACAACAAGTCAGAAATACCTTCACGGGAGGTGGCGACATATCACCCCCATCTAATGCGTATAGCCCACCTGATACCTGAACTAGATCCAGGAACCCCAATAGCTCTACTTCTGGGAAGAGATATACTACAAGTCCACAAGGCTAGAGAATGTATAAACAGCTCTGGGAACACTCCATACGCACAGAGGCACGACCTTGGATTGGTCATTGTAGGAGACGTCTGCCTAGGATGAGCACACAAGCCGGCCTTAGTCGACAGCATCCTTACCAATACTCTTGAAAATAGACGTCCGTCTCTCTTCCAGCCATGTAAGAGTAGCTTCCTGGTAAAAGAGTTGCCACACAGTGCTCCTCTACCTTGTTCATTAGCTGATCCTTCCTGTGAAGACCACTCATGTGATGGCAACCAAGAGCACATAGGGTGCACAGTTTTCCACAGAACAAGAGAGGACAACAAGGTAGCAATGTCCATAGAAGACAGATTGTTTTTGAACATCATGGATCAAGAGATGGTAAGAGATGAGTCAAAGAGTTGGATGGCCCCTCTGCCATTTAAACCCCAGAGGCAATGCTTACCCACCAGTCAGAAGTCTTGTAAAGGTTGGCACCATTGCAAACACGCATTTACCGCTCCGAACTTGGAAAATGCCAAAAACATGATAATTCGTACCATACAACGCGAGTGTTACGCCAAAGAAATAGACAACCTCAACAAAGGTCAACCCATTTCTAGAGACAGTGTCTTGAAAAAGCTTGATCCAATAATTGACCAAAACGAGCTAATAAGAATTGGAGGTCGTCTTCAGAAAGCCAAGGTGGAATTCATGGAAAAACACCCTGTAATAATTCCTGGTCATCATCATGTGACTACTCTGCTCGTACAGCACCATCATGTTTTGGTGAAACATCAGGGCCGATTGTTTTCCGAAGGGAAACTACGAACTGCTGGACTATGGATAGTCGGAGCAAAGAGATGTGTGAGTAAACTCATCTTCAACTGTGTGGCTTGTCGCAAACTCCGCGGCGTGACTCAAAGTCCAAAGATGGCCAATCTCCCATCAGACAGACTTAGTATGGATCCTCCCTTTACCAACGTCGGACTGGATGTTTTTGGGCCGTGGTCTGTGGTTGCACGGCACATCAGAAGAACCCAAGCCAACGCAAAACGCTGGGCAGTTATGTTTACCTGCATGTCCATCAGAGCGGTCCACATCGAAGTGATTGAATCCATGGATACATCAAGTTTCATAAATGCACTCCGACGCTTCATTGCCATCAGAGGCACCGTGAAACACTTTCGCTCTGACAGAGGCACAAATTTCCTAGGAGCAGTGAAAGAACTCCAAATCCCTTCCAACCTAGACATTACCAGTGTGGAAAGATACCTGAGTGACCAGGGATGTACCTGGACCTTCAATTTACCACACTCTTCTCACATGGGAGGTGCTTGGGAGAGGATGATAGGAATAGCACGCAGAATCTTAGACTATCTTCTTGCAAGAAGATAGCACAAGCCTCACACACAAAGGTTTGACTACATTCTTGGCAGAAGTTTCGGCCATCATAAATGCCAGACCATTGACTGCACTCTCCAATGATGCTGAAGATCCAACCATTTTCACTCCCGCCATGTTACACACTCAGAAAACCGACTCTCCTAGCGCTCCACTGGGAGAATTCAGCAGCAAGGACCACTACAGACATCAATGGAGACAAGTTCAAAGTCTCTCCAATACTTTCTGGGTCAGATGAAGAAAGCAATACCTCTCCACCTTACAGCCTAGGAAGAAGTGGCAGATCGACAAGCCGAACATCAAACCCGGTGATATTGTGCTCATGAAAGACAGCCAGTCACACCGAAATGAGTGGCCACTAGACCGCATCACCAAGGTGTTCCCAAGCAAAGATGAGAAGGTGCACAAGGTTAAGGTCAAAGTGTGGAAGGCTGGGGAGAGTAAACTGTTCCTCAGACCAGTTGTGGAGCTAATCCTATTGCTTTTGCCTAAAGAGCCTGTAAGTGGCATCAGTTGATGCCAAGCGGGGAGTGTTCTGCCCTCTGATATAGGGCAGTCTGTTTGTTATGTGCTCTGAATAAAGCAATATGTTTGTATTATGTGCTGGGTTAATTATAGCACCATCTAGTGGTTGAATTTACAGCAGTGTCTTTGATAGAATTATATAGTATGTGCCTTTAACAGAAGCAATGCACTATGGGATTGAAGCAGTGCTTTGTGGGAAGGAAGCAATGTATTCTGGGATGAAGAAGGGCCATTTTGCTTCTGTGTATATCATAGGATGCACGTGTTTACTTGTCCTCCATCTTAATTCTCCAACTTGAATTCGTTATCCGGTTAAAGCATATCTGGTAAGCTTAATCTTTCTTGCAATGCAGTGATTCAGAGAGGTGTTATTTACTGTCTAGCAGCCAAGAGATGTCATTAACCCTTTAGTTGCCAGTTCTCAGTAAATGTAATCATAAACTATGTAATGTTTGCATCACAATGTACACTTCCTGTGATTGTGTTAGCTGTGATCATCTGCCCAATACTTATGCATGTTATTTGTATGCCTTGTAGTTTTACCACGCATGTTCTATACTCTTCACAAATAAACAAGTTAGACTACAGAGAACAGTCTGCTTATTTTGGAAGACAGAACTGTGATTTATGCTGTATGCTGGATTGCACATCGTGTCAGAGTGCCTGAAGGCAGAATATAAACATAGAAACAAAGTGGTATGGAAACCACAGCCAGCTCACCAGACCCATAGGTGCACGGAACTTCGTTCAGATGAAACGAATAGTATGAAGAAATTAGAAATTGTTCCAGCTCCTAAAAACTTAAGCAAGCTTTATTGGTCCAAAATAGAAATATTAAAAAACTCCTCTTGATGTGAACATACAGGGTAGAATTTTTGCCCATTTTATATGAGGATGAAACATTATCGTCAATTTTAAATAGCGGGGTAAATATAATGGCAAGTCGAGCTCAAACTATTGAAAATATAATTTCTCCCGGTATGTTTCATTCCAAAATAAAGGAAAAAGTTTGGTTGGAAACAAAAGGTTTTTTTAAATGTGGCACTAACAAATGTAAAACCTGCCACATGCATTAAAGACTAAAACATTTTCCAATCAAAACAATTCCATAGAATTCAAAATAAACAAGTTTATTACCTGTAATTTGACCAATGTAGTATTTAAAATGGATTGTTCTCTATGTCATTTGTCCTATATAGGATGTACTACACGCAAACTCAAAACATGTATCTCGGGGCTTTTAAGGGATATATACAATAATAAAGAATTTCATTGCAACATCTCTACAGTTGCAAAACATTTTATTACAATTCATGCATGTAGTACTGAATCTCTCCATGTGTATGGTATAGAGCAGGTAAATAAATCTGCGCGTGGAGGAGATATAAAAAGATGCCTCTTAACGCGCGAAGCCAGTTGGATATATAGCCTGGATACTTGAACACCCAATGGCTTAAATAGGCAAAACAAAATTATATTTAATTATTAACAATACTATGTCTCTCTGTTAAAAATTCTATATGTTTTTATTGCACAATTTTTTTTTCGTTCACATTTGCACGAGATATTGGTCTTTTGAAAACTTGCAGATAATTTATTCAGTAGGACCTCAATCTATGTTATGCGATTTCAGTGTGCTAATTAGATTGGTCCCTGCGAACTACAAAAGGTCAATACATAGTGGGCACAATAGCTTTGATAAAGATCTGTAACAGATCGAAACGCGTCACTTCTACCCTGTATGTTCACATCAAAAGGAGTTTAATATTTCTATTTTGGACCAATAAAGCTTGAAGTTTTTAGGAGCTGGAGCAATTTCTAATTTCTGCATACTGAAAGAATTAGCAGAGGAAATTGCAGAACCACTAGCCAGAATCTTTGAAAAATCTTGGAAAACAGGAAAAGTCCCAGAAGATTTGAGAAGGGCAAATGTGGTCTCTATCTTCAAAAAGGAAAAGAAGACAGAGCCAGGAAATTACAGGCCAGTGATCCTTACTTCTATACCAAGAAAGCTTTTTGAACAAATTATTAAGCAGCATGTATGTAAGTACTTGGATAAGAATACAGTAATTAACCAGTGCCAGCTTGAGTTTGTAGCAAACAAGTCATGCCAGACTAATGTAATTTCCTTCTTTGATGGAATCATTGACTGGGTAGATCAGGGAAATGTGGTAGATATAGTATATCTCTACTTCGGCAAAGCATTTGATAAAGTATTTCATACTATCCTTATTGAAAAAATGACTAAGTATGGGATTGACAAGGCTAGAGTTAGGTGGATTCATAACTGGCTCAGTGATTTTACTCAAAGAGTGGTAATAAATTGTTGCACAACCAATTGGAAAAGTGTTTCAAGTGAGATATCACATGGCTCTGTCCTGGCCCCAGTGTTGTTCAACATTTTTATAAATGATCTTGATAATCAAATTTGCAGATGAAGCAAAGCTAGGAGGAATAGCTAACATGAGAGAAGACAGAGAAAGGATTCAGAAGGATCTAGATAAACTTGAACAATGGGCAGTAACTAATAGAATGGCATTTAACAGAGAGAAATGCAAGATTCTACATCTGGACAAGAAAAACAAAAATTATATCTATAGAATGGGAGGAATAGAACTAAGCAGCACATGTGAAAAAGACTTGGGTATACTAATAAATCACAGACTGCACATCAGTCAAAAGTGTGATGCAGCAGCAAAAAAGGCAAACAGTTCTAAGATGTATTAAGAAAAGCATAGAGTCTAGACCACGTTAAGTAATTGTCCCCCTCTACTTCTCCTTCTTCAGGCCTCATCTGGAATACTGTGTCCAGTTCTGGGCACTTCATTTTAAAAAGACTTTTAAAAAAACTGGAGCAAAATCAGAGAAGAGCTACCAGGATGGTGAGCGACCTGCAAAGTATGTCCTACAAGGAGCAATTAAAGGATTTGGGAATGTTAAGTTTGCAAAAAAGAAGGCTAAGAGTAGACTTAATAGCTGTCTACAAATATCTGAAGGGATTTTTCAGAGTAGAGGGATCATCCTTATTCTCATTTGCACATGAAAGCACGAGAAGCAATTAAATGACACTGAAAAGAAGATACAGATTAGATATCAGAAAAAACTTTTGACAGTGAGGGTGATCAATTAGTGGAACAGGCTGCCATGAGAGATGGTGAGTTCTCCTTCATTGGAAGTCTTCAGACAGAGGCTGTACAGACATCTGTCTGAGATAGTTTAGTGAATTCTGCATTGAGCAGGGTGTTTGACACAATGACCTTTGAGCATTCTATGATTCTATGAATTTCCTTTTTTGGTCATGATTCCCTCTCTCAGAATTTTTTCACCATTTTTTAGTATATTGAATGACAAAATGAATGCTGTCATTCAAATCAACAACTTGTCCTGTAGAAATAAACCAATATAGCTATCTTAATGGAAAAATAAAAAAGTTACGGCTCTGGGAAAATGTAAGAAAACAGCAAAAGTGCAAAAATAGAAAATTACATAGTTAGAAAGTAGTTAAACTTTTAAAATGTTTAAAAAGATCACAAAGAATAGAATAAAAAATAGTTATCTAAATGATAGTTGGCTAGAAATTATGTACAATATATTTCAGATAGTAACAAACAAACAATGGTCATGCTGAAACAAGAAATGTGGGTATGAGAAAGATTTATAACTTAGCAAAATGGTAAATAAAGCATGGAACACACATTTACATACCAAACAGTATCAGTATCCTCCTCCTGAACTATTGCCGGACCCAGATTTCATCTCAAGCCTATATCAGGAGGTAGAAGAGACGTACACCAAAACAATCATCGGGATCCAGCATTGTAGAGAGATTGAGCTAGGGTCTATCTCTTGGCCCTGCAGTGGGCTGATTCCACCACTGAAAACCACACTCTGCTGTGTCCTATAAGTCATGTGAGTATTGCGTCAAAAAGAGAAAAACAGCTTGTGCCAGTGAGACGGGCAGCCTAAGAGAGGCATGCTTTTAACTTTTTATCTCCTCTAATCATGTTGCCATCTGCTGATGTCATGTCTGCTCTAATGTTACCTGCTGTAACATTGACATAATACAAATTGTCATACCACGTCATATCACCTGGTGGAGATAGGGAAAAAGGCCCTTTTTTGCAGCAATAGAAGACATCGGCATTATAAATGGCACATGGTAGTTGGGGTATCATCCTATAGGAATTGCCTAGAAGTTGACCTCTTGCTGTGGCTGAAATGTCACGTGGACCCATCCTGTGTGACGCGACCAGCAGGCCGGTAACTAAAACAACAAGACGTGGCACGTGATACTGTCCTGTGTGACACGGCTCGCAGGCCGGTAACCAAAACAACAAGACAAGGGACGGGAAACAGTTACAACGGTGGGCCCTGCGATAGGGACAGGGGACGTGGAGACCTCCTGCCCTCCCCTGCGTCAGTGTCCCTAACGCTCCTAACGTTCCCTATGCCGGTTCTGCACTGGGCGCCGATCAGGAACCTGTCGCCCTAGCACACCCTACACCTATCCCTTGCTAGGGAGCTGGGTGGTGCAGGCACTGGCCCCACCGCTGTACTAATACACACTAAAGAAAAACACAAATGGGGAAACACAACTTAGCTTTACTCTGTTGCACTTGCTCCTGGCAACAGAGTCCACCACCAGCATGCAGCTCTCCTCCTGAATTGCTGCCACCAAGCTCTGTCAGAGCTACAAGGAAATCCCCTATAACTCCTTCCACACCAGGGCTAAGACAGTGCTGCAAGGAACGCTCTCCAGCTACTTCCTCCACCAAGGATGGTTGAAATGAACACTATCACCAACACTGATTGCAACACCTGTGACTCTTTTATAGCAGAGCCAGCAATCACACATGCATTATAATCATGTGCACTAAACTGAAGAAACTAGAGTGCAATGACGCTCACCACCACCGGGGGCAAACATAGCACAAGCGACACCACAGTGCAATAATCCTAATGGCCACCGGGGGCAAAAACCAAACTTAAGCACAGCTTAAGAAAAAAAAAAGGTTACCTGTGCTTTGATCAATCCTGATCCAGCATGAATCATGACATGAATGGAATGTTTAATAACACAAACAGAAAATGAAGACTCAAGTGGTGTTAGGATCACATGCAATGCATGAACTCCTTATGTCTTAAGTCTTATGTATTTCTTCCTTTCCATTTTTAAATAATAGTAATTGCTTTTTTAAAGCTCTCTTCACTTCTTTATTTCTCAAGCAATATATAACTGGGTTCATCAATGGAGGCAGCACGCTGTTGACAATAGATGACACTCGGACGGCTGTAAAAGATTCTCCAGACTTTGGGCCATTGTAACTGAAAATACCTGTTATGTAAAAAACTGTGATGACAATGAGGTGGGATGAACAAGTGGAGAAGACCTTCTGTCTTCCCTCTGATGAGTGGATTTTCAATATGGTGGAAATTATGTGAACATAGGAGTTCATTACAACTAAAAATGTGGTTACTCCAAGCACCACTGTGTCTACTCGTATGAATATCTGACTACTATTTATGCCACTACAAGCAGCTTCCAACATTGGAAGAACATCACAGAGAAAATTGTTAATATGACGAGGTCCACAAAATGATAGGTTCAAAGTCATAAAGGTGTGAAGCACGGAGTTTATCAAACCAAGAAGGCAACATCCTGCCACAATATAAGAGCAAAACCTTTGGTTCATAATTCGAATATAGTGGAGGGGGTTACATATGGCTATATATCGGTCATAAGCCATTGCGGCTAGAAGAAGACATTCAGTTCCTCCAACACAGATAAAGAAATAAAGCTGGATAAAGCATCCGCTAAAGGATATTCTCCTGTTTCCGGTTAGAGCATTTACCAGCATAGCTGGGAGGGTGACTGTAGAGTAACACACATCTAGGATGGACAAGCAACATAAGAAAAAATACATTGGAGTTTGGAGTTGGCTATCTACCTGGATAACACTAAACACAGACAAGTTAACTATAAGAACCATGATGTAAGCCATTGAAATTAAAAATGAACAGGTCGTTGGTCCCTTGGAGAACCCCAGTAGAATAAAGTCATCCATAGATGTATTGTTTTCTGATTCCATTAAAAAGTCTATGGAAACAAGATTACAGTGTTAATCTGATACCCCATTAAAGTCAACATTCTACATCTTGGTGGTTGATTTTAGATAGCACATTATTACAGTGGTGGGATGTCAAGTATAATAACTTATGTCACTGGCTAGGAAGAAGGACTCAGTCATGAGGGCACCATGCTTAAAAATACATTAGTTCCCACCAACAGTCTTTGTAAATGAACAACGATCAAATATTTTAAAGATGAATCCCACCCCAAGTCACCTCTTTCAATCTCATATTTATATGTAGAGACTGAAGGTGAAACAGGAGCAGTAATTCTGAGACGCTGCTAAGAAGTCACAGCTTGGATGTGCATTAAAAGATTCTTTATTAGTAGAATACGTTTTGGAATCTAGTCGACTCCTTTTTCAGATACATATAACAGAAGACACCCCTTTCAGCCTTAAATAATGAAGTGGTGGTGACATATAAAATGTACCTTAACACAATGACTGCATAAAACCCACAAAAAAAGCTAATAATAATAATATTAAAAAAAGGATTGGTTATTTTTATGTTCAAATAAAAATGTTTGGATGAACTGTGGTTCAGAACTCCTTTTTTAATATTATATTTATGCTCATTAAATCGTTACCTTATGGATTGCATGGTTCTTCCCACGTATTGTAAGTTACGGTTGAATTCACAATTAAAGCAGCTAAAAACAAAACAGCAAATGTTATAAAATAAAAAATAAACACTACTTACCTCTTCTGTCTTTTGCCAGGCATATATATTGAGAAAATAACATAAATAGGTGCGGTTAAATGGCCATTAGTGCACAAGTTGCTGGCCTCTATAATATATTTAGTAAGAGTGTGATAAAGATTCCCAATAATGACTACATACTGTAGCTTTCCAAAATACATCCCTGGTACTCGAAGATCAGCATCAATTCTGTTTAGTTAGCAATCATTCCTTCAATTGCCTGCTTCCCCTCTTTTCTTTGCCATCTCCTGTCATTTTACAATACATAAAATATGCAATGCATGCCCTATTAATCTCCTATGTGCAAGCCTGACTAGTTATCTTATGCAGCACTGGCACTTTAAAGTGCTGGGGTCCTGAGTACAAATACCACCAAGGACAATATCTGCAAGAAGTTCATGCTTGTGTGAGTTTTCTCCCACACTCTGAAGACTTACTGATAGGGAATTTAGATTGGGAGTCCTGATGGGGACAGTGATGATTATGTCTGTAAAGCACTGCTGAATACTGTGTGTTAATAAATTCTACCATCACATAGTATCTGTTGTAGGGTCCATTGCCTTATAATTGTTCCATCCAACTTTCTTCAATCAGCAGCTTCTTGCTACAGGAGAAGTTTGTCATATGGTAATAACCTGTGTGATCAATTACGTTCCTAAACGAATATTAATGACACGGCACCTACAGCATTTAGCAACTCAGATACAGAGTGTTGGTGGCAGAAAAAAATGAAAACAATAGTACTCTAGCTACCCAAGCCTTCATCTCGGCCCTGTATTAAAGATAGTTATTTGTCCTGCTTGCAATCATTAGACTGGTAAGGATGGAAATGAACCAAGTAGAGCTGTAGCTTTATATATACAGATCCTTACTGTTTTTTCAGACAAAGACACAATCCTGGAATTTATATGAAATGTGAGCAGATCAAGTACAGTTTATAATTTCTAATCAGAGAAATAGGTTATGGTATAATATCTGAATCCTTAGGAAGCACCTGGATGAGGCTCTAATGGGCATTGCGTTTCATAAGACTCATAGCACTTGGTGAGCCATATATTAATATCAAGGAGCAGCCTGGGGACATAAGATTGAGGAGATCTGCAGGGACATTCAAGACTTATAGAGGGTTGGGAATTTTAAATTAATTGCATTTGTTTTGTCTGACAGAATTTCATACATTTATTCTTTAAACAATATTTCATTTGACAAATCCACATGAAACATGTAAAAAAAGGTTTGAGGTTGCATGGAAGTGCAGATCAGATGTTCTTGAATCCCTGAACCACTTTCATGGCTTTCTATACAGTACAAACACAGCGGCTTGTCAGCCAGTCACTGCTAAAGAGCACGGAAGTCAAGAAAAGTATCAGAGTACAGCTTCCCAAAAGGACACTGCCTTTATTATCCTGTCCTATCTTGACCCTCCAGCAGTAAAACAGAGCTATCATGAAATCACCCACTAAAGATAATGAGATTACCTGCTTAACTGTCCCGGTCAACACAGCAAAGCTGACAAGTGAGCTGCAACTGCACTCAACAGCCTATTGAGTGTGCTCTAGTGGCCATCCCGAAGACAGCATTATTTAAATATTTGTTTTATTTGTATAGCAACAAAAATAATTAAAATTCATTATATTAGAAAAAATAGTAGCAAATAGTAAAAAAAATACTAGCCAGGTAGTAGCTTTGGAGAAATATAGTGTTTTTTGCCCCAGGTTGTCCAATAATTCTTGTGTTCCATTTATTCCTTCAAAAAAAATTATTTTTGTAATATTTTTGTTATTTTTTGTTTCAAGGCTTTCTTCACATCATTATTTCTCAAGCAATATATAATGGGATTCACCAATGGAGGAAGGACACTATATACAATAGATGAGGCTTGAACAACATAAAATGAATCTGCATGCTTAGGACCATTGTAGCTAAAAACACCTGTTATGTAGAAAACTGTGACAACAATGAGGTGGGATGAACATGTGGAAAAGACCTTCTGCCTCCCCTTGGAAGAGTGAATTTTCAGTATGGTGGAAATGATGTGGACGTAGGAGTTCATCACAACTAGAAATGTTGAGGCACCTAGCAAGGTAGTGTCTATATGCAGTAACATTTGAATGGTCTTGGTATCACTACAAGCTGCTTCCAACATTGGAAGGACATCACAGAAGAAATTGTTAATGTACCGTTTATCGCAAAACCTTAGTTTCAAAGTCATCAAGGTGTGAGACATGGAGTTCAAGCACCCAATAAGGCAACATCCAGCCACAACATAGAAGCAGAACAGCCTATTCATAATAATGGAGTAACGTAAAGGGTTACATATGGCCACATATCGGTCATAGGCCATGACAGTGAGAAGAAGACTCTCCGTCCCTCCAGCATAAACAAAGAAATAAAGTTGTAAAAAACATTCATGAAATGATATTCCTCTGTTCCCTGTCATAGCATTCACCAGCATGGCGGGGAGGGTGACCGTAGAGTAACAGACATCTAAGACGGATAGACATCTCAAGAAAAAGTACATGGGGGTTTGCAGTTGGCTGGATACCTGGATAATACTAAACACAGAGAGATTCGCTAGAAGAACCACAATGTAGGTCAGGCCAAGTAAAACTGAACAGGAAGCTTTGCCCAAGGAAAATCCTAGTAGGATGAAGTCATCCATGTAAGTCTTGTTTGCAGACGTAATTAAAACCTAAGGGAGCAAAATAAAGACATCATAATATTAGAATCAGAACTTAAAACTCCTAGAGCCCAATGCAAGGATCCTACTGTGTAACTTTGCATGGTTTTCCAATTTGTGGCTAAGTTGCTTCCACTTTTCAATAATAATACTCAAAGTGAAATATTAAAAAGGGAAGAAATTTGATGAACTGACTTGATATTAACCCCTTTACCCCTGAAGGTGTTTTGTACATTAAGGACCGGGCCAATTTTTACAATTCTGACAACTGTCCATTTATGAGGTAATAACGTAATAACTCTGTAACTAGTGTTGAGCGATACCGTCCGATACTTAAAAGTATCGGATCGGATGGTATCGGCCGATCTAAAAAAAATATCGGGTATCGCCGATTCCGATACCAGAAGTCCCATTCAAGACTATGGGACTTCCGGTATCGGAATAAGAAAAACCCTATTTTTGCCTTGTACAGCCTCTCTGGGGTCTGTACGGGCCTTTCGGGGGGCTGTGCCGGCCTGCCGGGGGGTCTGTGCTGGCTCCGGTGGTCTGTGCCGGCCTGCCGGGGGGCTGTGCCGGCCTGCCGGGGGGTCTGTGCAGGCTCCGGTGGTCAGTGCCGGCCTGCTGGGGGGCTGTGCCGGCCTGCTGTGGGGTCTGTGCAGGCTCCGGTGGTCTGTGCCGGCCTGCCGGGGGGCTGTGCCGGCCTGCCGGTGGTCTGTGCAGGCTCCGGTGGTCTGTGCCGGCCTGCCAGGGGGCTGTGCCGGCCTGCCGGTGGTCTGTGCAGGCTCCGGGGGGCTGTGCCGGCCTGCCGGGGGGCTGTGCCGGCCTGCCGGTGGTCTGTGCAGGCTCCGGTAGTCTGTGCAGGCATCGTCCGATGGGACTACAAGTCCCATCGGGCGATGCCTGCTACCATGACAGTGATTGACACATTAGCCAATGATGGGACAGTAGTAGTCCCATCATCCGGCTAATGTGTTGAATGTAAAAAAAAAAAAAAAAAAAAAAATTTACATGCTACATACATGCTACATACATGCTACATACATACAACATGCATACTACATATATACTACATGCAACATACATACTACATACATGCTACATACATACAACATGCATACTACATATATACTACATGTAACATACATACTACATACATGCTACATACTACATGCATGCTACATACATACTACATGCATAATACATATATACTACATGCATGCAACATACATATAACATATATACTACATGCATGTAACATGCATACTATATATATACTATATACTGTATACTACATGTAACATACATACTACATATATACTACAAGCAACATGCATACTACATACATGCTACATACATGCTACATACATACTACATACATAATACATATATACTACATGCATGCAACATACATACAACATATATACTACATGCATGCAACATGCATACTACATATATACTATATATACTACATGTAACATACATACTACATATATACTACATGCATACTACATACATACTACATACATGCTACATACATACTACATACATACACTACATGCATGCAACATACATACTACATATATACCACATGCATGCAACATGCATACTACATATATACTGCATATATACTACATGCATGCAACATACATATATACTACATGCAATACATACATATAGACATACAGTACATATAACATAGAGTACATACTCACCGTCACTTGTCACTTTGATCCCCGAAGCCATTGAAGACATTCAACACATTAGCCGGATGATGGGACTACTACTGTCCCATCATTGGCTAATGTGTCAATCACTGTCATGGTAGCAGGCATCGCCCGATGGGACTTGTAGTCCCATCGGACGATGCCTGCACAGACCCCCGGAGCCTGCACAGACCACCGGCAGGCCGGCACAGACCACCGGAGCCTGCACAGACCACCGGCAGGCCGGCACAGCCCCCCGGCAGACCGGCACAGACCACCGGAGCCTGCACAGACCACCGGCAGGCCGGCACAGACCCCCGGAGCCTGCACAGACCACCGACAGGCCGGCACAGCCCCCCGGCAGGCCGGCACAGACCACCGGAGCCTGCACAGACCACCGGCAGGCCGGCACAGCCCCCCGGCAGGCCGGCACAGACCACCGGAGCCTGCACAGACCACCGGCAGGCCGGTACAGACCCCCGGACAGTCGGCACAACCCCCCGAAGGCCCGAACTGACGGCGCATCATGATGCGCACAGACAGCGCATCATGATGACGTCATTTCGGCAGCCAATCAGAGCCACAAAAGTGGCTCATTGCATTTTGGACTTCCGATTCCGGTATCCGATACGAAAAAGTATCGGTACTCGGTATCAGAATTCCGATACGGCAAATATCGGCCGATACCCGATACTTGCGGTATCGGAAAGCTCAACACTATCTGTAACGCTTCAACGGATCCCGGTGACATATTGTACTGCATGTTAGTGGTAAAACTTTTTCGGTATGACTTGCGTTTATTTGTAAAAAAAAGCTGGAAATTTGTCAAAAATTTAGAAAAATTTGCAATTTTTCAACTTTGAATTCTCATGCCCTTAAATCACAGAGATATGTCACACAAAATAGTTAATAAGTAACATTTCCCACATGTTTACTTTACATCAGCATAATATTGGAACCAAAATTTGTTTTTGTTAAAAAGTTATAAAGGTTAAAAGTTAACCAGCAATTTTTCATTTTTCACACAAAATGTACAAAACCATTTTTTTTGAGACCATATCACATTTGAAGTCACTTTGAGGAGTCTATATGATAGAAAATACCCTAAAGTGACACCATTCTAAAAACTGCTTCCCTCAAGGTGCTCAAAGCCACATTCTAGAAGTTTATTAATCCTTCAGGTGCTTCACAGTATTTTTGAAATGTGGAGAAAAAAATGAACATTTAACTTTTTTTCACAAAAAATTTACTTTTGATCCAATTTTTTTTTATTTTGACAAGGGTAACAGGAATAAATAGCCCCCCAGATTTGTTGTGTAATTTCTCCTGAGCATGCCAATATCCCATTTGAGGGAGAAAAAAAACCACTGTTTGGGCGCACAGCAGAGCTTGGAAGGGAAGGAGTGCCATTTGACTTTTTGAATGCAAAATTTGCTGGAACAATTGGCAGACGCCATGTCGCATTTGGAGAACCTCTGATGTGCCTAAACAGTGGAAACCCCCCACAAGTGACACCATTTTGGAATCTAGACCTCCAGGGAACTGATCAAGGTGTGTGGAGAGCACATTGAACCCTCAGGTGCTTCACAGAATTTTAAAACGTTGAGCCATAAAAATAAAAAAAATCTACCGTAATTTTCCCCACAAATACAGGTGCTTCTCACAAAATAAGAATATCATCAAAAAGTTAATTTATTTCAGTTCTTCAATACTAAAAGTGAAACTCATATTATATAGAGTCATTACAAACAGAGTGATCTATTTCAAGTGTTTATTTCTGTTAATGTTGATGATTATGGCTTACAGCCAATGAAAACCCAAAAGTCATTATCTCAGTAAATTAGAATACTTTATAACACCAGCTTGAAAAATTATTTTTAAATCCGAAATGTTGGTAAACTGAAATGTATGTTCAGTAAATGCACTCAATACTTGGACTAGGCTCCTTTTGCATCAATTACTGCATCAATGTGGCGTGGCATGGAGGCGATCAGCCTGTGGCACTGCTGAGGTGTTATGGAAGCCCAGGTTGCTTTGATAGCAGCCTTCAGCTCGTCTGCATTGTTGGTCTTGTGTCTCTCATCTTCCTCTTGACAATACCCTATAGATTCTCTATGGTATTAAGGTCAGGCGAGTTTGCTGGTCAATCAAGCACAGTGATACTGTTGTCTTTAAGCCAGGTACTGGTACTTTTGGCAATGCAGACAGGTGTCAAGTCCTGCTGGAGAATGAAATTTCCATCTCCAAAATGCTTGTCGGTATAGGGAAGCATGAAGTCCCCTATGATTTCCTGGTAGACGGCTGCACTGACTTTGGTCTTGATAAAACACAGTGTACCTACAACAGCAGATGACATGGCTTCCCAAACCATCACTGATTGTGGAAACTTGACACTAGACCTCAAGCACCTTGGATTGTGTGCATCTCCACTCTTCCTCCAGACTCTGGGACCTTGATTTCCAAATGAAATGCTAAATTTACTTTCATCTGAAAAGAACATCTTGGACCACTTGGCAACAGTCCAGTTATTTTTCTCTGTGGCCCAGATAAGATGCTTCTGGTGTTGTCTATTGGTCATGAGTGACTTGACACAAGGAATGTGACACTTGTAGCTCATGTCCTGGATACGCCTGTATGTTGTGGCTCTTGAAGCAATGATTCCAGCAGCAGTCCACTCCTTGTGAATCTCCCCCAAGTTTTTGAATGGCCTTTTCTTAACTATCCTTTCAGGGCTGCGGTTATACCGGTTGCTTGTGCACCTTTTTCTACCACACCTTTTCCTTCCACTTATCATTAAATATACACAAATAAACAGATATAATAAACAGAAAAAAACACTTGAAATAGATCACTCTGTAATGACTCTATATATAATATAGGAGTTTCACATTTTGTATTGAAGAACCGAAATAAATTAACTTTTTGATGATGTTCTAATTTTGTGAGAAGCACCTGCATGTTTTTAGCCCAAAATATTGCATTTTCATAAGGGTAACAGGAGAAATTGCACGATACAATATGTTGTACAAATTTTCCTGAGTACACCGACACCCAATATGAGGGAGAAAACCATTTGAATTTTTGAATACAAACTTGGCTAGAATAGAGAACAGACACCATGTTGCTTTTGCAGAGCCCCTGATGTGCCTAAACAGTGGAAGCCCCCCACAAGTGACCCCATTTTGGAAACTAGACCCCTCAAGGAATGTATTTAAATGCATAGTGAGCACCTTGAACCCCCAGGTACTTCAAAAAAGTTTATAAAGTTGAGCTGTGAAAATAATAAAATCACATTTTCCTCAAAAAAATATTATTTTAGCCCCAAATTTTGCATTTTCATATAGGTAAAAGGAGAAATTGCACCATACAATTTGTAGTGCAATTTCTCCTGAGTATGCCAATACCCAATATGAGGGATAAAACCACTGTTTGGGCACACATCAGTACTCGGAAGGGAAGGCGCATCATTTGACTTTTTGGATGTAAAATTCCCTGGAATCATTAGCGGATGTCATATCCCATTTAGACACCCTTCCAGCAATGCACTTAGATGTGCGGTGAGCACCTTGAACCCCAGGTGCTTCACCAAAGTTTATAATATTGAGCTGTGAAAATAATAAAATCACATTTTCCTCAAAAAAATATTATTTTAGCCCCAAATTTTGCATTTTCATATAGGTAAAAGGAGAAATTGCACCATACAATTTGTAGTGCAATTTCTCCTGAGTATGCCGATACCCAATATGAGGGATAAAACCACTGTTTGGGCACACATCAGTACTCGGAAGGGAAGGCGCATCATTTGACTTTTTGGATGTAAAATTTCCTGGAATCATTAGCGGATGTCATATCCCATTTAGACACCCCTCCAGCAATGCACTTAGATGTGTGGTGAGCACCTTGAACCCCAGGTGCTTCACCGAAGTTTATAACATTGAGCTGTGAAAATAATAAAATCACATTTTCCTCACAAAAATGTTGTTTTAGCCCCAAGTTTTTAATTTTTCTAAGGTTCTAAGGGCTATTAGGATTTTATTAACAGCAAACTGAGGTCAATTTTTTCCTGAGTGTGCCAATACCCTACATGTTATCAGGAAATATTTTTCAGGCACAATGCAAAGCTCAGAAGGGAAGGAGCATCAGCTTTTACTGTTATGGTTTGCAGGTGCCATGACTGGGAGAGCCGATAAGGTGGCAGAACAGCAGAAATTCCCATAAGTGACCCCATTTTACAAACTACACCTCTCAATTAATTCATCTAGGGGTGCAGTGTTCATATTGACACCACGGGTGTGTAACAGAATTTTATACGATGGAGCAGTGAGGAAAAATAGCTAAATTTTTACCACCAAAATTTAGTTTTAGTCCCAGAAGTGGGTAAAAATGGCACCATAATTTGTCCCACAATTTCTACTGAATGTAGAAATAAATCATATGTGTCTGTACAGTACTGCTTAGCCATACGGAGAGACTCGGGAGGAACAGAGCACTATTTGCCTCCTGGAGCGCAGATTTTCCTAGAACAGTTTGTGGACTCCATAAACAGAGCCCCCTGCTAGAAGATGTCAATTGACCCCATTTTGGAAATTATACCCCTTTTGGAATTTATCTACAGGTGTAGTGACAATTTTAACTTCATGGGTAATTTCCAGAAACAAGCAGCAATGAATGTTGTCGAGTGAAAATTGCAAACTGCAGTTGTAGTGACTTGTACACTGTAGTGACCAGTACATTGCAGTCACCAGTGCATTATGCCCAGCCCTTGCTTCTGGAGACATGTACCCGTAAGGCAAGCTCTCATCGCTTTAGAAATGCCAAACATGTGGACACTTATGTGGTTTAGGTACACTACGGGGCTCAGAACGGAGGGGGCATTTGGATATGGGAGCGGAAAATTTGCTGAATTTCTTTTGGCAGGTGAGAAGCCATTTCGCTTTTCCAGATCCTTTGTACTACCAGTAATGTGGACGCCCCTTATATTTGCATTAACAGATGACAGACCTGAGTGAGGGCTTGCTTTTTCTGTGGATTGAATTGAAGCTTTTATTGGGAACATTTTGCATAACGTTTCGGATCACATTTATCTACGCTGACCACTTACTTTGGGGTTTCCTTCTAAATCACTGAGTGACGTGATTCAGATGAAATCCTCGAGGCATCCATTCACTATAATGAGGAAGCAGAGTGACTCTCGACTCCGTCTGGCCTCTGTTCAGTGGTGTCCTTTTGTCCTTTTCAGAAGTGCACAAAACTGTGGCCGACAACACTTTTATGCAGTCCTAAAAAGACAGGCACCGCCGAATCACAGGTCAAATGGCATCCACAGTTCCTCCTATCTGCCTCATTATAGGGAATCGTCCGTCGAGGGCTCTGATTGAATCACGTAATTCATAGATTTACATGGAAAGCGCTCAATGCAGAGTGCAGGAAAAATGTGTGTCGAGCCTTACTGCGATCTTTGGGAGGCAGAATGAAAAATCAACAGCGGGTGAAGAATTGGTTTTATTTATTTTTTATGCAATTCCTCATGTGTCATAAGTGATTAGGCGACTCTATTCTTCCTGACAGTGCGATTACAGCAATACCAGATTTACAGTATATTGGGTTTTTATGTTTAGCTACTGTCACACACTAAAAGACACTTTTCATTGCTTTAGGCTTAGCTAGCCCTCCGGCTGTGCCGAGGCATCTAGGATCATCGTAGGTGCGCTCCATGGCTAATGCTAGTTGTGTGGACAGGATCAGGGGTCTGCAATCTGCTTAGTTACCAACCTCTCTGGTTTTCTGTGGCTTAGCATGGGCCTGCGATCCTCTTCGGTGACCCATTCATAACCCGACCCCCTGGCGTATATGACTCGCGTATAAGCCGAGAGAGGGACTTTCAGCCCCAAAAAATGGGCTGAAAATCTTGGCAAATACGCGAGTATATACAGTAGCTTGATGAGCAGACTTGGCAAGCCCCTGTCCCACCTCGGCTTAGCCCTTTTCGGCAGAGTGGAATCAAACAGGTGAAAAAACACCTATAGTGGCAAATTCTTTGCTCAACTGCCTTTAATGTAGAACATTGTGACTTTTCAAAGCTTTTACTTCAGTCTTCTGATGTAAAACATTTGATTAATCAGCCCCCATGTCTACAAAAAAAAATAGTAGCAAGAGCACAATATTTAAGGGCTGGGGGGACATTTACACTGTTCAATGGACAAGATGCTGGATGGGGTGGGCACGGAAGCCATGAAGTTATCACCTCACCTCACATACAGTGGGTACGGAAAGTATTCAGACCCCTTTACATTTTTCACTCTTTGTTTCATTGCAGCCATTTGGTAAATTCAAAAAAGTTAATGCAGGGGGGCATTTATGTACATTTAGTCGAAGTACATTTATAAAAGTACAGGCAGTTATAACATGGCTGAATCTAACACGCATCTCTATTCTCTTCTTACAGGTATTTAACTCTTTCAAGATACTTCACTGAATCCTGCATGTATCCTACCTATGTAATTAATCTTAGCAGCATATATAATGGTATTTAACTCTTTCAAGATGCTTCACTGAATCCTGCATGTATCCTACCTATGTAATTCATCTTAGCAGCATATACAGTTAGGTCCATATATATTTGGACAGAGTCAACAAATGTTGAAACTCCTAAACCCTTCATCCAATTTTAATGTGGATACCCTCAAATGAAAGCTGAAAGTCTGAACTTCAACTGCATCTGAATTGTTTTGTTTAAAATTCATTGTGGTAATGTCTAGAACCAAAATCAGAAAAATGTTGTCTCTGTCCAAATATATACAGTTGTGGCTAAAAGTATTGACACCCCTGCAATTCTGTCAGATAATACTCCGTTTCTTCCTGAAAATGATTGCAAACACAAATTCTTTGGTATTATTATCTTCATTTAATTTGTCTTAAATGAAAAAAACACAAAAGAGAATGAAGCAAAAAGCAAAACATTGATCATTTCACACAAAACTCCAAAAACGGGCCAGACAAAAGTATTGGCACCCTCAGCCTAATACTTGGTTGCACAACCTTTAGCCAAAATAACTGCGACCAACCACTTCCAATAACCATGAATGAGTTTCTTACAATACTCTGCTCGAATTTTAGACCATTCTTCTTTGGCAAACTGCTCCAGGTCCCTGATATTTGAAGGGTGCCTTCTCCAAACTGCCATTTTTAGATCTCTCCACAGGTGTTCTATGGGATTCAGGTCTGGACTCATTGCTGGCCACCTTAGAAGTCTCCAGTGCTTTCTCTCAAACCATTTTCTATTGCTTTTTGAAGTGTGTTTTGGGTCATTGTCCTGCTGGAAGACCCATGACCTCTGAGGGAGACCCAGCTTTCTCACACTGGGCCCTACATTATGCTGCAGAATTTGTTGGTAGTCTTCAGGCTTCATAATGCCATGCACACGGTCAAGCAGTCCAGTGCCAAAGGCAGCAAAGCAACCCCAAATCATCAGGGAACTTCCACCATGTTTGACTGTAGGGACCGTGTTCTTTTCTTTGAATGCCTCTTTTTTTCTCCTGTAAACTCTATGTTGATGCCTTTGCCCAAAAAGCTCTACTTTTGTCTCATCTGACCAGAGAACATTCTTCCAAAACGTTTTAGGCTTTTCAGGTAAGTTTTGGCAAACTCCAGCATGGCTTTTTTATGTCTCGAGGTAAGAAGTGGGGTCTTCCTGGGTCTTCTACCATACAGTCCCTCTTCATTCAGATGCCGACGGATAGTACGGGTTGACACTGTTGTACCCTCGGACTGCAGGGCAGCTTGAACTTGTTTGGATGTTAGTTGAGGTTCTTTATCCAACATCCACACAATCTTGCGTTGAAATCTCTTGTCAATTTTTCTTTTCCGTCCACATCTAGGGAGGTTAGCCACAGTGCCATGGGCTTTAAACTTCTTGATGACACTGTGCACGGTAGACACAGGAACATTCTGGTCTTTGGAGATGGACTTGTAGCCTTGAGATTGCTCATGCTTCCTCACAATTTGGTTTCTCAAGTCGTCAGACAGTTCTTTGGTCTTCTTTCTTTTCTCCATGCTCAATGTGGTACACACAAGGACAAAGGACAGAGGTTGAGTCAACTTTAATCCATGTCAACTGGCTGCAAGTGTGATTTAGTTATTGCCAACACCTGTTAGGTACCACAGGTAAGTTACAGGTGCTGTTAATTACAAAAATTAGAGAAGCATCACATGATTTTTCGAACAGTGCCAATACTTTTGTCCACCCTCTTTTTTATGTTTGGTGTGGAATTATATCCAATTTGGCTTTAGGACAATTCTTTTTGTGTTTTTTCATTTAAGACAAATTAAATGAAGATAATAATACCAAAGAATTTGTGTTTGCAATCATTTTCAGGAAGAAACTGAGTATTATCTGACAGAATTGCAGGGGTGTCAATACTTTTGGCCACAACTGTATGGACTTAACTGTATAATGGTATATAGTTATTTCAACTTACTCTGCTTGTCCCCTTATGCTATAAGGTCAAGAAACTTTTCAAAGTGGTTTATGATCCATGTAGGCCCGGACACTTGTTTATCTGCTCACTACATTTATTGTGTCCTGCTGTCTCAACTTAGTTTGATTGATTGCTAACGAGTGACAAAAAAAAGTAAGATCTTAGAACTGGCCTCCTATATATTCAGACATAGCCTGGGGAATCATTTAAGCAGGGGGCCATTTATGTACATTTAATCGGAGTACATTTATCAAAGTATGGGTATTTATAACATGGCTGAATCTAACATACATCTCTATTCTCTTCATAGAGGTATTTAACTCTTTCAAGCTACTTAACTGAATACTGCATGTATCCTACCTATGTAATTCATCTTAGCAGCATACAGTGGGGAAAAAAAGTATTTAGTCAGTCAGCAATAGTGCAAGTTCCACCACTTAAAAAGATGAGAGGCGTCTGTAATTTACATCATAGGTAGACCTCAACTATGGGAGACAAACTGAGAAAAAAAAATCCAGAAAATCACATTGTCTGTTTTTTTTTCATTTTATTTGCATATTATGGTGGAAAATAAGTATTTGGTCAGAAACAAAATTTCATCTCAATACTTTGTGATATATCCTTTGTTGGCAATGACAGAGGTCAAATGTTTTCTGTAAGTCTTCACAAGGTTGCCACACACTGTTGTTGGTATGTTGGCCCATTCCTCCATGCAGATCTCCTCTAGAGCAGTGATGTTTTTGGCTTTTCGCTTGGCAACACGGACTTTCAACTCCCTCCAAAGGTTTTCTATAGGGTTGAGATCTGGAGACTAGCTAGGCCACTCCAGGACCTTGAAATGCTTCTTACGAAGCCACTCCTTCGTTGCCCTGGCGGTGTGCTTTGGATCATTGTCATGTTGAAAGACCCAGCCACATTTCATCTTCAATGCCCTTGCTGATGGAAGGAGGTTTGCACTCAAAATCTCACGATACATGGCCCCATTCATTCTTTCATGTACCCGGATCAGTCGTCCTGGCCCCTTTGCAGAGAAACAGCCCCAAAGCATGATGTTTCCACCACCATGCTTTACAGTAGGTATGGTGTTTGATGGATGCAACTCAGTATGATTTTTCCTCCAAACACGACAAGTTGTGTTTCTACCAAACAGTTCCAGTTTGGTTTCATCAGACCATAGGACATTCTCCCAAAACTCCTCTGGATCATCCAAATGCTCTCTAGCAAACTTCAGACGGGCCCGGACATGTACAGGCTTAAGCAGTGGGACACGTCTGGCACTGCAGGATCTGAGTCCATGGTGGCGTAGTGTGTTACTTATGGTAGGCCTTGTTACATTGGTCCCAGCTCTCTGCAGTTCATTCACTAGGTCCCCCCGCGTGGTTTTGGGATTTTTGCTCACCGTTCTTGTGATCATTCTGACCCCACGGGGTGGGATTTTGCGTGGAGCACCAGATCGAGGGAGATTATCAGTGGTCTTGTATGTCTTCCATTTTCTAATTATTGCTCCCACAGTTGATTTCTTCACTCCAAGCTGGTTGGCTATTGCAGATTCAGTCTTCCCAGCCTGGTGCAGGGCTACAATTTTGTTTCTGGTGTCCTTTGACAGCTCTTTGGTCTTCACCATAGTGGAGTTTGGAGTCAGACTGTTTGAGGGTGTGCACAGGTGTCTTTTTATACTGATAACAAGTTTAAACAGGTGCCATTACTACAGGTAATGAGTGGAGGAAAGAGGAGACTCTTAAAGAAGAAGTTACAGGTCTGTGAGAGCCAGAAATCTTGATTGCTTGTTTCTGACCAAATACTTATTTTCCACCATAATATGCAAATAAAATGAAAAAAAACAGACAATGTGATTTTCTGGATTTTTTTTTCTCAGTTTGTCTCCCATAGTTGAGGTCTACCTATGATGTAAATTACAGATGCCTCTCATCTTTTTAAGTGGTGGAACTTGCACTATTGCTGACTGACTAAATACTTTTTTTCCCCACTGTATATAATGGTATATAGTTATTTCAACTTACTCTGCTTGTCCCCTTATGCTATGAGGTGAAGTAACTTTTCAAAGTGGTTTATGATCCATGTAGGCATGGACACTTGTTTATCTGCTCACCACATTTATTGTGTCCTGCTGTCTCAACTTAGTTTGATTGATTGCTAATGAGTGAAAAAAAAGTAAGATCTTAAAATTGGACTTCTATATATTCAGACATAGCTTGGGGAAGCATTTATGCAGGGGGCATTTATGTACATTTAATCGGAGTACATTTATCAAAGTACGGGCAGTTATAGCATGGCAGTTAGACAGGGCAGGAGACAGGTAAGACAAATTAATAAATCTATTCCCTGTACATTTGGATTACCACAAATATATACCATATGCATTTGTATAATTTATATCCTGGCTGCTGCATTCACTCACATCCACCACCCTTGCATTAACTCTTTACACTCCATTCATATTGGCCCCTCTGTCCTTTCCTCTCCTATGTATAGCACTCACGCTCTTTTCACATTACTAAACAGCACATATCCATTCAGTGGCACCATCCAACACTCGAGACGCTCTAACAAATCACTTAACCATCTGCTCACTCTTTCTATCCTCCTCCTAGTAACAGGAGACATCTCTCCCAACCCCGGCCCCTCATGTTATAGTAAGTTGAACCCCTCAACTGCTACACTCAGAAACCAACCTCTCTAATCTTATTAATATTCCATACATGCCTTCTATCTCTTTTAATTGTGCCCTTTGGAATTCTCACTCAGTGTGTAATAAATTCATCCATGACTTCTTCCTTTTCGATTCTCTTAACCTTCTGGCTCTTACTGAAACCTGGATCCAGCAGTCAGACACCACCACTGCTGCTGCTCTTATATGGTGGACTACACTTCTCTCATATCCCAAGATTGGACAACAGAGCAGGTAGAGGCATTGGTCTGCTCCTATCACCCAAATGTACCTTTCAGGTTATCCCTCAAGTATCCTCACTTGTCTTCCCTTCTTTCGAGGTCCATGCTGTCAGACTCTACGTCCCTTCTCCATGCGTGTGAGTGGAGGTGGTTTACGGTCCTCCGGGCCCCTCCCATCAGTTTCTGGATCACTTTGCCACCTGGCTTTTCCACAATATCTCTCCTGTGACATCCTCCCCACCCTCATGGGAGACTTCAACATCCCCACTGCTCTTCCCCTCTCACCATCTGCTTCTCACCTTTATCTCTAACCTCCTCTTTCGGCCTCTCATAGCATACTAACTCCCCCACGCATGAAGACGGAAACTCCCTCGACTTGGTCTTCTCCGAGCTTTGCTCAGTGGATGATTTCACAAACTCCCCTCTCCCGCTCTCTGACTACAACCTTCTATCATTCTCTATCAAGAACTGCCATCCCACCCAGGTCACTCCCACTTTCCACACTTTTAGAAACATACAGGCCATTAACACCCAAAAACTAATGAAAAACTTGCAGTCATCGTTGGCCCCTATCTCCTCCCTCTCATGTCCTTATTCTGCACTGAAGCATTACAAAGAAACACTTCAAAATGCCTTGGATGAAACTGCACCTCCTATACATAGAACAACTAGGCACAGACGGCGACAATCCTGGCACACACTGCAAATACGCTTCCTACAGTGATGCTCCAGGTGTGCCAAATGTCTGTGGAGAAAATCCAATCTACCCAAAGATTTCATCCATTATAAGTTTATGCTGAAAACATACAACACTTCCCTTCACCTCTCAAAGCAAACATATTTGTTGTGAGTTCATTTTTCCCTTCACCATTGAGGTCTGATGAACTCCCTCCTCTGGTGAAGGAAGGTAGTGAGGCTGATTACCAAACACATGGGCAGCTAGATGATGACTGGGTGGCTGGAATTGAGTACTGGATATAAGGCTGCCGACGCCCTTCTTCCTGGCTGGTGATTTTCCTGCTGGATTCTTGGAGACCAGTCTGATTCCTGCATCTCAAAGCTAAGTTTTTCTGCTCTGCTTTGTACACTTCAGTTTGGTTTTTGTTTTGCCTTGTTTTTTGGGAGTTCTGCCATCCCCGGCCGGGGGTGAGCTGAATTCCATTTTTGTCTCTGATCTGTTGATCTTTTGCTCTGTCTTCAGAATATACCTGAGTGCTGATATAGTCTTTTGAAGCCTAGCGTCTTCAGGGCCTTTTTTTCCTATCAGTCGGTTGGCTCATTTTGATAGGGGTTTTGCGGATGGCAGACAGCAGCTTTCCTATCCTGTCCTATGTAGTTAGCTTGGGCCCCATCATTTGCTCAATCTATCTTTCTATCTGTGTTAGTGTTTTCATCTTGCTTCACAGTCATTATATGTTGGGGGCTGCCTATTGCTTTGGGGTCTGCTCTGGGGCAGTTTAGTTTTTCCCCTTTCTGTCTTTAGGCTATGTAGTTCTCCGGCTGTGATCGAGGGGTCTAGGGCACCGTAGGAACCCCCCACGGCTACTGCTAGTTTTTGTGGATAGGTTCAGGGGTCTGCAATCCGATAGCTGCCAACCTCTCTGGTTTTTCTGGACTTAGCTGGTATTTTGTTTTTTCCTCCTTCGGTGACTCATCAGAACACCTATTTCAATACCCTCATCAACTCACTTACCAATAACCCGAAATGTCTCTTTGACACTTTACTCCACCCAAGAGTGCAGGCCCCAACCACAGATCTCCACGCTGACGATCTGGCTAATGATTTCAAAGAAAAAATTGACCATATACGATAGGAAATTATCTCCCAATCCCCTCATACCATGCACTGTCCTCCCTCCCCCACTGCATCTAGCTCACTCTCTGATTTTGAACCAGTAACAGTAGAAGGCGTCTTGCATCTTCTCGCACTACTACTTGCACCAGTGACCTCATTCCATCACATCTCCTCCAGTCCCTTTCCCCGGCTGTCATCACTCACCTAACAAAAATATTTAACCTCTCACTCTCTTCTGGTATCTTTCCTTCCTCATTTAAGCCTGCCATCAAACAGCCATTACTTAAAAAACCATCCCTCGACCCAAATTGTGCCGCTAACTATAGACCTGTCTCTAATCTTCCCTTTATCTCTAAACTTCTGGAACACCTGTTAAGGCCCGACTTATCCGCTATCTCTCAGATAACTCTCTCCTCGACCCTCTACAATCCGGTTTCCGCTCTCTTCACTCAACTGAAACTGCCCTCACTAAAGTCTCTAATGATCTTCTAACAGCTAAATCTAATGGCCACTACTCCAAGGTAATTCTCTTGGATCTCTCCACAGCATTCCACACTGGATCATCAGCCCCTACTCTCTATGCTCCGTTCCATTGGCCTCAAGGTCATCGCTCTCTCTTGGTTCTCCTCCTATCTCTCTGACCTCTCCTTTAACTGTACATTTTGCTGGCTCCTCCTCCTCTCATCTTCCCCTTACTGTTGGGGTTCCTCAAGAATCGGTTCTAGGCCCCCTCCTCTTCTCTTTGTATACTGCCCCTATTGCTCAAGCAATCAGTATATTTGGGTTCCAGTACCATCTCTGTGCTGATGACACCCAATTATACACTTCTCCTGATATCACGTCTGCCTTTTTGGAAAACACCAGTGATTGTCTTACCGCTGTCAATAACATCATGTCCTCCATCTATCTGAAACTGAATCTGTCAAAAACTGAACTTCTCGTGTTTCCTCCCTCTACTAACCTACCTATGCCCGACATTGCCATTTCCGTGTGTGGTTCCACCATTACTCCCCAGCAACACGCCCGCTGTCTTGGGGTCATACTTGATTCTGAGCTTTCATTCACCCCCCACATCTGATCACTGTTTCGCTCTTGTTATCTGCGCCTCAAAAACATTTCTAGAATTCGACCCTTTCTTACTTTCGACTCTGCAAAAACTCTTACTGTTTCTCTTATTTTTTCTCATCTGGACTATTGTAGCTCTCTACTAATCGGTCTCCCTCTTACCAAACTCTCCCCTCTCCAATCTGTCCTGAATGCTGCAGCTAGGATCATATTCCTCACCAATCATTATACCGATGCCTCTACCTTGTGCCAGTCCTTAAACTGGTTAGCTATCCACTCCAGAATTCAGTATAAACTTACTACCCTCACCCACAAAGCACTTCATGGCTCAGCACCACCCTACATCTCCTCCCTCGTCTCAGCCTACAACCCTACCCATGCCCTCCGTTCTGCTAATGACCTGAGGTTAACATCCTCAATAATCAGAACATCCCACTCCCATCTCCAAGACTTTTCACATGCTGAGCCAATTCTTTGGAATACACTACCCAGGTTAATACGATTAATCGCCAATCCCCACAGTTTTAAGCGTGCCCTAAAAATGCATTTGTTCAGACTTGCCTATCGCCTCAACGCATTAACTTAAATATCCCTGTGTGGCTCATTCAAAATTTTTTACCATAACCATGTTCTCACATGCTTTATGCATTTAATAGCACTCTGTGTCTGTACTGTTACATATTTAGACTGTTAACTGGTTCATGCAGCAACAGGAACACCCGATTCTTACACTGTGGCTGGTCCAAACAATAAAAGCAATTGCTACCATCCACCTTTCTTGTCTCCCCTTTTTCCTTATAGATTGTAAGCTTGCGAGCAGGGCCCCTGCTCCTCTTAGTATCTGTTTTGATCTATGTGTTTATTGGTATGCTGTAATGTCTATTGTCTGTAGAATTCCCCTCTATAATGTAAAGTGCTGCGGAATATGTTGGCGCTATAGAAAAAAATTATTATTATAATTTTTTTTCTCACTGATGTACACTCTGCACTCTATCTTGACTGAAAAAAAACAGAAATGCAGACATTTTTGCAAATGTTTTAAAAAAGTAAAGATGAAATTTACCAAATGGCTGCAATGAAAAAAAGAGTGAAAAGATTAAAGGGGTCTGAATACATTCCGTACCCACTGTACTATCCAGCTCTGCCACAAGCCAATGAAGAAACAAAATAAAAAATTGCACAAGCTCCTGTCTATCAGTAACTTCCTCACAGAGTCAGAGGAACCTTCATTAGGCACCATGGTGACCGTTTAGAACTCATTAGAAAAGCCAGAGCCACAGCATTTAGTTGAAGGTTTTGTCCAGATGACCAATTAACCCCTTAACGTCCATTGATGGGCATAGCCCGTCATGGCTGGATGTAGCTTCCTGCACCATGACGGGTTATGCCCATCATGCTTTTGATCTACGTGTGTAAACACGCAGTGGTAGTTCAGTGCCGACAGCTGTCACAGAAAGGGGTGCAGGGACCCTTGCTGTTGGTCCCTGCACCCAGAACGCTTCGATCGATCAGTCATTCTGACTGACCGATCACAGCATGAGCGGGCAAGAGATGCTGAAACCAAAATTGTGTCGCTAACTATAGACCTGTCTCTAATCTTCCCTTTATCTCTAAACTCCAGGAATGCCTGTTAACACCCGACTTATCCGCTATCTCTCAGATAACTCTCTCCTCGACCCTCTACAATCCAGTTTCCGCTCTCTTCATTCTACTGGAATTGCCCTCACTAAAGTCGTATTCGAGCGCGATTGCAGTGTTCAGGGGGGTGAGGCAGAGGGTCGGGGGTTCCCTCTAAATCAGGTCGGCATCCCCGCGATATAATCGCAGGGCAAAATCTCAGCCATGATGACTCGGGGTTGTCATGGCAACCACAGGGTCATCCAGCTATGGAAAGCCTCTGAGACCATGCTCACAGCATGTCTCAGAAGCTTTATCCATAGGCATAATGCATTGCAATGCTGGAGCATTGCAATGTATTATAACTGCAATCAAACTGTAAAAAATGAACGTCCCATAAAGGGACAAGGTAAAACAAGGTTAAAAAATATATAAAAAAATAATAAAAATAATTTTAAAAAATCCCCTAAAAAATACACATTTTTATGTAAAAAAAAAATACACGTTTGGTATCACCGCGTCCGTAAAAATCCCATCTATAAAAGTGTCACCCTAGTTAACCACTTCAGTAAGCACCATAAAAAAGCACAAAAAAGTAGCAAATTATACTTTTTCCAAGCGGTATCATAATACCACTTGGAAAAAGTGGAATAAAACGCTATCAATAAAACAAATGATAATAAAAATAGTATCACTGAAAGCGCCATCTTTTCCTGCAAAAAAACAAGCCGCCATACAGCTCCATCAGCGGAAAATTAAAAAAGTTTTAGCTCTCAGAATAAAGAGATGCAAAAATAATTATTTTTTCTATAAAAGTTTTATTGTGTAAAGAAGCCAAACATAAAAAAACGATATAAATGAGGTATTTCTGTAATAGTAGCGACCCAAAGAATAAAGCTGCCTTATCAGTTTTACCACATGTGAAGCGGAGGGAAAAAAACAATTCCTGGATTACTGTTTTTTGTTCATTCTGCCTCCAAAAAAATTGGAATAGAAAGCAATAAAAAAATGGCATATGCCCAGAAATGGAATATGAAAAAGGAGAAAAAGCCAGCTCACCCCTCTGGTAATCCAGGAGCTCAAGCATAGAAGAAATCCAGCTTCCCCTTCCTGGAGAAATTTCCTTTATTGGACTCATGTGTAGAGCAATGATTAAGAGCCGCTAAGCTAGAAACGCGTCTGTTCTGTCCCACCTTCAGTGGTGATAATATGCTGATATGAAGTTGGCTTTATATACTTTGTCCAATAAAGGAAATTTCTCCAGGAACGAGAAGCTGGATTTCTTCTATTCATGCTGAAAGTGGTACCAATAAAAACATCAGCTCGTCCCGCAAAAAACAAATCCTCACATGACTCTGTTGGCCAAAATATGGAAAAATTATAGCTTTCAAAATACGGCGAAGCAAAAATTTCTTACAAAAAATTCTTACAAAAAAAGCTTCTTTTAGTGTGTGACGGAAGCTAAACATAAAAAAAGGATATAAATCTGGTATCGCTGTAATTGTACCGACCTGAAGAATAAAGTCACCTAATCACTAATACCTCACGAGGAACGGCATAAAAAATAAAACCAATTCTTCACCTTTTATGTATTTGTTTGTTCTGCCTCCCAAAGATCGCAGTAAGACGATCACAGTGGTTCCCCCCCCACATATGTGGTATTAGCGTACTAAGGACAAATTGCACAACAGCTTTGGGGGTCTAATTTCTCCTGTTACCCTTGTGAAAATAAAAATTTTGGGGCAAAAAGATCATTTTTGTGGAAAAAAATATGATTTTTTTATTTTTATGGCACTACGTTATAAACGTCTGTGAAGCACTTGAGGATTCAAAGTCCTCACCACACATCTAGATAAGCTCCTTGGAGGGTCTAGTTTCCAAAATGGGGTCACTTGTGAGGGGGTTTCTACTGTTTAGGCACATCAGGGACTCTGCAAACGCAACATGACGCCGGCAGACCATTCCATCAAAGTCTGCATTCCAAAACGGCGCTCGCTCCCTTCCAAGCTCTGCCATGCGCCCAAACAGTGGTTCCACCCCACATATGGGGTATCAGCATAGTCAGGACAAATTGCACAACAACTTTGGGGTCCTATTTCTCCTGTTACCCTTGTGAAAATAAAAATTTGGGGGCAAAAAGATAATTTTTGTGGAAAAAACATGATTTTTTTTATTTTCCCAGCTCTACGTTATAAACTTTTGTGAAGCACTTTGGGGTTCAAAGAGCTCACGACACATCTAGATAAGCTCCTTGGGGGGTCTAGTTTCCAAAATGGGGTCACTTGTGGGGGGTTTCTACTGTTTACGCACATCTGTGGCTCTGCAAACACAACATGACGCCTGCAGACCATTCCATCAAAGTCTGCATTTCAAAATGGCGCTCCCTCCCTTCCAAGCTCTGCCATGCACCTACACAGTGGGAAAATAAAAATTGTGGATGAAAACAACATTTTTGTGGAAAAAATGTGAGTTTTTAATTTTACAGCTCTATGTTATAAACTTCTGTGAAGCCCTTGAGGGTTCAGAGCTCTCACCACACATTTAGACAAGTTCCTTTGTGGGTCTAGTTTCCAAAATGTGGTCACTTGTGGGGGATTTCCACTGTTTAAGCACATCAGGGACTCTCCAAATGCGACATGACGTCCGATCTCAATTCCAGCCAAAAAAGTCAAATGGCACTCCTTCCCTTCTGAGCGCTGCTATGCGCGCAAACAGTGGTTTACCCACACATATGGGATTTCAGCATACTCAGGACAAGCTCTGCCATGCGCCCAAACAGTGGTTCCACTCCACATATGGGGTATCAGCATAGTCAGGACAAATTGCACAACAACTTTGGGGTCCTATTTCTCCTGTTACCCTTGTGAAAATAAAAATTTGGAGGCAAAAAGATAATTTTTGTGGAAAAAACATGATTTTTTTTATTTTCACAGCTCTATGTTATAAACTTCTGTGAAGCACTTTGGGGTTCAAAGAGCTCACGACACATCTAGATAAGCTCCTTGGGGGGTCTAGTTTCCAAAATGGGGTCACTTGTGGGGGGTTTCTACTGTTTACGCACATCTGTGACTCTGCAAACACAACATGATGCCTGCAGACCATTCCATCAAAGTCTGCATTTCAAAATGGCGCTCCCTCCCTTCCAAGCTCTGCCATGCACCTACACAGTGGGAAAATAAAAATTGGGGATGAAAACAACATTTTTGTGGAAAAAATGTGAGTTTTTAATTTTATGGCTCTATGTTATAACTTCTGTGAAGCCCTTGAGGGTTCAGAACTCTCACCACACATTTAGACAAGTTCCTTTGTGGGTCTAGTTTCCAAAATGTGTTCACTTGTGGGGGATTTCCACTGTTTAGGCACATCAGGGACTCTCCAAATGCGACATGACGTCCGATCTCAATTCCAGCCAAAAAAGCCAAATGGCGCTCCTTCCCTTCTGAGCGCTGCTATGCGCGCAAACAGTGGTTTACCCACACATATGGGATATCAGCATACTCAGGACAAATTGCACAATAACTTTTGGGGTCCTGGTACCATTGGGAAAATAAAAATTACCATGAAAAGATCATTTTTTGTGGAAAAAATATGATTTTTTTAATTTTACGGCTCTACGTTATAACCTTCTGTGAAGCACTTGGGGGTTCAAAGTGCTCACCACACATTTAGATAAGTTCCTTGGGGGGTCTAGATTCCAAAATGGGGTCACTTATTGGGGGTTTCCACTGTTTAGGTACATCAGGGACTCTCCAAATGCGACATGGCGTCCGCTCTCGATTCCAGCCTATTTGACATTCAAAATCTCAAATGATGCTCCTTCCCGTCTGAGCACTGCCATGCGCCTAAAGATTGGTATTCCTCCACACATGGGGTATTGGTGTACTCAGGAGAAATTGCACAACAAATTTTGTGGTTCATTTTCTCCTGATACCCTTGACAAAATAAAAAAAATTGTGTCCGATGAAAAATTTTGGGGAAAAAAAGTTAAATGTTCATTTTTTCCTTCCACATTGCTTCAATTCTTGTGCAGTACCTAAAGGATTAATAAACTTCTTGAATGTGGTTTTGAACACCTTGAGGGGTGTAGTTTTTAGAATGGTGTCACTTTTGGGTATTTTCTGTTATATTGACCCCCCAAACTCACTTCAAATGTGAGGTGGGCCCTAAAACTAATCGTTTTGTAAATTTTGCTTTATAAATGAGAAATCGCTGGTCAACTTTTAAAGGGAATCTGTCGCCGGAAGTTGGCGGCCTTTGTAAATGGCCTGTGTCCGGTCCGATGGGCGGTGTTTCTTCTAAATCATTACTATGCATGCGCCGGTACACTAGCAATAATTTTTGGCTTTACTCACAGTTGGGCAAAGCATACTGTGCATGCGCGAAGCAAGATTGCTTTGCGCACGCGCGAACTATGGAATAGAACTACTAGAATTCCGGAAAAGAAACACCGCCCATCGGACCGGGCACAGGCCATTTACATAGGCTTCTTCCGGTGACAGATTCCTTTTAACCCTTATAACTTCCCAACAAAAAAAATTATGCTTCCAAAATTGTGCTGATATAAAGTTGACATGTGGGAAATATTTATTAACTATTTTGTGTGACATCACTCTCTGATTTAAGGGTACAAAAATTAAAATTTTGGAAATTGCAAAATTTTCAAAATTTTCACCAAATTTCCATTTTTTTCAGAAATAAACACAAGTCATATCAAAGAAATGTTACCACTAACATGAAGTACAATATGTCATGGAAAAACATTCTCAGAATCAGTGGGATCCGTTGAAGCATTCCAGCGTTATAAGCACATAAATTGACACTCGTCCGATTTCAAAATTAAGGCCTTAGTTATTAACCTACAAAGTGGCTTGTTCCTTAAGGGGTTAAGACACAATTTTAGGCTTAAATTAAAGTAATATTTTATGCAGACATATGCAGACCCACCACCTTCCATTCTCCATTTTATAATTACCATGAGTTCTCTCTTGCAGAGATGTGAAGTCTGTCTTTTAATGCAGCAACTTCATATAAACTTTTGATGATAGTAAGTGGAGTTGTCCCCTTGATTTTATCTCTTTTCATAACTTCTATAAGAAAAAAAATATATTGTCTATGCAAATATGATTTAAAATACTTTCGTCCATCATGATTGAAACAAAAATGGATAAAATGTGTCACTAAATTAAATAAATTATTTATGTCTTCAAAATGTTACAGATTAGGGGATTCAACCTCTTCATCAGACACATTGCTGAAGAAACAGTTGAGTTCCGTAATGTTTAACACTTTTGAGGTTTTAATAAACTATTTTTGTCATTATATAACTAGAATTGTAATCTTACTTCAAATTCAGACCATAGTTATTGATGCATGTTATCCATGTATGTCCAATTCACTTATGTGCTGGGTTGAAAATATAGAACAGGAGACTGAGGCTTCTGCTTCCCCAAAATTCTGCATTCATTTAAGAGTTGTGCCTTCAACACAGCTGAACAAGGCGATCGACTAAGCTATCATGAAACTACGCTTTTATGCCAGGGACTTACAGGGATGAGAAAAAATGGTTACAATTATAAAGATATATTAGAAAGCTCAAATTGTTGGATAAGATAAATCTAGTGAACGGAACAAACTTACCCAACTTACCCAGATACACTGTGTGCAGAATTATTAGGCCAGCGAGTGGTGTGACCACATCATCATTTTTATGCAGATTTCTCTACTCCGTTCTGTACAGACTTGAATTCTTATTGGATGAAGCAGATCTGGTGATGTGTATATAAGTAATGAGGGGGGAGAGGCCCATCATCACCCTTTATCTAGATGTGCAGAATTAGGCAGCTTGTTTTCCAAAGGCAAAATGGGCCAAAAAAGAGATTTCACTGACTGTTTGAACAAAGGGTTTCACCCCCTAAACGTCACAATTGGTGGGCAATTGCACACCCATTCCGTATCCATGTTGTCTTCATGAAAGGCTAGTTGTATCTAGAGCTGATCCAGCTCACTCCATGAATTTGCATTGGATCGTCTCACAGACCTCACTCTTGATACCAGCTCTGAAGATTATTCTATGCAGCAAGTATTTGTCTAGTATCCATGCAATTATCTGTGAAATAGTTTTTCTTGTACTTATACTACTTACTAGAAGTAAATAATGGCAACTTTTAACATTATTCGCACTTGTGTCCTTTTCATTATACTTTGAGTATATTGAGTACTAGTGATGAGGGAGTATACTTGTTGCTTCGGTTTTCCAGAGCATGCTAGGGTGTCCTCTGAGTATTTTGGCATGCTCGGAGATTTAGTTTTTGTCGACGCATGTATTCAGGCTGTCTAGCAGCCGCAAATCATGCAGCTGCGTCAACAAAAACTAAATCTCCGAGTACGCCAAAATACTGAGAGGACACCCTAGCATGCTCCGGAAAACCCGAGCAACGAGTATACTCGCTCATCACTATTGAGTACACATTTTTTGAGCATATAGTCTATGTTGTTTTTGAGAGACAAATTGCCTGCATTTTGCTGCACAGCTATTGTGTCACTTTTCTATTGCTTGTTTAGAAATGTATTTTGTACATTTTGAGTTACGGTATTTAGTTATTATTCTCAATTTAACAGATGAAAATCATCAATTGAGATAGAAAACGTTAGTTTTACATTTAGTTTTATAATAATTCTGCACACTAATGGTTGCCCAATAATTCTGCACACATAGATATTCTCCTAAGACAAAACCTCACTTTTACTTTCTTATATATTCAGGTAACCTTTTGGATTGACCGACAGCACTGGACTTGTTCAATAATAACTTTAATTATCAAAAATACAAATTGCCCAATAACTGTGCACACAGTGTATTACTAAGCCATTCACCTTTCTAGAATCCTTGACTTCTACAAACAGACTAATCATCAGCTATGTGTCTCTGCCAAGGAATCCATAGCCAGACTTCCCCTAGGACACCTTCTTTAGCAGTCTAAACAGTTTTCCCCATTTTCCTAGTCTCTTCTCCAGCTTGAATTACTCTTCATCCCTACTAGGCATTGATTTATACAATATACATTGATTTATACCCAAACGTCTCCCCATAAGCCTCCTTCCAACACTTTGTATATTTGCAGGCTATCTCCATCCATAAACATCATATAATTCTCTCATCTTAAATCCTGCTTATCTTTAACTTTATAAGATAGCAACTCTTTTAAAAAGCTCCATGGTTGGAAGACGCCATAAAAACCAGCTTTCATTACTCCTAAAATAGTGGATAAACTATGATAAACTATATAAAAGTCACACCATCAAACAATTTATGGCTCGATCTTACATTTTTATGTGCTTGGGATCTTGACCTTTGCATCTTATCATTTACCTGTCCTCAAATATTTAGCCAGTAAGCTTCTGGAAAAGAAATACAACCTTATCATTCGTTCAAGTGAGCGTTGCAGCACATCATCTAAAAAAAAATGACAATTTTTCACGTGTATTTTAACCCCTTTGGCATCCCTTTTTATACATCAACAATGAATACAATTTACACTACCAAGTACAGTTTCCTATGTTAATAAGAGCAATGTATCCATAAGAGTTGGATGCCATATAGTTGATCTGTATGGTGTCCATGTTTTTGTGCACCCATAGACTTGAATAGGCGAATCTCATTTGAAATATGGAAGAGATTGGTGCATGCTGCAATTTTTTTTATCTCTACATTTGATCTGTGTAAAAGATTGAATAGCATTGATCCGAGTGCTTTTCGATTTTTCGAGGGACAGAACACATACGGTCGTTTGAATGTAACCTCAGATGGTATAAAACCTAAAAGTGGCTACATCAAAATCAACTACTGACACCTGGACGTTCCAATCAATTTTAGACCTAGTCATTTGGTTGCCGTGTCCAAATTTTTCTTCCTTAATATTAAAAGTTGCTGGTGATCACGAAACATACAGTATCTGTCAACAATGCATAGACATTATGATTCAATCTATTTTTCTCAATCTTTCGCCTAAGCATAGAACATTTCCCATGTTTCAATTTTTCTTTTATATGATACAGGCATCAAAAACCTTGATAACACCTTATTGGGTTAATAAATCCCCCTTCATCTCACATGTTTGATAAAGTATTACACATTTGCATGCCAGAATAAACTCTCACATTTTGAACTGCGCTTAAAAAATTCCATCTCGAATGGCAGGTAAGGCCGGACTTTTGGTTGTTGGTTTGCTCATTGGTTCACGTTGTCTAGCTTTGTGCTTTGTTTAATTCACGTAAGCGTTTCATCATTTACTTAGAGACTTTTATGTGCATGTATTTTCATATCTGAATAAACAGAAAAGAAAAGAAAAAAACAATAAACAGATTTGTGTCATATAACCCACAAATTTGTTTCTCCTTTCATCGCCCAAAATGGTCATGAAGCTACCATATAGCCTCAAGTCCTCCAATTCCACAGAAATTCTATAGCTCCTATAGATTTGCACCCTTTACTACACTGGTTCACTTGAGAGCCTCCATCAGCAGCTCTGTCTCTTAGGCCTGAATTAGACATCCGATTTTCGGTTCTGAGGTTACCAAGGATAGAACTTGTACATGTGATAAGCTAAGGGGTCAGTCATACATTCAGAATTTTTCACACATCCTGAAAATCTCAGAGACATGTTGGATTTTGATCCCAGGGTTAGATCTAAATTTGCAATTAAAGTCTATGGGCCCGATTTTCACAGAAAGTCACATAGGAGAAGATGAAGAAACTTTTTTTCTTCAAGTATAAGAAACATGGGTGACACGTAGACCACACTCTAATCAAATTCTCATCATAATAATTGGTTCATTTTCTTGTTCATGAGGAAAACAGACATGTGAATGAGACATTATAAAGGTAAGACTAGTGCTGCACAATCACTATGAGAGAAGCCAGAATGCCTCCCCAACTAATTCAATTATTAGTCAATGGCTCAATAAGGCACTGTATGGATTTATTATATGAGAGCCACAGTGCAGATGTGAGCATAACCGTATGTGTGTTTTGGTTCTCAGCACCATAACCTTATTTTAGGGCAAAAATATTTTCACAGAAATTCTGTCCAGTTTTATAGCTCAAAATTATTGTAAAATTTTATGTAAGTGTAAAGACTAATTAGTAATTTAATGATTTAGAAATAAAAGAAATGGAACACAAGAAAGTGTGCTTGTTCTTTTTAAAAACATGATATGGTTGATATAACATGGGCAATCAGAGGAGTCTTTTTGGCAATAGCAGTGGTGGCCCAATAGTGGTGCCTACAGGCATAAGTGTGTCATGGAGTCTCCATCCTTCTGCTCCTTGTGAGACAAATTCAGATATGGAGAAATTGCAAACATCTGCAGATACTTCAGTGTAAGCACACTGGTATTATACTTCTGAAAGAGGCTCTGAGTCTAGAATATTACTGCATTTTAGACCCTATGATGCTATTTAACCATTGGGATAGTCATAACGGAGAGGGCTTCAATGGAAACAAACCACAGGTGGCTTCAAAGCCACTGGTTGGAGACTTCTAATTTACTTCTATATAATATATGTCTGATGGCCTTCTTTTTAATATGCCCCTTTTTATGGTGGCACTTCAGAAAAAAAAATTGTGTCACTATGAACTGTCCAATGTGAATGCCCAAGATGCTGCTAACAGCCATGGGCATTGGGGCACTAATTGGGGACTAATAACGCCACTTAAATGATTCATCTCCTTAGGCTGCAGACCTCTGCCACTCCATCGATGTAGAGCAACACTCCTATGGAATACTACTACAGCAAAAAAAGGTCTAATATTTGTCCCCAGATTTGCATTAAGCTTCGGCCTTTTAGGTCATGACAAAAATATAGTTTTATATTCTGCCAGTCAGTGTATCATTAACAGACAAGTTTCAGGATACTGTACATGTAAAGTTTAATTCACATACACCCTAAAAAAATGAGTTTTAATTAATCTGTAAACTATACATACCCTAAAGAGTACTAATAAAACAATAACCTATTCCAAAATAAAAAAGATATGAGACTGAAAAGTGGTGGTCCTGACACTTCGATGTCCAGACATTCATAGAGCAACCAGTATTTTTGTGAGAAATGAGGTGATGTGTTGCGGTGGATCAATATGCCTGTCCTGTAACAGGATCTTCCATTTATATCCACCTCTGCTTTTCATAAACACTTGACTCATTTATTTTTTTCTATAGCTTGCATCTTCCAAGTCTTTTGGTAATTATTGAATCATGTAAATACAAGTGAGGATAAGACACCAGGGGACAATAGAGGGAAGAAATCTTCAGGGACTATGAATTTATGGGATTCAATTTATTTGTATTAAGCAAATGTATAACTACTATTTTCGTCTAATTAAAAGAATGAAGAAGATCTAAAAAAATTATTTATGGTGTTTTGAGATTATTTATTTTTAGGAAAGACCGAACCCAAACTGGGAAGTTTGGGGTCCGTACCGGACAGCTAATGTCCGTTACCGTACCCTAAACACGGATGTTTAATAGTACATCTATTTTCTTGCTCAGGTTCGCCAGTCTAATAAAGTCTGTTGAAAGACTGCAGTACAGTCAATCAGCATAGTTTCAGACTGTGGGCACTTCCAGAGCTACCACAGCCATTGGCTTGCACAGCATGTGACCCAGTTTGTATAAAGGCCTGACCATGAGTGACACCACCATTATGCTCTCATTAGTGTAGGGAGTACTGTCCTTGAAGCCGCTGTGTACACTCTGCACCCCCTCCTGTGGGAGTACTGTCCTTTAAGCCACTGTGTGTACTCTCTACCCTCCACCTGTGGGAGTAATGGACTTAAAGCCACTGTGTGTACTCTGAACTCCCTACTGTCTGTGAGAATACTATCATTGAAGCCGCTGTTTGCACTCTGCACTCCCTGGCTTTTAAGCCACAGTGTGGATTTTTCACCCACTACCTGTGGGAGTACTGTCCTTTAAATGGCTACGTGTAGTCTGTACCTACCACCTGTGGAAGTACTGTCTTTTAAACTGCTGTGTATTTTCTAGTACTCTGAGAAATAAATAATTGGCATCAGCCATCTGATTGCCATTAGTAGGCCAAATAGATAATTTTTCAGGACCGCTGTGTGTTTTCTAGCAGTTTTGCAAAGAAATATATCACATCAACCATCTCACTATCATTTCTAGGCACATGAAATATTTTTCTGGACTTGTGTGTTTTTTAGTAGTCTGTGAAAAAAATAATTGGCATTAGCCATCTTATTGCCATAAGTAAGACAAAGAAATAACTTTTCGGGACCGGTGTGTGTTTTCTAGTAGTCTGGGAAAAAATAATTGTCGTCAGCCATCTTGTTGCCTTTTATACGCCAAATAAATATTTTTTCAGGAATGCTGTATGTTTTCTAGTAGTGTTGCAAATAAGTAACTGGCATCAGCAATTTTTTTGCCATTTATAGGCCAGAAAAAAATAATTGTTTTACTGGTGTGTGTTTTTTAGTAGTCTGGGGAAAAAATAATTTACATCAGCCGTCTCTTTGCCATTTGTAGGCCAAACAAATAATTTTACTGTACCACTGTGTCTATACGAGTAGAGTGTGTAAAAAATAATTTTACTCTATAAATTTTTTGGGGAGTAGTGTGTGTAAAAAACTGTTGTACTCTGCATCTTTTTTGCGAGTAGTGTATCTAAAAAATTATTGTACTGTGCAGCTTTTATTTGCAAGTAGTGCGTCTAAAAAAATCAGTGTACTCTAAAGTTATTTGAGAGTAGTGTGTCTAAAAAAATAAGTGGGCTCTGCATCTTTTTTATGAGTAGGGAGTCAAAAAAAATCAGTGTACTCTGCAACAAATTTTTGTTAGTACTCTGTCTAAAAAATGAGTGTACTCTGCAGCAGTTTTTTGCAAGCAGTGAGTCTAAAAAAATCAGTGTACTCTGCAGAATTTTTGGGGGAGTAATGTGTCTAAAAAAAACTGTACTCTGCAACTTTTTTTGGCAAGCACCATGTGTAGGAGAAGTGGACTGACCTATGAACCTGTCTGCAGCAGGAGGGTAATGTACAGTGTGCTTGATGTGGACTGCTGCTTATGAAGGTGGGAGACAGCTAGAAATAGAAGGATGGTGAAGTACTGGGTTTGGCCACTAGGGGGAGACTAAAGACCACAGAAGCAGAAGGAGGTGTAATACTGTAGTTTGGCCACAAGTTGGCAGCAGAGAGCAGTGAGAAAAGGGCTTTACATCATCTTAAGGCTACGAAACCGCAGAGTCATGGGGGGTGGGGTTACAGGAGCTCTAGAGGGGAATTCCCAGGGAGGGGAATAAATAGTTGCAGAGAGTTCCAGAAGCTAGCCAGTCCAGGGAGAGGAGCTCAGGAGAGAAGACTGAAGAGAGAGACAGACAGAGGAGAAGCTCCAGAAGGGACTGAGGAGTAAGACAGTCAGGGGGGTGGCCCTGACAGGAGAGCCGCAGGACAGAGAAGGCCTGGGGGTACCAGACGGACGGACTCGGACGGGTGAAGCGCTGTGGTGGTAGACCTAGGGCAGCCACAGTGAAAGAGCCGCGAGGGAAGTCAATTAGGAAAAGGAAGAAAGTGAAGGTACCCTGGCCTGTGTGCGGAGTCGAGCAGCTGCTGTGTGATGCTGCGGAGGACGGCAAATAAAAAGGACCTGTTGAATACACATCGGTGTCTCATATATAGAAAAGATGAGAAGATGGAAACAGTCTTAGGAGCTCAGGAAAGAGACTCAGACAAGAGATGGGGTTAAACCACAACGCGTTTCGACAGAGAATCCGTCTTCATCAGGTGGAAGTTTATTAATGACATAGGGGATGGGGTATTTAAATGGGAGGCAGCCAATCACAACAGTCAAAACAGTCACATGTTATGATAGTCACATGTTACGACAAGATGACATCATATATTATAAAAAAAAAAAGAAATAAAAACAACTTACATAAAACGTGAGATGAAACAGCATTAGATAAACAAGTTTTAAATATATAAAATGTGCAAAAAGGAGCAATAAAATAATATAGATAAAAATGAATAAAATTATTAACAGGTTAGTAGACCAGTAAAAAGACCAATAAAAAAGCAAGAACCCATATTAATAATAAAAGCATGTAAACAATAGCATCTAGGTAAAACGCACTGATGCTAAAAAGGCAAATAAAGGTATCTGGTCACTTTATCTATAGTTAAATTCAGGCCTTCAGGGGCAAGTGTGCCAAGCTTGAATATCCAAAAGCTTTCTCTATTGATTAAACTGTTGAAGCGATCAGCCACGGTATCAGGTATGTGGTCAATAATCGTTAGTTTCAAAGTTTTTGGATTTTTTTGATGCACAGTTAAAAAATGTTTGGAAAGGCTGTGCAGGAGAAAGCCATTTCGCATATTCTGTAGATGCTTGTTCAATCTAGCATGCATCGTTTGTATGGTTCGACCTTCGTACTGTAGGCAGCAACCACATTCAATAAAGTATACCACAAAAATAGATTGACAGTTAACATGAAAATTAATTTTATATGAGGTACCTTTAGTGTTGGATTTAAATTCATGTACCCCATTTAAAATGGAGGTGCAGCAAAGACATTTGGGGGCTCTACATGCATACCAACCTGGGTTCAGAGAAATTGGGAGAGAGGATAGGGAGCCTGAACTCAAGGTGGTGTTGCTTGGTGCAACAAGGTTCTGTAACGTGCGGTTTCTGCGGAATACCGTTCTAGGTCGGGGGGGAATATGCTTGGTCAAAACTGCGGATATTCCCTCCACCTAAACAGATCCATTTTTGCATGTGGCCCCAAGAAACGCCCATAGTCAGTTCTATCCTCTTCACCAAAAAGGGTCACATATAGAAACATTCCAACAGCTCATCTTTAAGGAGGTTCGCTCGCTATCCCCTGGTAATAAGTTAATTACTAACCTGAGCACTGGTGAAAAGGCAGCCATCAAGTCCCTTCGTGAGAACAGCAATATTAACATAAAAAATGCGTATAAAGGGGGTGGGGTGGTTATAATGAATAGGGGACCCTATATCCAGGAAGGGTTCAGATTACTCAATGATCCAGATTTCTATTCTAGGCTGGACCATGATACCTCTATCGATATTTTTCTTGAATATACTGCATTCATTAAGGGAGCCCACTCTTTAGGTATCTTGAACAAAAAAAGAAGTTAAATTCCTCAACATCCCCCGTTTCAAAACTCCACTCTTTTACTTTATACCAAAAATCCATAAGAACCCGCTTAACCCTCCTGGACGCCCTATCATTTCCGGCATTGGCTCAATTACGAGTAATCTATCCCATTATGTAGATCTCTTTCTTCAGAAGTATGTTATGGGTTTAAACTCGTATCTTAAAGATTCCTCCCACCTCATTGATTCCCTTCAAAGAATACCACCTATTCCTAATTGCCTTCTTGTCACAATGGATGTTCAAGCACTCTATACGAATATATCTCATGATCGAGGCATAGAGGCTGTAGACCAATTCCTTTCCACTGATGCATTATTGCTCCCCCTTCAAAGGGAATTCTTAAAAAATGCTATTCATTTTGTGCTTAATAATAATGTATTTTCTTTTGAACATTCCTTCTTTCGCCAGGTCAAGGGCTGCGCGATGGGGACGAGATTCGCCCCCAGTTATGCAAATGTCTTCATGGGGGCATTTGAATCTCTCTTCATCGCGCAGTCCGACCTGGCATTGGGCAAAATAGCCTTTTATAGACGCTTTATAGATGATCTGTTCATCATCTGGACTGGCACAGAGGAGGAAGCACTTGAATTCATCCGCAATCTAAATTTGAATGCCTGGGGCCTCCGCTTCACAGCTAATACCTCCACTATGTCCATCCAATTCCTGGACCTGTTGGTACATGTTGATAAATTGGGACGGTTTTTCACCACCACACATTTTAAAGACGTAGATGTGAACAGCTACCTTAGTTTCAGCAGTGGTCATCTACCCAAGTGGATTCAGAACATTCCATAAGGGCAATATTGGCGTATACGAAAAAATTGTACAGAGGATATTGACTTCATTGAGGAGGCAAAAGTTCTGAAAGAGCGGTTTCAGCAGAAAGGGTACCCTAAAAATTTGGTCCAGGATGCATTCCTGAGAGCCAAAACTTTCACACAGAAAGACTGTATAAGCAAGATTATGAGTATTAAAACCGCTTGTTCTTCTGGTACAGAGCTAGGTAGATGGAGTTTCGTTACCACTTTCAACCAATCCTATGGGTTGATTAAGAAGCTCCTTACCAATTACTGGTTCATCCTGAAAGGGGACCCAGTTTTGACCAAGCATATTCCCCTCCGACCTAGAACGGTATTCCGCAGAAACCGCACGTTACGGAACCTTGTTGCACCAAGCAACACCACCTTGAGTTCAGGCTCCCTATCCTCTCTCCCAATTTCTCTGAACCCAGGTTGGTATGCATGTAGAGCCCCCAAATGTCTTTGCTGCACCTCCATTTTAAATGGGGCACATGATTTTAAATCCAACACTACAGGAACCTCATATAAAATTAATTTTCATGTTAACTGTCAATCTATTTTTGTGGTATACTTGATTGAATGTGGTTGCGGCCTACAGTACGTAGGTCGAACCATACAAACAATGCGTACTAGATTGAACAAGCATCGACAGAATATCTGAAATGGCTTTCTCCTGCACAGCCTTTCCAAACATTTTTTAACTGTGCATCAAAAAAATCCAAAACTTTGAAACTAACGATTATTGACCACATACCTGATACCGTGGCTGATCACTTCAGCAGTTTAATCAATAGAGAAAGCTTTTGGATATTCAAGCTTGGCACACTTGCCCCTAAAGGCCTGAATTTAACTATAGATAAACTGACCAGATAACTTTATTTGCCTTTTTAGCATCAGTGCGTTTTACCTAGATGCTATTGTTTACATGCTTTTATTATTAATATGGGTTCTCGCTTTTTTATTGGTCTTTTTACTGGTCTACTAACCTGTTAATTATTTTATTCATTTTTATCTATATTATTTTATTTCTCCTTTTTGCACATTTTATACATTTAAAACTTGTTTACCTAATGCTGTTTCATCTCACGTTTTATGTAAGTTGTTTTTATTTCTTTTTTTTTTTTTTATAATATATGATGTCATCTTGTCGTAACATGTGACTATCATAACATGTGACTGTTTTGACTGTTGTGATTGGCTGCCTCCCATTTAAATACCCCATCCCCTATGTCATTAATAAACTTCCACCTGATGAAGACGGATTCTCCGTCGAAACGCGTTGTGGTTTAACCCCATCTCGTGTCTGAGTCTCTTTCCTGCTCTCCTAAGACCGTTTCCATTTTCTCATTGCTCATATCCTCCATTGGAGGTTTTCGGCTGGAGCTGCGGTGGAGACCTGACATTTTTGTCTGCCCCTGGGTTGCTTCCTAAGCGCTCCTCTATGACCGCTTTTCACTGACTCTTATATATAGAAAAGATGGCAGGCAGAACTTGCAGGATCCGAGAGATGCACGCTCACCGTCCAAAGACCCAATTGGACAACAGGAATCCCAAAGAAATGAAGAGGAGCAGCATGCAGCATCCAGTCCAGGTGAAAAATGTATAAATTTATTCAGCCATGAAGAAATGCGACGTTTCGACCAGGCTTGAAAAAGACCATTTGTTGGTCGAAACGTCGCATTTCTTCATGGCTGAATAAATTTATACATTTTTCACCTGGACTGGATGCTGCTCCTCTTCATTTCTTTGGCACACATCGGTGTCTGTCTTAAGTCTCTTCGCGGCGGAAGAAGGATCACTCCCCAGTCGGCTCACGTACCTACACATGTCTAAAAAAATGCTGTGCCTGCTTAACGGCTGCGAATTGGCCTGATTGTTACTAGTGCTATTTGCTGGGTGGCCACCCTATTGGATCACAGGTACAAGGACAACTTACCATAATTACTTCTGTCACTGAAGCTAAAAAGATGCAGAAAACCAGTCTGGTGCCGACGCTCCCAAAAATTATATCATGTACTAAAGTGACTTATTGAAAAAGTTTTTTATTCTACATACTGTATACCAAGTAAAAACAAAGCGTTTCAGCTTGAAAACAGCAAAAGCCTTCATCAGGTAAATTATACAACCATACTGAAAAGATAGACATGTCTTTTTTAGCAAAGGGAAAGGGAGTGGTGTTTGCTACCAGCACCAATACTCCACTTGATTTGCTTACGCCTCTTGATTAGTTTAATTCATTAGCACAGGTGGATAAGGGGTGCAGTTCATTTCGAGGCAAAAGGAATTTATATGCAAATATGAACCATATAGCTTAAAAAGGTTAAAATCTGGTAGAAGGTAATCATACATTATAGGGCCAATATGGCCTAACGCACAAAACTTAAAAAATTGACATAAAAACATTTTCACAGAAATTCTGTGCAGTTTTATAGCTCAAAATTATTGTAAAATTTAATGTAAGTGTAAAGACTAATTAGTAATTTAATGATTTAGAAATAAAAGAAATAAAAGAAATGGAACACATCAAAGTGTGCTTGTTCTTTTTAAAAACATGATATGGCTGATATAACATGGGCAATCAGAGGAGTCTTTTTGGCAATAGCAGTGGTGGCCCAATAGTGTTGCCTACAGGCATAAGTGTGTCATGGAGTCTCCATCCTTCTGCTCCTTGTGAGACAAATTCAGATATGGAGAAATTGCAAACATCTGCAGATACTTCAGTGTAAACACACTGGTATTATACTTCTGAAAGTGGCTCTGAGTCTAGAATATTTCTGCATTTTAGACCCTATGATGCTATTTAACCATTGGGATAGTCATAACGGAGAGGGCTTCAATGAAAACAAACCACAGGTGGCTTCAAAGCCACTGGTTGGAGACTTCTAATTTACTTCTATATAATATATGTCTGATGGCCTTCTTTTTAATATGCCCCTTTTTATGGTGGCACTTCAGAAAAAAAAATTGTGTCACTATGAACTGTCCAATGTGAATGCCCAAGCTGCTGCTAACAGCCATGGGCATTGGGGCACTAATTGGGGACTAATAACGCCACTTAAATGACTCATCTCCTTAGACTGCAGACCTCTGCCACTCCATCGATGTAGAGCAACACTCCTATGGATTACTACTACAGCAAAAAAGGTCTAATATTTGTCCCCAGATTTGCATTAAGCTTCTGCCTTTTAGGTCATGACAAAAATATAGTTTTATATTCTGCCAGTCAGTGTATCATTAACAGACAAGTTTCATGATACTGTACATGTAAAGTTTAATTCACAAACACTCTAAAAAAATGAGCCCCAGCACCAATACTCCACTTGATTTGCTTACGCCTCTTGATTAGTTTAATTCATTAGCACAGGTGGATAAGGGGTGCAGTTCATTTCGAGGCAAAAGGAATTTATATGTAAATATGAACCATATATCTTAGAAAGGTTAAAATCTGGTAGAAGGTAATCATACATTATAGGGCCAATATGGCCTAACGCACAAAACTTAAAAAATTGAAATAAATCTGGGATAAAGTAACCGAAAATACACAATAGAATAAAAATAGAATAATTTTTTTTTTTTTTAAACCCTTTTAGAAAATTTTTCTTTTTTAAAAAAATGAGGCAGCAGAAAATATTGATTCTAAGTACAACAGTTATTATTACTGAAAAACTAAAAAGTATAAGAAATCGGCTATGTTGATAGTTCTAATATCGCTAAACTTTCTTTATCACATCATTCAAACCATTCGGGTAGAGAATTTGTAAGCGAAATATCAGAAAAGATTCCTTCTTGTTTAATATTTGATTGCTATTCAACACTCAAGAAGGTATATTTTCTATATTTTCCAACTGCCAACAATTTGATGGAAGAGGAACTTAAATACATCATGTATTAGACACAGAGGTGGGCGTCATACACATTATGCTAAAATTGTCATGTAGTGGAACTCCTACACTCTTAAAGGCTTTGCACAAACAGCAAAGCCATGAAAAAATATTATATAGAGGGCAATACAGTCATTCATAGACTCTGGAAGGCAACAATTTGTGAGCCTCATTAAAATATTTTGAAAATGTAGTTGGTGTAATCCCACACTCATAAAGGCTTTGCACGAAGTACAAAGGCAGGAAAAAATTATCGTATTTTTTAGACTGAAAAGATGCTCTTTTTTCCTCCAAAAATTTGGAGGAAAATGGGGGGTACATCTTATAGTCTGGATGAACCTGCTCTGGCTGTGGTGGGGAGGTGGGGGAGCCGCAGCAGTGGACCAGCGAGTCATAGGAGGCAGGTGGAGAGCCTGCCAGGGCCAAGGGGATACTTGGTACCAGGCCGGTTTTAAGGGGATATGTCATGGCAGCAGTGACCCGGTCTGTGGCCCTGGGCATCCAATGAAAATGATGATAAAAGGGGAATAAAGTTTATAAGATATAGTTCATGACGCCACCTGTGGCATTCAGCAAGGGATAGCCGATGCTGCTTAAAGAGACCGCTGGGGCTGATGGTGATGCAGCAGAGTTGATACAGCTCTCCACAGATAGAGCTAAGTCCCAGGGCACTTTTAATGTTAAAGATAGTGGTGATGTTTGTAGTCCAGAGCAGGTGGTGCAGTAAATAATTCTCAGGACACAGCAGGGTGCAGTCTTCACACTTTTACTCACGGTTTGTGGGACAGTCCAGAGCACTGATTACAGATGGTAATGGAGATCCGGGCAGCCTGGTAGGACTTTAGGATCCCCTAAGCCAGATTGTGTTGGAGGTCTCCTTACTGCACTGTTTTCTGAGGTCCTTGAAGCTAAGCTCAGTCCTCTGTTCCTTACTGTTATTTAGTCCTTGCCTGTATGGCAGGTAGCTTGAGCCTTTTACAGGTATCAATCCTTCGTGGTGACTCCGGCTCTGGTATGCAGCTGTGCCTTCAGGTATGTGATGAGACCTGGAGGCCTGCAGTCTCCTGCCCTCCAGATTTGGCTGCTGGGACTGTTGTACCCATGCAGCTACGGACTCCAGTGTCCGGGGTCAAGCGCTCTTCCCTGGCGTGAGCTTGGTCATGCTCCAATCCTCAGGTTTTCCTAAACTTCCACTTTCCTCTCTCTTCACTATGATCTTGGATCAAGCTCCTCACTGCTCCTGTCCCTTGCACAGATTCTCACAGACTGCAACTAACCACACTTCCAAGCCAGAACTAATAAGGAAGCTTTCCTGAATCCTGGTTTTGAGTTCCCACTTCTGGTCTGGAGTCAGGAAAGGTGTTGTATGCTGGTGTTGTCTGAATAGGGAAACCTTCCTTGCTTCCAGTCATGTCATCACACCCCTGTGAGGGAGGCAATGCCACTGTGGCAAACTGGACTCCTGGGGTGCCACACAGGAGACTGCGGATAACTCCTGTGTCCAATGCTAAAGAGAAATGAATATTTACTGCATTCCATGCCCATGGACATGGAAAGCAGTGAATATTAATTTCTCTTTAATGGCAGACGCTCTCTTAGCTTCAGCAGCTAACTTTTTTGCAGCTGCTGGGCGTTTGCATGTCCCCGCTACTTAAGGCAATGAATATTCACTGCTCTCCACTCCAATAGGCATGGAATGCAGTGAACATTCATTCTTTTTGGTAGCAACAGACATGAACGCCAGGCAGCTGAAGGAAGCTGGCGGCTGCGGTTAACACTATGCTCGCTATTAAAGAGCAATGAATACTCACTGCTCACTACGCACATAAGTCCCGGTGTGGAGAGCAGTGAGTATTCTGGCAGCTGTCCTCGGCTTGTTAGCAACACATTATGTCCCTGCCATGTGCTGCTTATGGGTCGCCCTCCCAGGGCTGTGGGGTACTCGGTACCGGGCCGGTGTCAGGGGGAAGTGTCACAGCAGCGGTGACCCGGTCCGCGGCCCTGGGCGCCCAAATCAATGGTGGTTTGTGGTTAATGGAATAGTTTGTGACGCCACCTGTGGTGTTCGTCAAGTGAGATGTGAAGCCGACGCTGCATGCAGATCCTCTGGGGCTGATGGTGTGTTGCAGCCTAGATGATGTAGCTCCCCACAGGTGAAGCTGTAGCCCCAGGGCAGTGTAGATGTGGTTAGCAATGGATGTAGCAGTGCCGACAGGGTAGGAAGCAGACAAGACACAGCGGGGTGCAATTTCTGTACCTTTACTTGGTAACTGCAGTCCAGGGTCCTGATTACAGATTGTAACGGAGCAGGCTAGCCTGGAAGCAATTCAGGGATTCTCTCTCACAGGCGGGCTGTGCAGTCTCCTTCCTAGCGCCTTGTGGTGTGAAGCACTCCAGTACTTAGTTACTCTAGAGTTCCTCCTGATAGATGTTCTCAAGAACCTTACTTGCACGGCAGACAGCTGTAGCCTATCTCGGGGACTTCTCACTCCTGAGTTCCGGCTCTCTATCCAAGCTGCTGTTGTGCCTCAAGTCTTAGATGGAAGTAGGGAATTTACAGCCTCCTACTCCTCTGGTATCTGTTGCAGGACCTTTAGTATCCGTACAACCGTGGAGACCAGGCTCCAGCTCTTGCCCTCTCACACTGAGGGAGCTCGCCTTCCGCAGCTCAACCTCCAGCTTCTCCTTACACGTCTGCACACTTCACCCTCTGCAGACTAACTGACCATCCCTTCCTCTTGGCCCACAGAGAGCACTCCTCCCCTTAATCCTGGTTCAGAGTTCCCCCTGCTGGCCTGGAGTGGAACTGTGTTGCATGTATGGATTGACTGCGAGAGAGACCCATCATTGCCTCCAAGCCTGGCATTACCCTCCCCTGGAGGAAGTCAAAGCCAGTGTGGCGACCTTACTCCTGGGGACACCACATTCCCCCCTAGTGAAAGTCAGCACTCCTGGGCTGAATAAAGAAAGCATGAATAACATTTAAACAATTAAACAATAATAATTTGTACAAGATTTAAAAGGAAAAATTTACAAAAACCAAATGCTGCAAAAACGGTCCTATGATGATAAGTCCAGCATCAATGTCCATGGTCCATTCCTGGCAAATGGTAAATGATATACAAATAAAGTTTTTGACCACACACAAGTCCTGTGGTTCAGTGTCCATAAAAGTTAAAAGGGAACTCTTACAGGTTACCTGTAGGCACAAAAGCTTGAAAAACAGTTACATATTTACAAAATTTCAACATTTACATTAACTTTACTATATACGATATCTAAGGAGCGGTATCCCTTGTGTGATGCGGGTAGACCTGCGTAAGTCTACTGGTGTAGTGTGTACTGTAATGGATATACTACCGGGTGGTAAACTGGGCAGCACTCTCCTATGGACTCTTAGACTCACCAGGGGCATAACAGGTTCACCACTGGCACCCTCCGCAGACTAACTGATCACCCCTTCCTCTTGGCCCACAGAGAGCACTCCTCCCCTTAATCCTGGTTCAGAGTTCCCCCTGCTGGCCTGGAGTGGAACTGTGTTGCAAGTATGGATTGACTGCGAGAGAGACCCATAATTGCCTCTAAGCCTGGAATTACCCTCCCCTGGAGGAAGGCAAAGCCAGTGTGGCGACCTTACTCCTGGGGGCGCCACATTTACAAACATAAATCAGCTGCTGGCTGTCATGATCCAGGTTGGATTGTGACAGATAAAAGCATTGGTAACCTTTTTTTTTCTTTAAGCTGGTTGCTTAAAGTAGTTTTGCCCCCAGTGGCCATAAGGGTCATTACACAGTCGTGTCTTTTGTTCCAGTTGCCCCCGGTGGTGGTTAGCGTTATTACACGGGAATCAGCAACAGGTGTGATTGCTCTGGCTCTGACCTATAAAAGAGTGTCAGGTGTTGCAATCACTGTTGGTGATAGTGGTCATTTCCAACCATCCATGGTGGAGGAAGGAGTTAGAGAGAGTTCCTTGCAGCACAGTCAGAGTCCTGGTGTGGAAGGAGTCACAGAGGGGATTTCCTTCCAGCTCTGACAGAGCTTGGTGGCGGCTATTCAGGAGAAAAGCTGCATTCTGGTGGTGGACTCTGTTGCTGGGAGCAAGAGCAACAGAGCAAAGCTAAGTGGTGTTTCCCTGTTTGTGACTTCCCTTATGTGTGTTTCAGTGCAGTGGTGAGATTAGTTTCTGCACCGTCCATTTCATTAGAAAAGGCTAGGTGCAGGGCGAGCTAGGGTTCTTAGGTTCCAGCTTGGCGACAGGTGCGGAGCCTGTATAGGGACTGTTAGGAGTGTAGAGACTGGCACAGGGGAGTGCAGCAGGTCTCCACGTCCCTGTTCCCTATCGCATTGTATCGGTTTCCCTGGTGTTTCCCCTTGTTATTTAAATTCGCCCTGCTGGAGGCGGTGTATCCAGTTTCAAGTGTAATTCTGAAATTCGCCTGCTGGAGGCGGTGTATCCGGCTGCACGTTATATTATTTAAATTCGCCCTACTGGAGGCGGTGTATCCAGGGTCACGTGTGTGATAGAAATGCGCCCTGCTGGCAGCGGTGTGTCCAGTCACACGTTGACCATCATATTATCACCAACCTTACATTTTTCTCTGTTGAGCCATGGGCCAAGTGCAGACCGGTGAGCAGTTGCTGTTGGCCCTCACTGAGGCGAGGATGTGCCGTGGAGTCCCTGCTGGGGAGCAGGACTTGCTTATACTATACAGGCGGACGTACCCAGGCAGGTGGGAAGAGTTGGTGTCCCCATGGTGCTTCCTGGTGTTCCCCAAGGTGAAGGGGTACGTCCCTGTAGCGACCAGACTAATGATTTAGTCCTTGGCACTGACGCCGAAAATTCTGTACTGTACTGTCAGAGAAGCCGTGCCCCCCGGGTCGTGTGGAGGAAGACGACCTGGGAGTGTATATTTCCTCCTCGCCCTCAGAAGGTACTGTGTCAGCAGAGTTGATGGCTGGCCAGTTACCTGAGGGCATACCGGTGCTTGTGAACAGTGGAGCTGAAGTCAGTCTGGTGGATGCTCAGTTTGTCTAGACTCATGGTCTGAGTTGTGAGACGCCGGACAAACCCATAAGCGTCCAGGCCATTAACTCTATCCCACTGAGCCAGAGGGGTTAAACCAAGTCGTAGAAGACATTGTGCTGTATAGTGAATATCATGATGAGTCCCAGTCATACTACGTCTTGGAGGGAAATCCAGCACCTATCGTTGTGGGCCCCCCTTGGGCTAAAAAACACAACCCAGTTTCAGATTGGCGGACTAGGGAAGTAGTCAGCTGGGAGCAGTCGTGTGAGGGCTGCTGCCTAGGGGCTACTGTCCCTGCCATCTCTCTACAAGCGTCCCCTTCCTCTCCAGTGGGAGCAGCGGAGGTGCTGCAGGAGAGTAGGGGCAAGTCTCTACCCTCGCCATTAGCCAACCCTGGGAGGCAGAGACCTCGTGGTGGAAGTGGTTGGAGGGTGGTGTTTCCCTTGGTGAATTGCGGGGGTGTGAGTGTGGTGACACAGGGGGACGCCTCTGTTGTCAGTTCCAGAGAGAGTTCACCATGTTGTGACAAACAAATGTGTGGCAATAAATGTTCAGGTCCGGACCTGTGTGTGAACGAGCATGTATGGGTGGCCACCAAAAACATCCAGAGGAAGTGTGTTGCGGGGGTCTGGAATTCTCAGGTGATCGGGCCGTATCTGGTGTCGGCTATCCAGGGCCTGGAGACTTGCCAGCTGGAGTTACCCACAAATATGCACATACACAACTCGTTCCCCAGGTCGGTGATTTGGAGATGTGTGGTGCCTCCAGAACATACATTGCCAATACCAGCGGTGCTCGTTTGTCATAAAACTGATGTTCAGATAGTTGCAGGGGTGAACTCTGGATCTGGGCGTCCCTGCTGTAGGTGGTTCCCTGATAAGGAGCGGTCTTGAGGGTCCAGAGACCCCTCATTGAGGGAGGGTACTGTCATGATCCAGGTTGAATTGTGACAGATAAAAGCATTGGTAACCTTTTTTTTTCTTTAAGCTGGTTGCTTAAAGTAGTTTTGCCCCCGGTGGCCATTAGGGTCATTACACAGAGGTGTCTTTTGTTCCAGTTGCCCCCGGTGGTGGTTAGCATTATTACACGGGAATCACCAACAGGTGTGATTGCTCTGGCTCTGACCTATAAAAGAGTGTCAGGTGTTGCAATCACTGTTGGTGATAGTGGTCATTTCCAACCATCCTTGGTGGAGGAAGGAGCTAGAGAGAGTTCCTTGCAGCACAGTCAGAGTCCTGGTGTGGAAGGAGTCACAGAGGGGATTTCCTTGCAGCTCTGACAGAGCTTGGTGGCGGCTATTCAGGAGAAAAGCTGCATTCTGGTGGTGGACTCTGTTGCTGGGAGCATGAGCAACAGAGCAAAGCTAAGTGGTGTTTCCCTGTTTGTGACTTCCCTTATGTGTGTTTCAGTGCAGTGGTGGGATTAGTTTCTGCACCGTCCATTTCATTAGAAAGGGCTAGGTGCAGGGCGAGCTAGGGTTCTTAGGTTCCAGCTCGGCAACAGGTGCGGAGCCTGTATAGGGACTGTTGGGAGTGTAGAGACTGGCTCAGGGGAGTGCAGGAGGTCTCCACGTCCCCGTTCCCTATCGCATGGCCCTCCATTGTATTGGTTTCCCTGGTGTTTCCCCTTATTATTTAAATTCGCCCTGCTGGAGGCAGTGTATCCAGATTCACGTGTAATTCTGAAATTCGCGGCGGTGTATCCAGCTGCACGTTATATTATTTAAATTTGCCCTAATGGAGGCGGTGCATCCAGAGTCATGTGTGTGATAGAAATTCGCCCAGCTGGAGGCGGTGTGTCCAGTCACACGTTGACCATCACACTGGCATCAGAACAAGATGCTGCAAGGGAGCGCAAGAAGGTAAGTATAATGGTTTATTGTTTTTTTTAATGTTTTTTCTGATGGGGGCCATGCATACCAGGATGGGGATGGGGCCAATCATAACAGCATAAGGATGGGGCTTTGCATGTCAGGACGGAGATGGGGGACCCTGCATTCCAGGATAGAGAAAAGGAGGCCATGTATACCAGGACGTAGATGGGGGCCCTGCATACCAGGATAGGGATGACGGGGTCATGTGGATCGCCCGCCAGGGCAGTGGGGTACTCGGTACCGGGCCAGTATCTCAGAGGGAAGTGTCACAGTAGCGGTGACCCGGTCCGTGGCCCTGGGCGTCCATGTAAAAGGGGTTAAGAGTGGCTGGTTAAAGTTTATAAGTGGATGATACGTGACGCCACCTGTGGTGCTTGGCAATGAAGGGGTTAAGCCGACGCTGCAGGCAGATCCTCTGGGACAGATGGTATAAGGCAGCAAGATGTAATAGCTCCCCACAGGTAGAGCTGTGGTCCCCGGGCAGTGGTAATAGGTGTTGAGGAAGAGGGTGTAGTGTCTGGCACAGAGATGTAGCAGTGCAGGAAGAATGCAATGACACAACAGGGTGCAGTTTCCGTTACCTTTACTGTGCTTTGTAAGTGCAGTCCAGGGTCCAGATTACAGATGGAACAGAGACTGGCCAGCTTGGAAGCAACTTAGGAATCTCTCTATGCAGATCGGTTGTGTAGTCTCCTTTCTAGCGCTTTCTGAGGTACTTTCAGTACTGTGTTACACTGAAGTTCCACTTGCTTGTTCTCTTTTAGAACTCCCTCGTATGGCAGACAGCTGTAGCCTCCTTCCTCTGGCTCACACGTTGCTATTGTGCCTCCGAGTCTTATGTGGGAACAGAGCATTTACAGCTTCCTATTCCTCCGGTTTCTGCTGCAGGAACATCAGTATCCGTACAACCTTGGAGATCGGACTCCAGATTATGCGCTACAGCTAGAAGTGAGCCCGACTCTGCTCAGTCCTCCAGCTCTTCTCCTCACGTCCACACACTTCGCCCTCCTCACACGAACTAACCAATTTCCCCTTCCTGGCCCCCAGAGAGCAGCTCCTCCCCCAGTTTTGGTTCAGAGCTCCCTCTGCTGGCCTGGAGTGGGAACTGTGCTGTGTGTTGTGTTTACCTGACAGAGAGACCCTTTATTGCTTCCAAGCCTGACATCACACTCCCTAGGAGGAAGGTAATGCCACTGTGGCGACCATACTCCTGGGGGCGCCACACATGCATACCAGGACAGAGATGGGGGTCCTGCATACTATTATTATTATTGTTTATTTATATAGCTCCATTGATTCCATGGTGCTGTACAGGAAAGAGATGGGGGTACTGCATACTATTATTATTATTGTTTATTTATATAGCTCCATTGATTCCATGGTGCTGTACATGAGAAGGAGTTACACACACATTAAAGATATCACTTACAGTAAACAAACTAGCAATAACAGACTGATACAGAGGGGAGAGGACCCTGCCCTTGTTGGCTTACATTCTACAGGATGGTGGTGAAGGAGACAGTAGGTTGGGCAGCTGCAGTAGCTCCGCTGTTGGTGAAGATTTAGCTCCGGTAGTGATGAGGAGGCAGTGGGGTCATTGCAGGCTGTAAGCTTTCTTGCAGAGGTGGGTTTTCAGATTCCGTCTGAAGGATCTGAATGTGGTTAATAGTCGGACGTGCTGGGGCACAGAATTCCAGAGGATGGAGGATATTTGGGTGAAGTTTTGGAGGTGATTAGGTGAGGAGCGAATAAGTGAGGAAAGAAGGAAGTCTTGGGAGGACCAGAGATTACGTAAGGGAAGATATCGGGAGATTAGTTCAGAGATATATGGAGGAGACAGGTTATAGATGGCTTTGTAGGTCAGTATTACTAATTTTAACTGGATACCCTGAGGGAATTGGAGTCAGTGAAGAGATTTGCATAGGGGAGAAGTGGAGGAGTAGCAAGGATAGAGATTAATTAGTCAGGCAGGAGAGTTAAGGATGGACTGGAGGGGTGCGAGAGTGTTAGCAGGGAGGCCACAGAAAAGGATGTAGCAGTAGTCGAGGCGGGAGATGATGAGGGAATGCACAAGCATTTTAGCAGATTGAGGGCTGAGAAAAGGAAGGATTCCTTAAATATTTTTGAGCTGGAGGCGACAGGAAGTGGAAAAAGCTTGGATGTGCGGTTTGAAGGACAGGGCAGAGTCAAGGGGTACTCCGAGGCAGCGGACTTCCGGTACGGGGGAAAGCGTGATGTCATTAATTGCGATAGATACAGTAGATCAGAAGATCTGTGAGATGGAGGAAAGATAATGAGTTCAGATTTGTCCGACACATACCCCCATAAGGAAGAAGCTATTCGCGAAACGCGCTTCAGGGCGTCAGGACTGCTCACAGGTCAGATACAGTTTCACTGGTGTGACTTTCTACACAATGACCTTTTTATTGATACAAAATCTCCATTAATTCCAAGCTGCTGGGCACTGTTTGCACTTTGCAGATCTAGTATATATCTTTTCATGCTACTAAGATATATATTGAATCTTATTCTTATGCACTTTGCTTTGCACATTTGCACTTTATAGAGGTGCTTACCATCTGATATATAAAACATTTTTATTTTTTTTGCTGCTATGCACTATTGTACTTTGCAAGCTGTATATGTTAAATAATCTATTATTGGTACATTTTCTGATGGTGTGCACTGCTATATATATGCAGGAGAGGTTTTCCAACATTAATCAGCTATTATAATTTAATTATCCATTGTGTGGGCACCTGTGTGTTTTTCAGTATATAGGGATTAATTTATACATGTTGTAGGCTTATTTTTTAGCCACCTGTATTATAAAAATATTCATTCATTGCTGAAGTAACTGTTTGCAACACCTTGAATAGTGTAAAACTGTACTTGTTGTGACTTGTGATAGCAGTTTTTTTTTTTTTGCATGTGTATCTCCATTGTTTACTTTTTAAAAAAACATGATTGTTTCAATAAAGATGGATTATAATTTATTTATACTATGCATTTACTTCTATTTTTTGTAGGATTCATTGATCAATGGGAAGTGCCTTTATTAGGCCTTTATTTGTTTTTTGTGAATATACTTTGTCCACATTGAGTTTGAGGAAGCAAGAGGAGAAGGAGGATATGGCTGATAGACCCTCCGGGATTCTGGATAGCAGAGGCGTGATGTCTGTGCCAGAGAGGTAGATCTGAGTGTACTACATATGCAGATTAATAGACTTGTAGCGCTTAAATGGGGACTGTACTTTCAACAAACTTTACATCAATTAATAGTACAGTTGAACGTAAGAAACCTTGTAATATATCTTTATCAGAGAAATCTGCTTCTTTCTCCACTTATCAGCCACTTCAACTTCCCTCTGAACTTGTCATTCAAGCAGAAAAAAAGAGCATAACTCCATCTTGTTTGGACAAGACAAACTGCAGGCTCACTTTGGCATCATGTGACAGCGTATTTTACTCTATGAAGAGGGTGCCAGAGAGAGACACAGAAATACTGTGTGTTACAATCACGGATGCAGCGTGTCTTAACCAGCCAATGCTCCCACGTTGTCGAACCATAACGACGACGGGGTATGCGTCCCAGATGTCGTGGAATGTGGACCCACTGGACCACAGAGAGGGACCCGGGCCTACTCGGACTAAGGAAGGGTAGCGACCGGGGTCTGTGGCAGCTGAGCTTGTGGACAAGATGTCCATATGCAGAACTAAAAGACACCGCACAACATCAGGTATAAAGAAACATAAAGTTTACTTAAACAAAGCAAAAAGACATCTAGACATCAGGTTCCCAACTATGCACATCATGAAGGGTACACATCTCAGGTTGACAGGCGAAGCAAGAGGTTATCATGGGTTGACGCAGTCCACGGTCATCTGGCACGGGCATCCTAAGAGGACTTCACACTTAGGCCTCAGGAGTGGCACAGGCACAGCAGGAGAACATCAGACACCGACCTCGGACTAGCTTCAGATGATGGTAAGAGGTCATCACGGGTTGATGTAGTCCAGGGACATCTGGCACGGGCATCCTAGGAGAACCTCTCTCTCGACCCACAGGAGAGGCACAGGCACAACAGGAGAACATCAGACACCGACCTCGGGCAGACTTCAGACGGTGGCTAGGGTCATCACGGGTTGATGCAGTCCAGGGTTATCTGGCATGGGCATACTAGGATGGCCTCTCTCTCAGGCCTCAGACGTAGCACAGGCACAGCAGGAGAATATCAGACACCGACCTCGGACAGCCTTCAGACAATGGCAGGAGCCATCACGGGTAAGACCCCAGGGAACCAGCAGGACATCAGAACATAAGCAAGACACGATAGCACAGGTCCAGGAAGATTGGCACTAAAGCACCGGGCATCGGCTGGTCAAGTCCAGGGCTCACTGGCGGGACTGTCACCGGGGAACAGAGCTGGAGACTCCCGGGAAACACGGAGGAGGAAACCATCCAGGAACATGAGCGAGACCGACTCAAGAGCACAAATTGGACCACCAGGACCATGGACTGGACATCTGGACACAGGCTGGACATCGGAACACAAACAGACATCTGGACTCAGGCTGGACATCATGACAAAGGCGGAACATCAGGACACAGGCGGAACATCAGGACACAGGCAGAACATCAAGACATCAGGTAGGACATCAGGACATCAGAACACAGGTAGGACACATGGACATCAGGACACAGGTAAGGACATCTGGATATCAGGACACGAACCAGACATCAGGACATCAGGGCACAAGCCGGACATCAGGACTCAGGCACAAGCCAGACATCAGGACATCAGGTCACTGACAGGACATCAGAACTCGGATCTCAGATATAACATCAGAACACTGGCATCGGACTCCGGACATCTGGCAGTGATCGACAGGCTCCGGACATCAGGCAGCGAAGGATAGGATTCAGACATGAGTCTGCAGTCATCAGGCTCTGGACATCTAGCAGCGATCGGCAGGCTACGGACATCAGGCAGCGAAGTATAGGATCCAGACATCTGGGAGCAGTCGTCAGGCACCGGACATCAGGCCACGGTCATCAGACTTCGGACATCTGGCAGCAACCTAAAAAGGAACTCAAGCGGTCTGATGCAAACACCGCCGGGTTGGACTGGAGCTGACTGGGGATTGCACTGAATAGCAAGCTGAGTACAGAGTAGTAGAAACTCAGCAGAAACACCGGACTCCAACTTCCAAGATGAACCCAGGTTTGTTCACAGAAAGTCAGTTAGCAAAAAGTCACAGTCACTGGGTACAGGGTTCAAGACACAGAAGGACTTCAGGAACAACACACAGCAGGAATCAGGACAAGGACTCTGGTACCAACACATAAACAGGGCAAGTCAAGGAACACAGACATCAGCTGTCCCAAAGCTGATAACAGACTGAATAGAAATGGATCTGGGTACTCAGCCACCAGAGCAGGTGGAAAAACAGGCATCAGCTTTACTAGAACTGAGCGCAGACAGGACAGAAGCTGAGCACTAAACACACATGACAAGACTCAGAAACTTAATGCGAAGCTTTGGCAACGCCCTACAGGGCAGGGGAGCTTTACATAGGAGCTGCCCCACAGCGATAGGCTGGGGCCAGCAATTCAAGTACACACCCATTCCTCATAAAAGCAGGGGAGGTGTGGCCGCGCGCTCCCTAAGCACAGCCAGAAACAAATCAGCATAGCAATGGACACCTGGCAGAGGCTGCAAGCCTGGACATACGTGGTAAGTCATGCACATCTGCAGAGGACCTAGCAACCCGCGGGTAGCTTTCACAGTGGCTGCAAGGGACCGCACATGTGGGTGGTTATGCAGTGCAGCAGAGACACTCACACATGTACGGCTACGCAGCAGAGCCGGGAACTGAGCAGCATCCATACAGGTAACTAACAACAGCATTCCAGCTCACTATGGGGAAAGGAGCGAATGGTTAAAGCAGAGATATGCAGAGTAAGGCCAGTTAAACAGAGTACAAACAGTGGCGTTACACTGTGCTGAGCTTTCTACAAAGTCTTTTACTTCACTCCAGTGCTGTATTCACATCTACACCGATCAGTACTGCTGGGTGATTTCCTCTATACTGCTGCTGCATCTCTTATGTGATAAAACAGGAATGAAGAGCAGAAATTCATCAGATTGCTGCGTATGGGACAAATCACTGCAACCTTTTTCCTCCCACCAGCTAAGAGTGGATCGCAAACTAAGGACTCCTTCACATGTTCCATATAAGCAGGCACGTGAAAAAACGGTATTGGTGTCATTATTGTTTTCCATTCATGTGTAATCTGTGTGACCATTTTTGTCATCAGCGTTTTTCCGGTATGGATAAGGAAAGAAAGAAATTACAAAGCTTCTCCTATACTTTGCAATATTAAATACGGACACTGTGATGCCTTCTGTGTAAGGTAGGTGTTTTTCACAGACCAATAGCCTATTCATCCATGCTGCCTGAAAAAACGAACATACAGTTAGTTTAAAAATAGGGATATGTGCATAACGTCATAAAGTCCAATGTGTATGTGTGGTATCTGTGAAAAAAACATGGATAGCACAGATACTGGAAACACGGACATATGAGGAAGGCCTAAGAGGTAGAGCATGGAGATGGGAAAACTGGTGAAAATATAGGATACAAGTCACACAATGGCTAGAGATAGTGTCATTCCTCATGTACACACACAGAACAGCTTATTCTGAAAAAGTTACTTGAAAGTATAGTTACCCTTTAAAGGGGTAGTTATATCAGGGAAACCCATATCTGCTTGCGCTAAGAAAAAAAGTACAAAGCAGCACACCTACCATGTTTAGTATTGCAGCTGAACTCTACTAAAGTACATAGAGTTGAGTAGGAATACAATAGACACCTGGACAATGTAGTGCAGTTTGTGGCAGAATGTAGCAGTGTTTTCTTTTTCAATCTTGTACAATAAAATTATTTACATAATATCAAAAAACTTTACATTTACCCAACATTTCTGTAACCTACTGTATGGAATTGTACTTCATGATCTATATAGATTGCAGAAAACATTTCATTATATTTAAATACAGAAATTACTGAGTTACCGTAGGGGATACATGGCCGGCCATGTTTGTACCCGTTTCTTTGTCTTATCAGTAAAAAGGGTGAAAGGAGAACTATGAGTGTGTGAAGGTCAAAGCTACATCTGGCAGTAAACGACTTCTATGCAAGCTGCGCACACATGCATACCAGAATAAGGATGAGGAGGACCATGCCTATCAGGATAGGGATGAGGTGCCCATGCCTACAAAGCTGGAGATAAGGGGGACATGACTACCAGTCTAGGGATGAGGGGGCCATGCATACCAAGGTGGAGATGGGGAGGCCATGCATACCAGGATGAGGATGAGAGGGCCATGTATACCAGGATGGGGATGAGAGGGCCATGTATACCAGGATGGGGATGAGAGGGCCATGTATACCAGGATGAGGATGAGAGGGCCATGTATACCAGGATGGGGATGAGAGGGCCATGCATACCAGGATGGGGATGAGGGGGCTGTGCATACCAGGATAGGGATGAAGGGGCAATGCATGCCAGGATAGAAATGAGGGGGCTATATACACTAGGATGAGCATGAGAGGGCCATGCATACCAGGATGGGGATGAGAGGGCCATGTATACCAGGATGGGGATGAGAGGGCCCTGCATACCAGGATGGGGATGAGGGGGCTGTGCATATCAGGATAGAGATGAGGGGGCCGTATAAACCAGGATAGGGATGAAGGGGCAATGCATGCCAGGATAGAGATGAGGGGGCTATATACACTAGGATGAGCATGAGAGGGCCATGCATAACAGGATAGGGATAAAAAAGCCATGTATTCCAAGATAGGGATGAGGGGGCCATGCATACCAGGATGGGGATGAGGGGACCATATATACCTGGATAGGAGATATTAGGTACAGAATTTTTTCTTTCAAATTTTTTTTTCTAATTTCCTCTTCTAAAACCTAGGTGCGTCTTATGGTCCAGCACCTCTTATAGTCCGAAAAATGCATTATAAGGGCAGTCATCCATACACCCCTGTAAGGCACCAACTGGTAGGCCTCATTCAAATATTTTTAAAGTGTAGCTGCTGTACTCCTACACTCATAAAGACTTTGTGTGGCGCCCCTGAGGGTTCAGTCGCCACAGAGGTACTGCACCTCCTCCTGAGGTGTGGTACCCCACCATTCAGGTAAGGTGGGGACACCTGACCACACTCCAACACCTGCATCTCACACAACATAGTAGTGTAGTAAAGCACCCTTTGGTGGCTCCCTGCTTGGAACACGAAGAGTGCTAGGAGGTGGGTGGAGCTTAGTCAGCACCAAAAGATTGGGAAGAGTTTAGGATTTAGTCAATCTGACAGGGTCAGAAGGAGAGAGAAGATCCCCAGGGTGGGATGGATGAAGGAAGTGCTGCAGCGGACCTCAGTGACCTGGGTCTGCTGGCACAGGAAAGAGACATTGATGGAAAGCCTGACTCTTTATAAGAAAGATAGATTTGAACGGATCGTAAGGAGAAGAGGAGGACTCAGGATTAGGGTTAGAGCAGAACCCTTCCCAAGTTCACAGCGCAAGGCCGGGATCCTGTCCCCGAGGTTGTATGGATACTAATGGTCCTGCAGCAGACACCGGAGGAATAGAAGTTGTCACCACTTTATTCCCACACAAGACTTGGGGGGACAACAGCAATGTGAGTGAGCCGGGACGTAGTAGCAAGGAGTCCCCGAAGCAGGCTACAGCTGTCTGCCGTACAAGTAGAGTTCATAGGAACATCTGACAGGAGGAACTCCAGTGTAACTCAGTACTGAGAGTACTTCACTATAGGCGCAAAAAGAGAGACGTTCAGGAAAGGCACATGTTGGCGGAGTGTTGGAATGGAGTGCTTCATCTAGCTTGGAGATTGACTGAGTCCCTGACCCGGAGGACACGGCACGGAAGAGGGCACCTGTATGCACAACAGACTGTGAGTAAAGCTTTGGAACTACATGCCCTGGTGTCCTACGCTTATTTCTGTGCCAGCACTCCCAGCACTGCTACATCTCTGTGCCTGACACTGCACCATCTACGTCTCTCCCCTATCTCTTCATCTCCACTGCCCTGGGACTACTGCCCTACCTGTGGAGGGCCACAACATCATTGCTGCACCACACCATGTGTCCCAGAGGATCTGCCTGCAGCGTCGGCTTAAGACCTTTCTTGCCGAACACCACAGGTGGCGTCACGAATCATTCAATGAACATTACCGCTATTTACAATGGGCGCCCAGGGCCACGAACCGGGCCATAGCTGCCGTGACAACAACCTCCCTCTTGGAGATACGCGGGCCCGGTATCGAGTACCCCTCCGCCCTGGGTGAGGGCGACCCATTTGCACAAAATACAAGGCTAGGAAAAAATTATAAAGACGGTCAACCACAGATGTCTTGGGCCTAGGCAGGCCTCATTCGAAATATTTTTAAAGTGTAGTTACTGTACTCCTACACTCATATAGGCTTTGCACAAGGTACAAAGCAAGGAAAAAAAATTCTAAGGATGGTCATTAATTGACCCCTGAAAGGCAACAACTGACAGGCCTCATTCAAATACTTTTAAAGTGTAGTTGTTGTACTCCTACGCTATAAAGGCTTTGCACAAAGACCTGTGAAGACTCAGACGTCAAGGTTAGATTTCAGAAAGGCAGATTTTAAGGGATTCAGAAAGAGAATTGGAGGGATTCAATGGCTGGATATCCTTAAGGACAAAAATGTCCAGGAAGGATGGGAAATCTTGAAAAATGAAATTCTCAAAGCACAATTGTTAACAATACCGAAAAGAGGGAAGAATAGGAAGCATTTAAGGAAACCAGGATGGATGAACGCAGAACTTAAGCACATGCTAAAAAGGAAGAAAGAAATGTTTATAAAATGGAAAGAGGGAGGCATATCTAAAAAATAATATATTGATGTCTGCAGAACCTGCAGGGCATGAATCAGATTACTAAAGCTGACAATGAATTGAGGCTTGCAAGAGACGTCAAAAACAATAATAAAGGATTTTGGGGATATGTCAAAAGTAAAAGAAAAGTCAAAGTTGCTATAGTATTTTTACAGGATGTAGATTATGAAATGGTAAGACAGGATGTTGAGAAGGCAGAACTTTTAAATTCCTATTTTGCATCTGTTTTCTCTCAGAAAGGAAATGTAACTGTTCTTCACTGTCCTATTAAGGGAATAGAAGAATCCAGGATATCTATAAACAGAAAGATAGTAAGGAAACACTCAGCTAATCTAAATGAATTCAAGTCTCCAGGTCCTGATGAATTACACCCCAGAGTACTGAAGGAGATAGCAGAAGAAATTTTTGAACCCCTCTCCATAATCTTTGAAAATTCTTGGAGTACAGATGAAGTCCCAGAAGACTGGAGAAGAGCAAATGTTGTTCCTATCTTCAAAAAGGGGAAGAAGGTGGACCCAGGCGACTATAGGCCGGTGAGTCTGACTTCTATACCAGAAAAGATCTTTGAACAAATTATTAAACAACATGTATGTAAGTACCTGGATAAGATGGATAAGAATGAAGTGATTAAACAGAGTCAGCATGGGTTTGTAACTAATAAGTCATGTCAGACTAACTTAATTTCCTTCTATCACAGAATCACTGACTGGGTGGATCAGGGAAATGCTGTAGATATAGTATATCTTGACTTCAGCAAAGCATTTGATGAAGTATCTCACACAATCCTTATCGAAAAAATGGCTAAGTATGGAATGGACAAGGCAACTGTTAAGTGGATTCATAACTGGCTTAGTGATCGGACCCAAAGAGTGGTCATAAATGGCTGCACATCCAGTTGGAAGAATGTCTCAAGTGAGGTGCCACAGGGCTCTGTCCTGGGCCCTGTATTGTTCAACATCTTTATCAACGATTTGGATGAAGTAATTGAGGGTAAACTGATTAAATTTGCTGATGACACAAAGCTCGGAGGGCTAGCTAATACTAGAGAAGAGAGAGAGGATTCATAAAGATATAAATAAACTGGAACAGTGGGCAACAACTAACAGAATGGTTTTTAACAGGGAAAAATTCAAAGTACTACATCTGGGCAATAAAAATGAAAAAAGCATATACAGAATGGGAGGAATAGGGCTTAGCAACAGCACATGTGAAAAAGACTTGGGTAAACTAATAGATCACAGACTGAATATGAGTCAACAGTGTGATGCAGCAGCAAAAAAGGCAAATGCAATTCTAGGATGTATTAACAGAAGCATACAGTCTAGATCATGTGAAGTCATTATTGCCCTCTACTCCTGTTTAGTCAGACCTCATCTGGAATACTGTGCCCAGTTTTGGGTGCCACATTTTAAAAAGACATTAACAAACTGGAGCAAGTTCAGAAAAGAGCAACCAGAATGGTGACAGGTCTGCAAACCCTGTCTTATGAGGAAAGGTTGCAGTATTTGGGAATGTTTAGCTTGCAAAAGAGAAGACTGAGAGGAGACTTAATAGCTGTCTACAAATATCTCTAGGGCTGTCACATTGTAGAAGGATTATCTTTATTCTCATTTGCACAAGGAAAGACTAGAAGCAATGGGATGAAACTGAATGGGAGGAGACACAGATTAGATATTAGAAAAAACTTTTTGACAGAGTGATCAATGAGTGAAACAAGCTGCCGTGAGAGGTGGTGAGTTCTCCTTCAATAGAAGTCTTCAAACAGAGGCTGGACAGACATCTCTCTGGGATGATTTAGCGAATCCTGCTTTGAGCAGGGGGTTGGACCAGATGTCCCAGGAGGTCCCTTCCAACTCTACGATTCTATGATTCTATGATAAAAAAAAATATGAGGATGGTCATCCATAGACCCCTGTAAGGCAACAACTGGCAGGCCTGATTCAAATATTTATAAAGTCTAGTTGCTTTACTCCTACACTCATAAAGACTTTGCACAAAGTATAAAGCCAGGAAAAAAATTCTAAGGAGAGTCATCCATAGAACCCTGAAAGGCAACAACTGACAGGCCTCAGTCAAATATTTTTAAAGTGTAGTTGCTTTACTCCTACACTCATAAAGGCTTTGCACAAAGTACAAAGGCAGAAAAAAATTAGCTCGGTCATCCATAGACCTCTGAAAGGCAACAACTGGCAGGCCTTATTCAAATAATTTTAAGGTGTAATTGCAGTACTCCTACACTCATTAAGGCTTTGCACATGTAAGGCCTGTTTCACATTTCCGTTTTTTGACGTCAGTCAAAATCCACCAGTTTTATAAAAAAAACGGATCCGCCCCTTTTTTGGCCGATCTGCTTTTTTCCCCCATAGACTTGCATTAGTGGCGGATGTTGACTGATGGTCGTCCGTTGCATCCATTTTTTGACGGATCCGTGAGTATTTCAGCGGTTCCCGGGCGGAACAGACGGACTCTGAAATGGTTTTTTTGGCTTGACGGTCCGCTATTTTTAAGTGCGCATGCCCAGAAGATTTGCTCCGGGAAACATTTTAACCCTGAAATTCTGTTCTGGAAGCTGCGAAAATTCATTCTCTCTCTCACTCTCTCTCTCCCCTTTTCCAGGCCGCGGTCTCTTTAAATTACGGCACTTTGCTTCTTCCGCGGATCCGTCCTAAAAAGTGGTCCACTCACATCCGTATGTCACAAAGTGGAGGCGGATCAGTTGTTTTTTTACCTTTGGCGGTTTTCAGCTGACCACCGACAACGTAAATGTGAAACCGGCCTAAGCAGGTTGTAGGATGCAGTGACGCAAAGGTGGCAGAGTAAGGGTTAACAAATTTAACAATTTAATTAACAGGGTAGAAAAACTCGCAGCAAGATAAACATTTCAATGGAGAAGAACAGTTGCAAAATGATAACAGTCCAATTATCAAACTCTTTACTCTCACTGTCCCGCCAGCGTTACCAGGAGCTGATACCTGCAGTCTGTCACGGTGCCAGCGCTCAGGGTCCAGATTGCGCTGCCCACCCTGCTGAGCTCTCCCTAACAGCGGCATACTCTGCCTCTCTTTGTGCGCTTTTCCCCTAGTTTCCGGTTCACCCGGGCCCCCTCCTTCCGGGTCATGGCACCTGTCCGGTCCCCTATTCCTTCCCCCCGGGCAACATGGGATGCAGCCTTGACAGTTCCAGACCTGACTCAGTATAGGTACTCGCAGCCTGGTCTTCCTCCTTAAACTCACCCTCTCCTTTAACTCGCCATTCACAGGCATTGCCAAATAAACTTGCCATTCACAGACATTCACACTCTTTCATCTCTCGGACAATCCGCTGCCAAATAAACTGGTCTTGCTCATATCGAGTGGGAGGTATTTCAACTATTGCCCGCCCAGTATGGCATGGTTCAAATTGAATGGTAGAGCTAGGTGGAGTGGTAAAATCAGGCTGAGTGGCAGACAAAAGGAGCAAGGCCGGGTCCCCTGAATCAACTGTTTCTGATGTTTCAGGACGACTCATTTATTTGGGCTGGCGAGCAGCAGAGTATCCACTTCTGAGAGCAATGCTAGTGGTTCTTTCTCATCACAATCGGGAGCCACAGCTACAAGCATCTTGGTGGGATGGGACTCTCTCCTCTTCAGGATCCCAAGACAGGCAAAGATGCAACATGCTATAGTGCACGATTCAGGTAGGCACCTCTTCCTCCCCTTCAGGTTGGCCTTCATACACTGGACCATCATGTCCCACTCGGCGTTTCACCCGATACGGGGTTTTCTCCCATCGATGCTCTAACTTGCACCGAGGCCTCTTGTCTCTAACAGCACTCGATCTTCTGCCTTTAGAGCTGTCCCTCAAAGGGGCAGCACTTCGTGGTGCTCGAGTTCTCACAACTTGGTCTGCACTAACTGATGAAGAGTCTGCATCTGATGTCTATGTTCTTGAACCCAGGAAGACACCCCTGACCGTGGGAAGTCTTCTTCTGATCCAGTTCTAGCTCCGTGATCTCCCATCCTTTCCGCCCGAACAGCAGGGTATACAGAGTGTATCCTGTTATACCGTGCAACCGGTTATTGTACACCCAGACCAATTCAGCCACGTACTCAGGCCAGTGGACTTTTCAATCTTCCTCCAATGTTCTCAACATCTGGATCTGAGTCCGTTTAAAGCGTTCACAAGCCCCATTTCCTTGTGGATGGTAGGGCGTCATCCTTGACTTCTCAATCTGATACAGGTAAAGTAATTCCTCCATCACTCGGCCTTGGAAACAAGCAACTTGGTCAGAATTAATTCGGACATCCGTACACCCGGATGAAGTCTTGACAAATAGCCTGCGCCGCTGATTGGGCAGTCTGATCCTGGGTCAGAGTGACCACAGCAAACTCGGTAAAGAGGTCGGACATCACCAAACAATGTTCATATCCAAGATGAGCTAGACCCACGGTCAAGTAGTCGATTGTCAACAACTCTAAGGGGGCAGAAGTCATGATGGTCTGTGTGGGGGCTCTCTGTCCCAGAGGTTTAGCCAATTCGCTGCTCCGACATCACTGACAGGCCTCCTCTACTGCAGTCTTCAAGCGAGGGTGATAAACGAACTTCTGCAACCACTGGAAAGTCTTCTTAGGGCCAAAGTGAGCCCCTCTCTCATGGGCCTCTGTAGCCACTACACCGACCAACTTCTCAGGGAGTACCACTTGCCAGGTGACTCCCAACTCCTGCACCAACTGCATTTTTTGATACAAGGATACAGCAAACTGTCTTCCAATTGGAGCCTCTCCCACTGTCTGAGAAACTGCAGAGCCCCCGGGGACAGAGCACCTCTTTCACTACGGTTATGGAGCTGCCTCAAAGCCACCCACTGTCGCAATTGGGCAAGTTTCTTAACTTCCTGTTGCAGCTGCACCCAGTCATCTCGACATCATCCCAACACCTGTTCTCCTTACGCCTTTCCGATTTGTCCCTGCGTTGCCGCCAACAACCTGGTGAAGTCCCGGAAGCCCAGAATCTCTTCTGCCTCTAACTCTTCGTCTTGATCGCTGTTATAAGCTCATTTTCTGCTCCTCCAGTTGAGAGTTCTCCTTCCATTCTCCCTCTGGTGGTGACAGGAGGTAGTGAGGTTGGTTTAAGTGGTAGTGATCTGTCACCTGATGAGACGGATAACGATTGGATCTCTGGAGTATCAGACTGGATATAAGACAGCCGACGCCCTATCCTGCTGCTGGTGATTCAGTCTGCTTCTCAGGTCTTGGACTTCAGCTCTCTTCCAGTCTTCTTAAGTTAAGTTTGTTTTTTGCTAATGTTCACACTTGCGCTTGTTGGTCAATTCAGTTTCTTGTGTGGTCAGCTTACCCCTGCTGGGGCTATGCTGAACTTCCACTCCTACTTATCTGTATTTGCCAATTTGCATTTTTGTCCCTTATTAGACTGGCCTCTTTTTGCTCTGTTTCAGAATATTTCAGAGTGCTGATATAGTGGGAGAAGTCTAGTGACTTCAGGGTTAATTTTGCTATCAGACGTGTTGGACATTATTTTTGGTAGGGTTTTTTGGCAGATTGCAGACAGTGGCTTTCCTTTCCTGTCCTTTCTAGTTAGTCGGGCCCCATCGTTTGCTCAGCCTATTTTCCTGCCTGTGTATGTGTTTTCATCTTGCTTCACCGTCATTACATGTGTGGGGGCTGTCATTTCCTTTGGGGTCTGCTCTGGGGCAGTTAGTTTTCCCTTTTCTTGCTTTAGGTTTATGTAGTCCTCCGGCGGTGATGAGGCGTCTAGGAACAACGTAGGAACGCTCCACTGCTACTATTAGTTGTGTGGTTAAGATCAGGGATCTGCAATCTGCATAGTGACCAACCTCTCTGGTTTTCTGGGACTTAGCTTTTTGTTGTTCCTCTTCGGTGACCCATTCATAACAGATTGTGTACCAGACGCTCATGGGACACTCTGGACAGAGCATCAGTATGCGTATTTTCAGCTCCCTTTTGATATGAAATCTTGTATTGATACTTCGCAATGCGGGCCACCCATCTTTGCTCCAAGGCCCCCAGTTTGGCATTTTCTAGCTGAGCCAGTTGATTGTTATCGGTGCACACCAAGACTTCAAACCCCGACAAGTATTCAGCAAACTTTTTGGGTCATCGCCCACACCAGCGCCAGCAACTCCAACTTGAAGGAACTATAATTATCAGGGTTCCATTCCGAGTCGTGGAGGGACCGGCTTGCGTAGGCAATCACTCTCTCCCTCCCTTCTTGTATTTGGGACAGCACAGCCCCCAGACCATGTAGGCTTTCATCGGTGTGCAGAACGAAGGGCTGAGAGAAGTCAGCATAGACCAGTATTGGGGCTTCACTCAGTGCCATCTTCATGGCGCAGAAGGCTTCTCCCTGGCTGCTTCCTCACTGAATGGTCCGACTCTTCGCACCAGACAGCACGCCCTTTAGTAGCTCGAGCAGCGGATTGGCAATGCTAGTGAAACATTTCACAAACCTTCGGCAATACCCAGTAAGTCCCAAAAAGGCCAGAACGTCCTTCACTGTCTTCGGGGTGGGCCAGTATTGCACTGCCGCTATCTTTTCTAGTGCAGGTTTCACTCCTTCAGTGGACACAACATGTCCCAGGTATTCGATTTGCATACAGGAAGAGGTGACATTTCTGAGGCTTCACTTTCAGGCATTGTATCTGTAATCAACTCAACACTTGCTCCAGCTGCCGAAGGTGTTCTTGAAAAGTGGCCGTGTAGACGATGAAATTGTCCAAATAGATGAGTTAGCTTCAAAGTTCAGGTCTCCCAAGCATCTTTCCATCAATTGCTACGGGGTCGTTACTGAGGCCGAAGGGCATCCAGTTGAACTCCAATAGTCCCATGGGCAGTATGAACGCTGTCTTAGGCCAATCGTGCTCAGCCATGGGCACCTGCCAATATCCACTGGCCACGTCTAAGGAAGAGAAATACATTGCCTTCCCCAAGGCGGACAGCAACTCCTCAATTCTGGCTAAGGGGTAGAAATCCCTCACCGTACAGGCATTCAGCCACCTATAATCAGCACAAAATCATAGAGTTCCGTCCTTCAGGTAGGGGATACTCGCTAGGCAGCCGATAAATCAGGTCTGGCACAGGTTTCTCAACATAACTCGGTCCATTCGGTTTATTATGCAGCATAAACCATCAAACAGCAACAGAAAGTTCATATCAAATCAGCATAGCGTCCATGACAGAGCTCCCCTCTGTTAACCCTGTGGTCTCACAGGCTTTACTATGTCCGGTATGCAGACTTTCTAGCCTCACAGGTATTTCCTCTGTCCGGTTACCTGATGGCTGCTCTCAGTGCAGACGTTCATTCCCTCCACGTGCACTCAGGAAGGCATACACATCTTCCTCAGCACAGTTGGTCTGACAAGACCATCCATATGGACCAACCGGGTCCAAGCATTCACTCATGTGACCTACCCTGGCCACCTTATGTGGTCCGTAGCCACGCCCACCGGATCACATGGCTATGACCTCATCACAGGTCCTTCAAGCATTCAGACACATATACTTTACTATGGCGTTCTAGACACAAGCCCCTAGGTGGATTTGTAGGTGATTGATCCCACCCGTCTCACCTATCACCTGAAGGCTTCTCCCTAACACATTGGAACGAAAGATCAGCTCTGCTGATCAGCACATAATCAAGCCTTCATCCCAAGGCCACCCACCTTGGGATATATAATGATCCTTTAGCACCCTGCTCCTGTTACCACTCTGGACATGGCTATGCGTCTGTCCTGGGACACCCACACAGCGCCCCCTAGCGGACAAAGTGGTCACTACACCACACTCCTTACTAAGATGATGGGAGCTGCCAATGGGCTATGGCTTTCCCGTATGACCCCACTCTGTAACATATGGACCAGCATCTCTTTTACTTCTTGGTACATTTGCGGTGGGATCTTCCAGTATCTCTCCTGAATCGGTGCTGCACTTCTGATGGGTATCTCGTGGTTTATGGCTGTAGTACACCTGAAGTCATCCTCATGCCGGGTGAAGACATCCTGCTAACGCTCCAGTACAGCTTCCACCCGTTGCACCTGTTGCAGTGTGAGTCCCATCAATTCAGCCCACATCTGTTCCAAGATTCGTTGCCCCTCCTTCATACTTCCAGTTGGGGGCTCCAGGGTCATGGTGACAGCCACAGTCCATGGATCGCCTTGCTCCACCACCAACTTGACGGCCTCCGGTTGCATCAGCTCTTCCAGCATGCCCAGCACCTCTGCCACTTCACTCTTGGGCAAGAGAGTAAGACTGTCCTCTCCCAGATTGACACACTGCACCACTATGTTCCCGTCATGAATGATAGCTAATGTTCACGTGATGAGGAGTCCCGAGGGTATCTGGTCCATTACAGTTGGTTCTATCTGAACTTCCACCCCTTTGAATGGTATGCAGGTTCATAAGGGCAGCGTGACTACGGTCTGCCCCAGTGGTAGGATGAGTTTAGCAGCGACAGGAACTAACACTTTCCCCAAAACTTTCCCTCCACTCGACGATCCTTGGACCTGTGCAACTTGGATCAATGGTTGGAAGACCTTCCTCTGAGGGGTTCATGGGCTCCAACGGTCCAGAAAGGTATCTGATGGCTTGCTAATCAACAGAGTCCCAAGATCCACACATTCATCCCCAAAGTCACTGCAGGGCCACTGCCAGGGTCCCCGGCAGTCAACACGATTTTCTTCTGGCCCACATATTTACCGCATACTGTGAAGACTGGAGAAGAGCAAATGTTGTTCCTATCTTCAAAAAGGGGGATAAGGTGGACCCAGGGAACTATAGGCTGGTGAGTCTGACTTCTATACCAGGAAAGGTCTTTGAACATATTATTAAACAACATGTATGTAAGTACCTAGATAAGAATGAAGTGATTAACCAGAGTCAGCATGGGTTTGAAACTAATAAGTCATGTCAGACTAACTTAATTTCCTTCTATGACAGAATCACTGACTGGGTGGATCAGGGATATGCTGTATATATGGTATATCTTGACTTCAGCAAAGCATTTGACAATGTATCTCACATAATCCTTACTGAAATAATGACTAGGTGTGGAATGGACAAAGCAACTGTTAGGTGGATTCATAACTGGCTTATTGATCAGACCCAAAGAGTGGTTGTAAATGGCTGCACATCCAGTTGGAAGAATGTCTTAACTGGGGTACCACAGGGCTCTGTCCTGGGTCCTGCATTGTTCAACATCTTTATCAATGATTTAGATGAAGTAATTGAGGGTAAACTGATTAAATTTGCTCATGACACAAAGCTAAGAGGGATAGCTAATACTAGAGAAGAGAGAGAGAATTCAAAAATATATAAATAAACTGGAACAGTGGGCAGCAAATAACAGAATGGTTTTTAACAGGGAAAAATGCAAAGTACTACATCTGGGCAATTAAAATGAAAAATGCATATACAGAATGGGAGGAATAGGGCTAAGCAAGAGCACATGTGAAAAAGACTTGGGTATACTAATAGATCACAGATTGAACATGAGTCAACAATGTGATTCAGCAGCAAAAAAGGCAAATACAATTCAGGGATGTTTTAGCAGAAGCATATAGTCTAGATCACGTGAAGTCATCATTACCCTCTAGTCCTCTTTGGTCAGACCTCAGCTGGAATACTGTGTCCAGTTTTGGGCACCACACTTTAAGAAAAACATCAACAAACTGGAGCAAGTTCAGAGAAGAGCGACCAGAATGGTGACCGGTCTTCAAACCATGTCCTATGAGGAACGGTTACAGGATTTGGGAATGTTTAGCTTGCAAAAAAAGAAGACTGAAAGGAGACTTAACAGCGGTCTACAAATATCTCAAGGGCTGTCACATTGTAGAAGGATCATCTTTATTTTCATTTGTACAAGAAAAGACTAGAAACAATGGGATGAAACCGAATGGGAGGAGACACAGATTAGATATTAGAAAAAACTTTTTGACAGTTAGGGTGATCAATGAGTGGAACAGGCTGCCACGAGAGGTGGTGAGTTCTCCTTCAATGGAAGCCTTCGAACAGAGGCTGGACATCTGTCCTGGTTGATTTAGTGAATCCTGCTTTGAGCAGGGGGTTGGACCAGATGATTCAACAGGTCCCTTCCCATTCTACCATTCTATGATTCATGTCCTGTATACTAGGTGTAATTCTCAGTATCTGTATTTTCTGTATATACACTGCACAGTACCACTTCTCCTGTCCTGCACCCTGAGTACAATTCCCAGAGTCACTATATTAGTGGGTTTATTATTGTGTAATTCTAATGGGCAAATAAAAATAAATCTTGAAAAACCTGTTTAAATGGTTTATCCCAAGTTTAGATGTGCTTCTGGATATGGAATAACTTTCCAATCGCTAGGATTTTTGACGAATCGGAGCTCTGAAGAGCACCATGTAACTGGAGCAGTGGTTGATCATACGCACATTCACACGTGACTCTTCAAATAACTCATTTAAATGACTGATGAGAGGTATGACTAAGTAATGCAGAATTCATTGATTGGGGGATACTGGGGGGTCTTATGTTTTCTAGGCTGGTGAGATTTGTGTGCCAGGGCTGTTTTTTCTTGTCCTAATCAGGCCCTGGTCTCGTCCCTGTATAAGCCTATAACAGAACATGCACTTCATGTGTTAACAATTTTCTTTGTTTTTCTTCTGCTGGATTAATTATGTAACTATTATCATCATTATGTGAAATGACAACTGGGAGCAGAATTCCCACAGCGGCTGTGCCTTCTACGATAAATACTCACTGATTATACAAGCCTTTATTAGGTAGGAGTCAATGAGTGAGCTGACGGTATAGAGCACATGATGAATTACGCTATTACATGTAGAGAAGTATTAATAGAAAACTGTTAGGTTATGTTTAATTTCTTCTAAGACTTCTGCTAACACTCAAGTGAGGGTCACATCGGCACATGACATCTATACAGTGCTCAAAAGTTTACATACCCCGGAAGAATTTTTGCTTTCTTTGCCTTTTTTCAGAGAATATGAATGAATCTTTTTCTCCACTCATGGTTAGTGGTTGGGTGAAGCCATTTATTTTCAAACTACTGTGTTTTCTCTTTTTAAATCATAATGACAGCCCAAAACATCCAAATGACCCTGATCAAAAGTTCACATACCCCATTTCTGAATACCATGTATTGCCCCTCTAACTTCAATGACAGCTTGGAGTCTTTTGTGGTAGTTATGGATGAGGTTCTTTATTTTTTCAGATAGTAAAACTCCCCCACTCTTCTTGGCAAAAAACCTCCAGTTCCTGTAAATTCCTGGGCTGTCTAGCATGAACTGCGTGCTTGATATCTTCCCAGAGTGGCTCAATGATATTGAGGTCAGGAGACTAGATGGCCACTCCAGAACCTTCACTTTGTTCTGCTGTAGCCAATGACAGGTCGACTTGGCCTTTTGTTTTGGATCGTTGTCATGTTGGAACATCCAAGTATGTCCCATGTGCAGCTTCAGGGCTGATGATTGCAAATTTGCTGATGACATGCTCCATTCATCTTTCCTTCAACTTTGACCAAGTTTCCTGTGCCTTCGTAGCTAACACATCCAAAAAACATCAGCGATCCACCTCCGTGCTTTACAGTAGGAATGGTGTTCCTTTCATCATAGGCCTTGTTGACCTCTCTCCAAATGTAACGCTTATGGCTGTGACCAAAAAGTTCAATTTTGGTCACATCACTCCAAATTACCTTGTTCCATAAGTTTTGAGGATTGTCTCTGTGCTATTTTGTGTATTGCAGGCGAGATGCTTTGTGGCATTTGCGCAGTAATGGTTTTCTTATGTCGACTCAACCATGCAGCCTATTTTTCTTCAAGTGCCTTCTTATTGTGCATCTTGAATCAGCCAAACCGCTAGTTTTCAGAGAGTCCAGTATTTCAGCTGATGTTGTTTGTGAGTTTTTCTTTGCATCCCGAACAATTTTCCTGACAGTTGTAGACAAATTTTTCTTGGTCTACCTGACCATGGTTTTGTTTTTACAAAACCCCTGATTTTCCATTTGTTAATCACAGTTTGAATGCCGCTGACTGGCATTATCAATTCCTTGGATATCATTTTTTATCCTTTCCTGTTTTATACAGTTCAACTACCTTTTCCCGTAGATCCATTGACAATTCTTTTGCTTTTCCTATGACTCACAATCCAGAAGCTTCAGTGGCTGGATGAAAGATGTAAAAGTCTGTCTGGATCCCAGAAACTCACTCAGCTTTTATGCACACACACTGATTACAAGCAAACAAGTCACAGGTGAGGATGTTACTTTTAGTAGCCATTCAAACTCATTTGTGTCAACTTCTGTGCATGTTATAAGGCCAAAATCTGTGATGTGAACTTTTGATCAGGGTGATTTGGATGTTTTGGGTTGTCATTATGATTTAAAAAGAGAAAAAAAAACAGTAGTTTGACAATAAATGGCTTCAGCCAACCACTAACCCTGAGTGGAGAAAAAAGTTTTGGTGTTATCATTCATATTCTCTGAAAAAAAGGCCAAGAAAGCAAAAATTCTGCCGGGGTATGTAAACTTTTGAGCACAACTGTATATTAGATGTTTTGTGTAACTTATATGCAATTTAACTTGTCTTTACCAAGAAGAATAATTTTATAACTTTTTCCACCTTTAATGTCACCTATAATATAAGAATCATTTTGAGGAGGAAAATCAAAATGAAAAAATTAATTTAATGTGGTAGTGTGTATCTCAATATGTTGCTTTAAACAGAAGCAATAATTTGGTAGTGTGAACATCTCTTTATAAATTGTGAATGTTGTTGTGTTCAGAATCAGCCAATCACATTTACACTCATGTTATACAGTAGTCAGTACAACACTGCAATAATTTACAGTAATTCTGACTAATCCCACATAACCCCATATAAGGCTTTACTGCACTAGCAGGATTTTCCTAACATTTTTTAGCTGCATTTTACAGCAAAAAGCCATGGTTCATAACCAGCTTACAACACAGCAAATGGATCTTATTGTTGAAAGTTATCAGCCATCAAAAAGGGACAAAAAAAATTTGCCAATGCATGAAATACACCATGAAGACTGTCAAGAAGTGGCTTAAATTTTCACAACAGAAACATTACTTAAAAAGGGGATATCTCTCAGTACTTGAAGTAAAGACAAGACTAAAATTGGTCCAGGAGGTTGCCAAGAGACCTACAGAAGCATCAGTAGAGTTCCAGGAATTTATGGTAAGTACTGGATGTATACTGCATTTGACAACAATCTCTTGTATTCTTCATATGTCCTACCTGTGAGTCACAGTAGCAAAAACCTTTTCTTACAAAGAAAAACATCCAAGCCCGGCTATGTTTTGGCATAACCTACATTAAGTCTGCCAAATCATGTGGGAAAACATGTTATATGAAACCAAAGTTGAACTTTTTGGCCATAATTACAAAAGGTATGTTTTGCTCTAAGCCAACACTGTGTATCACAGAACATAGTACCCATAGTGAAGCATGGTGGAGGCAGCAATAAGCTTTGGTGCTGTTTTGGAACTAGGACTTTAGAGAAGGTAGAATTGAACAGTTCCAAATATCAGTCAATTTTTCAAAAAAACCTTCAGGCCTCTGCTAAAAAGCTGAAGATCAAGATGAAGAGAAATTTCACCTATCAGCACAACAACTACCCATAGCATATCTCTAAATCAACAAAAAAAAGGCTGTGCCAAAAGAAGATCAAAGTTACAGAATGGCCCAGCCAGAGTCAAGACCTAAATCCAATTGAAAATCTGTGGGTGACCTGAAGAGGGCGCTGTACACAGGATATGTCCTCTCAATCTGATGGATTTGGAACATTACTGCAAGGAAGAATGCGCAAAGATCGCCAATTCTAGATGTACCATGCTGATAGACTCTTTCCCGAAAAGAGGGAATGCTGCCATAAATTACAAGGGTACTTTAACAAAATATTAGTTTTCGGGTGTGAAGATTTATGCAGCCACATTATTTTAGTTATTTTTATTTTTCCACCCAAAAAGAGTTAAGTTTATTTCTCAATTGAATTGTACATATTATGGGAGACATTACCTGTGAAAAAGTTCTGAAATGATTCTTCTTAGTATAGTTTTTAGACATGACAAAATCCTGACATTTTAACAGGAATGTGTAGACTTTTTATATCCACTATATTAAGAGGTGCACACCTTTTAATAAATCTAACACATCGCTTGCTGTACGTGCACCAAAATAATCACATGATCAAAATCGCACTATAATTTAGGCCAATGTCTGGCATCAGTTATGGTAAATGTGTTGGTGCGTGGCTCCACCTTCTTTCACAAGGCTCCACCCACTTTTAATAAAACATGCCATAAGCAGAGGAAGTAAGTTTAAAAAGTTGTGAATTATGGCATAAATTAAAATAATAGCGATAGATGCCCCGAATTACCATTATCTTTACAACCTTTTTATCCGGAGTAAAAACGGTTCTAATAGTGTCATTTTTATTTGAGCATTATACAGTATTTAATTTGATTCTTTATTTGTTTTTTTTTATTCTCAACAATCCAGTTGTTTTTGCCTAATTCATCATTTGCAACTTTTCAAAATGATGCAAATTTTTCAATCAATTGTACTCTAATACTGTAGTGGAGTCCAAAATCTGTCTATTTTTATTTTCTGCACAGCTGAAGACTTGCGTGCACCATTTTAAATGATTGTGTAACTTTTTGTTCTAAAAAGGCTAAAAAAAACTAAAGGAAAAATATCATCTTTGATTTTGTGTAACATTTATCAACTCTCATGCACCATGTAGAAGAACTTGGTTTTCAATCATTTTTTGGTTTTTTTTTTTAAAGCCATACATACATGGGTAAAGAGAGGGGGAAGGAAAAAATTATTTCTTGAGGAAGTAGAAGTGTTTGGTGCAAAAATCAGCAACGAATTACATCACTTAAAAAAAAACTAAATAAATAATGAATTTGGGCTAGGAACTTAGATATATTGGGTTTATTGCTTACCTCCTTTTTTTTTTCTTAGGTGTCAAATTCACAGTTCCTTCTCATGCTATTTAACCTAAGGTAATATACCATACATCAATTTCTTCTTTGTACACAAAAAAGTAGAGATTGTGGTATGCAATGATGCATCAGATAATACTAGAAATCTATCTACAGTATCTTTCTCTCTACCTATCTAATTTCTTCACATGTAGTAGGCCCAGGGCAGAAAGCAAAGTAGCCTACCCAGCTAACTTCCCCCTCCCCTTAGCATTTTTGAACAAGTTTTGATATTTCAGCCCACATAATACTGCTACATAGGGCCAAAGTAGTAGTGCAAAGTTACTTAAAATACAAATAATCAACCTTCAAAAATCTATTAATACTACATCTGACTGCTCACATCCTCAAAGGGCTCCTAGGAAATGGGTGCACCAGGCACATGCCTAGTTTGCCACCACTTAAAGCCAGCAACTGGCCACATGCATGGTAACTGTTCATGAATGTTCTTATGAATCAGTTTCTATGACTGTATTAATGGTATATATTTCATTCATCTGTTGCATTTATCCCTTTAGGCTATGTGCACACATTCGGAATTGCCGCAGAAATTTACGCGGCAATCCCGCAACTCCCGCCGCGGGTAAAATGCATGCGAATTCGCATGCGTTTTTCCCACGAAAAACATGCGTTTTGTAAGTGTTTTCACTTGCGGAATTCCAAGCGATTTCAAGCATCGCTTGGAAATGTGATTGACAGGTTGGTCAGGCTAGTGTGACCAACTTTTTACTATTGATGCTGCCTATGCAGCATCAATAGTAAAAGATAGGATGTTAAAAATAATAAAAAAATATATATAACTAAACATGAGGTTCTGTTGAGGTTTCATGTGGAATTGGTGCTGTATGGTGGCCATTGTTGCTGTGGTTTTGTGCTGGTGGGGTGGCACGTTCTGGATACACCGGGCCATCTGCCCTGCCAGTGCATTGCCGCTGTGGCTATGGTCAGCATGCGACTCCGCTCCGTTAGGGCAATAAGGACCCACTACGAGGTTTGCCATGACATGGCAGTGGGCTTCATACAGTCTGATCAGAAGGTTAAACTAAGAACCTCATGTTCAGTGTTATATATTTTTGCCAAGTGGCATTAGATCAATGTATGATTTTTGGAGGTGCTGTCCATTCTCTTTTTCAGCATATTGCATGATCTGTCCTTTTTTTCTATAGATGTGCACTCCTCCCATTTAGCACAGGTGATTTTGATTAGCAGGAGACTGCAAAGTAAGGGGTCTAGCCTATTTCTGCTCTCAGTGAAGAGCTTAAGTAAGATGAGTTTGTGTGCTCCTTTCGTTTGGGGTTGGTACTGTGTGGCGGCCATTGTTGCTGTGGTTATGTGCTGGTGGGGCAGCGTGGTCTGGAGTCATGGGGACTCAGTCTGGGGCGCTGTGAGACATTGGGCTGCCTGCCCTGTCGGTGCATGGCTGCTGTGGCAGTGGTTGACACGTGGCTCTGCTCCGTTGGGGCAAGAGGCACTTCTTTCACTTGATGATGGTGCTGTGTGGCGGCTGTTGTTGCTGTGGTTTTGTGCTGATGAGGCGGCGCGGTCTGGATGCATCCAGCCGTCCGCCCTGCCAGTGGATTGTCGCTGCGGCGGTGGTCGGCGCGCGGCTCCACTCCATTAGGGCAATAGGGCCCGCTACAAGGCTTGCCTTGACGTGGCAGTGGGCTTCATACAGTCAGATAAGAATGTTAGACTAGGAACCTCATGTTCAGTTATATATATTTTTGGCAAGCGGCATTAGATCAATGTATGATTTCTGGAGGTGCTGTCCATTCTCTTTTTCAGCAACTTTTACAAATCACTCAACCATCTGATCAATCATTCTATTCTCCTTCTTAGGGTATGTTTCCACGTAGCGAAAATGTTCAGGATTAGTTGAGGATTGAACGCTGCGTCCTGCCGTAGCATTTAATCCGCAGCAGCCAGATTTTCCTGCATAGTGGAGGGGATTTTATGAAATCTCGTCTCCACTATGCGTCTGATTACGTGGGTGACACACAGACTGCAGCATGTTGGTTTACATTGCAGAGACGCTCAGTAAACTGCCTACTCTATGGCTACCCTGCGGCGATTCCGGATGTGTTCAATGAGCACATCCAGAATCACCGCATGGACAGAAGGGGGCGGGACTTTGGGCGGAGCTGAGTTTCCGCTCCCTCCAAAGCGCTGCGTTAACAGTACGTGGAAACGTACCCTTATAGTCGCCCCTTCTTGTAATAGTAAGTTTAACTCCTCCCTTGCTACACTCAGAAACCCTGAGAATCTTATTAATGTTCCTTGCATGCCTTCTCCTAGCAAACCTTATAATAAAACATTGCAAAGTGCCCTGGATGAAACTGCGCCTCCTACATTTAGACAAACTTGGCACAGAAGGCGACAACCCTGACACAGGCAGCTAACACATGTTTTCCAACATCCAGCAGTGCTCCAGGTGCACCAAATGTCTGTAGAGAAAATCCAATGTGGCTGAAGATTTCATCCATTATAAGTTTATGCTTAAAACATACAACTCTGCTGGTCATCACCACCAACCTCAGCATCTACAACCTGGCCAATTATTTCAAAGAAAAAATTGGCCAGATCCAACAGGAAATCTTTTCCTAATCCCCTAACATCATGCATTTGTGACGGGGGCCAGGGGGGTAGTCGTGGCTGACCGTGGCAGATCTGGCACCCCCTGGCTCCTTGCCGCATTAACCCATGGTAGTCCACTCACTTGTAAGTCCATGACGAACTGCCGGGGCTCCTTCTCTCTCAGCATCACACAGTGATAGCCAGAGTCCAAGTTCATTTTCAGAAAAACAATTTTACTCTGCTCATCCAGTTCAGTCAAAGAAACAGTACAAGATTCTTCACAGAATATAACCATTCCGTTCCCTGTACTGTCCCTCACTCCTCCAGGAATATCACATTTCCGTACCGTATTCTGCGGTACTGCTGCTTCCTGACTGGTCAGAATAACCCGCTTCAGGAGTTCCCCACCCGCTTCCCTCTCCGAAGGTGAAGGTGAAGGATGGCTCTTCCACTCCTTTCCAGGCTGTAGGCTCGGACGTTAAGGATTGTTCCCACGAAGTTAGCTGCTACCATTCTTATGCTGCCCTATATTCCTCCACCACCGTGTGACTGTCAGCTCTTAGGCCCTGACTGGGTTCCCCCCGGACACGACTGTTCTGTCCTTGCTCCCGGCTCATACTCAATAACTCCAGGAAGCCCCCCCCAACTACTCTTTTTTAGCCCCTCCTAACTAACCTAATCCTTTTGGTCCAACTGATTCCCTTTTCTTTTCTACTGTGCTCCCCCTACTGGTCTAAATCCTACACTGTCCCTACATCTTAGCAACACATTAACATAGATACAAGGCAGTACACAATATATCAAAATTACACGACATATGGGATAAACCTGCTTTTACCAGGAACATATGCAAGGAGTGCATGGCATTAAACTAGCCCCCCGCACCCCTTACACATTGTCCTCCCTTCCACACTGCAAATAGCTTACTTTCGGTCTTTAAACTCATCACGGAATAAGAAGTGACCGTGCTCCTTGCGTCTTCTCACCTACTACCTGCACCAGTGACCCTATTCCCTCACACATTCTTCAATCTCTCTCATTGGCTGTCACCACTCACCTAAATAAAATATTTACTCTCTCTCTCGTATGGTATCTTTCCCTCCTCATTTAAGCACACTAGCATACATCCATTACATAAAAAACATCCCTAGACCAGAACCGTGCTGCTAACTACAGACCTCTTCCCTTCATCTCTAAACTCCTGGAACCCTTAGTATACACCATCTAATCCACTATCTCTAAGATAACTCTTTTTGAGCATTAACGATCTGTTTCTGCTCCTTTTACTTTACTGAAACTGCCCTTACTAAAGTCTCCAATATCTACTAACAGCTAAATCTAATGACTACTACTCTCTAATGATTCTCCTGGATCTCTCTGTAGCATTTGACACAGTGGATCACTAGCTTCCCATCACTATTCTCCATTTTATCAGCCTCAAAGATACTGTTCTCTCCTGGTTCTCCTCCTATCTCTCTGACCGTTCCTTCACTGTTTCAAAATCTTGCTGGCCCCTCTTACTCTCCTCTACCCCTTACTGTCAGGGTCCCTCAAGGATCAGTCTTAGGTCCCCTCCTTTTCTCTTTATACAGTTGTGGCCAAAAGTATTGACACCCCTGCAATTCTGTCAGATAATACTCAGTTTCTTCCTGAAAATGATTGCAAACACAAATTCTTTGGTATTATTATCTTCATTTAATTTGTCTTAAATGAAAAAACACAAAAAGAATTGTCCTAAAGCCAAATTGGATATAAATCCACACCAAACATAAAAAAGAGGATGGACAAAAGTATTGGCACTGTTCGAAAAATCATGTGATGCTTCTCTAATTTGTGTAATTAACAGCACCTGTAACTTACCTGTGGCACCTAACAGGTGTTGGCAATAACTAAATCAAACTTGCAGCCAGTTGACATGGATTAAAGTTGACTCAACCTCTGTCCTGTGTCCTTGTGTGTACCACATTGAGCATGGAGAAAAGAAAGAAGACCAAAGAACTGTCTGAGGACTTGAGAAACCAAATTGTGAGGAAGCATGAGCAATCTCAAGGCTACAAGTCCATCTCCAAAGACCAGAATGTTCCTGTGTCTACTGTACGCAGTGTCATCAAGAAGTTTAAAGCCCATGGCACTGTGGTTAACCTCCCTAGATGTGGACGGAAAAGAAAAATTGACAAGAGATTTCAACGCAAGATGCGGATGTTGGATAAAGAACCTCGACTAACATCCAAACAAGTTCAAGCTGCTCTGCAGTCCGAGGGTACAACAGTGTCAACCCGTACTATCCGTCGGCGTCTGAATGAAAAGGGACTGTATGGTAGGAGACCCAGGAAGACCCCACTTCTTACCCCGAAACATAAAAAAGCCAGGCTGGAGTTTGCCAAAACTTACCTGAAAAAGCCTAAAACGTTTTGGAAGAATGTTCTCTGGTCAGATGAGACAAAAGTAGAGCTTTTTGGGCAAAGGCATCAACATAGAGTTTACAGGAGAAAAAAAGAGGCATTCAAAGAAAAGAACACGGTCCCTAAAGTCAAACATGGCGGAGGTTCCCTGATGCTTTGGGGTTGCTTTGCTGCCTCTGGCACTGGACTGCTTGACCGTGTGCATGGCATTATGAAGTCTGAAGACTACCAACAAATTTTGCAGCATAACGTAGGGCCCAGTGTGAGAAAGCTGGGTCTCCCTCAGAGGTCATGGGTCTTTCAGCAGGACAATGACCCAAAACACACTTGAAAAAGCACTAGAAAATGGTTTGAGAGAAAGCACTAGAGACTTCTAAGGTGGCCAGCAAAGAGTCCAGACCTGAATCCCATAGAACACCTGTGGAGAGATCTAAAGATGGCAGTTTGGAGAAGGCACCCTTCAAATATCAGGGACCTGGAGCAGTTTGCCAAAGAAGAATGGTCTAAAATTCCAGCAGAGCATCATAAGAAACTCATTGATGGTTACCGGAAGCGAGCGGTTGGTCGCAGTTATTTTGGCTAAAGGTTGTGCAACCAAGTATTAGGCTGAGGGTGTCAATACTTTTGTCTGGCCCATTTTTGGAGTTTTGTGTGAAATGATCAATGTTTTGCTTTTTGCTTCATTCTCTTTTGTGTTTTTTCATTTAAGACAAATTAAATGAAGATAATAATGCCAAAGAATTTGTGTTTGCAATCATTTTCAGGAAGAAACTGAGTATTATCTGACAATATTGCAGGGGTGTCAATACTTTTGGCCACAACTGTATACTGCCCCTATTGGACAAACCATAAGTAGATTCTTTTCTTCCGTAACATCTCTATGGTGATGACACCAAATTATACACATCGGCTTCTGACATCACCCCTGCATTACTACAAAATACCAGTGATTGTTTTTTCGCTGTCTCTAACATTATGTCTTCCATCTATCGAAAACTGAATGTGTCAAAATCTGAACTCCTTGTGATTCCTCCCTCCACTAAGCTACCTATGCACGATATTGCCATTTCCATGTGCAGTTCTACCATTACTCTGCAGCAATATGCCCACTGTCTAGGGGTCATAGTTAAATCAGATTTTTTCATCCACCCCCAACATCCAATCAATTGCTCGCTCATGTCTCCTACACCTTAAAAAGATTTCTAGAATTCAACCTTTTCTTACCTTTGACTCTTACTGTTGCTCCTATTCATTATAGTCAGAACTATTGCAACTCTATACTAATTGGTCTCCTTTTTAAGGTGTGTGCACACACGTTCAGTAATTGGCAGCATTTTGGATGCAGCACATCCGCTGCGTCCAAAGTACTGCCGGCTATTGAACGCAGGTGAATCCACATGTGTTCATTGAACCTTGCAGATTCACTGCATCCAATGCATTGTACGGGTGAAATTTATCTTGCGGAGGCTCGTGTCTCCTCAAGATAAATAGACATGTCCATCTCCACGGGTGAGACACGGGCATCTGTGCACACATAGTGGGCATGGAATTTCTTGAAATCCCATCCACTATGCTGGAACATCTAGATGCTGCTGTTTCAATGCTGTGCAAGTACACAGCTTCCAACCGGCAGCGTGTACAATCCATCTACAATCCATCCTAAATGCTGCAGCCAGGATCATATTCCTTTCCAACGGCTTCACCAGTGCCTCTACCCTGTGCCAGTCATTGCACTGGCTGCCCTTCCACTACAGAGTCCAATATAAACTTATCACTCTCACCCACAAAGCGCTCCACGGTTCAGCACCATCCTACATCTTGTACCTTGTCTTGTCTACCACCATACACGTGCCCTCCCTTTTGCTAATGACTTAAAACTAACATCCTCAATAATCCGAACCTTTCACTCTCGTCTCCAATACTTCTCAAGTGCTGCGCCAGTTCTTTGGAATGCACAACCCAGGACAATTCAATTAATTCCCAATACCCACCTTTTAAGTGTGGCCTAAAAACACATATTTTTAGGTTGGCCTTCACCTCCCTTATCTAACTATCCCTGTTTTGCCAATACAAAATTTTCTTCAAAATCAGGACCCTCGTAGCCTCTTTTCACACACCGGCCATGCAATTAATAGACTTCTGTGTCCGTACTGGTGAACAGTTCATGCAGCATTATGTGAATACCCTATTTATTATATTGATGGTTGGACTGTACAATACAAGCACTTTTTACTATTTACCCTTCGTATCTCCCCTATTTCCTCATAGATTGTAAGTTTGCAAGCAGGGCCCTCACTCCTTTTGGTTTCTGTTGAGTTATGTGTTATTCTGTAATGTTTTTATTATTTGTACAAGTCAGGTCTAAAATATAAAGTGATGCGGAATATGTTGGAGCTATATAAGTAAAAATGCTTATTATTATTATTATTATCATGACTATTTCAGATGCTATTGATTGACCTACAACATCAGAACTATACATCACTGGAAAACTTTTTGCTTCTTACTTTTTCTGACGGTTGGTTCTTTGTCAGCATTTTATTTTTTGTCATTTATTGCACGATCCTTATTGGAAATCTCTGCATTTTCACCATCATTAGACTTGAGAGCCATCTTCACACTCCCATGTACTTTTTCCTAAGTAATCTCTCCTTGCTGGACATTTTCTATTCCTCGTCCACACTACCATTGGTGTTATTTAACTGCTTAACTGGCAACAGAAAAATTTCCTTTCGAAAATGTATTCTTCAGTTATATTTATTTGTATCACTCGGAGGGGCAGAGTGTATATTGCTGGCCATAATGGCGTATGACCGTTTTGTTGCAATATGCAACCCGTTCCATTATCCAGTGGTGATGAGTAATAGACTTTGTGCTAGTCTCGCCGCAGCATCATGGTTAAGTGGGTTCCTCAACTCTATTCTTCACACAGTCATGACGGCCAACCTCTCATTTTGTAAATCGCAGCAGATCATCAACCATTTCTACTGCGATGTACCTCCAATCATACAGGCGTCCTGTAATCCCACCAAAACCAGTAAAATTTTGTTGTATATTGTCAGTGTATTTTTAGGTTTTACCCCTTTTCTCTACATTGTCATCTCTTACATACACATCATCTCCACCATAATGAAGATAAAGTCTTCTGAAGGACGATGGAAGGCATTTTCAACCTGTTCGTCCCACCTTATTGTGGTGACCATGTTCTATGGGACAGCTAACTTCAACTATATAGGTCCTTCAGGATACTCTTTTGAGATGGAGCATTTAGCCTCTTTCTTATACAGCCTTTTGACTCCTCTTGTAAATCCAATTATCTACTGCTTTAGGAACAAAGACGTGAAGGGGGCCTTGCAGAAACATCTCAGGCGTTGTCACTTTAAGATATATAGATAATTGATTTTGTACTGACATACTCTCATGGATTATTTATTAATTGTCACTTATCGACACCCATGTTGAGGGAAATCACAATAAAATCTAATTAACCCTTTCGCGCCTGAGCCTGTTTTTGCCTTCGTGACCAGGCCAATTTTTTCAATTCTGACCAGTGTCACTTTATGAGGCCATAACTCTAGAATGCTTCAACGGATCCTGCTGATTCTGACATTGTTTTCTCATGACATATTGTACTTCAGGATAGTGGTAAAATTTCTTAGATATGAACTGCGCTTATATGTTAAAAAAATCGAAATTTGGCAAAAATTTTGAAAATTTTGCAATTTTCAAACTTTTAATTTTTATGCCCTTAAATCAGAGAGTGATATTGCACAAAATACTTAATAAATAACATTTCCCACATGTCTACTTTACATCTGCACAATTTTGGAAACATAATTATTTTTTTTTAGGAAGTTATAAGGGTTAAAAGTTGACCAGCGATTTCTCATTTTTACAACAAAATTTACAACACCATTTTTTTTAGGGACCACCTCACATTTGAAGTGAGTTTGGGGGGTCAATATGACAGAAAATACCCAAAAGTGACACCATTCTAAAAACTGCACCTCTCAATGTACTCAAAACCACATTCAAGAAGTTTATTAACCCTTCAGGTGTTTTACATGAATGAATGGAATGTGGAAGGAAAAAATAAACATTTAACTTTTTTTCACAAACATTTTACTTCAGAACCATTTTTTTTATTTTCACAAGTGTAAAAACAGAAAATGAACCACAAAATTTTTTGTGCAATTTCTCCCAAATACGCCGATACCCCGTATGTGGGGCTAAACCACTGTTTGAGCACACGGCAGAGCTCAGAAAGGAAGGAGTGCCGTTTGACTTTTTCAATGCAGAATTGGCTGGAATTGAGATAGGACGCCATGTCGCATTTGGAGAGCCCCTAATGTGCCTAAACAGTGGAAACCCCCACAAGTGACCCCATTTTGGAAACTAGACCCCTTAAAGAACTTATCTAGATGTGTCGTGAGCACTTTGAACCCCCAAGTGCTTCACAGAAGTTTATAACGTAGAGCCATGAAAATAAAAAATCATTTTTGTTCCACAAACATGATCTTTTAGCCCCCAATTTTTATTTTCACAAGGGTAACAGGAGAAATTGGACCCCAAAAGTTGTTGTCCAATTTGTCCTGAGTACGCTGGTACCCTACATGTGGGGGGGGACCACTGTTTGGGCACACGGTGGGGCTCGGAAGGGAAGTAGTGACGTTCTGGAATGCAGACTTTGATGGAATGGTCTGCGGGCGTCATATTGCATTTACAGAGCCCCTGATGTACCTAAACAGTGGAAACCCCCAATTCAAATTCCAACCCTAACCCCAACACACCCCTAACTCTAGCCCTAACCCTAGCCCTAACCCTAGCCCTAACCCTAGCCCTAACCCTAACGCTAGCCCTAACCCTAACCCTAGCCCTAGCCCTAACCCTAGCCCTAACCCTAGCCCTAACCCTAGCTCTAACCCTAGCCCTAACCCTAGCCCTAACCCTAACCCTAACCCTAGCCCTAACCCTAGCCCTATCCCTAACCCTAGACCTAGCCCCTAGCCTGCCTACCTGCTTTTTTTTTCTTTACTTTTTTTTTATTTTTGTGTTTTTTATTTTTTGTATTTTTGACTCATAGTAACGCCACTTCTCCTCTGATCTCACACTGGCAGATGATCAGAGGAGAAGCAGCGTTACTATGTGACAAGATCGCTGCCCGGCACATAGTAATGCCACTTCTCCTCTGATCTCACACTGACAGATGAGCAGAGGTGAAGCAGCGTTACTGTGTGACAAGATCGCTGCCTGACACAGCTGTGCCAGGCAGCGATCAGCTGTGCCAGGCAGCGATCTAGTCACACTGTAACGCTGCTTCACCTCTGCTCATCTGTCAGCATGAGCTCAGAGGAGAAGTCACGTTATAATGAGGGAGATCGCCGGGAAACAAGCAGCTTTCCCAGCGAGCTCTCTCATTGGCTGCTGTGACGCGACGTCATCAGGACCTGAACCAATCAGGTCTCGATGACGTCGGGGGTCCCAGCATGCATTGTGCACCGGGATCCCCGCGTTATAAGGTATGAGGGGGTCCCGGGGGGCACAAAACCGCCGACAGTAGATAAACGTCGGCGCTGCACAAAGCCCAGCAAGCGCCAACGTTTATCTACTGTGGGCGGTCGCGAAGAGGTTAAAGTATGGCCCCTGAATACATTGTGCTGCGTTTTATATATTTTTAGATGTTAGCGATTCAACCAACCTCCTTTGTTGACCATTGGTTCATACAAAAGCATAGCCAAAGAAGGTGCATAGATTTAATTTTTTGTGTGAGGGCTTCCAAAAGCCACATAAGAAAACACTTGTATTAAGAAAGGTGCATACAATAGGCACCAAACAGCCATAGCAGGTGCACGAAAATCTGTCCTGTCTCAACTTGGATTCACTTGAAGAAAAAGTAGAAATATTCCAGCTCCTTGGTTAAAATTCATAATTTATTGAACTGTTTGGAGCTTCAAGTTATGTCTGTGTAAGCAGGTTTCGGGATGCAGTGACAGACAGGAGGCAGAGCAAGGGTTAATAAACGTACCAGTTTACTTAAACAGAGTATTAAGCAGGGAGATTAATGGTTAAAGAATAGGTAGAAGAAACAACAATTTACCACAGGAGGAGAATAAAGAGCCAAAAGGTGTCTAAAGATAAAAGTCAAATTTTTATTTTATAAATAGTCATAACATATATTTCAATAACAATATGCAAATCCCAGTGATAACGCAGAAGAGGAAAACTATCCCTGGGTGCCACGTTGCTTTGTAAGTGAATTAGAAGCATGACACATAATTGATAGAAGTCAAATGAGCCAAAGCAATAAGTGTTAAATCCAATGAGGTGACAAAAAACATGGCGCTGAACGCACCAAACGTTTGGTAGTAATAAGTAAAGACAGGCTCAGTATGCGATAAAACAGATTGTCAAGCTTACCAAAAGAAAGCAGCGGGCACCAGTAGCAGGATGTGAGGCTCCCCGACGCGCATTTCGCAGCCACAAAGAGCCGCTTCCTCAAGGGGAAGTGAAACAACAGATGTTTTTCTTGCCCGATCATACCCAGTTTTCACGCACCTGCGACTATAGCCGTGTGCGTGAAATCGGTCTTTAAGATCCGAAGCCTGTGCCTCGAATCTGGTGTCTGTGGAGCAGATTCGCCTCATCCTAAGGAATTGTCCGACCAGGACGGCCCTAATGGTGGCTGGATCATGTGCTGAGGATTCATGTAACAGCGAATTAACTGAGGTTGGTTTCCTGAAGACATCCGTCTGGATACGTCGATCAGTGTCGACCTCCAGACGGACGTCCAGGAAATCAACCGTAGAGTTATGAAAAGTGTATGTAAGTCGTATATTAAAATTATTATCATTAAGCACCCTCATGAAATTCTCAAGCTGGTGAGCCCCCAATCTCTTCAGGAAACCAACCTCAGTTAATTTGCTGTTACATGCGTCCTCAGCACATGATCCAGCCACCATTAGGGCCGCAGATGCCTGAAAACTGAGTATGATCGGGCAAGAAAAACATCTCGTAGCCACCTGTTGAACTCTACAAAAAAACGTACTGGTGTGAACTTTGAAGGCCCTATAAGGTTTATTTCCACCTTTAACCACGAGTGGGAAAATATGCGTGACGTTCTTAAAAAACACTGGCCCATCTTGGAAGCTGACCCAGCCTTGGGGTCTGTTCTGGGATGTTTTCCCAGTATGACATCAAGGAGATCCAAAACCTTGGGGATCTTCTATTAAGAAGCCATTATATTCCGGCCCCCAGTACTTATCTGGGTTTTTACACCCCACAGGTCGGCTCGTTCCCATGTGGTCACTGTCTGGCGTGCGCCAATGTCTTGCGCTGCTCCACGTTCTCCTCCGCGGACGGCTCTAGAAATTTTTTCATCAGACAACGCATTTCTTGTGGGAGTACTAATGTTATATATTATGCCACCTGTTCATGCCCGAAGATTTACGTAGGTCTTACTACTAGGGAGCTCCTGGTGAGGGTTCGGGAGCATGTGCGGGACATTGGTGCAGCCAGAACTGTGACCGACATCAGAGATCTGAAAGCGATCCCACGACACTTCAAGGTCCACCACAACTGTGACGCCAAGTCATTTAGTGTCATGGGGATTGATGTTCTCCACCTCGGGATTAGAGGTGGTGACAATAAGAAACTCCTTGCCCAAATTGAACCAAGGTGGATTTTGCTTCTTGACACAGTCACACCTAATGGTCTAAACGAGTCATTAAGTTTTGCCCCATTTCTCTAAAATTCTTCATCAATCCTTGTGGCGTCCTTTTTCTCCCTCCTGCTATTCCCACCCACACCACTCTATTCCTGAATGGAGGATGTGTGTGTTTTTAACTTTTTTAACATGTTTTGATTTTTATGTTATTTCTGTTTTATTTTACCAGTGATTTTGTTCATTCCATCATTTCTACTCATCTTGATCCGGTGGGATTCTGACACCAACCATTCGGATGGAAGGGATTTTGGATTTTCCATCATGGAGGATACAGACAGCCTATTTTCTTCTGTGGAAATATTTATTTACGTGTTTTTACCTCTTCTACTAAAGATGCTTTCGATATGACACATTGTCTTTTTATTGGAGTTATCTAATTTATATATAGGGTGTTTTTCCACAATATATTGTCGCTGTATATCTGCTCTATCCCAACATGAGCCCAATTATATATTTTATATCTTCTTTTTTCCTCCCCTCCCTCCCTTCCCTATATACATCTCTTGACGATATGGTTTTTCATCAATTGGTGGTGACAGTGCACATGGCGGTGCTTCCTTTGGGCTCCTGTCTGCGTCAGGGTGTCTTTACTTTGCACGCGCCGCACACATGGTTAATCCCTGTGGCGGCTCCCGTGCATGTGATGCCTTTGATGCACACGGGGCTTCCTCGGCGCACCGCGCATGCGCGGCTTTGCTCACTGCTATTGGGCATATACGATCATGTGACCCAGTTCACCGGGTTATTTCAGGGCCCTGCCCGATCTGTTGTTTTACTTCCCCTTGAGGAAGCGGCTCTTTGTGGCTGCAAAACGCACGTCGGGGAGCCTCACATCCTCCTACTGGTGCCTGCTGCTTTCTTTTGGTAAGCTTGACAATCTGTGTTATCTCATACTGAGCCTGTCTTTACTTATTACTACCAAACGTTTGGTGCGTTCAGCGCCATGTTTTTTGTCACCTCATTGGATTTAACACTTATTGCTTTGGCTCATTTGACTTCTATCAATTATGTGTCATGCTTCTAATTCACTTACAAAGCAATGTGGCACCCAGGGATAGTTTTCCTCTTCTGCTTTATCACTGGGATTTGCATATTGTTATTGAAATATATGTTATGACTATTTATAAAATAAAAATTTGACTTTTATCTTTAGACGCCTTTTGGCTCTTTATTCTCCTCCTGTGGTAAAGGATATCTTTGAGCTGGTGCATTCCTCTTTCCTTTATGGACAGCTATTATGACCTAAGCTGTCCAACTATGTCTTGGGAATTTTGTGTGTTAAGAAGAAACAACAAGTACAAAATACTAGCAGTCCAGTGATTAAACTTATCGTGTTCTTAATGCTCCTCCACCGCATATGATCCTGCAGGGGTTGTAGCACCGGCAACGGCCGGGAGGAGGTCCACAGAGCGGGTCCTTGGAACAATGATCAGTCTTCTGGCGGCAACGGTTGGTCTCTGGTACCTTCCGCTGAGCCCCTAGTCCATCAACTTGTGCAGCCAGAGCAAACCAGGCAGCAGCACTCTCAGGGTGGAACATGGGCTGGCGTCCAGTAAATGGCAGGGTAGGCCATGAACGAATGTCTGATAATCGGCCGTCTCTCCTCCGCACGTGTGCAGTACTCACAGTCTCTGGGTGCACGACACCTCTCTCTTTCTTGACCCTGATGGTCGCGACGGGAGCTGACAGCCGCAGCATCGGTGCTCAGCAGGAGGAGCACACTGCTCACCCTGCTGCACGCTGCCTGTTCACGCCAAACTCCCTGTCACAGTGTGCGTTTTTTCTTTTATATCGCCCCTCCTACCCGGGTCATGAGGTTGGTCCGGTCACTCATTCTTTCCCCCAGGCAACATGGGGGGCAGCCTCAACAATTCCGGACCAGGCTCGGTACAGATACCCGCAGCTCGGTCTTCCTCCTTACATCTGTAAGCTTAAGCTCTGACCCCAACACAAATTTGTTTTTGATTATTCCATACTGCCTTGGTTTATATTTTCAAACCATATCTTGCTTAGTATCTGAAATATTCCCAGATAGCCTCTGTAAAGGTCCATATAGACAAGTTGATAATCATTCAATTTTAAAAGGTTAAAGAGGACCTTTCATGAGTTTGAGCATATTACACTGGCCACATCATGGAATAGTGGCTGCAGAACTAAGTAAAACATAGTTTTAATTTTGTAATTTCTCCTATATCTTACAAAAATATTTACCTGTAAGTTTATTTTAAAATTCAGGGTAAGTCGAAGAATGCATTACCTGAGATTTTTGACTGAGGGAGAGTATTTCTTCCCCTGTATGATGTTGGCCAGTCATAAGCAGACAGCAACATACAAGAGAAAAAAAGCACATCCCCACAATAGCTTTGAACAGGTGTCACGGTGTTACCGCAACAGAGATGAGCCAGAAGATCGCAGCGTCTGATTGCTCCTACTCCTGAGCTGAAAAGAAGCTCTTCAACTTCTTTTTAAATGGTGTTAATTTCTTTTGGTAGTACAGGGGTTAATAGGCTATGTTGGAAGCTCTGGGAGTCTGAGCTCTCAACTGAGCATGGTTAGCCAATTCTATCCACTATATAATCTGGGTACTGACTGAAACACATTGTCAGAGATAGCTTATGTTGCATTGCTTGGAGGAGAGTTGCTAGGAGGTTATATGAGAAGGAGTTTGGTGTTATGTCTTATCTGTGACTGTTGCTTCGGTTTGTAAGTGTAATGATTCTCTTTCCTCCTCTTACTTTGTTTTTTCCCCATCCTCTGCTCCCGGGCACATTCCTCTGTTATATGTAAGTGAATATTTGTATGCCTGGTATTTTCAGTTGCCCTTGTTCATATTGCATTGTTTGCCTGGTTGGTGTACTGTGGTGCACTGTTGCTCCCCTCTTCCCTAGGTGGGGGAATGGAAGAGATGGAGGGCGGATACAGGAGATAAGGCAAGGTTGGTAGCCCTGGCATTTTCACCTTCAGAAGTAACCTGGGGAATACAGCTAGCTAGGGTGACCCCTAGTGTTAGCTACAGGGTAGGAGCCCCTGGTCTTGAGTCACCTGCCAACCGAGTCCTGACAACAGTCTTTCTGCTGTGTCAACATATATTAAAAGACAGTCTGATTCTACTCATTGATTTCACTCCAAAGCTGTGTGTGATTGATGGTACACAGCCCCACAGATGCATGTATGAGGGGTATCCCTTGAAGATAAATCAAATCATTTTATTCTTAGGGGCGCATCCAGTCTAAGTAATATTTTATTTATGTATGTATTTGTTGTGGTTGTTCATATAGCGCATTCACTGACTGAGGTGAACTAACACAATGAAATATAGCTGTAAAGAATATTAACTGACCTGGAGGACTGTACCTGAGAATTAGGAGAGGAGGGAGGAAACATCATCGTGGACAAAAGAGAAAAACGTCAGAAGTGGAGGACCAATCATTAAGACCAACAATGGTCAAGAAAAAGGATTAGACCTTGTTGTAAATCTTTCATCTAAAGTTTTATCCAATGATGAAATTTGTGTATTGTCTAGAGGTCTTTCATATAGCCCCAGTAGTCAAGTGAATTGGTTTAGGTTGGAAACTGAACTTTTCATGTTTTTTTAGACAGATAAAACTAAAACATTGGTGTTTCAATCTTGCTACTGAAGTAATTCATGTGGACAATTCTGATAATATGTTGAAATTACAAGATTTTATGTTATCAAACAAAAGTGAATTTATACCAGCTGATAATGTCCCTGCAAATGAAACATACACTACCGTTCAAAAGTTTTGGGTCACCTTGAAATGTCCTTATTTTTGAAAGAAAAGCACAGTTTTTTCCAATTAAGTTAACATTAAATGATTCAGAAATACACTCTATACATTGTTAATGTGGTAATTCTGTTCTAGCTGCAAATGTCTGGTTTGTAATGAAATATCTTCATAGGTGTATAGAGGCCCAGTTCCAACAACCATCACTCCAGTGTTCTTATGGTTCTTTATGTTTGTCAACTGTGTAAGAAGGCTAATGAAAACAGGTTGGCTGATTAGATAAGCTATAAATGTGACTTTCCTTTGAGCTAGTTGATTATCTGGAGCATTACATTTGTTGGTTCCATTAAACTCTCAAAATGGCCAGAAAAAAAGAACTTTCATGTGAAACTCCACAGTCTATTCTTGTTCTTAGAAATAAGGGCTATTCCATGTGATAAATTGCCAAGAAACTGAAGATTTCCTACAGCGGTGTGTACTACTCCCTTCAGAGGAGAACACAAACAGGCTCTAACCAGACATAGAAAATGTTAAAAAACGACAAGACCTTAAAAAATTGGGAAACCACAAAGTGGCACCACTACCCACAAGAAACCATAGGGAGGTTGCACATAACATAAACATCTAGTAATTGCTATATGTGTATTCGTATAAAAAAAAAACCATAACAACATGGTATAACTATATAGACATCATCACCCACGGGAGGTAATACCTGTTTGCACCTGTTTTGTTTCTTTGTGAACCTAGCTATATGCTGTCTATATAGTTATACCATGTTGTTATAATTTTATTTGATACGAATACACTTATAGCAATTATTAGATGTTTATGGTATGTACAACCTCCCTATGGTTTTTTGTGGGTAGTGGTGCCACTTTGTGGTTTCCCACTTTTTTAAGGTTTTGTCGTTTTTTAACATTTTCTTTGTGTGTTTAACTAAATAGAGTTTACATGTTCCTTTTTTGTAACTCTGGTTTCTGTGTACATTTTTTCTCGGATAATGTTGTATTGTACGAAACCGATTAATATGTCCATAACTACATTTGGCACTATAAGACTTTCCGATGTGTTTGGTGAAGTGCCTTAAATTTATGATTACAACCTATCTGAGGCTCTAACCAGAGTAGAGAGAGAAGTGGAAGGCCCCGCTGCACAACTGAGCAACAAGACAAGTACATTAGAGTCTGTAGTTTGAGAAATCGACGCCTCACAGCCAGGTCCTCAACTGGCAGCTTCATTAAATAGTACACGCAAAACACCAGTGTCAACGTCTACAGTGAAGAGGAAACTCCGGGATGCTGGCCTTCAGGGCAGAGTGGCAAAAAAAGCCATATCTGAGACTGGCTAATAAAAGGAAAAGATTAATGTGGGCAAAAGAACACAGACATTGGACAGAGGAAGATTGGTAAAAAGTGTTATGGACAGATGAATCCAAGTTTGAGGTGTTTGGATCACACAGAAGAACATTTGTGAGATGCAGAACAACTGAAAAGATGCTGGAAGAGTGCCTGGCGCCATCTGTCAAGCATGGTGGAGGTAATGTGATGATCTGGGGTTGTTTGGTGCTGGTAAAGTGGGAGATTTGTACAAGGTAAAAAGGTAAAAGGGATTTTTAATAAGGAAGGCTATCACTTCATTTTGCAATGCCATGCCATTCCCTGTGGTCAGCGCTTGATTGGAGCCAATTTCATCCTACAACAGGACAATGACTCAAATTATGCAAGAACTATTTAGGGAAGAAAGCAGGTAACTAGTATTCTGTCTGTAATGGAGTGGCCAGCGCAATCACCAGATCTCAACCCCATTGAGCTGTTGTGGGAGCAGCTTGACCGTATGGTACGCAAAAAGTGCCCATCAAGCCAAACCAACTTGTGGGAGGGGCTTCTGGAAGCATGGGGTGAAATTTCTCCAGGTTACCTCAGAAAATTAACTGCTAGAATGCCAAAGGTCTGCAATGCTGGAATTGCTGCAAAGGGAGCTTTCTTTGACGAAAGCAAAGTTTGAAAAAGAAAATTATTATTTCAAACAAAAATCTTTTTTTTTTTAACCTTGTCAATGTCTGGACTAGATTTTCAATTCATTTGGCAACTCATTTGATTATTAAATGTATGAGTATTCATGGAAAACACAAATTTGTCTGGGTGACCCCAAACTTTTCAACGGTAGTGTACATTATGGCAGTAAGTAAAGATATAGATGAATTGATATTAAATTACAGAGCTGATCAGTACAAATGTCCTTATATCAGTAGTGCCGAATAAAGAGCATTGGAGGGGTTGGCCTGTGACGACCTCACCATCAAGTCGCCTGATAAAGGTGGTGCTGTCATCGTCATGGATACTAAAGACTATTTGGCAGAGATTAAACGCCAGTTATCAGATGTTGAAGTATATAAAAAAATTAATGGTGATCCTAAATTTCAAATTGTAGAAAAGTTCAGAAAAATCTTAGGTGATGCTTTTTCCAACAGGTTAATTGATGAGAACCTCCACAAATATTTGATAGTAGAGAATCCGGTTACCCCAATGTTATATGTCTTGCCAAAAATACATAAGTCTTTGAAGAACCCTCCTGGGCAACCTATTGTGTCGGGGAGTGGGTCTATTTTCAGTCATATTGGTGTCTTTTTAGACAAAATATTAAGCCCTTTAACAAAACAAGCTAGATCTTATATTCAAGACACTACTGATTTTTTGTATAAATTGGAGAAAGTAGAACTGAAAGAGAGTTATTTTAGCGTCTTTTGACATAGTGTCATTATATACCTCTACAAATCATAATTTGGGTCTTACTTCGGTACATAAGGTACTATCAGGTACAAACTATTCATCTGATTTGATTGAATTCATATTGAACCTTTTGGTGTTGTTATTATGTAATAACTATTTTTTCTTTAGTGATGAGGTTTTTATGCAAATGAGAGGGACAGCCATGAGTGCCAAATATGGCATCATCATATGCTAATCTGGTCATGGCTACCATGGAGGAGGACCTTATCTATGTGTCCCACCACTTCAATCATGCTCTTGAGTGGTGGAGATACATAGATAATGTCCTCCTTCTAGTAACAGGTTCAATTAAATTTACTCTTGTGTATTCGGAAACAGAAATGCAATTCTTGGATGTGTTGATTAAGAATTGAACTAATGGTTTTAGTACTGAGATTTTTGTAAAACCTACGGATAGAAATAATTTACTTTGCTATGATAGTCATCATCCAAGGAGAATGCCATTCCATTCAGTCAATTTTACGTGTCAGAAGGATTGTAAGTGAGCCTAGTATTTTAGATACATCTTTGAATAATATTGTAAAAAAGTTTGAACAGAGGAAATATCCTACTAGATTAATGAAGAAATGGAAATGTAAGGTGAAGGATATGGAACAGAGTGATCTTCTTGGTAAAAGAAGCTCTAATAAAAATTCTATACCAAGAATACCATTTGTTACTTCATATTGTGAAGAATCCAAATTGATTACTGGTATTATTAAAAGACATTGGCCGAAGCTTGGCAAATGTCATCCTGAAATAAAATAATTCGGTCTTTCTCCATTGGTTTCTAATAAACGTGCCACAAACATAAAAGATAAAGTAGTGCATTCTGATGTAGGTACACGGAAGAAAAAAGTCAGATGACCTTGACGGGTAGATCTAGAGTTGGTTGCTTCCCCTGTCTAAATTGCATAAATTGTTTCCATATGGAAAAGGGAAACGTTTTTCAACATCCACATATGCAAAATGTCTTTAAAATTAATCATTTTTTAACTTGTTCTTCAGAATTTGTGACATATCTTTTATATTGCCCATGCAATTTGTATTATGTAGGGGAAAATACATGTGAATTGAAGGTTAAATTAAATCAACATACAGTAGGTATACGATAAGCAAAAGGAGGCAAGATTTACCGGTGCCAAAACATTTTGTTGACCTTGGACATTCAGAAAAGGAATTAAAATTTAGAATTATTGATCATATACAGTACCTCCCTTGAGGAGAGGGTGTTATCATATTAAATTACTTATGATTAGAGAATTAGAATGGATTAAGAAGCTCAATACGTTGAAGCCTTTTGGCATGAATGTTGATTATAAATTACATATTACATTGTGAGATATTGTGGTTTGCCATTTAATTGTTTTAGGTTTTCTTTTTTTTTGCTTTTTTCTGGCATAATCATGAGGTATAATTATTTTTTCTTTTTTTCTTTTGTAGATCATATAGCGGCTAATGATCGAGTCTGAACATATGACTCTCCCATTCATTATTATTTTCTGTCATTATATGTGAAAAGTATGATTAAATTTGGAATAAATGACAATATGAGCATCTATTTATTAGACTTGTTGATTATCATCTAGTTAAATTGTTTGTTATTTTGATCGTTGTGCTATATGTGTTTGGGTAGATAGTGTTTGGCGTGATAGGGAACTTGTGTTCTTATACAGTGGGGGTTGAGGATTGTGCCCTTGGTGGGGTGCATAACTCCCTTTGCTGTTAGGTCTATGGGTTTATATATCTACATAGAGACACCGGAGTATAACACCCAAGGTAATCAATATTCAAAAATAAAGATTGTAGTAAAAAAGTATAATCTTTATTGATACAAATAGATAAAAAGTTTTTTTTTATATGTAAAGATACAACAGTATAGTCAGGTATCAGAAATGACACAAAAAGGGAAAGACAACAGCATACAAAATATTGAATGCAATGGTCTATAAACAAAGTTGAGCCAAACCCTACACTGAGGGGTTTCTACGGAAGCTTTTCAGGAGGGAGATTATACCATGCATCTACAACTCTTCTGTTTTTCGCCACGTCTGTTTTTCCCTTACTTGGGCCAGCAGTTAAGATGGTCGCTGCGGTGCGCGCATGCGCGGTGGTTCTCGTGTTTCTATGGGCGTTCCGGAAGGCGTCATGTGGGCCTGGGGCGGGACAGTGACGCCAGGAGAACACTGATTCTCCTTGTCCCTCCCACAGGCTTTGACGGCCGGACGTGCCGCGCCAATGACCGGGATCCGCCTCCCATGCACCTCTGTATGCAGCGGCGCTAACTGGCATCAGCTGTGCCCTGTATATTTAAACCCCGCATATGAAGCAGTAACACACAAGCCCCTCGATGAACCCCAGCGCAAAACGTGCGTTGGGGCTTGGGACCAGACATACATCAGATGTACACCCCACATGGGTAAGCACGGTTTACTTGGGTACCATTTCCCTATATAATTTCTTTGCACAATAGCACCTTACTTTTGGCCTATGTATGGCTCTCTATGGGTTATGTGAGGGACTTTATCCTATCAACCCTAGTGACAGTTGGGAAAATTTTATGGCGCAACTTTTTGCGTCTGCTATATCAGTGTAGGGTTTGGCTCAACTTTGTTTATAGACCATTGCATTCAATGTTATGTATGTTGTTGTCTTTCCCTTTTTGTGTCATTTCTGATACCTGACTATACTGTTGTATCTTTACATATGAAAAAAACTTTTTATTTATTTGTATCAATAAAGATTATACTTTTTTACTACAATCTTTATTTTTGAATATTGATTACCTTGGGCGTTATACTCCGGTGTCTCTATGTAGGTATATATTGTTAATTGGGAGTTGTCCTAGTACCATGTTTTTTGAACTTTTTTCCTGATGAGGTAATGTACTGAAGTTCTTAATAATGTTGGATTGTGTTAAACTAGGTCTATGGGTTGCCTACCTCAACACATGGGGGGTGTTCCCATGACCAAAGGACTGGTGCCCTAGCCTTTTGTCTCCCAAAAGCTATAAGCTATTTCACAAGACACAAGTTCTGATTATTTACATAAGATTATCTACTGTGGGTATTTTGTTCCACATTTAACCACTTAATGACCGCCAATACGTCTTTTAACTGACCTGAGATATAAAAGAATAGCATCCCCATACAGGTGACAATCCAGCAGCTGTTGACTGTACACTATAGCTGACAACTTCCTGTATCAGCCACGGTCATTGTTGGCATCGTCCATATCTGTTTAACCCCTTAGATACTGCTGTCAATAATGACTATATCATATAAATGGTTAAAAGAGTGTGGGGGCTTCCTCTTTATCCCCATCAGCACCTTGAGATCATGATTGCATAGTTCTGATGTTTCCCATGGCAGTTCATGGCCAAATAACGGCCTTAGAGTCTCCCGGCTATAGTGGCCTGTTCAGAAGTTACTGACATTTTGGTCGTAAAAATACACTTTTTCATTCCTATCATGCCACTTTGTACTAATTCCTGAAAAGCACCTGAAGGGTTAATAAACTACCTGACAGCAGTTTTCAGAATATCAGGGGGTGTTGTTTTTAAAATGGTATCACTTTTGGGGGTTTTCCTATATGTAGGACCCTCAAAGTCAATGCAAACCTGGATAGGTCCCTAAAAAAAATAATTTTGTAAATTTCCATGCAAAAATGAAAAATTACTGCTACATTTTAAAACCTCCTAAAATGCTAACAAAATAATATAACAGTTTACAAATGGTGCTGATGTAAAGCAGGCATGTGATAAATGTTATTTATTACTGTTTATGACTATCTGAATTATTAAAGGGATAATCATTCAAAGTTTGAAAATTGTAAATTTTTTTACATTTTTGTCAAATTTCTGATATTTTTTATAAACAAACACAAAACATATCAATCTAAATTTACTATTATCATAAAGTATAATGTGTAACAAAAAAAAATCGCAAAATCACTGGAATTTGTTGAGGCATTCCAGAGTTATTACCACATAAAGTGACACTGGTCAGATTTTTAAAATGGCTAGGGGGTTAAAATGGCGCTGTCTGTCTGTTTGGCTCTATTGAGCAGACGCATTAAGAGTGCATTGTACTGTCAAACTTCCGGTGAATACACAGTGAATAGACGTCATTTGGGTGCTTGCAAACTGGTTTATCCATTTCCAAGATGGCGCCGATGACTTGCAATACAGGACTGCGTATGAGCGGTAATTACTGCGATGTTTACTTCACTATGCTTCCGGTATTGCGCATTGAGTTAGTTGGGACACCGAGATACAGTGTGCTTTAATACATATGAATGGGGTGAGCCATATTTAGTATTTATAATTTACAGCTGTCCTTGATCATTAATTTTGCCTTGATTATATGTTATACCAATATATAGATGTAATTTTATATCAATTTTATATTAATATACACATTTGCACATTATATTACTTATGCACTTTATTACTATGTCTTACATTATGTGAAATGTTGGGGCATATTCTATATATTTAATGATTATTGTTAAATACTTGAATAATTGTATGGCTTTAAATATCATGCACTTGCATTATTGTATTGCTTGTAATAGGTCCACATTCCTTTGTGACTGAAACATCGCCAGATGGGCAATTAAATTGCACTTGAATTGATTCCAACATGATGTGCTGCTTTCATCTTTTTGGACATGTAAAGAATATTGGTGTCACGGTCCATTTTTGGAGCCTTAGCAGAATGTGGATTCTTATAGAAACCTTTTTCCTTTTTCCCCCGGTGGCCGCTGGGGTTTACTACAACTGTAGTTGTTTTGTTGCTGGTTTTGCCCCCAGTGGCAGCTGGGGTTACTACACGTTTAACCAACAGGTGATGACTACTCCCCCCTCCTTCCTATAAAAGGTCGTCATGTGCAGTAAATCACTGTTGGTAATATTGTTCATTTGTTATCCAACCGTGGTGAAGACTGGACCTACCTGGTGGAGAGGGGGTTCAGCTTATCTGGAGCAGCGGAGTTGCTGCTGGATGCTGATCGGATCCTTACTCTGGTGCTTGGAGCATTTGCAGCAGAACAAAGCTAAGTTTTGGGTTTTAGTTGCTTTAACCCCACGGTGTCTGCTTTATTTTCCTTTGTGTGTTATTGGGTGCAGTTCACTTTATTCCCTGTCTCACCTCCTGGGGAGGGGGTTGGTGGTTTAGCTCAGGGCTAAACAAGAGATAGGGACAGGTCGGGGACTTGGGCCTCACTACCTTCAAGTGTACCCCCAAGTTAAGGAGAGTCAGGGCACCCCCTTAGCCTGAGGGGTAGTTTAGGGGCCCAGGTTCCACGTCTCCTGCTTTGTCCCAACTGCCCCATGACAATTGGAGGTATCATTTCATGTCAATCATTTGTACCTTATTTGGTATGGGATTATAAAACCCTTCCTTTGTGCAGCTGTAACAGGACACCTTATCATACTTCCTAGTCACACACCGGTTACATTTTCAAGATCTCTGGAGTGGGCAGAACACCTTCCAGGCTTTCAATCCATTCTAGCACCCCAGGATAGGCAGATACGTAGAGTGGCTAATAGGAGCCTTGTAGCAAAGCTGTCTTTGGTCTCAACGTGTAGCAGGGGCCCGGCCATATCCAATGGTGCTAATACAGCCTCCCTAGGAAGGTCCATTAAGGAGTTAATATGACCCATCTTAGGTTTTGGAGTTTTTAGCTGCCAGAGGAAAAGGGAGAGGATTGAGGTTTAGCCCAGGGGGCTGGAGGGGAATGACCCAAAGAGGTTAAATGCTTGTGTAAAGCATGGCCTATTGCATTTTCTCTGGAGAGTTCGCAATGACATATCGTGTGGGAAGAAGTCAAAGAATAGATGGGACCACCAGCCTCCCATGTGGCAGCCCCTTCCCCGCAAACCAGGCCTTTCATCTGGTAACTGATTATTATATTCTGTATACTTTTGCACTACCGCCATTTGTATTTGTGTACATAGTGCTTTGTCTAGCATGCTCTCAAGGCAATTAAATATATAATTTAACCTTGGGCTGCTCTTTTATCTCAATCCACATCTCTTTTTTTTCCCGATTTTAGCTTTCCATTCTATCAGGACTGGTTTCTGACCTGCTATAATCCCATTAACAGACTGGGTTTTTATCTAACAAGGAACTGGTGGCAGTCCTACCAGGCTGACCAGGTGCTGTTTCACTGGAGCTAGTGAAAGGGGCCTCTCAGTTGTGAGCAAGTGTGGTTTCACATCAATGACTGGGTGGGCCACATCCTCGCACTCCCCGTTCTTCCCTAGGCCCGTGTTGACAAGCGGAGGGGAAGTCCAGCTCAGGCTCCCCAAGAAGTCAGTCACTGGAGTTCAGTCCATCATTGTGAGGCTCGCCAACTGTCCCCCCAGCCAGGCATGCTCGGGCACTCTCCTGGAAGCTGCCCTGGTCAAACGCAAGGCAGGAGACAAGGCCTCCTACAAGACCCTCATGGCAGCAGCCGAATGTTTCAAGGCAGCAGCAGAATGTTGCAAAGATGCCGAGCACAATCACCAGCGACAAATGCTCAAGCTTGAACTCCAGCTGCCAAAAACTGCCTGACTAGGGCCATCCATTAAGGAGTTATGACCCATCTTAGGTTTTTAAGTTTTCATAACCAGCCAGAGGCAAGAGGAGAGGATTAAGGTTCAGTCCAGGGGGCAGGAGGGGAGTGACCCAAAGGGGGTAAATGCTCATGTAAAGCACGGCCTATTGCTTTGTCTCTGAGGAAGTCACGATGACATATTGTGTGGGAAGAAGTTAAGGAACAGAGGCAAGGGGAGAGGATTGAGGTTCAGCCTAGGGGGCAGGAGGTGAGAGTGAGAAACCCAAAGGGGTTAAATGCTCATGTAAAACATGGCCTATTGCTTGGTCTCTGAGGAAGTTGCAATGATATGTTGTGTGGGCAGAAGTCAAGGAACAGAGGGGACCATCAGTCTCCCATGTGGCAGCCCCTCCCCTACAAACCAGGCCTCTCATATAGCTGGTAATTGACTCCTATATTCTGCGTACTTTTGCACTACCGCCATTTGTATTTCCGTGTTTGACCATTATATATGTATAACCATTGTGTATATAGTGTTTTGTCTAGTGTGCCCTTAAATATAAAATGTAACCTTTGTTAATATATCATAAAACTTAATTTCCAAATCCATCTGCTATATACAGTCTATGCACTATAGCCCTACCACACATGTCAGGGCCATATTGTGGATATTAATACAAACCAGGGGAGAAGTCCTTAGGAGATAATTTACATATTCCCATTGCATTCTGGGATAGGTGAAAGTGAAGAGTCTCTGCAAGCTCAAAGAACACTGGATTTTGTCTGTTGCAGCTGAAAGGAGGACATCGGTAAACCGTACGCCTACTGGCATGTGAATTTTGGCATGTTTTTCACCGCTTTCATATATCATTAACAATAAGAACATGGAAGAGGCCAGGAGCCATTTGGTGAGTGGCATTTCTTGCTACATGTTCACAGACTTCAGTGGAAAAGCAAAACTTCACATGTCAGAAATGCATGCTTGTGTCCCTATTGGAGGAAAAGTTGCAAAATCTAGAAGGCGGGTTAACTACATTGAAGGTCATTAAGGAAGGTGAAGAGTTCTTGGATAGAGCAGAATTATCTCTTTTACAGATAGAGAAGAAATTCGAAGTGCACCTGAACAAACAGAAGAATGGAATCATGTGACACAAAGACACAGGAGGATCGGGAGGCAGTCAGCACCCATACTGCTCAGGAATCAGTACCAGACTCTCACGCAGGAAAATGATGAAGAAACACATGCAGAAAAGAATTTTCCCACAAAGAACAACCTTGTACACCCTCAGAGTCTTCTTAGAAGGAGAAAGAAGAAACGTAGAGTTATGGTCATGGGGGTTTCCCTGTTGAGAGGAACAGAGGCTGCTATCTGCAGACCGGATATAACCTCAAGAGAAATGTGCTGTCTTCCAGGAGCAAAAGTTAAAGATGTGTCTGACAGGATATCAGGACTCTTCATACCTACAGATGACTACCCATTCCTGCTAATACATATGGGGACAAATGACACAGCAAGAAAGGACCTGGAAGAACATCGGCAGTGACTTTGAAAATTTAGGTAAGAAAGTGAAAGAACTGGGAGCGCAGGTGGTCTTCTCATCCATCCTCCTAGTGGATGGCCATGGAACAAGGAGGTGGAATAAGATTCCGCAGGTAAACAACTGGCTACGTCGATGGTGCCGTCAGCAAGGATTTGGATTTCTAGATCACGGGGTGAATTACCTATATGATGGACTACTTGCTAGAGATGGGGTGCACCTTACAAAGACTGGAAAATATGTATTTGGAAGTCGCCTTGCTGCACTTCACAGGAGAACTTTAAGGCTGTGTGCCCACTTTGCGTTTTTGTAAGCGTTTCCGCAGCGTTTGTGCCGGCTCAGACGCTGCAGAAATGCTTACAAGATGCTTCTAATTCATTTGCATGCGTTTTTGGCTTTTTGTGCCAATGCATGCGTTTTTAACCGCTCAGGAATCGCTTAGCGGCTAAAAACGCAGCATGCACATTATTTTCCACATAGCTGAACGTTTTTAGCCATCCCCAATGTTCCCAGAAAACGCGTCAAAAAACGCGTCAAAAAATGCGCAAGAAACGCGCGTCTTTTTCCGCGTGTTTTCTGTAAAAGGGGATCCTTTTCCTGAGCTTTTAAAAACGCTAGCGTGGGCACATAGCCTAAATGAGAACAATGTGGGAAGTGAAGCAAAAGGCCAGAAAATGCCATACACCTGACAAATGCTATTGAGAACTCTGCTATTAGAAGTGGAAAGGAAGAACAAAGACAAAAAAATCTAAATAATAAAAATATTGGAGAAAGAGTATCCAATCACAAACTAAAATGTTTCTATACAAATGCACAAAGCATGGGCAACAAACAAGGAGAATTGGAACTACTAACACAGGAAAAGAAATATGATGTCATTGGAATCACTGAAACTTGATGGGACAATACACATGATTGGAATACAAGACTAGAAGGATACAACTTATTTGAGAGAAACAGACTTGATAATTGAAGAGGTGTCGCATTGTATTTTAGAAAAGCGTACATCTGCACAGAGATACAACCTTCAGAGACTGGGAGTTCAGTGGAAACTGTTTGGGTAAGAATACAAGGAGAGAACAGCGGAAAAAAACCATTGTAGGCATTTACTACGGGCTACTACAGGCCGCCTGTGTAAAATGAAGATATGGATGAACTCTTTATGCATCAAATGGCCAAGTTCTCCAAAAAATATGACATAGTGGTCATGAGAGATTTCAACTATCCAGACATTTGTTGGGAATCTCTCTCAGGCAAAACTAACTGGTCAAGCAAATTCTTTTCCTTTCTTGCTGACAACTTTATCTTCCAAAGGGTAGGGTGAAAACAAGGGGAACTGCTACCTTGGATCTAAATCTTATAAACAGGTTGAGGAGGTAAGGGGTATTTCACACAAAGCGAGATCGCTAGTGAGATCGCTGATGTGTCACCGATTTTGTGACGCATCAGCAATCTCGCCAGTGATCTCGCTGTATATGGCACGCATCTGGGTCGCCCTCACACCCAGGGCTGTGGGGTACTCGGTACCGGGCCCGATGGTCCTCAATGGGAGATGTCATGGTAGCTGGAACCCGGCCCGTGGCCCTGGGCGCCCATTGTAAATGTTCAGTGTCAATGTGTAAGTCGTGACGCCACCTGTGGTGTTTGGCAAGGTAGCTGTTAAGCCGACGCTGCAGACAGTTCCTCTGGGACAGATGGTGTGGTGCAGCAGTGATGGTATAGCCCTCCACAGGCAGGGCTATAGTCCCAGGGCAGAGTGGAAGTAGCAACACTTAGATGGTGTAGTGTCGGGTGCAAGGGATGTAGCAGTGCTAGACGAGTTAATGCAGGAATAATTGGAGGACACCAGGGCTTGTAGTTCCAAAGCTTTACTCACAGTCTGTGGTGGCTCCAGAGCCCGCATCGGTGCCGTGTCCTCCGGGTCAGGAGCTCAGCCAACTTCCAGGCAAGATGAAGTACTTCTTTCCAACACTCCGCCAACATATGTGCCTTTTCTGAACGTCTCCCTCTTAGCGCCTATAAGTGAAGTACTCCTAGTACTGAGTTACACTGGAGTGCCTCCTGTCCGATGTTCCTATGAACTCTACTTGTACGGCAGACAGCTGTAGCCTGCTTCGGGGACTCTCTGCTACCAAGTCGCGGCTCTTTATATCGTTGCTGTTGTGCCCCCAAGTCTGATGTGGGAATAAAGTGATGACAAACTTCTATTCCTCCGGTGTCTGTTGCGGGACCATAAGTATCCAAACAACCTCGGGGACCGGACCCCGGCCTTGCGCCTAGAACTTGAGTGGGGTTCTCCTCTTACCCTCAATCCTCTGTTCTCTTTCTCTCCTCATTTTCCGTACTAATCCTTTCCTTCTTATGGAGTCAGGCTTTCTTTCAGTGTTCCTTTCCTGTGCCAGCGGACCCAGATCACTGAGGTCGGCTGCAGCACTTTCCTTCCTTCATCCGTCTCAGGGGATCTCCTTACACAGGTCCGACCTCGTCAGACTCCTGTGACCAACTCTCTATATCCTATCCTCTTCCCGCTCTTTAGTGCAGACTAAACTCCACCCGCCTCCCAGCACGCTTAGTGTTCCAAGCAGGGAGCCACCAAAGACTGCTTTGCTACACTACTGTGTTGTGTGGGATGCAGGTGTTGGAGCGTGGTCAGGGGTCTCCACCTTACCTGGATGGTGGGGTACCACACCTCAGGAGGAGGTGCAGTACCTCTGTGGCGACTGAACCCTCAGGGGCACCACATACCCCCCCGTTAAACAGCACGTCCGCGAGCTGCAAGAAAACAAAAGTTGACAAATACAGGAACATACAAAATTTTTACAATGCTTAATAAACAATACTTATCTAATCTTCTCAATATGAGAGGCAATCATTCTTGAACGTTGCAAACAGTTTTAACTACCTATCTAAAGTCCTAATTCAAAAGTGCTTTTGGCAATAACTCACTACCACTTCAAGTATTCTGTATCAACACATTTCTTCATCATATTTCCTACTTTCTATCATTAACCTTAAGTGACAACTGCTGATGCCTGGTTCATCACCTACATCTTTCAAATCTTTATTCTCATTTCTCATCTCTTTATTATAACATTCCTAAATCCTATATAAAAGCTATTTTCTAGTCATCAATACTTTCATAAGACACATTATCAAATACTTCACATCAAAAACTTCAATAATTCTTGTAAGTGCTGGATCCCCAGCCGGGATCTCTTGCAGTGTCCTTTGATTTGAGCTTTGCTCCAGGTGAGGTAGTCTTTATCGTCAAAAGATAATAAATAAAAGTACCTTTGACAAGTGTCTGCATTTTAAATATCAAGAAATCAGCATAATAATTCAATAGCAGACAGAAAATAAATGGACGATAAGGACAATCGCAAACTACCTAAAGAGAAAAAACTGAGCAGAGCTCCAAAAAAGCGACAGTCCAGAGTAAACCCCATGGATTGCTGACTGCTGGAGCCTCTGCCCGCCATTTCATTAGGTCAAAGCCTGCACTGAGCTCAAGACATTAACCCCTGACATGCAGGTCAAAACCTGCACTGGGTTCATGACAGTACCCCCCTCTCAACAGGGGGCCTCTGGACCCCCAGGCTTCCCCGGGTACTTGGCATGGAAAGCCCGAACCAGGCGATCTGCATGTACAGAGTGAGCAGGAACCCATGAGCGATCCTCCGGTCCATATCCCTTCCAGTGGATCAGGTACTGCAAAGAGCGGCGCACCCGCCGAGAGTCCACAATATGTCCAACCTAATAGTCCAAGTGACCCTCCACCAACACTGGAGGAACAACAGACTCGGAGTCCTCCTTGACAGACCCCACAGGTTTCAACAGAGATTTATGGAACACATTGGATATCTTTAAGGAGGCGGGGAGACGCAACCTATATGCCACCGGGTTGACTATCTCCACGATCTCGTACGGACCAATGAACTTTGGTCCCAATTTAGCTGACGGTACCTTCAAGTTGATGTTATGTGTGGAAAGCCAAACCTTCTCCCCCACCTGAAACATGTGTCCCGGGGCCCTCTTTTTGTCAGCAAAATATTTGTACCTCCCCTGGGCCCGAGAGATATTACGCTGGACTTCAGCCCAGAGGTTTTTTAACCATTGGACGGACCCCTCTGCCCCTGGACAACCGGAATCCACCCGTGAAAACTCCCCAAAATGAGGATTAAACCCATAATTGATTAGGAATGGGGACATGTTGGTGGACTGACTCACCCTGTTGTTAAAAGCGAATTCCACCAACGGTAACGCATCACACCAATCCTTCTGTCTGGCAGAGGTCAGATACCTGAGAATTTGTTCCAGGGTTTGATTGGTGCATTCCATCTGACCATTACTCTCCGGGTGATATGCCGAGGAGAAGGAAAGTGAGATGCCCAATTTCATACAGAATGTCCTCCAAAATTTGGCCACAAACTGCACACCTCTGTCAGACACCACATTCAGGGGTACCCCATGCAATCGGACCACATGCTGCACGAACAACCTTGACAATGTTTCTGCTGAGGGTAGTGCTGCCAAGGGAATGAAATGGGCCTGTTTTGAAAACCTATCCACCACCACCCAGATCACGGTATTGCCCCTGGAAGGTGGAAGACCGGTAATAAAATCCATGGAGAGATGAGTCCATGGCCTATCAGGAACCAGTAAAGGTATGAGTTCCCCAGCCGGCCGGTTATGCGAGCTTTTGGAACGGGCACAAACTCCACAAGCAGCAATGAATTTCTTGACATCGGACCCCAGTGAAGGCCACCAAAAAACCCTGGCTACTGCCTCTCTAGTGGCCTAGATACCTGGATGAGCACTCAACCTTGACTCATGAAACTCCTGCAGAAGTCTAGGCCGCAATAAATCCTGAACAAACAATTTATCCCCTGGCCTGGTCATCGGAGCTAGGAACTGAGCCCTCAAAATTTCTTGTTCCAACTCTGATGAGACCCCCACCACTACCACCCCTAGGGGAAGAATGGAGGACGGCGGCTCAGGGGGAGACACCGGGTCAAAACTTCTGGACAGGGCATCCGCTTTAACATTTTTGGACCCTGGTCAAAAAGTAATGGAGAATTGAAAGCGTGAAAAAAAAATGTGACCAACGGGCTTGTCTAGGAGTAAGCCTCTTAGCAGATTCAAGGTATGCCAAATTTTTGTGATCCGTGATAACAGTGATAGGGTGAGCCGCTCCTTCCAAAAAGTGCCTCCATTCTTCGAAAGCCAGCTTGACCTCAAGAAGTTCTCTATTGCCTACATCATAATTTCTCTCAGTGGATGAGAACTTCTTGGAGAAGAAGGCACAGGGTTTGAGATTAGTAAACGTGGCCGGACCTTGGGACAACACTGCCCCCACCCCTACTTCAGAAGCATCCACCTCCACAGTAAATGGTTTGGACGGGTCTGGCTGGACCAACACCGGGGCAGACATGAAACATTTCTTAAGAGCTGAGAAGGACTCCTTAGCGAGTTCCGACCAATTTTTTACATCAGCCCCCTTCTGGGTAAGATCTGTGAGTGGATTAACCACTTGAGAGAAACCTTTAATGAATCTCCGGTAATAGTTTGCAAATGCCAAGAAGCGCTGGAGCCCCTTGAGATCATGAGGCTGAACCTAGTCTGCGATCGCCAGCACCTTCTTAGGGTCCATACGAAACCCCTCACAAGATACAATCAGCCCCAAAAAAGACAGTTCCTGTATGAAAAACGAACATTTTTTCAATTTAGCAAACAGGTGGTTCTCTGTTATGACCTCATTTTTGGCTCCACCAGCTGGGAGTTCTCCTTCCGTTCTCCCTCTGGTAGTGACAGGAGGTAGTGAGGTTAGTTTAATTGGTAATGGTCTGCCACCTGACGAGGAGGATAGTGATTGGATCTCTGGAGTATCAGACTGGATATAAGACAGCTAACGCCCTATCCTGTTGCTGGTGATTCAGTCTGTTTCTCAGGTCTTGGACTTCAGCTCTGCTCCAGTCATCTCAAGTTAAGTTTGTTTTTTGCTAATGTTCACACTTGCTCTTGTTGGTTAACTCACTTTTTGTGTGGTCAGCCAGCCCGGCTGGGCTGTGCTGAATTTCCATTCTTACTTATCTGTATTTGCCAATTTGCCTTTTTGTCCTTTATTAGATTGGCCTCTTTTTGCTCTGTCTCAGAATATTCCAGAGTGCTGACATAGTGGGAGAAGTCTTGTGACTTCAGGGTTAATTTTGTTATCAGAAGCGTTGGACATTATTTTTGGTAGGGTTTTTTGGCAGATTGCAGACAGTATCTTTCCTTTCCTGTCCTTTCAAGTTAGTTTGGCCCCATCATTTGCTCAGCCTATTTTTCTGCCTTTGTTTGTGTTTTCATCTTGCTTCACCGTCAATGCATGTGGGGGGCTGTCTTTCCTTTGGGGTCTGCTCTGGGGAGTTAGTTTTCCTCTTTTCTTACTTTAGGCTTAATTAGCTCTCCGGTTGTGACGAGGCATCCAGGACCACCGTAGGCATGCTCCACGACTGCTTCTAGTTGTGTGTTAAGATCAGGGCTCTGCAGTCTGCATAGTTACCAACCTCTCTGGTTTTCTGAGACTTAGCGTGTGTTGCTTTTTTCCTCCTCGGTGACCCATTCATAACAGAATCACCAGCCATACCGCAGATTCTAGGGTACTCAAAAGCAGGAAGGAATTGTTTAAGAAAAAAAAAAGGGAGAGAAAAAAAAGTGTCAGAATTTTTTTTTTTTATATATTTTTTCCTCTTTTTCTCTGGGGCCGTAGGAGGATTTTTTTCTCTCCTAATGGAGATTAAGCAACTGTCTGATCTTATGGAGCAACTTGCTGCTGAAGTGCAGGGAATTTTTACCTACCTCATTCAGTCACATGTTGCTGAACCTAAGATTCCTACTCCTGATGTGTTTTCTGGGGATCGGTCTAAATTTCTGAATTTTAAGAATAATTGTAAATTAATTCTTGCCTTGAAGCCTAACTCATCAGGGAGCTCTTCGCAGCAGGTTAAAATTGTCATCCTCAGGATTGGGCGTTTTCTCTGACACCTGAAAATCCTATTCTGACTAATGTGGATGCATTTTTTCAGGCTTTGGGGTTGCTGTATGATGAACCTAATGCTGTCGATCAAGCTGAGAGAACCCTGTTGGCATTAAGCCAGGGTCAGGATCCTGCAGAGTTATACTGTCAAAGATTCTGAAAGTGGGCGGTCCTTACTACATGGAATGATAGTGCACTGGCAGCTCTCTTTCGGAAAGGTTTATCAGAGACCGTAAAGGATGTTATGGTGGGATTTCCTGTTCCCTCTGGTCTGGATGGCTCTATGTCATTAGCCATTCAAGTTGATCGGCGTTTACATGAACCTAAGACTACACGGGAGGCGCTGCCACTTTCTGAACAAATGTCTGAACCTATGCAATGTGATGGGGTTTTGTCTAGGGCGCAACGTCAGGAGTTTAGAAGGCGTAATAAGCTGTGTTTTTTCTGTGGAGACGCCTCTCATACTATTTCTCTCTGTCCTAAATGAGAGAAACGTTTTGCACACACATTTGCTGTGGGCAGTGTACAACCTAAGTTCCTTTTGGCATTTACTTTGATCTGCTCCTAGTCCACATTTTCCACAAAGGCTTTTGTGGATTCAGGAGCAGCTCTGAATCTGATGGATTTGGACTTTGCTAAACGTTGTGGCTTGTCCTTGACGCCTCTGCAGTCGCCTATTCCTTTGAGGGGTATTGATGCCACTCCTTTGGCAGAGAATAAACCTAAGTTTTGGACCCAGGTGATAATGCGAGTTGCCCCAGACCACCAAGAAAATTGTAAATTTTTGGTTCTGCATAATTTACATGATACTACGGTTCTGGGTTTCCCCTGGTTGCAAACTCATAACCCAGTTTTGGATTGGAAATCTGTGTCTGTGGTGAGTTGGGGTTGTCAGTGTGTTCTTAGGGACGCTCCTGTTTTCTCCACCTCTCCTCAGTCTCATGATATTCCTGATTATCTGGCTGATTTCTCTGATGTATTTAGTGAGAGTAAGTCTGCGTCTTTGCCTCCTCATAGAAGTTATGACTGTGCAATTGAGTTGACGCCTGGGTGTAAATTTCCCAAGGGTCGGCTTTTCAACTTATCTGTACCCGAACATGATGCTATGCGATCCTATATTAAGGAGTCATTGGAGAAGGGTCATATTAGACCATCCTCGTCGCCTTTGGGCGCTGGGTTTTTTTTTGTGGCCAAGAAAGATGGTTCATTAAGACCGTGTATTGATTATCGTTCCCTTAACAAGATGACGGTTAAATATTAGTACCTGTTACCTCTGATGTCTGATTTATTCTCCAGAGTTAAGAGTGCCTGCTGGTTTGCTAAGCTTGACCTCAGGGAGGCGTATAATCTTATTCGCATCAAGCACAGGGATGAATGGAAGACGGCGTTTAGTACTCCGGAGGGACATTTTGAGTACCTGGTGATGCCTTTTGGGCTCTCCAATGCCCCTTCTGCCTTCCAGTCCTTTATGAATGATATTTTTCAAGACTTTGTAGATAAGTTTTTGATCATCTATCTGGATGATATTTTGATCTTTTCTAGTGATTGGGATTCCCATGTGGAACATGTCCGGACTGTGTTCCGGATTTTGAGTGAGAATTCCCTGTTTGTTAAGGGATCGAAATGCCTCTTTGGTGTACAGAGGATTTCATTTTTGGGATTTATCTTGTCTCCATCGACTATTGAAATGGACCCGGCCAAGGTACAGGCCATTTATGATTGGGTTCAGCCTACTTCTTTGAAGGCTCTCCAGAAGTTTTTGGGTTTTGCTAATTTCTATCGTAAATTTATAGGTAATTTTTCTAGTATTGTCAAACCACTGACTGATCTGACCAAGAAGGGAGCTGATGTGCTGAATTGGTCTCCTGAGGCTGTCTCAGCATTTCAGGAGCTTAAGCGGAGATTTACTTCAGCTCCAGTTCTACGGCAACCTGATGTCTCACTTCCATTTCAAGTGGAGGTAGACGCTTCTGAGATTGGTGCAGGAGCTGTTTTTGTCCCAAAAAGATCCTGTGACTTCTAAGATGAATCCCTGTGCCTTCTTTTCTCAAAAGTTCTCCCCATCTGAACGCAACTATGACGTGGGGAATCGGGAATTGTTGGCCATGAGATGGGCATTTGAGGAGTGTAGACATTGGTTGGAGGGAGCTAGACATCAATTTGTGGTCCTCACCGATCACAAGAATCTGATTTATCTGGAGTTGGCTAAACGCTTGAATCCTAGACAGGCTAGATGGGCCTTGTTTTTCACGAGTTTTAATTTTGTGGTCTCTTTTCTTCCGGGCACTAAGAATGCTAAGGCAGGCGCCCTTTCTAGGAGTTTCTTTGCTGATTCTCTTAATGTGACTGAACCTACTACTATCCTAGGTGAGGGGGTAGTTCTTTCTGCCATTTCGCCCGATTTGAGACACGCCCTGGAGGAATTTCAGGAGGATAAACCTGAGCGTTGCCCTATGGGAAGATTGTATGTTCCTGACCAGTGGAGAAAGAGAGTGATGTCTGAAGTCCATTGCTCCGCATTGGCTGGTCATCCAGGTATTTTTGGTACCAGAGATTTGGTGAGTCGGTTGTTTTGGTGGCCTGCCTTGTCTCGTGATGTCAGGAATTTTGTACAGTGAAAATGAGGATGAGTGACCTCATGGAGATCAACATCCAACACTGCGGAAACATGTGATGGTGTCTCCGCAGTGTTGGATGTTGATCTCCATGAGGTCACTCATCCTCATTTTCGCAGTCTTTTTACTAGGCATTGCTCCTACTAGCCAGTTTCCTACTCCACACTGTTGAGGGGCAATACCCCGAAACAGCTGTCTGTGGATGGATACCATGTTTTGGCATAGGTGGTTTCCTTCATTGGAGACTGCCCTTCCCGTGGTTGTTCCTTCCCGGTGAAAGACCTGGCTAGTCATTGCTTGCGTTGAGAAACATGTGATGTTGTCTCCGCGGCTGTTGATTTACAGGAATTTTGTACAGTCCTGTGGGACTCGGTCTAAACCCTGTTCTCGTTCTAGTGGGTTGATGATGCCCCTCCCGGTGTCCAGGAGGCCATGGATCCATATCTCAATGGATTTTATTTCTGATCTTCCAGTCTCTCAGAGAATGACTGTTATCTGGGTGATTTGTGATAGATTTTCGAAGATGGTCCATCGAGTACAACTCCCAAAGTTGCCGTCTTCCGCTGAGTTGGTACCCTTGTTTTTACAACAGGTGGTTCGGTTACACGGGATTCCTGAGAACATTGTGTCCGATAGAGGGGTCCAGTTTGTTTCCAGATTTTGGAAAGCCTTTTGTTCCAATCTGGGAATTCAGTTATCCTTCTCCTCCGCGTTTCATCCCCAGACCAATGGGCAGACTGAGAGAACAAACCAGACCTTGGAGTCTTATTTAAGATGTGTTATATCTGCTGATCAAGATGATTGGGTCTCATTTTTACCCTTGGCCGAATTTGCGCTGAACAATAGAGCTAGTTCTGCCACTTTGATGTCACCCTTTTTCTGTAATTTTGGGTTTCATCCTCGATTCTCTTCAGGACAAGTGGAATCTTCGTCCTGCCCAGGTGTGGACACTGTGGTTGTGAGAATGCAGCAGATATGGGACCAAGTGGTGGATAAGTTGTCACTCTCTCAGGAAAAGGCCCAGCATTTTTCCAACCGGCATAGGACCATTGGTCCCCGGTTTAAAGTGGGTGATATGGTTTGGTTGTCGTCTAAGAATATTCCTATGAAAGTTGCATCTCCAAAATTTAAGCCAAGATTTATTGGACCTTATAAGATTTTGGAGATTCTTAATCCTGTTTCTTTTCGGTTGGCTCTTCCAGTTACGTTCAAAATCCATATCGTATTTCACAAATCACTGTTGAAGAAGTTTGTTGAGCCAGTAGTTCCTGTGGCAGCTCCTCCTGACCCTGTTTTGGTTAAAGGCAATGTGGAATATGAGGTAGAGAAAATATTGGATTCTCGCTTGGTCAGATGGGGACTCCAGTATTTGGTCAAATGGAAGGGTTATGGCCAGGAGGATAATTCTTGGGTCTCTGCCTTGGATATTCATGCCGATAGATTGGTTCGTGCTTTTCACCGGGCCCATCCTGATTGGCCTGGTGGCGTGGATGATGGTTCGGTGACCCCTCCTCAAGGGGGGGTACTGTTATGAGCTCATTTTCTGCTCCACCAGCTGGGAGTTCTCCTTCCGTTCTCGCTCTGGTAGTGACAGGAGGTAGTGAGGTTAGTTTAATTGGTAATGGTCTGCCACCTGACGAGGAGGATAGTGATTGGATCTCTGGAGTATCAGACTGGATATAAGACAGCCAGCGCCCTATCGTGTTGCTGGTGATTCAGTCTGTTTCTCAGGTCTTGGACTTCAGCTCTGCTCCAGTCATCTCAAGTTAAGTTTGTTTTTTGCTAATGTTCACACTTCCTCTTGTTGGTTAACTCACTTTTTGTGTGGTCAGCCAGCCCGGCTGGGCTGTGCTGAATTTTCACTCTTATTTATCTGTATTTGCCAATTTGACTTTTTGTCCTTTATTAGATTGGCCTCTTTTTGCTCTGTCTCAGAATATTCCAGAGTGCTGATATAGTGGGAGAAGTCTAGTGACTTCAGGGTTAATTTTGTTATCAGAAGCGTTGGACATTATTTTTGATAGGGTTTTTTGGCAGATTGCAGACAGTGTCTTTCCTTTCCTGTCCTTTCAAGTTAGTTTGGCCCCATCGTTTGCTCAGCCTATTTTTCTGCCTTTGTTTGTGTTTTCATCTTGCTTCACTGTCAATACATGTGGGGGGCTGTCTTTCCTTTGGGGTCTGCTCTGGGGAGTTAGTTTTCCTCTTTTCTTACTTTAGGCTTATTTAGCTCTCCGGTTGTGACGAGACGTCCAGGACCACCGTAGGCACGCTCCACGACTGCTTCTAGTTGTGTGTTAAGATCAGGGCTCTGCAGTCTGCATAGTTACCAACCTCTCTGGTTTTCTGAGACTTAGCATGTGTTGCTTTTTTTCTCCTCGGTGACCCATTCATAACAGTTCTCCCTGAGTCTCTGGAGAACTGTCTGTAGATGTTGTAAGTGAGACTGACTGTCCAGGGAATACACCAAAATGTCATCCAAATAAATGACAACAAAATGGCCTATCAGGTCAGAAAACACAACATTGATAAAGTTCTGGAAAATAGCGGGGGGCATTAGTTAACCCAAAGGGCATAACTAGGTTTTCAAAGAGTCCCTCAGATGTGAGGAACGCAGTTTTCCACTCGTCCCCTTCTCGAACCCTTATCAGGTTGTAGGCCCCCCGGAGATCTAATTTGGAGAACCATTGGGCCCCAGATAACTGGTTACATAGGTCTGGGATGAGGGGAAGTGGATAAGTGTTCTTCCTAACCGTTATCTTGTTAAGTTCCCGAAAGTTGAGGCACGGCCGCAAACCAGCATCTTTCTTCTTCACAAAGAAGAATCCTGCTGCCACGGGTGACACAAAAGGCCTGATATGCCCTTTGCGGAGACTCTCAGCTATGTACTTCTTCATGGCTTGGCGCTCAGGCCCGGACAAATTGAATAATTGAGCCTTAGGTAACTTGGCCCCGGGTACTAACTCAATGGCACCATCGTAGGGTCTATGTGGTGGCAGCGCCTCAGTCTCACTTTCGGAAAAAACGTCTTTGAAATCCTTCAGGTACTCCAGAATACCTTCCAGACCGACAGACGACACAGATACGGTTTTAACAGAGTTAACAAAAGGCCAGAGGTTACAACACTTATCTTTACATCCCCATTGAGTGATCTCCCCCGTCACCCAATCAATGGTAGGATTATGGCATTGTAGCCAAGGCATCCCCAGTACCAGTCCTGCAGGCAAGTTATCTAACACAAGACAAGTTAATTTTTCCACATGAGTGGAACCCACTTTCAGCGAAAAAAGTTCAGACCTGAAACAGATACCGTCCCAGGTAAGAGAGGACGAGTTAATTGCCATAAGTTTAACAGGATCCTGAAGCCTGACTGTCCCTATCTTATTAAGAGTCATAATCCGGGCATCAATCAGGTTAACAGCAGAGCCACAGTCAACAAAGGTGAAAACCAAAAACAAAACACAAAACAAATATCCTGAAATAAAAAAGTAAAAAATATATTGCAAAAATTGCATAAAGGTAGTAATAATAAGGGTATTTAGTTACCATAATTTTGATCAAAATAATGTAGAAGCCATCCCGCCACGTCAAGGCAACCCCCGTGGGACAGTCCTAACTCTTGTATTTAAAACCTTTCCACTTGTCAAGTGACGTAAATGTGAACAAGGACAGAGGGACTGAACCACCAGTAATAGTATAGGCCAGACAGGATGGATTTTCCAACTCAGAAACGGGGCGGTCACACCCTTATATGCACAGAATGCACAATGAAACAAATGAGAAACTGGGTCTGAGCAGAAAAAGTAAATGAATGTGCATGCAAAATGTAATTGCATATGAACACATGACCTTTACACAGAGAAAACCAAAAACAAAACACAAAACAAATATCCTGGAATAAAAAAGTAAAACATATATTGCAAAAATTGCATAAAGGTAGTAATAGTAGTAATAATAAGGGTATTTTACATTTTGCATGCACATTTATTTACTTTTTCTGCTCAGACCCAGTTTCTCAGTCAACAAAGGCTGTAGTCTGAACAGGACCATCACCAAGTTCCAGTTCCACCCGAAGCACAATTTTTTGCAAGTGAGGAAAAAGGTACCTGAAGGTCTGGGTAGCCTCCTCGACTACTACCCAGACTTAGTCGTTTCCCGCCACCTTGGAGGATGACGGACAGGAGGGTCAGTCCTTCTTCCAATGTCCAGATTCCCCACAATAGAAGCACAACTGCTTCTCCCAGCGGCATCTTCTTTCCTTCTCATCACAGGTGACAGCGCTCACCTCCATAGCCACTGGAGGAGTCCGGGTCTCAACTCCACTGGAGAATAATGATGTTTCAAGTTGCATAACACCTCTTGCCTGCAGTCTGAGATCCATGCGAACGGCTTGGGTCACGGCATCCTCCAGGGAGTCAGGTGGAGGATGGAGTGCCAGGGCATCCTTCAGACGTTCACACAGGCCTCTACGGAACAGCCCCCGAATGGCGGCATCACTCCAAGAAACCTCAGCTGCCCAATGCCTAAATTCAGAACAGAACCACTCTGCCGAGTGCTCCCCTGACAGACTCTCATCACCTTGTCCTCAGCCAAACGCACTCTATCTGGCTCATCGTAAATAAGCCCTGAGGCCTCAAAAAACGCATCCACAGACATTCTCTCTGGGGCAGAAGAGGAAAGAGAAAATGCCCAGGCTTGTGAGGACCCCCTATGGAGGCACATACAGTTGTGGCCAAAAGTATTGACACCCCTGCAATTTTGTCAGATAATACTCAGTTCCTTCCTGAAAATTATTGCAAACCCAAATTCTTTGTTATTATTATCTTCATTTAATTTGTCTTAAATGAAAAACACAAAAAGAATTGTCCTAAAGCCAAATTGGATATAATTCCACACCAAACATAAAAAAGAGGGTGGACAAAAGTATTGGCACTGTTCGAAAAATTATGTGCTGCTTCTCTAATTTGTGTAATTAACAGCACCTGTAACTTACCTGTGGCACCTAACAGGTGTTGGCAATAACTAAATCACACTTGCAGCCAGTTGACATGGATTAAAGTTGACTCAACCTCTGTCCTGTGTCCTTGTGTGTACCACATTGAGCATGGAGAAAAGAAAGAAGTTTAAAGGCCATGGCACTGTGGCTAACCTCCCTAGATGTGGACGGAAAAGAAAAATTGACAAGAGATTTCAATGCAAGATTGTGCGGATGTTGGATAAAGAACCTCGACTAACATCCAAACAAGTTCAAGCTGCCCTGCAGTCCGAGGGTACAACAGTGTCAACCAGTACTATCCGTCAGCATCTGAATGAAAAGGGACTGTATGGTAGGAGACCCAGGAAGACCCCACTTCTTACCCCGAGACATAAAAAGCCAGGCTGGAGTTTGCCAGAACTTACCTGAAAAAGCCTAAAACGTTTTGGAAGAATGTTCTCTGGTCAGATGAGACAAAAGTAGAGCTTTTTGGGCAGAGGCATCAACATAGAGTTTACAGGAGAAAAAAAGAGGCATTTAAAGAAAAGAACACGGTCCCTACAGTCAAACATGGCGGAGGTTCCCTGATGTTTTGGGGTTGCTTTGCTACCTCTGGCACTGGACTGCTTGACCGTGTGCATGGCATTATGAAGTCTGAAGACTACCAACAAATTTTGCAGCATAATGTAGGGCCCAGTGTGAGAAAGCTGGGTCTCCCTCAGAGGTCATGGGTCTTCCAGCAGGACAATGACCCAAAACACACTTCATAAAGCACTAGAAAATGGTTTGAGAGAAAGCACTGGAGACTTCTAAGGTGGCCAGCAATGAGTCCAGACCTGAATCCCATAGAACACCTGTGGAAAGATCTAAAAATGGCAGTTTGGAGAAGGCACCCTTCTAATATCAGGGACCTGGAGCAGTTTGCCAAAGAAGAATGGTCTAAAATTCCAGCAGAGCATTGAAAGAAACTCATTGATGGTTACCGAAAGCGGTTGGTCGCAGTTATTTTGGCTAAAGGTTGTGGAACCAAGTATTAGGCTGAGGGTGCTAATACTTTTGTCTGGCACATTTTTGGAGTTTTGTGTGAAATGATCAATGTTTTGCTTTTTGCTTCATTCTCTTTTGTGTTTTTTCATTTAAGACAAATTAAATGAAGATAATAATACCAAAGAATTTGTGATTGCAATCACTTTCAGGAACAAACTGAGTATTATCTGACAAAATTGCAGGGGTGTTAATACTTTTGGCCACAACTGTAACTACACCCACCCTCTGTTTCTCATCCCCAGAGGAGCGGGGTCTCAAGGAGAAAAAGAGCTTACAGCCCTCTTTAAACGCTCTAAATTCATTTTTGTCACCAGCAAACGTATCTGGTAACTTAACCGGGGATTCGGGTGGGACTAAAATGACATCTCCATTCCCCACCTGCTGAAAGCCTGCGGAAAGCACCCCCTGAACCGTGTCTGCAACCTGCCGCTGGGACTGGGCCAGAGCTTGGTGTTCCAAACTTAGCTTCTGCAGCGACTGAGTCAAGCATTTCACCTGCTCAGATAAGGCATGCATTGGGTCCATGCTGCAGAAGTGAGGAGAGAAAAAAAAAAAAAAAAGTTCACGGTCAGTTATAATGTCAGGATCCTGTCAGCGCCGGCGTGCAGCCTCCGCTGAGCAGGGACTCACCCACACTGGAGGGGAGCCCGGGGTCAGGTACAGCCGGAAAGTACAGATACACAGGACCTGTGGACGCTGAAGTTTAGCAAGCAGTCACAGGACCTACGGTCTTGTGACTGCAAGGGGGCGGGGCTTAGCATCCTGCTTTCAGAGAATGGAGGACATTATACAGAAATACTCAGAGTCAGGCAAAATGGAGGTCATACACAGAGATATCAGTAAAGTACCAGGGATGAGACAGAACGGATAGTCAGGGCCAAGCAGAAGTCAAAACCAAACAGACATAGAAAGTACCAAGCAGAATCCAAAGCAATATCCAGAGAACAGACCGAGTTGTACACAGAGAATCAAGCAACCAGAACACAGCACAAACAGACTCAGGGGTCACCACACAATGCCAAGGGCGAAAGTACAACTGACAGGGATTGGAGTGTCTCAGGGCAATAAAAAGCTCTGTCTGAACCAAAGAGAGGCCACAATAATTAACCCCAGGTGTGCAGGTCAAAGCCTGCACTGAGCTCAAGACATTAACCCCTGATGTGCAGGTCAAAACCTGCACTGGGATCATGACACTCCACAGTTCAATTATGAAAAATATGCTGCCAATGCAACTGGGCAACAAAAACTGGAAAACAGAAAAAGAACCATGATAAACAAATAAGGCACAACGGTGCAAATACCCTCCTGGGTAACAAAGGTAATGGAATGTTTCTTTATTGGGGATCCCCTCCTGGGGTACTGGAAGCTGGTTTTCTTGGCTGCTGCTTCCACGGAAGAATCTCTTGACATCCTCTTCCTGCAGACGGATTGACATAGGACGAGGTGGTGGCAGCTGGGTGGATTGCTGCCTGGGGTACTTTGACAGGGGTGATCACCAATGCAGGGGGTATTCCTGCTGGGGGTACATACGCCTTCTCCTTTTTATAAGTTGCAAACAATTCTTCAGGTATGCGGCGGATGTTCATGGCATACCACCCTCTCAAACCCTCAGGCCGGGTGAAGGTCACGTGCTCCCCTTGCTGCAGATCTCTAGCAGGGTGTCCCTTCCTCAGGTGTGATTCTACTTCCCGCCGGTTAAAGAAAAGGTCACTAATTCTTTTGGGGTCTGCGATGAACCCGAATCCTCTTTCATTGTTCACATTTAGAACTTGTCCCCATCCAGCTGCATCCCGGGGACCATAGTGACCAGCACGGACCTTCTCCTTCCGGTCCAGATCAGGACCTAGCACTGCCAGTATCCGCTGCTCCCTCTCCCTCTGCTCCGCTGCCAGTTGGCGGAAGGTTTGCTGATAATAAGGCTCTTCCTCATTCATTTTACAGTCTATCAAATTGGGTTTTCTGCACATCTCCACAATCTTTTAAGTTCAATAAATCGTAGACACACAGAACCTGGTGGCATCGGGCTTCGTCATCCTGTTCGTGACACCAAAAATGGGTTGCCCTCACACCCAGGGCTGTGGGGTACTCGGTATCGGGCCCGATGGTCCTCAATGGGATATGTCACGGAAGTTGGAACCCGGCCCGTGGCCCTGGGCACCCATTGTAAATGTTCAGTGTCAATGTGTAAGTCGTGACGCCACCTGTGGTGTTCGGCAAGGTAGATGTTAAGCCGACGCTGCAGACAGTTCCTCTGGGACAGATGGTGTGGTGCAGCAGTGATGGTATAGCCCTCCACAGGCAGGGCTGTAGTCCCAGGGCAGAGTGGATGTAGCGACACTTAGATGGTGTAGTGTCGGGTGCAAGGGATGTAGCAGTGCTAGGCGAGTTGACGCAGGAATAAGTGGAGGACACTAGGGCATGTAGTTCGAAAGCTTTACTCACAGTCTGTGGTGGCTCCAGAGCCTGCATCGGTGCCGTGTCTTCCGGCAGGAGTTCAGCCAACTTCCAGGCAAGATGAAGTACTCCTTTCCAACACTCCGCCAACAAATGTGCCTTTTCTGAACATCTCCCTCTTAGCGCCTTTAAGTGAAGTACTCCTAGTACTGAGTTACACTGGAGTTCCTCCTGTCCGATGTTCCTATGAACTCTACTTGTACGGCAGACAGCTGTAGCCTACTTCGGGGACTCTCTGCTACCAAGTCCCGGCTCTCTATCTCGTTGCTGTTGTGCCCCCAAGTCTGTTGTGGGAATAAAGTGATGACAAACTTCTATTCCTCCGGTGTCTGTTGCGGGACCATAAGTATCCAAACAACCTTGGGGACCGGACCCCGGCCTTGCGCCTAGAACTTGAGTGGGGTTCTCCTCTAACCATCAATCCTCTGTTCTCTTTCTCTCCTCACGTTCCGTACTAATCCTTTCCTTCTTATGGAGAGTCAGGTTTTCTTTCAGTGTTCCTTTCCTGTGCCAGCGGACCCAGATCACTGAGATCAGCTGCAGCACTTTCCTTTCTTCATCCCTCTCAGGGGATCTCCTTACACAGGTCCAACCTCGTCAGACTCCTGTGACCACTCTCTATATCCTATCCTCTTCCCGCTCTTTAGAGCAGACTAAACTCCACACGCCTCCCAGCACGCTTCGTGTTCCAAGCAGGGAGCCTCCAAAGGGTGCTTTGCTACACTACTGTGTTGTGTGGGATGCAGGTGTTGGAGCGTTGTCAGGGGTCTCCACCTTACCTGGATGGTGGGGTACCACACCTCAGGAGGAGGTCATTTAGTGTAACGGGACCCTAAGAGTGGCTGGGACTCTAGGAGGTAGCGACCATACTATCTTAGAATTTTGGATAACTAGAGGAGGAAGACCTGAGAAGACTCAAACTTCAAGGTTAGATTTCAGAAAGGCAGATTTTAAGGGACTCAAAAAGAGAATCTGAAGGATCCAATGGCCGGATATCAATAAGGTGAAAAATGTCCAGGAAGGATGGTAAATTTTGAAAAATGAGATTCTCAAAGCTCAATCATTCACAATTCTGAAAAGAGGGAAGAATAGGAAGCATTTAAGGAAACCAGGATGGATGAACACAGAACTTAAACACATGCTAAAATGAAAGAAAGAAATGTTTATCAAATGGAAAGATGGAGGCTTATCTAAAGCAGGGGTCTCCAACCACCGGTCCGCGGCCCAGCACCGGGCCATTGCAGAGCTCTTGCCAGACCGCGGACACAAGGGGAGCCAGCGGCGGTGCAGCAGCCGATACTCACCCTGCATCACTGTCAGCACGGCGTCTTCATCCAGCGCTGAGCGGTCAAGTGGACCGCTCATTTAAGGTCATGAATATGGATGCCACTCCTCTCCCATAGGTGTGGCGTCCATATTCATGGACCTTAATGAGTGGTAGCATGTGACCGCTCCGCACAGGAAGAAGCTGAAGCGCCGCGAGATGCAGGGAGGGAAGTTCAGCGACGGGAAGGAAGTTCAGCGACGTGAGGGTAAGTATGATGGGGGAGGATGGGGGAGGATGGGAGAGCCCAGACATACATACACGGGTGGGAGAGGAGCCATATGTACAAGAGAGGGAGAGTGGGAGCAGAGCAATAAATACAAGGGAGGGAGAGTGGAAGCGGAGATATAAATACATGGGAGGGAGAGTGGGAGCGGAGCCATAAATACATGGGAGGGAGAGTGGGAGCGGAGCCATAAATATAAGGGAGGGAGAGTGGGAGAGGAGCCATAAATACATGGGAGGGAGAGTGGGAGCGGAGCCATAAATACAAGGGAGGGAGAGTGGGAGCGGAGCCTTAAATACAAGGGAGGGAGAGTGGAAGCAGAGCCATATATACAAGGGAGGGAGGGTGGGAGCGGAGCCATGCATATAGGATGGGACAGGGGAGCCATGCATACAGGATGGGACAGGGGAGCCATGTATACAGGATGGGAGTGTAGGAGCAGAGCCATGTGTACAGGATGGGAGGGTCGGAGCGGAGCCATGTATACAGGATGGGATGGTGGGAGCAGAGCCATGCATACAGGATGGGAGGGTGGAAGCAGAGCCATGTATACAGGATGGGAGAGTGGGAGCAGAGCCATGTATACAGGATGGGACAGGGGAGCCATGTATACAGGATGGGAGAGTGGGAGCAGAGCCATGCATACAGGATGGGAGAGTGGGAGCAGAGCCATGTATACAGGATGGGAGAGTGGGAACAGAGCCATACATACAGGATGGGAGAGTGGGAGCAGAGCCATGTATACAGGATGGGAGAGTGGGAGCAGAGCCATGCATACAGGATGGGAGGGTGGAAGCAGAGCCATGTATACAGGATGGGAGAGTGGGAGCAGAGCCATGTATACAGGATGGGATGGTGGGAGCAGAGCCATGCATACAGGATGGGAGGGTGGAAGCAGAGCCATGTATACAGGATGGGAGAGTGGGAGCAGAGCCATGTATACAGGATGGGACAGGGGAGCCATGTATACAGGATGGGAGAGTGGGAGCAGAGCCATGCATACAGGATGGGAGAGTGGGAGCAGAGCCATGTATACAGGATGGGAGAGTGGGAACAGAGCCATACATACAGGATGGGAGAGTGGGAGCAGAGCCATGTATACAGGATGGGAGAGTGGGAGCAGAGCCATGCATACAGGATGGGAGGGTGGAAGCAGAGCCATGTATACAGGATGGGAGAGTGGGAGCAGAGCCATGTATACAGGATGGGACAGGGGAGCTATGTATACAGGATGGGAGAGTGGGAGCAGAGCCATGCATACAGGATGGGAGAGTGGGAGCAGAGCCATGTATACAGGATGGGAGAGTGGGAGCAGAGCCATACATACAGGATGGGAGAGTGGGAGCAGAGCCATGTATACAGGATGGGAGAGTGGGAGCAGAGCCATGCATACAGGATGGGAGGGTGGAAGCAGAGCCATGTATACAGGATGGGAGAGTGGGAGCAGAGCCATGTATACAGGATAGGACAGGGGAGCCATGTATACAGGATGGGAGAGTGGGAGCAGAGCCATGCATACAGGATGGGAGAGTGGGAGCAGAGCCATGTATACAGGATGGGAGAGTGGGAACAGAGCCATACATACAGGATGGGAGAGTGGGAGCAGATCCATGTATACAGGATGGGAGAGTGGGAGCAGAGCCATGCATACAGGATGGGAGGGTGGAAGCAGAGCCATGTATACAGGATGGGAGAGTGGGAGCAGAGCCATGTATACAGGATGGGACAGGGGAGCTATGTATACAGGATGGGAGAGTGGGAGCAGAGCCATGCATACAGGATGGGAGAGTGGGAGCAGAGCCATGTATACAGGATGGGAGAGTGGGAACAGAGTCATACATACAGGATGGGAGAGTGGGAGCAGAGCCATGTATACAGGATGGGAGAGTGGGAGCAGAGCCATGCATACAGGATGGGAGGGTGGAAGCAGAGCCATGTATACAGGATGGGAGAGTGGGAGCAGAGCCATGTATACAGGATGGGACAGGGGAGCTATGTATACAGGATGGGAGAGTGGGAGCAGAGCCATGCATACAGGATGGGAGAGTGGGAGCAGAGCCATGTATACAGGATGGGAGAGTGGGAACAGAGCCATACATACAGGATGGGAGAGTGGGAGCAGAGCCATGTATACAGGATGGGAGAGTGGGAGCAGAGCCATGTATACAGGATGGGAGAGTGGAAGCAGAGCCATGTATACAAGGATGGGAGAGTGGGAGCAGAGCCATGTATACAGGATGGGAGAGTGGAAGCAGAGCCATGTATACAGGATGGGAGAGTGGGAGCAGAGCCATGTATACAGGATGGGAGAGTGGGAGCAGAGCCATGTATACAGGATGGGAGAGTGGAAGCAGAGCCATGTATACAGGATGGGAGAGTGGGAGCGGAGCCATGTATACAGGATGGGACAGGGGAGCCATGTATACAGGATGGGAGAGTGGGAGAGGAGCCATGTATACAGGATGGGACAGGGGAGCCATGTATGCAGGATGGGACAGGGGAGCCATGTATACAGGATGGGAGAGTGGGAGCAGAGCCATGTATACAGGATGGGAGAGTGGAAGCAGAGCCATGCATACAGGATGGGAGAGTGGAAGCAGAGCCATGTATACAGGATAGGAGGGTGGGAGCGGAGCCATGTATACAAGGATGGGAGTATGGGAGCAGAGCCATGTATACAAGGATGGGACAGGGGAGCCATGCATACAACAGGGGGAGCCACACAGAGCTGGACAGGATGGGGGGAACCACACATACATTTTCGGATGATTAGAAAATAATCAGCATGTACAGTACTCCAGTACAATTTTTCTTAAGTGCTCAATGCTCCATTTCCTTGTAGGTTCCAATCATCATTAGCAGTGACGGTCATCAGTAGAAGTAGCCCAGTGCTCCCACTGACAGAGAAACAAACCAGGTGCTCCCACTCATTCAAAACCTATGGTGATTTGAGTCACATTATAAATGTTATAATTAAATGATAAGTATGCACTGCTAAACTACAACCGCGTCCATAGCCCCGCCCCCTTATGACCAAAGCCCCACCCCTGTCACACCTCCATCCCCGCCCTGACGGGCCATGGAAGAATGGTCTTGCTTGAAGCCGGTCCCTGGTGCAAAAAAGGTTGGGGACCACTGTTCTAAAGAATAATACAGTTAGATCCAAATATATTTGGACAGAGACAACATTTTTCTAATTTTCGTTCTAGACATTACCACAATGAATTTTAAACAAAACAATTCAGATGCAGTTGAAGTTCAGACTTTCAGCTTTCATTTGAGGGTATCCACATTAAAATTGGATGAAGGGTTTAGGAGTTTCAGCCCCTTAACATGTGCCACCCTGTTTTTAAAGGGACCAAAAGTAATTGGACAATTGACTCCAAGGCTATTTCATGGACAGGTAAGGGCAATCGCTTTGTTATGTCATTCTCAATTAAGCAGATAAAAGGCCTGGAGTTAATTTGAGGTGTGGTGCTTGCATTTGGAAGGTTTTGCTGTGAAGGAAACATTCGGTCAAAGGAGCTCTCCATGCAGGTGAAACAAGCCATCCTTAAGCTGCAAAAACAGAAAAAAACCATCGGAGAAATTGCTACAACATTAGGAGTGGCAAAATCTACAGTTTGGTACATCCTGAGAAAGAAAGAAAGCACTGGCGAACAGGGCCGGTTTTAGGCAAAGTGGGGCCCTAGGCAAAGATTAAAGTGGAGCCCCAATAGCTAACATATTGCACATCACACAGAAGCATTTCGGTTGCATTTACATGCGCTGAGTTCAGGCCGCTAAATGACTGAGATCAACAATATTGAAGTCGTTCAACACTTGTTTCCAGATCTCTTTCCACCGTCTGAGAAAGAATGATGGGGACAGAACGATCACTAATGGATCACTAACAGACCACCATACAGTATCATGTTATCAGCAGCACATCTACAGTTTACACCCCATGGTCCTCCATATAAGATAATGTGCCCTATAGTACTCCATATAGTATAATACATTCCTCAGTCCTCTTTATTGTATTATACATTCCCCATAGTCCTCCATATTGTATAATACACTCCCTATAGTCCTCCATATAGTATAATACACTCCCCATAGTCCTCAATATAATATAATACACTGCTCAGTCCTCCATATAGTATAATACACTCCTCATAGTGCTCCATATAGTATAATGCACCGCCATAGTCATCCATGTAGTACAATTCACTTCCATAGTATAATGCACACCATAGTTCTTCATATAATGTATTCCCCATAGCCCTCGATAGAGTATAATGCAGCCCACATATAGCATAATGCAGCCACCCCACAGAGTACAATGCAGCCCCACCATACAATATAATGTAACCCCCATAGAATATAATGCAGCCCCCCTCTTATAGTATAATGCAGCCACCCCTTAGAGCATAATGCAGCTACCCCTCAGAGCATAATGCAGCCACTCCACAGAATATAATGTAACCCCCCATAGAATATAATGCAGCCCCTCCATGGAATATATGGCAATCCCTTCATAGAGTATAATGCAGCCCCTTATATAGTATAATGTAGCCCCTCCATAGAGTACAATGTAGCCCTTCTCATATAGTATAATGCAGCCCCCATAAAATACAATAAAGCCCCCACACAATATAATCTAGCCCCCCACAGAATATAATGCAGCGCCCCCATAGAATACAATGTAGCCTCCTTGTATAGTATAATGTAGCCCCCTCATAGAGTATGATGCAATCACCCCCATAGAATATAATAAATATAATACAGCCCCCCATAGAATATAATGTAGCCCCAAATAGAATAAAATACAGCCCACCTCCCCATAGAATATAATGTAACCCCCCATATTATATAACAAAGCTTCCCCCATAGATTATTATGTAAACTGTACCCCCCCTTGGTATATAACACAGCAGCATAGTATATAGCCCAGCATCACATGGCATAAAGCCCAGTACCACACGGTATATAGCCCAGCACCATGTGGTATATAGCACAGCACCACACGGCATGTAGCACAGCACCACACTGTATATAGCACAGCAGCACACGGTATATAGCACAGCACCACCATGGTATATAGCACAGCACCATCATGGTATATAGCACAGCCCACCATGGTATATAGCACAGTACCACAGGGTATATAGCACAGCCCACCATGGTATATAGCCCAGCATGGTATATAGCCAGCACCACATGGTATATAGCCCAGCATAGTATATAGCCCATCATGGTATATAGCCCAGCATAGTATATAGCCCACCACAGTATATAGCCCAGCACAGTATACAGACCAGCACAGTATATAGCCCAGCATAGTATATAGCCCAGCACAGTATACAGCCCAGCATAGTATATAGCCCAGCACAGTATATAGCCCAGCATAATATATAGCACAGTATATAGGCCAGCATAGTATATAGCCCAGCACAGTATATAGCCCAGCATAGTATATAGCCCAGCACAGTTTATAGCCCAGCATAGTATATAGCCCAGCATGGTATACAGCCCAGCATAGTAAACAGCCCAGCACGGTATACAGCCCAGCATAGTATACAGCCCAGCACAGTACACAGCCCAGCATAGTATATAGCCCAGCATAGTATATAGCCCAGCATAGTATATAGCCTAGCACAGTATACAGTCCAGCATAGTATATAGCCCAGCACAGTATACAGCCCAGCACAGTATATAGGCCAGCACAGTATACAGCCCAGCATAGTATATAGCCCAGCACAGTATACAGCCCAGCACAGTATACAGCCCAGAATAGTATATAGCCCAGCACAGTATATAGCCCAGCATAGCATATAGTCCAGCATAGTATATAGCCCAGCATAGTATATAGCCCAGCATATAGCCCAGCATAGTATACAGCTGACCATAGTATATAGCCCAGCACAGTATACAGCCCAGCATAGCATATAGCCGCCCCCCCCCGAATGGCCCCACAGTCCAGTACTCACACTGATATATTTAAAAAAAAAACACTATTCTCATCTTCTCCTCGTGCACCCCCTGTGTCAGAGGCAGAGCGGGGAATGATGGGAGAGGGAGCGTCGGCTGACGCTCTCTCCTCCATTATTGCTTTGAACTGTACCGGCAGTCGCCGGTGTAGTTCAATGCGGCGGCGGGGGGAGTCGGCGCTGGGGGCAGGCAGGCCCCTCTGCCTCACAGGGGCCCCATAGCGGCTGCGAGTTGTGCCACTAGCTGGGGGCCCCTGGGGGAGCGGTGGCCCTAGGCAGCTGCCTGGTCTGCCTGCCCATAACCCCGGATCTGCTGGTGAACTCATCAATGCAAAAAGACCTGGGTGCCCACGGAAGACAACAGTGGTGGATGATTGCAGAATAGTCTCCATGGTGAAGAGAAACCCCTTCACAACAGCCAACCAAGTGACCAACACTCTCCAGGAGGTAGGCGTATCAATATCCAAATCTGCCATAAAGAGAAGACAGCATAAAAGTAAATACAGAGGGTTCATTGCACAGTGCAAGCCACTCATAAGCATCAAGAATAAAAAGGCTAGACTGGACTTTGCTAAAAAACACCTAAAAAAGCCAGCACAGTTCTGGAAGAACATTCTTTGGACAGATGAAACCAAGATCAACCTCTACCAGAATGATGGATAGAGAAAAGTATGGTGAAGGCGTGGTACAGCTCATGATCCAAAGCATACCACATCATCTGTAAAACACGGCGGAGGCAGTGTGATGGCTTGGGCATGCGTGGCTGCCAGTGGCACTGGGTCACAAGTGTTTATTGATGATGTGAATCAGGACAGAAGCAGCCAAATGAATTCTGAGGTATTCAGAGCCATACTGTGTGCTCAGATCCAGCCAAATGCAGCCAAACTGATTAGTCATCGTTTCATACTACAGATGGACAATGACCCAAAACATAAAGCCAAAGTAACCCAGGAGTTTATTAAAGCAAAGAAGTGGAATATTCTTGAACGGCCAAGTCAGTCACCTGATCTCAACCCAATTGAGCATGCATTTCACATGTGAAAGACTAAACTTAAGACAGAAAGGCCCACAAGCAAACAGCAACTGAAAACCACCGCAGTGAAGGCCTGGCAGAGCATCAAAAAGGAGGAAATACAGCGTCTGGTGATGTCCATGACTTCAAGACTTCAGGCAGTCATCGCCAACAAAGGGTTTTCAACCAAGTACTAGAAATGAACATTTTATTTACAATTATTTAATCTGTCCAATTACTTTTGGCCCCTTTAAAAACAGGGTGGCACATGTTAAGGAGCTGAAACTGCTAAACCCTTCATCCAATTTTAATGTGGATACTCTCAAATGAAAGCTGAAAGTCTGAACTTCAACTGCATCTGAATGGTTTTGTTTAAAATTCATTGTGGTAATGTCTAGAACAAATATTAGAAAAATGTTGTCTCTGTCCAAATACATATGGACCTAACTATATACTGTCTGCTGAACCTGCAGGGCACAAATCAGATTATACAAAGCTGACAATGAATTAAGGACTGCAAGATACGTCAAAAGCAATAAAAGAGGATTTTGGGGACATGTCAAAAGTAAAAGAAAAGTCAAAGATGGATTTTTACAGGATGAAAATGACGAAATGTTAAGAAAGGATGTTGAAAAGGCCAAACTTTTAAATGCCTATTTTGTATCTGTTTTCACTCAGAAAGGAAATGTAACATCACCTGATCTTCACTGTCCTATTAGAGGAATAGAAGAATCCAGACTATCTATAAACAGAAAGATAGTGAGGGAATACTTAGCTAACATAAATGAATTCAAGTCTCCAGGTCCAGATGAATTACACCCCAGCGTACTGAAGGAGATAACAAAATAAATTTTTGAACCAGTCTCCATAATCTTTGAAAATTCTTGGAGATCAGGAGAAGTCTCAGAAGACTGGAGAAGAGCAAATGTTGTTCCTATCTTCAAAAAGGGGAAGAAGGTGGACCCAGGGAACTATAGGCCAGTGAGTCTGACTTCTATACCAGGAAAGATCTTTGAACAAATTATTAAACAACATGCATGTACGTACCTGGATAAGAATGAATTGATTAACCAAAGTCAGCATGGGTTTGTAACTAATAAGTCATGTCAGCAGGCCCGGATTGGCAATATAACCAACCGGGCATTTTCCCGCTGGGCCGCTGTCACTTGGGCCGCGGGTGGCAGCGCCCGATCATCTGGCCGCTTGCCAGCTGCTGCGGCCACTGTTGCTCCTGCCGCCGGCCCTCTGCGGGCACGGCGGTGATAGTTTCAAGTTCCTCCCGCACTGCAGGGAGATAAGCCGCCACGCCCCCCCCTCGCACCCCATCCTCGCCTTAGCATGAGACCTCCTCCCCCCGCAGCCACTCACAGCGTCGCACTCGCTTGCCTGCTCGCTCTGTTCGCAGGACCTGTGATGAGGTCACAGGAGGGGAGGAGTCAGGGGGGTCACATGATCAGCAGGAGTCTTTGTCCAGACCCCCGATCATGTCACCCCTGACTCCGCCCCTCGTGTGACCTCATCACAGGTCCTGTGCGCTCAGCCTTGCCTCTACCATCTGCAAGACTCTGCTTTGCTGTTATCATGGTGCTGGTTGAGGTAAGTATGTGTGGGGTCAGGATTTACAGTGTGGATGTAGCAGAGCCGTGTGTGTACGAGGTGTACGGAGAGGAGCCACGCGTGTACGAGGTGTACGGAGAGGAGCCGCGCATGTACGAGGTGTACGGAGAGGAGCAGTGTGCGTGTACGAGGTGTACGGAGCGGAGCAGTGTGTGTACGCGGTGTACGGAGAGGAGCCGCGCGTGTACGAGGTGTACGGAGAGGAGCCGCACGTGTACGAGGTGTACGGAGCAGAGCCGTGTGTGTACGAGGTGTACGGAGAGGAGCCATGCGTGTACGAGGTGTACGGAGAGGAGCCACACGTGTACGAGGTGTACGGAGAGGAGCCGCGTGTGTACGAGGTGTACGGAGAGGAGCCGCGTGTGTACGAGGTGTACGGAGAGGAGCCACACGTGTACGAGGTGTACGGAGAGGAGCCACACGTGTACGAGGTGTACGGAGAGGAGCCGTGTGTGTACGAGGTGTACGGAGCAGAGCCGTGTGTGTACGAGGTGTACGGAGAGAAGCCACGCGTGTACGAGGTGTACGGAGAGGAGCCGCGCGTGTACAAGGTGTACGGAGAGGAGCCGCGCGTGTACAAGGTGTACGGAGCAGAGCCGTGCGTGTACGAGGTGTACGGAGAGGAGCCGCGCGTGTACGAGGTGTACGGAGCAGAGCCGTGTGTGTACGAGGTGTACGGAGAGGAGCCACGCGTGTACGAGGTGTACGGAGAGGAGCCACGTGTGTACGAGGTGTACGGAGAGGAGCCGCACGTGTACAAGGTGTACGGAGAGGAGCCGCGCGTGTACAAGGTGTACGGAGCAGAGCCGTGTGTGTACGAGGTGTACGGAGAGGAGCAACGCGTGTACGAGGTGTACGGAGCAGAGCCGTGTGGGTACGAGGTGTACGGAGAGGAGCAATGCGTGTACGAGGTGTACGGAGCAGAGCCGTGTGTGTACGAGGTGTACGGAGAGGAGCAACGCCTGTACGAGGTGTACGGAGAGGAGCCACGTGTGTACGAAGTGTACGGAGCAGAGCCGTGTGTGTGTGTACGCAGTGGAGCCATATGTGTACGGGATGTACGGAGCGAAGCCAAGTGTGTACGAAGCATACAAAGCGGGCTTTTCCCATGGACACAGGAGTACACGGCGGAGCCCCGAGGAGCATTTTAAAACACACACATGACGTTCCACCAGAAGTGATATGCTGGAAGCTGACCGGAAATGAGATAATTTCTTGAGGAGATTGTGGCGGAACCAGGAATGCTTCAGATCCATCACTGTGTCCTCCTCCGACAGCGCAGACAGCAGGATCGCCTTGGAATCGGGGATGCCGGCCATGCGAGCGGATCATGATATGTCCTGCATCGGGAGGCTCAGGTGGGCACTACAATGGGAGCCGGGCTGCTATAGTATCTTTGTAGAATCTTTCTTTATTTCTTTCTCTCTTTTTCTTTCTTTCTCTGTTCTTTTTTCTCTCTCTGTTCTTTCTTCCCCTCTTTCTTTCTTTTTCTTTCCTCTCTTTCTCTCTGTTCTTTCTTTCTTTTCTTTACTTTTTTCTTTCTCTCTCTGTTCTTTCTCTGTCTCTCTCTGTTCTTTCTTTCTTTACCCTCTTTCTTTCGCTCTCTGTTCTTTCTCTGTCTCTCACTGTTCTTTCTTTCTTTCCCCTTTCTTTCTCGCTCTCTCTGTTTTCTTTTTTCTCTCTCTCTCTGTTTTCTCTCTTCCTTAGTGCCAGTCAGTGTGCCCATAATGCCAGCCACTGTGCCCTCAGTACCAGTCAGTGTGATCAGCAGTGCTAAATGGGTGCGATTAGGTGTGGACATGGGTGTGACTAGTTGTGAAATGGGTGTGGTTGGGCGTGGCCAAAATTTGCAGCGGCGCGCGCAGTCTTTGGCCATCTTTCCCTTCTTCAAAAGTTGGGAGGTATGATAGGGGCGGCTATGACCAGGGGGTCTGGTTGCCCAATGGATAGCAGTTCTGCCAGGAATTCTGTAATCGTGCATACAAAAGGGGACAGAGATTTGGGAGGAGTACTGTACCTAAAAGCAATAAATAGGACTGAGCTGAAATACTGGGCACAGCTGTGACTACATGTTATATAGTCGTGTTAATCTCCTCTCACTTCTTGTAAACTACAAGTGTAAAAAGATATTATATAGTCACCATGTGACTAGTGGGCCTGTGTAACTTCAAATGCCAGGGCTGAATTTTAGTCCCAGTCCGGCCCTGCATGTCAGACTAATTTAATTTCCTTCTGTGACAGAATCACTGACTGGGTGGATCAGGGAAATGCTGTATAGTATATCTTGACTTCAGCAAAGCATTTGACAAAGTATCTCACACCATCCTTATTGAGAAAATGACTAAGTATGGAATGGATAAGGCAACTGTTAGGTGGATTCATAACTGGCTTAGTGTTCGGACCCAAAGAGTGGTTGTAAATGGCTGCATATCCAGTTGGAAGAATGTCTCAAGTGGGGTACCACAGGGCTCTGTCCTGGGCCCTGTATTGTTCAACATCTTTATCAATGATTTAGATGAAGGAATTGAGGGTAAACTGATTAAATTTGCTGATGACACAAAGCTAGGAGGGATAGCTAATACTAGAGAAGAGAGATAGAGGATTCAAAAAGATATAAATAAACTGGAGCAGTGGGCTGCAACTAACAGAATGGTTTTAAACAGGGAAAAATGCAAAGTACTACATCTGGGCAGTAAAAATGAAAAAAAGCATATAAAAAATGGGAGGAAAAGGGCTAAGCAACACCACATGTAAAAAAGACTTGAGTATACAAATACATCCAGGGCCTTTGTTAGGGGCAGGCAGACCAGGCAGCTGCCTAAGGCCCCCAGGGGCCCTAGCTAGTGGCACATCACGCAACCGCTATGGGGCCCATGAGGCAGGGGAGCCCGCCTGCCCCCAGTGCCGACTCCCCCACGCCACCACATTGAACTATACCGGCATCATAGATGCCAATATAGTTCAAAGCTCTGACACTGACTGTGGGTGTGTGATGACATCATCGTGCACTCACTGTGTGCCAGGCAGTGCATGATACAGGAGCCGGGAGCAGCACAGGCTGTTGTGAATTCTTTTGATCTGACTTCTGAGTCGGCGCTCCCTCTGGTGGTTACTGCGGGTAGTGGAGATGGACGGGTTGATAGAAGTCTGCCACCTGACGACGGTGATTGGAAATAAGGGGTTACTGACTGGGAGGATATAAGTGAGCAGGCTTCCCTCAGTTGCTGCTGGTGATTAGCTTCTGCCTGTGCATTTTGAGGTCTGCTGTCTCCTGCCTGATCCTGCATTTTTCAGTTAAGTTGTTTATTTGCTTATCCTTTGCATCTGATCTGGTGTGTGGGTTCAGCGTGCTCCCTGCTGGGGCTGTGCTGGATCCCGCTCCATATGTTACAGCTTGTGTCAGTTTGTTCAGTCCCCTGTTATATTAGTCTCTTTTGCTTTGCTGCCAGTTCACACCAGAAAGCTGATATAGTGGGGGAGAGGTCTTGAGCGTTTTTGTACATCAGACGTGTTGGATTTTTTAGGGTTTTCGCGTGATTGCAGACAGTGTCTGTTAGAGTGTTAGCGACTCCTGGAGTGGACCCTCTGGGTCGCGGCACCAACCCTCCCAGGGCGAGCTAGCCTAGTGAGGACCACCCCCTATACAGGGAGTGTCAGGAGCAAGCCCCAGGGGATACGATACCACGACTGCTGGCACCAGGCGGCTGGCTCACAGGAGATACGAGACTGTGTGACTGGAGGGTGCAGGATACTAGGGAACACAGGAGAGTACACGGGAGTGCGCTGAGTACAGGGTAGTGCTAGACGGGTACACGTGGGCACATAAGGCGTGTAGCAAGTAACAGAACACAGGAATAGAGTGAATGCCAGGAGGCACGGCGGAGCAAGAAACAAGGGACAGGATACGAGAGGATGTGCCAGGAGGCACAACTGAGCATGAAGCAACAAGGGTTCAGAGCAAGTGCTAGGAGCACCACAGAATAGCAGACAGAGCAGAGGACCTGAGAACAGCGCACAGCCAGGCTGGGACCCAGCTGACCCAGCCAGGAAGCACAACAATAATCAGGCACCTCCCCTAGGGGGAGGTCGTCTGATATAGCACATGACTACTACTGGTTCCGGGTCAGGACCTAGCCAGAAAGCACATGACCACTAGTGGTTCTGGGTCAGGTCCTCCAATACCATAGAGAGGACCGAGCCCTATACAGCACTGACAGGAGCGCGCAAGCGCAAACGTGGCATGGAGGAGGAGACCCGGGGACGAGAGTTGCGCATGCGCACCCGACGGGGACCCCTGAGGGACCGCCATACCGGAGGGAGTGACGTCGGGGCCGAAGCCCCGCCTCCTGGTGAGCGCGGCATAACAGTACCCCCTCCTTTAAGCCCCCTCTCTCTAGAACTGGAAAATAGCATCTTGACACTAGGAGCGGGATCCAGACACTTCCTAACTGCATGAGGACAAATGAGATCCAGAGTCTCAATACGAGAAAATTCGGTCTCCTGCCATACCCTTGGGAACTCCACGGACAGAGAGTCGGAGGCAGGTATCCCCGAGACAGGTCGAACCGGCAGAGGCACACAGACATGCTTGGAGGCCGAAGTGGTGGTGCAGTCATTGGAAGTCAATTCATCCTTAGGAGGCGAGCTGTCGGAGGATGGTTGCTTGGGAAGTCTCTTCTTGGCACACGATGGGCAAGCAGCCACGAAGTCTTTGACGTCCTGAGCAATAGACAGCCACCAGTAATCGTGGGATAAACGGGAGAGTGTCCTCTTGGCACCAACATCACCGGCAGCCGGAGAAGAATGTCCCCAGGATAACACACCTTTACGGTTACCTTTAGACACAAAGGTCTCCCCTGGACGCTGGGGCATCAACTTTACGGAAGCCACGGTAATTACCTTGGGACGGTCACTTGACGGAGGAGGAGACTGACTCTCAGCCCCCCTGTTGATAATGTCACAAGTCACAGACCGGTTGCTTGAAGGATGTGGAGACTGACTCTCAGCCTCCTTCTCGACAATGTCACAAGTCACAGACGGGATGCTTGACGGATGTGGAGACTGACTCTCAGCCTCCTTCTCGACAATGTCACAAGTCACAGACGGGATGCTTGACGGATGTGGAGACTGACTCTCAGCCTCCTTCTCGACAATGTCACAAGTCACAGACGGGATGGTGGACGGCGGACCTATAACCGTCGAAGACGAGCAAGCAGGGTTCTTCGGATGAATGAACAGCAGGCAACTCTTTTGACAGGACGGTCCCCAACGGAGTATATCACCAGATTGCCAGTCCAGGGTCGGCCCATGAATACGTAACCAAGGAAGGCCAAGAAGAAGGGTATGAGGCGAAGTCGGCAATAGGTAGAAGGAGATCCGCTCCCGATGACATGTGCCAATCTGCAACTCAACTTCCTCAGTGACCTGGTTAACGGTGTCCTGCAATGGCTTATCGTCGACCGGAACTACTGACCTAGGAGACTCCAGGGATCTGACAGGGATGCGAAACTTCTTAACTGCCTCGAGACTAATAAAGTTACCCACTGCGCCAGAGTCCACAATAGCTTTCACAGTAAAAGTCTCGAAACCAAAATTAAGGGAGACAGGCACGGTCAGGGGTAGAGAGGAATCACATACACATGGGGAGACCTCACTTAACAGTCCCAGGCGGAGAGACTTCCCCGGTCTCTTGGGACATGAGCGTAGAAAGTGGGAGGCATCCCCACAATAGAAACAGAGCCCTTGTGCCTGCCTTTTCACACGACGCCGTTGAGCTATCTGGAGGCAATCCACCTGCATAGGCTCAGGTACCGGATCTGCCGCAGATAACTCGGGTAACGGATGAGAAAAACTGCGAGTGGACGAAGAGAGGCGAGAGGACCCTCTCTCTCTGGCTGACTCGCGGGTGCGCTCCTGGAAGCGCAAATCAATGCGTGTCGCGAGAGAGATAAGATCCTCCAAATTGGTAGGGGTATCTCGGCCCGCCAGTTCGTCTTTGATCCGACCGGACAGACCACGCCAAAAGGCCCCTACGAGGGCATCATTATTCCAACCTAGCTCAGAGGACAAAGTGCGAAAACATATCGCGTATTGTCCAACCGATAGAGAACCTTGACGAAGATTAAAGAGGGACTCGGTGGTGGAAGCAAGGCGACCCGGCTCGTCGAACACCTTACGGAAAGTGTCCAAAAAGATGGAAAGCTGAGCGACGAGCGGGTCATCACGCTCCCAAAGGGGATTCACCCACGCAAGCGCCTTACCCTCTAAGTGAGAAACAATAAATGCTATTTTAGCACGATCGGTGGGGTAATGCTGCGGCAAAAACTCAAAATGCAAACGACACTGGTTCAAGAATCTGCGACACAACACAGGGTCACCACTATACCGGGGTGGCTTGCATGTGGAAGCATGGCCTGTGCAGATTCTATGGAAAGGAGCCGATTATCTACCGACGCTATATAGTTGAGAATCTGATCCTGGGAGTCGCGTTGCTGCGCAAGTTCCTGCTGGAGACTAGCCAACTGGGCAGCATTCCCAGGCTCAGAGGACTGAGAGGCAGATAAACCGGACTCCATGGACTTGAGAAATGCCATAATCCTAATCTGGTTTTCCCGGAGGAAGGTCAGCTCCTTTTGGACGGAAGCCGCAGTACCAGCGGGGTCCATGGCCTGATTATACTGTTAGAGTGTTAGAGTGTTAGCGACTCCTGGAGTGGACCTCTGGGTCGCGGCACCAACCCTCCCAGGGCGAGCTAGCCTAGTGAGGACCACCCCCTATACAGGGAGTGTCAGGAGCAAGCCCCAGGGGATACGATACCACGACTGCTGGCACCAGGCGGCCGGCTCACAGGAGATACGAGACTGTGTGACTGGAGGGTGCAGGATACTAGGGAACACAGGAGAGTACACGGGAGTGCGCTGAGTACAGGGTAGTGCTAGACGGGTACACGTGGGCACATAAGGCGTGTAGCAAGTAACAGAACACAGGAATAGGGTGAATGCCAGGAGGCACGGCGGAGCAAGAAACAAGGGACAGGATACGAGAGGATGTGCCAGGAGGCACAACTGAGCATGAAGCAACAAGGGTTCAGAGCAAGTGCTAGGAGCACCACAGAATAGCAGACAGAGCAGAGGACCTGAGAACAGCGCACAGCCAGGCTGGGACACAGCTGACCCAGCCAGGAAGCACAACAATAATCAGGCACCTCCCCTAGGGGGAGGTCGTCTGATATAGCACATGACTACTACTGGTTCCGGGTCAGGACCTAGCCAGAAAGCACATGACCACTAGTGGTTCCGGGTCAGGTCCTCCAATACCATAGAGAGGACCGAGCCCTATACAGCACTGACAGGAGCGCGCAAGCGCAAGCGTGGCATGGAGGAGGAGACCCGGGGACGAGAGTTGCGCGTGCGCACCCGACGGGGACCCCTGAGGGACCGCCGTACCGGAGGGAGTGACGTCGGGGCCGAAGCCCCGCCTCCTGGTGAGCGCGGCATAACAGTGTCTTTCCTTTCCTATCCTATATAGACAGTTTGGGCCCCATCATTTGCTCAGTCTATTTTCTGCTTGTGTTTGTACCTCATCTTGTCTCACTGACAATATATGTTTGGGGGCTATCTATTCCTTTGGAGTTCTATTCCGGGGCAGTTTAGATTTCACCTTTCTTGCTTTAAGCTTAGTTAGTTCTCCGGCTGTACTGAGGCATCTAGAGCATCGTAGGTACGCCCCACGGTTACCGCTAGTTATGTTGTTAGGATTAGGGGTCTGCAGTCCTCTAAGTTAGCAACCTTTCTGGTTTCCTGGTGGTCTAGCGTATTCCTGCCATCCTCCTCGGTGACCTATTCATAACAGCGGGCACTAGGAGAGGTGAGGATTGTGTTTGTTTGTGTTTTAATATATCAGTGTGAGTACTGGACTGTGAGGCCATTCTCTGGGGGGTTATATGCTACGTGGTGCTGTGCTATATACCATGTGGTGCTGTGCTATATACCATGTGGTGCTGGGCTATATACCCTGTGGTGCTGTGCTATATACCATATGGCTGTGCTATATACAATGTGGTGCTGTGCTATATATAAGTGCTATATACCCTGTGGTGCTGTGCTATATACCATGTGGGGCTGGACTATATACCATGTGGTGCTGTGCTATATACCAAGTGGTGCTGGGCTATATGCCATGTGGTGCTGTGCTATATACCATGTGGTGCTGTGCTATATACCATGCGTGGCTGTGCTATATATCATGTGGTGTTATGCTATTTATCATGTGGTGCTGGGCTATATACCATGTGGTGCTGCGCTATATACCATGTGAGTCTGGGCTATATACCATGTGGTGCTGGGTTATATACCATGTGGTGCTGGGCTATATACTATGTGGTGCTGGGCTATATACCATGTGTGTCTGTGCTATATACCATGTGTGGCTGTGCTATATACCATGTGGTGCTGTGCTATATACCATGTGGTGCTGGGCCATATACCATGTTGTGCTGGGCTATATACCATGTGGTGCTGTGCTATATACAATGTGGTGCTGTGCTATATACCATGTGGTGCTGGGCTATATACCATGTGGGGCTGTGCTATATACTATGTGGTGCTGGGCTATATACTATGCGGCTGTGTTATATACCATGGGGGGTACATTATACATTATATTCTATGGGGGAGACTGTGTTACATAATATGGGGGGCTACATTATATTCTATGGGGAGGTGGGCTGTATTATATTTTATTCGGGGCTACATTATATTCTTTGGGGGGCTGTATTATATTTATTTTATTCTATGGGGGTAAATGCATCATACTCTATGAGGGGGCAACATTATACTATATGAGGAGGCTACATTTTATTCTATCGGGAGCTGCATTATATTCTGTGGGGGGGCTAGATTATATTGTATGCGGGCTTCATTATACTTTATGAGGGGGCTACATTATATTCTATGGGGGCTGCATTATACTCTATGAGGGGCTGCCATATATTCTATGGAGGGGCTGCATTATACTATATGAGGTGGGCCGCATTATATTCTATGGGGGGTTACATTATATTCTGTGAAGTGGCTGCATTACACTCTAAGGGTGGCTGAATCATACTATAAGAGGGAGCTGCATTATATTCTATGGGGGGTTACATTATATTGTATGGCGGGGCTGCATTATACTCTGGGGTGGCTGCATTATACTCTGTGGGGTAGCTGCATTATACTATATGTGGGCTGCATTATACTGTATCGCGGACTATGTGGAATACATTATACTGTATGAAGAACCATGGGGTGCATTATGCTATGGGAAGTGAATTGTACTACATGGATAACTATGGCGGTGCATTATACTGTATAGAGCACTATGAGGAGTGTATTATACTATATGAAGGATTGAGCAGTGTATTTTAATATATGGAGGACTATGAGGAGTGCATTATATTATATGGAGGACTGAGTGTATTTTAATATATGGAGGGATAGGAGGAGTGTATTATACTATATGGATGACTGAGGAGTGTATTATACTATATGGAGGACTATGGGTCACATTAAATGATATGTAGGACTATAGGGAGTGTATTATACTATATGGAGGACTATGGGGCACATTATATTATATTATATGGAGGACTATGGGGTGTAAACTGTAGATGTGCTTACGATAACATGATGCTGTATGGTGATCTTTTAGTGATCCATTAGTGATTGTTCTGTCCCCATCATTCTTTCTCAGATGGTGGAAAGAGGCCAGGAATCAAGTGTTGAATGACTTCAATATTGTCGATCATGCTTGTTTAGCAGCCTGAACTCAGCGCATGTAAATACAATCAAAATGCTTCTGTGTGATGTGCAATATGTTGGCATTTGGGGCCCCATTTTAAACTTTGCCTAGGGCCCCACTTTGCCTAAAACCGGCCCTGAATACATCATAAACTAAACATGAGTCAACAGTGTGATGCAGCAGCAAAAAAGGCAAATATAATTCTGGGATGTATTAACAGAAGGAAATAGACACACTGAAAAAAAGCAAAGCAAAATAAAGTATATAGACAAGTAAAAGAATGGCAAAATGTAACCCATAAATATACCAAAAATATTTGCTAAAGGAGTAAATGGCAGACCATTCGGAAAATTTAATAGCAAAAAGGAGAAAAAAAACACAGAACTGGAAGGTCAATCAAATAAATATAAAAACAGGGACATAATAATAAATACAGTTTATTTAGGACAAAAAGGGGGGGGGGAAAGGACAACCATTGATGGTAATGACAACCGATTGTCTGACTGCCCAAAGCAACAGGTGACCAAAAATATTGAAGTAAGATCACTGGGACATACAAGTAAGATGCTAGATATATATCTCTAGTAAGTAAAATACTTGATATACATAGGTATGTAAATGTCATCAAAGTTATAGAAGCACCAAAAAGATATATATATATCAGATAAAAAAATATCATTATATGTGTCCCTATGAAAATAGCAAAAATCAATGAAACAGATATATAATTATCCATGATCCAGTTTAGAAGATAAAAAATATATAATAAAAAAATGTATATATGCCAGCACAGGAAGAAATGAGGAAAAAGGATAAAGTGCAAGTGCATACAAAGTGCATATAATATAATCAATAATTAGTAAACAATGTTACAATAAGGACCCGTTGAAGCGCAGGAGCGCAAAACGGTCGTCGTGCGCTCTCTCTGCATTGCTCCCGAGCCCATGCATTTTTATCCATGAAATAAAGACTTCTACTTTTGGTAACTGTGAGTGCCATCCTTTTTTCTTTCATTGTGCCAATGTTACAATAAGTAGTCATGAAAAACAGCAAAATTAATAATGAAAATAAGTAACAGTATAACATAAGTGTGGCCAATAATAAAGTGCAAATGCTGAATGATAATAAGTAATCATATACTGTATAGCAGCAAAATCATTAGTGCCAAAGAGTAGCTGGTAGCATAATGTGGCCAATTATAAAGTGCTAATGCTGAATAGCCAATATATACTGTACCAAAGAGTAAGGGCAGCTGGAAGATGGATAGTGTAAACAATTACCCGAATGATCACACTGGCATGGGCAGACAGCGTGTTTCGGATATAATCCTTCGTCACTAATGTTTACTAATTATTGATTATTATATGCACTTTGTATGCACTTGCACTTTCTCCTTTTTCCTCGTTTTTTCCTGAGCTGGCATATATACATTTTTTATTGTATATTTTTTATCTTCTAAACTGGATCATGGTTAATTATATATCTGTTTCATTGATTTTTGCTATTTTCATAGGGACACATATAATGATATTTTTTATCTGATATATATATATACTAGCTGAAGAGCCCGGCGCTGCCCGGGCATAGTAACTAACTGTGGTTAGTTCTAACAAATTATAATTATCCTCCATCCCATAGTCCCGTGCCCATATACCCATCATACATATCCACGATCCCATAGGCCCGTGCCCATATACCCATCATACATATCCTCCATCCCATAGTCGAGTGCCCATATACCCATCACACATCCTCCATCCCATAGTCCCATGCCCATATACCCATCATACATATTCTCCATCCCATAGTTCCATGCCCATATACCCATCATACATATTCGCCATCCCATAGTCGAGTGCCCATATACCCATCACACATCCTTCATCTCATAGTCCAATGCCCATATACCCATCATACATATCCTCCATCCCATAGTCCCATGCCCATATACCCATCATACATATCCTCCATCCCATAGTCCCATGCCCATATACCCATCACACATCCTCCATCTCATAGTCCACCATTATGACATCATAATGAGCGGCGGGGCTTGCAACCTCTGATGACATCAGTGTCGCCATGGCAATCATTGTGACATCATAATGAGGGGCGGGGCTTGATACGCACACACTGTTTCCCCATTATGCAGATAGGGGCATTATGACATCATAATGAGGGGCGGGGCTTGACGCGCACACACTTTTTCCCCAGTATGTAGATAGGGGCAAAATTGTTTGGTGAATTGGAATGCGCGGGGTTAAAATTTCACCTCACAACATAGCTTAGGATGCTCTCGGGGTCCAGACGTGTGACTGTGCCAAATTTTGTGGCTGTAGCTGTGACGGTGCGGATGCCTATCCCGGACATACACACATACACTCATACATACATATATACATACATACACACTTTGAGCTTTATATATTAGATATATCTTTTTGGTGCTTCTGTAACTTTGATGACATTTACATACCTATGTATATCAAGTACTTTACTTACTAGAGATATATAGCTAGCATCTTACGTGTATGTCCCAGTGATCTTGCTTCACTATTTTTGGTCACCTGTTGCTTTGGGCAGTCAGACACTCGGCTGTCATTACCATCATTGGTTGTCCTTTCCCTCCCCCCTTTTTTGCCCTAAATAAACTATATTTATTATTATATACCTGTTTTTTATATTTATTTGATTGATCTTCCAGTTCGGTGTTTTTTCTCTTTCTTGCTATGTATTAACAGAAACATACAGTCTAGATCATGTGACGTCATTATTCTCCTCTACTCTGTCATGATCCAGGTCAGAGTTTGTTCTCTATTAACCTTTCCTCGGTCTGGTCATGCGGGGCTAACTTTCTCTGCTTCACTTTGGGATCTGTTTGGCTGTTTCAGTCTGCTGCTATTGGCAGGCAGTGTCAGTTATAGTTCCTGCCCCGGCTTGAGCGGCTGACCACGTTACATTCTGTTTCGTCCTCTGCCCGTTTACTGAGTTCCTGTGTCTGCCCTCTCCTTTTACCCTACTCATCTTGTGTCTGCTTCCCATACTGTGACCCTTGGTATTTGACCCAGCTTGTCCTCTGACTTGTTTGACTGTCTCCCATCTCTGGTATCTCTGCTCTTGACTGGCTCTGACTTCTCTGGCTTGTAGCCGACCACGTGTTTTGCTGTTTGCTCTGGTAATGTGTTCCCTCTCCATTGTTGACCTGGATTGTCTGACTACTCTTCCGCCACTTAGTGGTGCCTGCACTGCTGCACTCTGGTGTTTTGCTGGTAGAATAACCTTTATCCTCCACCTGCACCCCCTAGTGGAGGTTGGAGGAATGGTGACCGTTCTGCAAACCATGTCCTATGAGGAACGGTTTCAGGATTTGGGAATGTTTAGCTTGCAAAAAAGAAGACTGAGAGGAGACTTAATAGCTGTCTACAAAGATCTCAAGGACTCTCACATTGTAGAAGGATCATATTTATTCTCATTTGTACAAGGAAAGACTAGAAGCAATGGGTTGAAACTGAATGGGAGGAGACACAGATTAGATATTAGAAAAAAGTTTTTGACAGTGAGGGTGATCAATGAGTGGAATAGGCTGCCACGATAGGTGGTGATTTCTCCTTCAATGGAAGTCTTCAAACAGAGGCTGGACAGACATCTGTCTGGGATGATGCAGTGGTGCAAATAATGTAACTCTTCCATCACTCGACCTTGGAAGCAAGCACCTTGGTCAGAATGGATCGTTTTCTTGCAACCGTACACCCAGATGAAGTCTCGCCAAATGGCCTGTGCAGCAGACTCAGCAGTCTGGTTCCAGGTCGGAGTCACTACAGCAAACTTGGTGAAGTGGTCAGTCATCACTAGACAATGTTCATACCTGAGATGTGCCAGGCCGACAGCTAATTAGTCAATCATCTATATCTCCAAGGGGGCAGAAGTCAAGATGGTCTGCTTTGGGGCCTTTTGCTCTGGAGTTTTAGCTAGTTCACAGCTCCAACATCTTTGACAGGCCTCCACTACTGCAGTTCTCAATCGGGGGATGATATACCAGCTTCTGTAGCCACTGGAACGTCTTCTCAGGACCAAAGTGAGCCCCTCTCTCATGGGCCTCCGTAGCCACCACATGGATCAACTTTTCTGGGAGCACTACTTGCCAAGTTACCCCCAATTCTAGCAATCCATCTTTCAACTGGAGCCTCTCCCACTGTCTCAGAATCTGCAGAGCTCCTGGGGACAGAGCGTCTCACTCTCGCCGGCTGGAAAGTTGCTTCAGGGCCAGCCACTCCCTCAGCTGGGCAAGTTCTTTATCTGCTTGCTGGAGTTGCACCCAGTCGTCCCAAGGTCATCCCAGCACCCATTCTCCAGACGCCTTTCCCATCTGTCCCTGCATCACCACCAATGACCTAGCAAGGTCCTGAAAACCAAGAATCTCTTCTGCCTCCAATTCTTAATCTCTGTTGCGCTCAGGATGCTCATGAGTCACTCTCGAGAGAGAGAGAGAGAGAGAGAGAGAGTGTCAGCGTGTGTATTCTAGGCCCAGGCCCAGTAAGCAATCTTGTATTGATATTTTGTCATGTGGGCCACCCATCATTGTTCCAAGGCCCCCAATTTTGCAATTTCAAGGTGAGCTAGGAGATTATTATCGGTACGCAACAGGACTTTGAACCCCGACAAATATTCTGTAAACTTTTCGATCATTGCCTACACCAACGCCAGCAGTTCCAACTTGAAGGAGCTGTTATTGTCCGGGTTTCGTTGTGAGTCGCGAAGAGACTGGCTTGCATTGGCTATCACTCATTCCTTTCCTCCCAGCATTTGTGATAGAACAGCCCCTAGACTATGTTGGCTTCCATCAGTGTGAAGGATGAAGTGCTGTGAGAAATACACATAGGTGAGTATTGGGGTCTCTGTGAAGGCCATTTTCAAGGCACTGAAGGCTTCTTCCTGGCTGCTTCTCAATTGAATAGCTCAATTCTTCCAACGCGATGGCAATCCTTTTAGTAATTCCAGTAGCGGATTAGCGAAATGAGTGAAATTCTTCACGAATCTTCAGTAGCACCTGGTAAGCCCCAAGAAGGCCCGCACATCTTTTACTGTTGTCGGGGTGGGCCACTCTTGCACGGCCGCTATCTTTCACGCGCAGGCCACACTCCTTCACCGGATACAATACGTCCCAAATACTCAATTTGCTTGCGGAAAAGGTGGCATTTTTGAGGCTTCACCTTCAGGCCGTGATTCTGCAGCAGACTCAAGACTTGCTTCAGTCGCCGAAAATGTTCTTCAAAGGTGGCCGCATAAACAATGATGTCATCCAGGTAAATGAGTGTTGATTCAAAATTCAAGTCTCCCAAGCATCTCTCCATCAACCGCTGGAATGTCCTGGGGTCATTGGTTAGGCCAAAGGGCATCCTATTAAACTCAAACAGTCCCATAGGCAGTATGAATGCCGTCTTTGATCGGTCGTGTTCAGCCATGGTCACCTGTCAGTACCCGCTGGCCAGATCCAGGGATGAAAAGTACTTTGCCTTTCCCAGGGCTGACAGTGATTCCTCAATTCTGGGCAATGGATAGGAGTCCCACACTGTACAAGCATTCATTCGTCTGTAATCAACACAGAAGCGCAGAGTTCCATCCTTCTTCTGGAATAAAACAATGGGCAACACCAACGGGCTCTGACTTTCCAATATGACCCCGCTCTGCAGCATGTGAGCCAGCATCTCCTTTTCTTCTTTATACATCTGAGGAGGTATTTGCTGACAGAATTGGTGCAGCACTTCCTATAGGAATTTCATGGGTGATAGCTTGAGTGCACCCAAAGTCATCTTTATGACGGGCAAAGACCTCTTGATATCGCTGTAACATAGCTTCCACCTGTTGTACCTGCTGGGGCGAAAGTCCCATCAATTCAGCCAGCATTTGCTTCAAGATTCGGCCACCCTTCTTTGTGTTTCCAGACGGGTGCTCCGGTATCATTGTAACGGCTAGGGTCCAGGGATCTCCTTTTCGGCCTACATCCTTTCCACATACTCTAATCTCCATCCAGACTACCACTGAGACAAGGATGGGCAACTGGTTGGCAGCTGTCTGTCTGCTCACCGGGGCCCACTCTGGCCATGTCACTTCTGGAAAATGACGTCTAAAGTAAGCTTCTGGCATGATGGTCACTTGTGATCCAGTATTAATTAAGCAACAAACTGCTCACCCATTCACTTCAGCCCAGACGGTAGGGCTCGTAGAGATTAAACCTCCGGGACTCCCATCTCTCCTCCCTGGTCTTTCAGGCTCTGGGCTGCGTCCCCAGCCATGGAGCCCACTAGTTTAGCAGTTGCCATGGCAGGGACCGTCCCCGTCTCTCGCAACCTCAGGAATAGTGTCCAGTGTTCCCACACTTGAAACATGTTGGATTCCATTCTGCACGGAGCTGTCTCGTTCCCTGACGAGGCTCGATGAACAAGTGGGACCCTGATTCACTTCTCCCTCGCACTACGCATTTTGGGCTAAAGCAAAGCAGGCACTCTTCTCGCATTTCCCGTATTTCCTTCCATATTTACCGGGCCCACTCTAGTTCAGCTGCGGGCGGGATGGGTACCTCATTGCTCCGGACCATCCCTGCCAAGGCCGCTGTCTCCTGTTCCTGCTCTCTCACTTGCACTTCCGCCACTATTTGTAGGCACGTCATATGCGGTTTAGTGTGCAGGCGCTCTCGCAAAGCTTGTTTAAGTGGCGTGTCCCTGAGGCCCAACACAAACTGATCCCTCAGTATTACATCAGGAGGTTCCGCTCCTATAGCCCCACACCATCCCATTTAGTGATATGCGTATTCACTTCCTGCAATGCATTAATGTACTGAGTTACAGACTCCTCCTCCATCTGGACATGGTGAAACAGTAACATCAGTAATTCCTCAAAGTTGGTGGGATCCCCATGCATCTCTTCCAGGATCTGCATCACCTTGTTCAGAGTATCCCATTCATTAGGAGGGCGAAACATCTCAGAACACCGAGCTTCACCATCCAGGGCCATCACAGCAATCTCCTCTTGCATAGCAAGGGTCATGGGATGCATTTTCAACATGCTTTTAACCCGCTTGTTCCAGTACCACAACATTAGATTATCCCCGGTGAATTTTGGGAGATTGCTGAGTATGTCCTCAAGTGGTAAGCTAGACCTCAGGACACTCATTATGGATGCCACTGTGTTCAAGGACTGCATCTTGCCGACTTCGCCAAAATGTAAAGCAGGTAAACGGATGCAGTAACGCAAAGGCGCAGAGCAAGGGTTAACAGGAGAGCTGTTTAATTAACAATAATGAACTCCTCGCAGGAAGGGGGAAGACAGGTTAAACAGTATAAATGTGGTTCAACGCAACAGTCTTTCTAGCAGCTTTAACTTATCGTGACTCCGGTGTCTTTTAGTCGCCTGTAGTCCAATGATGTAATGCCAGCGGAAGACAACACTGCGTCTACAGTCTTTCCCACCCAACACACGGTCACGCTTGTGGCGGCAGCGGGAGGTCTCCCGTTTTGCCCGCTGAGCCCCTAGTCAATGGAATGGCAGAGCCATGTTGTGAATCTCCGCACAAGTCTCTCCTCAGCGTGTGCTCCCCTGCGCACCTGCCAACAACTGGATGCATGCACCACGATGTCTCACTTGGCATTTGTCCCTCAGTACACCTGCCGGTACCTGAAAATCTGCACCGTGCTGTTTTACCCGGCGCCCATCTCTCTGTGCACCCAACGGTACCCGGGAGTCCTCACTGACCCCCCATCCTGGGTCTCTGCTCTGCGCTTCAACTCGCTCCGCAGCGCGCCACCGGTCCTTGCTTTCTCGCTTCTTTGACTGGAACTTTGTGACTTTTGTCGTTCTAAACCCTGCCGTCTCCCATCACTTACCACGCCCGCTCCTTTCAGGTCATGGGTTCTTTCTGTCTCCTCTTTTCTTTCCCCCCCTGTAACACTGGATGCTGCCTCGGCAGTTCCGGACCCGGCGTCTCAGAGATACCCACAACCTGGTCCTCTTAAGGCTATTTTCACACTAGCTTATTTTCCATGCAGCTCTCGGCGCCGCTAAGCCCCGCCCCCTGCCGGGTGCGCAGACCGTGCGCTAGTAGGATTTTAGCGTGCGCTGCGCACTTTTGAAGGTGCGCCGGTGTGCGCTGAACGCACTATGTTGCATTTTGGCGCGCTCGGCGCACCTTCAAAAGTGCACAGCGCACGCTAAAATCCTACTAGCGCATGGCCAGCGCACGGTCTGCGCACCCTATGCTAAAGATAGGGTGCGCAGATCACATGCAGCCGTGTGCGATAGTAGGCGGCAATGACCGGATGGGGCGGGCAGGGAGCCGACAGGGGGAGGGGCTTAGCGGCGTCGAGCGCTGCGTGGAAAATAAGCTAGTGTGAAACTAGCCTTACATGTACATAATGGACACATACCAGCTGGTCCCAGCTCAGAAACTGTCTAATCCTCACAACTCACAATGCATGCATTGGGAACAGTCATAAGTCTGCAGTCACACAAAGTGACTGCAGACTTATCAATTTAGACTGGACAATCCCTCTAATATTGGCGTTTCATACACCTGTACTAATAATCAACTTACAGGAATGAGATGCACCAAATTTTTTGTGGTTTATCCCTTAGACTTATCAATTTGGACCGGACAACTCCTTTAATAATTTGATGTCGAAGTATATTAAAAGGTTGTAGAACCTTTCACAAGGTTTATCCTGTGATGTCCTAGGCTGTGGTTGCTGGATCATGAGGTAAATGCACTGAGGTGTTTATTACCTGGAGATTCATTAATAAGATGATCTGTTATGGTAACAAATGTATAATAATTTAGCCTGGGTCTGACATCAGCTCAGTCGTTAAGGAGACTACTGGGATTCATTACCAGGCTCCACAGAGAATAGGACATGTGGAACGTAAAGCTGTGTGTTCATCCTAATTGTAATGAAATTGATGACGTCAGCGTAACAATATTAATCTATGAATTCAGCTCCACCACTTACGAAATATCATAAAACCATCTAAGGTTATATTCAATTGCAGCAGGTTTTTTACTGCATTTTTAATGCAAATTAAAAGTTGTTTTTTACAGTACCAGCAAAATCTACAAGATTTCAGAAATTGAAAGCACAAGCTTGGTTTTATTTTCCATTAATAAATTTAAGAACTGCAGCATTTTTTAAATCTGCAGCATGTTAATTCTTTCAGCATTTTTGCAGTATTTTGTAACATGTAGAAAGCAATGCAAAAGTGAAAAAAAAATGCTGCAGAAAATGTAACAAATGATTTAGAGGCGATTTCACAGAGTTTTTTGCTGCATTTGTAATTGATAAAACTAACTTTATTAAACACTAGCTGAAGAGCTCGGTGCTGCCCGGGCATAATAACTACCGTAACTACGGTTAGTTATAACAAATTATAATGATTATATATATATATATATTTATATATATAAAGCTGAGTGTATAGCCCTGCCTACTCCGCATATCCACAATCACTATAAGGCCGGCGTCACACTAGAGAGAAATACGGACGAGTGAGAGATGCTAAAACCACGCATTGCACACGGACCAATGATTCTCTATAGAGCAGCTCCCAACAGGCGTATATTTCTCAGCCATATTTTAAGTGCCGAGACAATCGCAGCATGCTGTGATTGTCAGCGTACTTCAGCCGAAATATGCAAATACAAGTCTATGGGTGCGCAAAAAATAGGCATTACACACAGGCCACACGTGTGATTTGCGAGAAATACGCAAGACTTCTCCAGGTGACAGGAAATGGGCCAATCCATTATAAGGAAGCTTAGACATGCTAATTAGCTCAAAAAGCGCTCCAGACATCCCGGAAGAACTCCTCCACGGAGTCCAGCAGCAAGTCTCCACACATCAATGTGGAGATGTTAATCGTTTTGGTCCAGGAAAGGCCCGAAATGTGGGACCAAAGGGATTGCAGTGCGAATATAAAAATGGCTATTTTGAGTCCATATATTGAAATATCCAGAATGCATTCAGACCAGGACAGAGCTACATTTCTAGTCAAACAGTTACAGACAACATAATGGTTACAGTGACAATCTTGAGACTCTATGTTTGCTGTTTGTCATTGTAAAACATTAAGGTTTATTTAACCTCTGTCTGTGGTGAGTTTATCAGACCATTAGCTGCATTTCTGATGTGACAGACAATAATGACAGTTAGGGTACCGTTACACTTAGCGATGCACCAGCGATCCCGACAACGATATGGATCGCTGGTGCATCGCTAAGTGGTCGCTAGTGAGCTGCCACACAGGCAGATCTCACCAGCGACATTGCAGGGGTCGGGGGTCGCTACTTACCTGTCAGACGAGGCGATCCTGACATCCTCCCGCCCGCGTCCACGCGCTGCTCGTCGGCACCACAGGAAGCCCAGCAGAAAGCGCCCGACGAGAAACGGCCCAGGACATTCTCGCGCGATCAGCGATGAGCAGCAGGGGAGCCGGTCAGAGGTAAGTATCAGACATAGCGATATCACTAGCAATATCGCTGCTACGTCACAAAATCAGTGACGTTACAGCGATATTGCTAGCGATATCGCTATGTGTAACGGGGGCTTTACACAATCTTGAGATTACCTAAAACCATTTCACTCCACAAATAGTTCTAAGTTTCTATGTTTGTTATTGTAAGAACATTAAGGTTTGTCTATGGTAGCTTTATCTAAATCCATATTATAATTATTATTATTATTGTGGCTTTTATATTCTAAGGGTCTATGACCCATTGTCTGATGATTCCATGATATCTCAGTTTCATCCAATCTTGAAAGCTGGCCACTGAAAGGCATGGCTGAAACTAGTTGTTACACCTAAGTGTAATTTATTATATAAGGCCTGAGAAACATGACTTAGACAGAAGCAAAAACTGGATACCTGTATGTGTACAGTGTCGATACCTGCATAAGTGGGGACGCCCGTGCAGTGTTGTGAATCTTCCAGGGGTCTCTCTCTTGGTGTTGCTTCTCTGATATTCCAGACGGATGATGTTTAAAAGCCTCTTGGTGATTGATGAAGTGAGTATACTGTATATAGTTAATCTTTATATACATCTAATCATATGTATTCAATCTTTATCTGTACTTAACCTTTGTATCTTAAATTATACAAAAGTGTACGCAATCATACTATCTAATCAAACTATTCCATTAATTTTATACCTTGTAATAAAATTGCGTTATATCGCAAGCAGTAGCCTTCTTTAAAGCCGTATCCGAACCTTAGTGTTAAAAACTTGGCAATACAGGGATGCACATTATTCCGACTGGGCCAGAAAAGAGCATGGAGGCGCATCTGTGGGCAGATGTTTACTGAGTTTGAGGAACGTTCACGTGAGGAGCAGCAACAAATGAGTAAGTTAGCGTCTTTTTTAACAATCATCTTAAATGCTAGAACTAAGCTTTTTTCAAAGTAGCCCCTAAAATCCTATACTGTGTATGTAGTTATCATTGTTTGTAGGCGCAAATCTGTTCATTAAATCACACCCTACTAGGCCACATGACTATGTGAAATGATGAGACGCTGGCGCAGCATCCGCTACCAGTACCGGCGGGAACGACAGCAGCGGGCCAGGAGTGGGGCTGCAGCACCGACCAATTGTAAATACATATATTTTGACTGCCTTGCTTTTTTGGCTCCAATTATGGATCTCAGACCGTAAGTACAGACATCACACCACGTTACACATATGCTGTTTAGGGTCAGATCTCCAACCTTTTTTTATTTTGCTTACATTTCCTAACAGAACTCAGTCCAACCTCACAGAGAGGGAGACAGGGTCGGATTCTGAGGCCATTATAGACCCTTCCAGCTGCAACCCCCAAGCTCCACCAGCAGCAGCACCAGGACCAGCATCTGTTCCTTTACCTGGCCCAGAACCAGCAGCTGCACCAGCACCCAGCATCCTTGACGAACCTGGCAACAGCAGCAGCCCTACTGTCCGTCTTGAAGGTTCCCCCCAGCCTGCAGCCATATCCCACCATAGGAGACGTAGGCAAGAGAACACTGCCTCTGATACCCGGAGGCATGTTGACACAGGTATCCTCAATTACCTGTCCAGGGCTGCCCTGGATGAGGGTGAAGAGGCTTATTCCCAAAGCCTGGCCCTGTTCCTCCGTCCCCTACCCCGTGAGGTGAGGCTACGTGTGCGAGGATCCATTCAGATCCTAATTGATGCATGCACACACCCCAATACCCCATATGAGGTATTTGAGTTTCTTGAGATGTGGCGGCTCTCACCCCGTAACTGTCTCCACCTTACCCCACACCCAGATGTGCATGCTCAATTAGGATCTGAAGTTCCTCCTGCATGTGTGCCTACACCTCAACCCATCCCCCCCCCAAACCAACCTTGGCCACAACAGGCTCAAATTGCGGCCTATAACCAACCTGCCCAATATGGCCACTTGTACAGACCCGGTGTTGGAGGCATGCCCCAACCTGGATTTGCTCGACATGGTCATATTGGGGGGTATGGACAGGCCTACTATCAGCCACAGGAGTATAATATCCATTTTCCATATGGCCACTTTGGCGCACAGCAACATGACCCTAGCCACATATTACCACAGGGCCAAGATTATCCACCCCAACACGGTGATGGTCAAGCTGGGAACCCCACCCACCAACAAAGTGATGAAGCCCTCCAGCCCTCACCTCCACCAACATACCAGCAAAAAACTAAGTTTTTTATTTGTTTGCCTTAGCAAATGTTTGGTTTTGGTTATCTATTTGGTTGTCCAAATAATGTTTAATACAGAAATGCCCAAATTTTAAGAGCAATATATGCCATATGAAAAAATATGGTACCCATTATCACAAGTTACCTTTTGCATTTATAAAAAATAAGAAAATGCAATGTTTTGACTATTCTTTCATTATTTTAAGAAATCTGATAATTTACACATCTTTAAGCCAAATTAACAGAACACACAAACCATATTAAAGGCAAAAATAATATTTATATATACACATAAGAACATCACAACATGGATACAGCCTGATCTTGCCAGGTAGTAGCACCCTGAGGTGAAACAAAATACTGTGTGAACACATCACAGTCCTGAGAGAGGACGACGTAAAGGGAGCACATGTGGCCTAGGCCTAGACCCATTGTCCACCACACCTTTTGGAAATTATTGGCAATTATCAAGACACCTTCAATAAAGGAGTGGTTTTGCAGGTGGGGACCACAGACCACATTTCAGTACCAATGCTTTCTGGCTGAAGTTTTGGTCACTTTTGAATGTTGGTCATGTTTTCACACTCGTGGTAGCATGAGATGGACTCTACAACCCACATAAGTGGCTCAGGAAGTGCAGCTCATCCAAGATAGCACATCAATGCGAGCTGAGGCAAGAAGGTTTGCTGTGTCTGTCAGCGCAGTGTCCAGAGGCTGGAGGGGCTACCAGGAGACAGGCCAGTACACCAGGAGACGTGGAGGGGGCCGTAGGAGGGCAACAGCCCAGGAGCAGGACCGCTACCTCAGCCTTTGTGCAAGGAGGAACAGGAGGAGCACTGCCAGAGCCCTGCAAAATGACCTCCAGCAGGCCACAAATGTGCATGTGTCTGTACAAACAGTTAGAAACCGACTCAATGAGGATGGTCTGTGTGCCCGATGTCCACAGATTGGGGGTGTGCTCACAGCCCAACACTGTGCAGCCCTCCATAGAAATGTCACCCCACATCATTACTGACCCACTGCCAAACCGGTCATGCTGAAGGATATTGCAGGCAGCAGATCGCTCTCCACGGCATCTACAGAATCTGTCACGTCTGTCACATGTGCTCAGTGTGAACCTGCTTTCATCTGTGAAGAGCACAGAGCGCCAGTGGTGAATTTGCCAATCTAGGTGTTCTGTGGCAAATGCGAAGCGTCCTGCATGGTGTTGGGCTGTGAGCACAACCCCCATCTGTGGATGTTGGGCCCTCAGACCATCCTCATGGGTGAAAATGGCACCTTAAGAAATTCTTCCTTTTTTATTATTGTTATATTGATCTTTTTCTGTATGTTCTTATTGTTTTTTTCTTGTATATATGTACATGATTTTTATTTGCTTATTCTTTGTCTTTTAGTAAACCCCATGATTAAGACCCAGGAGGGTCGAAATGTCGGGTGTTTCTATTTTACTGGGTTTTGGAACAATTTTTGTAACTTGGCACTTATCTGTTTGTCTAAAATAAAATTCCACTGATGGTTGCAAATTATTCCATTAGAGTGTGCGGTGAATTTTTGCTACAGATTTATATCTTGGACAGTGAAGAAGCATTAAGTACAAGAAGTCAAGCAAAAGCAGGACTAACTCCTAGCCGCGGTCTACGGACCAAACATTGGGCATGGGCAGGGCCTTTGGGGCAGATCCCAAGGGCGCTCAACCATGTAAAATAGCTTAGGCTGGTTTCACATTTGCGTTTTTTAGCGCTGGAAAAAAACGCACACCTGCGCATGCGTTTTTTCCCCTATATTTAACATGGGTGCGCATACCTGCGCGCTGGTAAGCGCATGTATGCGATTTTCATGCGCTGCGTTTTTTTGGGGTGTGCGTTGGGATTTTCCAGACGCAGCATGTTGCATTTTTTGGCCCTGCAAAAAAGCGCATGCGCACATATGCGCACGTTTTGCGCTAAAAATGGCCATTATAGCCTATGGATGCGCATATGTGCGCACTGGCATGCTCATGTATGCGTTTTTTTGCATATGCGTTGTTTTTTTTAAACCATGGAATTTAGGGGTTTGGGTTAGAGTTAGGGTTAGTTAAGGGGGTTTAGGGTTAGGGTTATGGTCAGGGTCAGGGTTAGGGTTGGGGTTTGGGTCAGGGTTAGGGTTAAGTATGGTTTTGTTAAGGATTAGGGTCATGGTTAGGGTCAGGATTAGGGTTAAGTATGGTTTTGTTAAGGGTTAGGGTCAGGGTTAGGGTTAGGGTTAGGGTTAGGGTTAGGGTTAGGGTTAGGGTTAGGGTCAGGGTTAGGGTCAGGATTAGGGTTAAGTATGGTTTTGTTAAGGATTAGGGTCATGGTTAGGGTCAGGATTAGGGTTAAGTATGGTTTTGTTAAGGGTTAGGGTCAGGGTTAGGGTTAGGGTTAGGGTCAGGGTTAGGGTTAGGGTTAGGGTCATGGTTAGGGTCAGGATTAGGGTTAGGGTTAGGGTTAGGGTTAAGTATGGTTTGGTTAAGGGTTAGGGTCAGGGTTAGGGTTAGGGTCAGGGTTAGGGTTAGGGTTAGGGTTAGGGTTAGTTAGGGTTTGGGTTAGGGTTAAGTATGGTTTTGTTAAGGGTTAGGGTCAGGGTTAGGGTTAGGGTTAGGGTCAGGGTTAGGGTTAGGGTTAGGGTTAGGGTCAGGGTTAGGGTCAGGATTAGGGTTAAGTATGGTTTTGTTAAGGATTAGGGTCATGGTTAGGGTCAGGATTAGGGTTAAGTATGGTTTTGTTAAGGGTTAGGGTCAGGGTTAGGGTTAGGGTTAGGGTTAGGGTTAGGGTTAGTTAGGGTTAGGGTTAGGGTTAGGGTCAGGGTTAGGGTCAGGATTAGGGTTAAGTATGGTTTTGTTAAGGATTAGGGTCATGGTTAGGGTCAGGATTAGGGTTAAGTATGGTTTTGTTAAGGGTTAGGGTCAGGGTTAGGGTTAGGGTTAGGGTTAGGGTCAGGGTTAGGGTTAGGGTTAGGGTTAGGGTTAGGGTCAGGGTTAGGGTTAAGTATGGTTTTGTTAAGGGTTAGGGTCAGGGTTAGGGTTAGGGTTAGGGTTAGGGTTAGGGTCAGGGTTAGGGTTAGGGTTAGGGTTAGTTAGGGTTTAGGGTTTGGGTTAGGGTTAAGTATGATTTGGTTAAGGGTTAGGGTCAGGGTTAGGGTTAGGGTTAGGGTCAGGGTTAGGGTTAGTAAAGTCATGGTTTGGGTAGTGTGAGGGGCCACCTAAAAATGTTGGAAAAAAACGCAAACTCGGTAAAAACACGCTAAAAACGCATACAAACGCATAAAAACGCTGCGTTTTTTTCATGCATGCTCATAAAAATGCTTGAAAAAAACGCAGCAGTTGTATGCTTATGTATGCGTTTTTTCAATGCGTTTTTTTGCGGGAAAAACGCGCTGCAAAAAAAAGCAAGTGTGAAACTAGCCTTACGCTCAGGAACATTGAGGGATAGTGCTATCAGATAGCTCTACTGGTTCATTTCCTTTAGGAATAGAGCTATGGGATAGCTCTACCCGTGCACTTTCTTCATGGATAGCGCTATCAAATAGCTCTACCCAAACAGTATTAACGACAGTGCTTTTTCATACACAAGGTAGGAGTGGCAGGAGAGGTACTGTCATGATCCAGGTTGGATTATGACAGGTTTTTGTATAAGTAACCTTTTTTTTCTTTGAGCTGTTTGCTCAGGGTTGATTTTGCCCCCAGTGGCCATTAGAGTTATTACACTGTGGTGTCTTTTTCCTAGTTTTGCCCCCGGTGGCCATTAGGGTCATTGCACACTGGTTCCTTTAATTTAAGTGCACATGATTATAGCAGGTGTGATTGCTCTGGCTCTGCTATGACCCTGCCCTTAGGAGTCAATTTGTGCAGGGTCTGTCTCCAAAGTTGCAGGATACTCTGGTGCAGTACGTCTCCCCCAGGTCGCTGGTGGCCGCCATGTCCCTTGCCATCAGGGTGGATAGATGCCTCAGGGAGATACATACACAAAATGTGCCCCCCCCGTTGTCCTCGCCAGGGAGAAGGACCCACCAGTGCGGACGGAGGAACCCAGACAGTCCGGTGTTGTTGGTACAAAAAGGGGGTGTCTGCAGCTCGTCGTGGTGGGGGGTTTGCTTTTCCTGTGGGAAGCCGGGGCATTTCATGAGAGCCTGCCCAGTTCATGCCAAGGCTATGTGAGTCGGAGGAGCTAGTTTGTGTTTAGGCCTGCCTACGGTTCAGGGAGTGGGGTCGGCATGTTTTTACTGTGGGCAGACTGGTCATGTCCTTAAGGCTTGCCCAATGCGCGCCAAATCATCTGTGTCATCTCAGAAGCCGCATTCCCCTGGTCGCTTGGAGGGAGGCGACCAGGGAGTATATATTTCCTCCATTTTGCCCTCCCAAGGTACTATGTCAGCAGAGGTGCTGGCTGGCGGCTTACCGGAGGTGATACCGGTGCTTGTGGACAGCGGAGCAGGAGTTAGTCTGGTGGATGCTCGCTTTGTCCAATCTCATGGCCTGAGGTGTAGGATGCTTGCCCAACCTATAAGCGTCCAGGCCATAAGCTCTGTTCCACTGAGCCAGGGGAGCTTGACCCAAGTCGTAGAAAATATCCATCTTCGTATAGGACATCATGAGGAGTCCTTGTCATGCTACATCTTGGAGGGTATGCCAGTACCTATCGTTTTAGGCCTCCCTTGGCTGAAAAGACACAACCCGGTAATAGATTGGCGGGCGAGTGAAGTGGTCAGCTGGGGGCAGTCGTGTGAGGGCTGCTGCCTAGGGACTACTGTCTCTACCGTCTCTCTTCAATGGACCCCTTGCTCTCCAGTGAGAGCAGCAGATGTGCTGCAGGAGAGTAGGAGCAAGTCTCAACCCTCGCCATTAGCCAACCCTTAGAGACGCAAACCTCGTGGTGGAAGAGGTTGGGGGATGGTGTACCCCGTGGGGAATTGCAGGGGTGTGAGTGTGGTGACACAGGGGAACGCCTCTGTTGTCAATCCCAGAAAGAGTTTACCAATTTGTGACAAACGAATGAGTGGCAATAAATGTTCAGGTCCGGACCTGTGTGTGAACGAGCATGTATGGGTGGCCACCAAAAAACATCCAGTGGAAGTGTGTTGCAGAGTCGTTCCACCTCGAGTACCCCCAAATATACACATACACAACTCGTTCACCAGGTCGGCGCTTCAGAGATGTGTGGTGCCTCCAGAACATACATTGCCAATATCAATGGTGCTCGTTTGTCATCAACCTGACATGCAGGGGTGAACTCTAGATCTGGGCGTCCCCTCTGCAGGTAGTTCTCTGATGAGGAGTGGTCTTGAGGGTCCAGAGGCCCCTCATTAAGGGAGGGTACTGTCATGATGCAGGTTGGATTATGACAGGTTTTTGTATAAGTAACCTTTTTTTTCTTTGAGCTGTTTGCTCAGGGTTGGTTTTGCCCCCGGTGGCCATTAGAGTTATTACACTGTGGTGTCTTTTTCCTAGTTTTGCCCCCGGTGGCCGTTAGGGTCGTTGCACACTGGTTCCTTTAGTTTAAGTGTACATGATTATAGCAGGTGTGATTGCTCTGGCTCTGCTATAAAAGAGTGTCAGGTGTTGCAATCAGTGTTGGTGATAGTATTCATTTCCAACCATCCTTGGTGAAGGAAGGAGCTGGAAAGAGTTCCTTGCAGCACAGTCAGAGGGGATTTTCTTGCAACTCTGACAGAGCTTGGTGGCAGCTATTCTAGAGGAAAGCTGCATTCTGGTGGTGGACTCTGTTGCTGGGAGCAAGAGCAACAGAGCAAAGCTAAGTGGTGTTTCCCTGTTTGTGCCTTTCCTTTATGTGTGTTTCAGTGCAGTGGTGGGATTAGTCTCTGAACCGGCCATTTCACTAGAAAGAGGTAGGTGCAGGGCGAGCCAGGGTTTAAAGGTATCCTGACCGGCGCCCGGTGTGGAACCGGCCTAGGGATCCGTAGGAGTGTAGAGACACTAACTCAGAGGAGTGCAGGAGGTCTCCATATCCCCGTTCCCTATTGCAGGGCCCACCATTGTTATTGTGTCCCTGGTGTTTCCCCTTATTATTTAAATTCGCCCTGTTGGAGGCGGTGTATCCGGTTTTACGCGTATTTCTGAAATTCGCCAGCTGGAGGCGGTGTATCCGGCTGCACGTCTTATTATTTAAATTTGCCCTACTGGAGGCGGTGTATCCAGGTTTCACGTGTGTTATAAATTCGCCCTGCTGGAGGCGGTGTGTCCAGTCACACGTTGATCGTGACAGGTACACCATGTATTTATGTTTGCTGTTAGTCTGTACATACGCCAGTCTGGTGCGTGGTTACACCCCATTGCGAGGTCAGTCTATTGCGTGGTTCGTAATCCTAGCGTATCACTCATATAGAAGTATGTGTTTCCATGGTCACAGACTACAAATTTACACTGTGTAGTCAGATTCTCTACAAATAACAGAAGAATGAACTTACACCTAAATGAAGGATGATGCCACACAACTACGCCTGAGCGCTGTATACATAAAATGACAGGAGATTTTTATTACACAAACTTTGAAACTTTACAAAGATGTGTTTTGACACTGCATACATCATAATATGTGTTTAGTTTCCAAGTCATTACATGTGGAAATATTACGTCAACCTAATTATAATCACACAGAAATTAAATTGCAGTTGGGGAACAAATCTAGGAAAACATTTTTGTATAAGGCGTTATGGAGATTTCGTAACACTAATGGGACAAGTTCCCTCAGAGATCACACAGATTATAAAATCAGTAGCCTGAAAGCTTTTGTCTTTGGCTGGAAGCTCAGCTTCTTCATCACAATCATCAGTTCCAGGATCTAAACAAAAGAGGTACCGTGATCTATTTCCATACAGTATTTGCCTCATCTATGCCAAGACTTCACACACACAAAACAATAAAAAACCTACAAGAAGCAAAGTAAGCATAAACCTTGCTGTAAGGCCTCTTTCACATATCAGTTTTTTGGCGTCAGTCGAAATCCGCCGTCGCGACGGATCGACGGATCCATTGAAAATTGTGAAAAACTGATGCGACGGATCCATTTTTTGATAGATCTGTCACATCCGGTTTTTTTCATCCATTTCTTGTTTTTTAAAAACGCCAAATTGGAGGCTCCAAAAGGTGATTGGCTACTGGAAACTTATATATAGAGTGTTTTAACACCCCATCTTTGAAAGGTTGTAGAGCAAGTGGCAGAAATGGAAGGAGATACTTGGAAAATTATGAACATCTATGCGGATTTTGCTTTTGAGGCAAATCGTTTGGCAGTGATCGTTTCGGGAAAAGGAGCAAGAAAGACAGCGCATACTGCGTCTACGGCGGCGACATCTTTGGATCCATCCGATCACAGCACAGCACAGCGAATGACATGTGGGGTCTATTCAACGCTGTATGGAATTGAGGGTAAACTCCGAGAAGTTTTTCAACTACGTACGCATGAGAACGGAAAATTTCAATTTTTTTGGTGGAACGTGTTGGAGAAGCAATCAGGAGAAATGGCACGTATTGCCGCTTCTCCATATCTCCGGTGGAGCGTCTGATGGTTACTCTTCAGTAAGCCATTTGTATTGTTTCTCCTCCTGCAGACTTATAACTGTAATGTTGTTGCTAGTAGTTTGTATCAATTATTGTCTTTGCCTTTTTGAACAGATTCCTTGCAACTGGCGAATCCCTTTCCTCACTACATTATCAATTCAGGCTTGGGATTTCAACCATATCTGGGATTGTAAAACAGACCTGCCAGGCATTGTGGGACTGTTTACATGAGGAGTATATCACACATCCCACAACAGAGAGGTGACTGGACATAGCAGAGAACTTTGAAAAGATTTGCCAGTTTCCCAATTGCTTGGGTGCAGTGGATGGTAAGTGGGTCGCCCTCTCAGGGCTGTGGGGTACTAGGTACCGGGCCCGATGAACCTCAACGGGAGATGTCACGGCAGCTGGGACCCGGCCCGTGGCCCTGGGCGCCCATTGTTTAAGGGGAAAATGTTCAGTGTGCTTATGATGATTAGAATGAATGAGTCGTGACGCCACCTGTGGTGTTCGGCAATGAAGATGTTAAGCCGACGCACAGACAGATCCTCTGGGACAGATGGTGTGGTGCAGCAATGATGTTATGGCCCTCCACAGGCAGGGCTGTAGTCCCAGGGCAGAGTAGGTGAAGTGACACTTAGATGGTGTAGTGTCGGGCGCAGGGGATGTAGCAGTGCCGGGCAGGTTGACGCAGGAATAAGTGGAGGACACCAGGGCATGTAGTTCCAAAGCTTTACTCAGTTTGTGGAGGCACAAGAGCCCGCATCCGTGCCGTGTCCTCCGGGTCAGGAGCTCAGCCAACTTCCAGGCAAGATGAAGTACTCGTTTCCAACAATCCGCCAACATATTTGCCCTTTCTGAATGAGTCCCTTTTGCGTCTATAGTGAAGTACTCTCAGTACTGAGTTACATTGGAGTTCCTCCTGTCAGATGTTCCTATGAACTCTACTTGTACGGCAGACAGCTGTAGCCTGTTTCGGGGACTCCTTGCTACCAAGTCCCGGCTCACTATCGTTGCTGTTGTGCCCCCAAGTCTTGTGTGGGAATAAAGTGGTGACAACTTCTATTCCTCCGGTGTCTGCTGCAGGACCATTAGTATGCATACAACCTCGGGGACCGGACCCCGGCCATGCGCTGTGAACTTGAGAAGGGTTCTGCTCTAACCCTAATCCTTAGTCCTCTTTTCCTTACGTTCCGTACTAATCCTTCTTTCTTATGGAGAGAGTCAGGCTTTCCTTCAATGTCTCTTTCTTGTGCCAGCGGACCCAGGTCACTGAGGTCGGCTGCAGCACTTCCTTCATTCATCCCACTCTGGGGATCTTCACTCCTCCACTGACTCTGTCAGACTGACTAAATCCTAAACTCTTCCCACTCTTTTGATGCAAAACCTAAACTCCACCAAAGGGTGCCTTGCTACACTACTATGTTGTGTGGGATGCAGGTGTTGGAGTGTGGTCAGTGTCTCCACCTTACCTGAATGGTGGGGTACCACACCTCAGGAGGAGGTGCAGTACCTCTGTGGCGACTGAACCCTCAGGGGCACCACAAAAGCATGTAAGGATAGTCAAACCAGCTGCATCTGGCTCAGAATATTTTAATTGAAAAAATATTTTTAAATTGTGCTTATGGCCATTGCAGATGCGCAATGCAAGTTTATAGCGGTGGATATTGGGGCTCCAATGGTTCTCAGGTTTTTAAAATGTCTGCAATGGGGCGTCATTTATACGGAGACACAATCCAATTTCCACCTCCAAGACGACTCCCTGGAACTTCTGGGCCACCAATGCCATTTGTGTGTGTTGGAGATGAAGCTGTCACGTCGCCGTCAGACTCGGGGCCTGCTGTCCCAGCCTCGGCCACTTGGAGGCGCCGGACTGTCACATTGCCGTCAGACTCGGGGTCTGCTGTCCCGGCCTCGGCCACTATGAGGCGCCGGACTGTCACATCGCCGTCAGACTCGGGGCCTGCTGTCCCGACCTTGGCCACCAGGAGGCCCCAGACTGTCACATCGCTATCAGACTCAGGGCCTGCTGTCCCAAACTCGGCCACCAGAAGGCCCCGGACTGTCACGTCGCCGTCTGACTCGGGGCCTGCTATTCCTGCCTCGGCCACTGGGAGGTGCCGTGGTTTGCCCCTGAGTTCCCCTGTGTGCTACTGTGTGACTTGCTATTGTTTGACTCTGACCTCAGCCTGGATTTCTGACCCCTCTACTGCCTGCCGCTTTTGTACCTTTGCCGCTCTCCTGGTTTGTGACCTTGGCCTGGATATTCGACTCTGCTACTGCCTGCCGTTTTTGTACCTTTGCCACTCTCCCGTTTTGTGACCTTGGCCTGGACTGTCGACTCTGCCACTGCCTGCCGATTCTGTACCTCCGCTGCTCTCCCGATTTCTGTCTACGTTTTTGGTTCCCTGCCTTTTTCCCTTGGCGACCATCCTGCTCTAGTCCACTGCTCCTCTAGACAGCCACCCCCTGGGCCTTGCTACAATTACAGATCCCTGTATAGGGGCAAAGGGTCTCGGGGTTTCTCGGGGTGCTGTCCCTACTGCAGACCAGATTCGAGGAAGGACGTTACATTATATCCGGCCCAAAAAACTGCTTCTTGTGTATATATCCAACATACACAAAAGCAGTCTCCCTGAACTTTTTATTTCCTTCTTCTCCTGCCTGAGCTGATTTTTAGCCTAAACACCTGTTACTTGCTACAGTTCACAGCCTGGAGGATCACTCCCATCTTCCTGCACAAGCATGCTGCAGTCTGGAGACTTCAGGAAGAAAGCTGAACGTCAGAGATCCACACTCCTGGGACATCGGCCCCTGGGCAGCTCTGGCATTGGTTGCCCAGGGGCTCAGGTACTACCTGCAGATGCGGCTAAAGTTTTATTACCCATCTCTCTTTCATTTGGTCAGAAATATCTGTGTTTAAAAGCTTATGTGGATTGTGGATCTGAAGGAAACTTTATGGATTCTTTGGCTCCTAGGAATCTTGGTGTACCGCTGCTAAGGCTTAATGCCCCTATTAAAACCACGGCTAGTAATGGCACATCTATTATTCAGGAGGGGGTTAAATTTGTTATGGTCAAAATTGCTATGTCTGTGGGAACATTACATACCGAACTTATGTCATTTTTTGTGATGGATAATTTATCTGCTGCAGTTATTTTGGGTATGCCATGGTTAAGCCAGCACAATCCTGTCATTGACTGGCACCTGGGTGATGTTGTGTGCTGGAGTTCGCAGTGTCAGGATAACTGCATATCATTAGCAGTAAACCAAGTTAACGTTAAAAACCCCCTCATACCGTTTGCTTTCAGAGACTATGAGGATGTTTTTTCTATTGTAGAATCTGAGAAGTTACCCCCACATAGAGAGTATGATTGCCCTATAGACCTGATTCCGGATGCCCATCTCCCAAAAGGGAGAAAATTTAATCTCTCCTGTCCAGAGCGTCAGGCCATGAATGACTATATAGCGGACAGTTTAAAAAAAGGTTTAAGATTAACACACTGGCGCCAGTCCACTTGGACAGAGAAGGAAGGTCCACTATTCCCAGATGCAGCTGGTGAATAACAGGCTCTGTGCTGGTGCATGTTTAACCCCTTCACCCCCAAGGGTGGTTTGCACGTTCATGACCGGGCCAATTTTTACAATTCTGACCACTGTACCTTTATGAGGTCATAACTCTGGAACGCTTCCATGGATCCCAGTGATTCTGACATAGTTTTCTCGTGACATATTGTACTTCATGTTAGTGGTAAAATTTCATTCAAATAACTTGCGTTTATTTGTGAGAAAAACGGAAATTTGGCAAAAATTTTGAAAATTTCGCAATTTTCCAACTTTGAATTTTTATGCCCTTAAATCACAGAGATACGGCACACAAAAAACTTGATAAGTAACATTTCCCACATGTTTACTTTACATCAGCACAATTTTGGAACCAAAGTTTTTTTTTGTTAGGAAATTATAAGGGTTAAAAGTTGACCAGCGATTTCTCATTTTTACAACACCATTTTATTTTTAGGACCACATCACATTTGAAGCCACTTTGAGGGGTCTATATGATAGAAAATACCCAAAAGTGACACCATTCTAAAAACTGTATCCCTTAAGGTGCTCAAAACCACATTCAAGAAGTTTATTAACCCTTTAGGTGCGTCACAGGAATTTTTTTGAATATTTAAAAAAAAAATGAACATCTAACTTTTTTTCACAAAAAAAATACTTCAGGTTCAATTTTTTTTATTTTATCAAGGGTAACAGGAGAAATTGGACTGCAAAAGTTATTGTGCAATTTGTCCTGAGTACGCTGATACCTGATATGTGGGGGGGGGACCACTGTTTCGGCCCATGGCAGAGCTCAGAATGGAAGGAGCGCCGTTTGACTTTTTCAATGCAAAATTGGCTGGAATTCAGATCGGACGCCATGTCACATTTGGAGAGTCCCTGATGTACCTAAACAGTGGAAACCCCCTACAAGTGACCCCATTTTGGAAACTAGACCCCCCAAGGAACTTATCTAGGTATGTGGTGAGAACTTTGAACCCACAAGGGCTAAACAGAAGTTTATAACGTACAGCGGTACAATTAAAAAATCATATTTTTTCCACAAAAATGATCTTTTCACCCCAATTTTTATTTTCCCAAGGATAACAGGACCCTAAAAGTTATTGTGCAATTTGTCCTGAGTACGCTGATACCCCATATGTGGGGGTAAACCACTATTTGGGCGCATGGCAGAGCTCGGAAGGGAAGCAGCGCCATTTGACGTTTTTGGCTGGAATTGAGATCGGACATCATGTCGCGATTGGAAAACCCCTGATGTACCAAAACAGTGGAAACCCCCCACAAATGACAACATTTTGTAAACTAGACCCCCCAAGGAACTTATTTAGATGTGTGGTGAGCACTTTGAACCCCCCAGTGCTTCACAGAAGTTTATAACGCCCGGGCGTGAAAATAAAAAATTCGTATTTTTTCCACAAACATGATCTTTTAGTCACCAATTTGTTTATTTTCCCAAGGGTACCAGGAGAAATTGGACCCCAAAAGTTGTTGTCCAATTTGTCCTGAGTATGCTGATACCCCATATGTGGGAGAAAACTACTGTATGCGCACACGTCGGGGCTCGGAAGGGAAGTAGTGACGTTTTGGAATGCAGACTTTGATGGAATGGTCTGCGGGTGTCATGTTGCCTTTGGAGAGCCCCTAATGTACCTAAACAGTGGAAACCCCCCACAAATGACCCCATTTTGAAAGCTAGACCCCGTAAGGAACTTATCTAGATGTGAGGTGAGCACTTTGAACCCCCAAAGGCTTCACAGAAGTTTATAATGCCAGGGCATGAAAATAAAAAAATCTTATTTTTTCCACAAACATTATCAATTAGTCCCCCAATTATTTTATTTTCCCAAGGGTAACAAGAGAAATTGAACCCCAAAAGTTGTTGTCCAATTTGTCCTGAGTACGCTGACACCCCACATGTGGGAGAAAACTACTGTATGGACACACGTCGGGGCTCGGAAGGGAAGTAGTGACGTTTTGGAATGCAGACTTTGAGGGAATGTTCTGCGGGTGTCATGTTGCCTTTGGAGAGCCCCTAATGTACCTAAACAGTGGAAACCCCCCACAAATGACCCCATTTTGGAAGCGAGACCCCCTAAGGAACTTATCTAGATGTGTGGTGAGCACTTTGAACCCCCAAGGGCTTCACAGAAGTTTATAATGCCCGGGCATGAAAATAAAAAAATCGTATATTTTCCACAAACATGATCAATTAGTCCCCAATTTTTTCATTTTCCCAAGGGTAACAGGAGAAATTGGACCCCAAAAGTTGTCCAATTTGTCATGAGTACGCTGACACCCCATATGTGGGAGAAAACTACTGTATGGACACACGTCGGGGCTCGGAAGGGAAGCAGTGACGTTTTGGAATGCAGACTTTGATGGAATGGTATGCGGGTGTCATGTGCGTTTGGAGAGCCCCTGATGTACCTAAACTATTGAAACTCCCCACAAGTGACCCCATTTTGGACACTAGACCCCCCACGGAACTTATCTAGATGTGTGGTGAGCACTTTGAACCCCCAAGTGCTTCACAGAAGTTTATAACGCTCGGACGTGAAAATAAAAAAATCATTTTTTTCCACAAAAATGATATTTTTGCCCCCAATTTTTTATTTTCCTAAGGGTAACAGGAGAAATTGGACCCCAAAAATTGTTTTGCAATTTGACCTGAGTAGGCTGATACACTATATGTGGGGGCAAAACACTGTTTGGGCGCATGGCAGAGCTTGGAAGGGAAGGAGCACCATTTGACTTTTTCAACTCAGAATTGGCTGGAATTGAGATCAGACGCCATGTTGCATTTGGAGAGCCCCTGATGTGCCCAAACAGTGGAAACCCCCAATTCCAACTCCAACCCGAACCCCAACACACCCCTAACCCTAATCTCAGCCCTAACCCTAATCCTAGCCCTAACCCTAGCCCTAACCCTTCCCTAACCCTAACCCTAGCCCTAACCCTAATGGAAAAATGGAAATAAATACATTTTTTTTATTTTATTATTTTTCCCTAACTAAGGGGGTGATAACGGGGGGTTTGATTTACTATTTATGGCGGTTTTTATATTTGGCAGCTGTCGCACGCTAAAAGACGCTTTTTATTGTAAAAATAGTTTTTGCATCACCACATATTGAGAGCTATAATTTTTCCGTATTTTGACCCACCGAGTCATGTGAGGTCTTATTTATGGCGGGACGAGTTGACGTTTTTATTGGTACCATTTTCGGGCACGTGACATTTTTCTTTTGGGGGGGTGTGTTTACACCATTCCGCGTGCGATAAAATTGATAAAGCGGTTTTATTCTTCGGGTCAGTACGGTTACAGCGATACCTCATTTAGGTCGTTTTTTTATGTTTTGTCGGTTTTATGCAATGAAAACTATTTTATATAAAAAATAATTATTTTTGCATCGCTTTATTCTGCGAGCTATAACTTTTTTATTTTTTCGCTGATGATGCTGTGTGGTGGCTCGTTTTTTGCGGGACAAGATGACGTTTTCAGCGGTACCATGGATATTTATAAGCGTCTTTTTGATCGCGCGTTATTACACTTTTTGTTTGGCGGTATGATAATAAATCATTATTTTTTGCTTCTTTTTTTTATTTTTTAAGGGGTTCGCTAAAGGGGTTAACTAATGGGACAGTTTTATAGGGCGGGTCGTTACGGACGCGGCGATACCTAATATGTGTACTTTTATTGTTTGTTTGTTTTTTATTTCCAAAAAATGGATTTATTTGGGGGAATATTTTTTCTTTTTTCTAATTTATTTGGCGATTTTTTTAAATTTATTTTAACACTTTTTTTTATTTTTTTTTAACTTTATTAAATAGTCCCAGGTGGGACATCACTGTCCTGTGACAGATCGCTGATCTGTCACATCACAGATCACTGTGACAGATCAGCGATCTGTCACTGGCAGTGCAGAAGGCTTCCTCATGCCTGCGCTTTGCAGCAGGGATGCTGCGATCACCATGTGGGCTCCGCTGATCGCGGTAGACGTACTATCCCATCCATGGGCATAGGGGCCCGGGTCCCATGGACGGGATAGTACGTCGGATGTCAGGAAGTGGTTAAAAAAGCTAAAGCTGATAAGAAAAGAAATACACCGCGCTATACTGGGAAATGAAAAAATAATATAACTGAGTACTCACTTGCTGATGTATGAAAAAAATCACATGGTGGTGGATGTATAGCAGTATCCTGAGATTTGGCCATCCCAAATGAACAAAATATCATCAATGAAACGGCGCCATAATTTTATATTCTTATGTAAGGCGCCATTGTTGTAAATATGTTCATGTTCCCACATGCCTACATAGATGTTTGCGAAACTAGGCGCGAATCTCGTGCCCATCGCAGTGCCATGGGTCTGAATATAGAACTGGTTTTCGTACGTGAAATAGTTGTGTTTCATAATTAAATCAATACTGTCAAGGATGAATTGGATCTGTAGAGGTTTGTAAGTTTTTAAAGCGCCAAGAAAAAATTGTGCTGCCGCCTGACCTTTAGAAGGGTCAATGACCGTATATAATGATTTAATGTCCAGAGATGCTAAAATAAAATTGTCATGCCACTCCAATGGTTCCAGGACATGCAAAGTGTGAGTGGTATCTTTTAAATAAGCTGGCAGCAAGGACCCGCAATCATTTAGTTATATGTTGACACACCAGTACTTTGTACTACATCTAATCAAGTCGCTCAATCAGGCATTTGGGTCAGGTGATCACTTAATTCAGGCTCAGTCTGCTAAAATCTGACGGTCCGCACACTAAGAGGCACAACCCTGATGAAGAGAGTAGCTATCTCTCGAAACGCATCAGTATTGTGCCACCTTTGAGCCACCGTCTTATCCCCAGTGTGACGTCACGCTAGCCCCGCCCCATCACACGCCGACTCCCTCAGCGTTGCTCTCGGCCGGATCGCACAAGGCAGCGGCAGTCTCCACTTCCATACGGAGTAGCAGCAGCAGCAGCAGCCCCCACGCTGAGCACCCAAGCCAGCCTCACTGAGCACTGGCCCTGCAAGTAAGTGCACCAGAATCGAGCACCCCATTCCACTAGCGGGCACAAGCTGTCACTAACTCTCATTCACTTTGCAGGACCTGTGCCATCATTTGTTTTGTACAGGATAAATCATTCTGACCTTGCCTGTTGAAATTGGCATGCAGTAAGGTCAGCATTCAGTTATCGTCCCAAACATCGATTTATTCCACCTCTTTTTTAGTGTTTCATTTTATTTTTCAACTATTATATTTTTTTACATCAGAAACAGGCTGCAACATTCCAATCTTAATACCTTGCAACGGCTACATTTACAGCATGTATTTTATATGGTTCTGACATACTCAAGCGAGTAAATTAAGCTTAGTTCATTTTTTTTCTTTCTCTGAAACACACTAACAGGCTCACCCCTATTTAACCCTATATTATCTACTTTGGCATCCAAATGAAACGCAATATACATCAATGACAAGGTGAATAGTCTCAGGATACTGCTATACATCCACCACCATGTGATTTTTTTCATACATCAGCAAGTGAGTACTCAGTTATATTATTTTTCATTTCCCAGTATAGCGCGGTGTATTTCTTTTCTTATCAGTTTAAAAAAAGGGTTTATTAGACCATCCATTTCACCAGTTGGGGCCAGGTTCTTCTTTGTGGAGAAGAAAGATGGGGTCTCAGACCTTGCATTGATTACCGGGTATTAAACGTAATCACTATAAAGAACCAGTATCCGCTTCCACTCTTCCCTGATCTTTTTAATCAGCTAATGGGAGCCCGTTGGTTTACTAAACTTGACCTCCGGGGGGCATATAATCTGGTTCGCATAAGATGGGGGATGAGTGGAAAACCGCGTTTAATACATCCCTTGGCCACTTTGAGTACCTTGTAATGCCGTTCGGTCTCAGTAACGCACCTGCCATTTCAGAACTTCGTTAATAGAAAAGGGGGAGACAGGGCGCTTCCAATGCGTAGGTCTGTATGGAAAGTAGATGAGTGCACAGCAAGTGTTAGGCTCACCTGATAGGGTTGTGAGAGTCACAACACCTATAATCGCATAAAACAGCTGCAGCAGTCTGCACGAGGTCCAAGGACTTGGTACAAAGAGAAGGCTGGTAGTGCAATAAGAGACTGCGCTGCTGTGGTAGAATTCAAGATATCTTTATTGCCTTAATGATATTTTCAGAGACATTTGTGGAGTGTATGTCGTCGTGTATTTGGATGACATTCTGATTTACTCTGCTGACCCTGTGACACACGCTCAACACGTCTGTTCTGTGCTGCAGAGACTACGAGAACACTCCTTGTTTGCTAGAGTTTGTTTTTTTTGTTGAGGAGGTACAGTTTTTAGGGTACATGGTCTCAGGCAAAGGGTTCCGCATGGATCCTGCCAAGATCCATCCTATTAAAGCTTGGGTACAACCCAAATCACTAAAAGCGCTGCAGCGATTTTTAGGGTTTGCTAATTACTACCGCAAGTTCATCAGGGGTTTCTCAGAAATTGCCCAACCACTCACGGATTTGACCCGGAAAGGGGCAGACGTGGCCAATTGGAACCCTGAGGCAATTCAGGCATTTTCTACGCTAAAGGAGTGCTTTGTGGCCAACCCAGCTTTGGTTCAGCCTGATCTGGACCGCTCATTTATTGTAGAAGTAGATGCCTCTGAAGTCGGAGTGGGAGCAATGCTATCACAAGGCACTGCATCCCTCACTCAGCTTCGTCCATGTGCTTTTTTTTCCCGCAAATTCTCTTCCACTGAGAAAAACTATGATATAGGTAAATCGGGAACTATTGGCAATTAAATGGGTCTTCGAGGAATGGCGCCACTTCCTCGAGGGCGCCAAACATAAGATCACTGTAATTACTGATCACAAGAACCTGACCTACCTGGAGTCAGCTAAAAGACTAAATCCTAGACAAGCAAGGTGGGCCTTGTTCTTCTCTAGGTTTGATTTTATAATCACCTTCCGCCCTGGTACTAAAAATGTGAGGGCCGATGCCCTCTCTCGCAGTTTTTGCTCCTCACAAGCCGAGGACTGTGAACCAGTCCCGATATTGGCCAATGGGATCGTTGTGTCGGCAGTGTCTTTGGACCTTCTGGAGGAGATCCGTAGGTCCCCAGAACAAGCTCCTGACACTACACCCCCCAAAAAAAATGTTCGTTCCGGCTACGTTTCGCCTACAAATTCTTAAAGAATCGCATGACTCTGTTCTGGCAGGCCATCCTGGTCTCAATAATACCACCAGACTGGTAACTAGGAATTTTTGGTGGCCGACGGTGGTTAAGGACTGTAAAGACTATGTCTTAGCGTGTGAAGTCTGTGCCCTCGCCAAGTCCCCCCATAATCGCCCTGCCGGCTGGCTCCAGTCCTTGCCCACCCCTGAGAGCTCCATGGACCCATATCTCCATGGACTTCACTATGGACCTGCCGCCTTCAGATGGAAAAACGTGTATCTGGGTGGTGGTGGACAGGTTCAGCAAACAGTGTCATTTTGTCCCCCTGTCGGGGTTGCCTAACTCCGAAACTTTGAGTAAACTGTTCATTGTGCATGTTGTACGTCTGCACGGTGCTCCGGTGAATATTGTGTCCGACAGGGGTACCCAGTTTGTTTCAAAGTTCTGGAGGGCGTTCTGCAAACGCATTGGTATTGAGTTGTCCTTCTCCTCGGCCTACCACCCCGAAACCAATGGTCAAACCGAGCATACCAACCAGGATCTGGAGCAATACCTTCGCTGTTATGTGTCAGAACATCAGTCCGAATGGGTGGAACATCTGCCATTAGCTGAGTTTGCCCTAAATATTCGATACCAGGACTCCATTAAGACTACCCCCTTTTTCTGCAACCATGGACTGCATCCGCGCTTTGGTTCATTCTCGGCCAGGATGTTGGAGCTCCCTGGGGTAGAGAAAAATATACATCGCTTAAAAACGATTTGGTCTGAGGTAAACTCGAACTTGAAATGGGCCCAGGTTAGACAGGCTTCGGCTTCGAACAGACGGCGATCTAAGGGGCCGCACCTGGGAGTTGGAGACAAGGTCTGGCTCTCCACCAAAAACATCAAGCTTAAAGTGCCGTCTGCCAAACTGGGTCCCAGATTTAATGGTCCATATGAAATTATAGAAGTGATTAACCCAGTAGCCTTCCGTTTAAAACTCCCTCAGTCATTCAAATTGCCCAACGTGTTCCATAAATCTCTCCTCAAGCTGTATCGCTCCCCAATTCATCTGGTCCAGTCCCCTCCTCCTCCTGTTTCGGTCAGGGGTACCTTGGAGTATGAAGTCCAGGGAGTCCTTGACTCCCGCCTTGTGAGATTGTCCGTACAGTATCTTGAACACTGGAAGGGCTACGGCCCGGAGGAGAGGTCCTGGGTCCCCGCGGGGAACATCCATGCCAAAGCATTAATTAGGAGATTTCATCTCCTTCACCCTGACACACCGGGTTTTGAGGGTCCTGAGGCCCCTCTTAGAGGGGGGGTACTGTCACGTCGCCGTCAGACTCGGGGCCTGCTGTCCCGGCCTCGGCCACTAGGAGGCGTCGGACTGTCACATTGCCATCAGACTCAGGGCCTGCTGTCCCGGCCTCGGCCACTAGGAGGCGCCGGACAGTCACATCGCCGTCAGACTCGGGGCCTGCTGTCCCGACCTTGGCCACCAGGAGGCCCTGGACTGTCACATCGCTATCAGACTCAGGGCCTGCTGTCCCAAACTCGGCCACCAGGAGGCGCCGTGGTTTGCCCCCGAGTGATGGCAGCGACAGAGAAGGGACTCCTGCGCAGGCATCTGGTGGACGCAAGCTCCGCTCCTCTGTCAGTTATGAAGGGATTGGTGTATTACCATCTGGCCTCATCCTGGGGGCGGTCCTGATGACATTATCAGTCCGGGAACCTGTGAGGGATGACCTGATCCCTCAAATACCTTGGCACTGGTCTTGCAAGCTGCCGGATATATTCTTGGTTCCCCTGTGTGCTACTGTGTGATTTGCTATTGTTTGACTCTGACCTCAGCCTGGATTTCTGACCCCTCTACTGCCTGCCGTTTTTGTACCTTTGCCGCTCTCCTGGTTTGATTTCTGTCTACGTTTTTGGTTCCCTGCCTTTTTCCCTTGGCGACTATCCTGCTCTGGTCCACTGCTCCTCTAAACAGCCACCCCCTGGGCCTTGCTACAATTCCAGATCCCTGTATAGGGGCTAAGGGTCTCGAGGTTTCTCGGGGTGCTGTCCCTACTGCAGCCCAGATTCGCAGACGGACGTTACAAAAGGGTTTTCCAACTTTCGCAACACCTGCTGAAGCCATACGGAAGTAGTGGCTTGACACCAACTAAAAGAGTATTCAATTATCGGTTAACACGAGCGCGAAGTGTAGTGGAGTGTGCTTTCGGCATTCTAACATCGAAATGGCGAGTTCTGTTGACCGCTATTAAACTGAAGACTGAGACTGTGGATGAGGTGGTGAAGGCTTGTGTGGTCCTGCACAATTTTGTCATATGCAAGGAACGGGTTCCCATGTATGATACTGTGTTTGAAACCACCTTGCGTGATTATCAAAATATTATGTTTCGGAGTCCTGTGGCAGTTTCCAGAATGAGGGACAAATTTGCTGAGTACTTTATGTCACCTCAAGGAAGAGTAGAATGGCAGGATGAGATGGTTTGATATCTTTGGCTTTTGATATAATGTATGTTGGAGTACCAAACTTATTGCTGTTGTCATAGTTGTGATTATACCATGATTTTTGTGTATTAACCAAAGTTTTGTACCTTGTTACCAAAAGTTGTGCATGTTTTGTTATTTTTCCCCAAGTGTTGTACGTTTTGTACCTTTTACACAAAGTATTTTACGTTTTGTACCTTTTTCCCAAAGTTTTGTAAATTTTTTACCTTTCACCCAAACTATTGTACATTTTGTACCTTTTACCCAAAGTGTTGTAACTTATCATTAAAAAAAAGACAATAAATGTTTTTTAAACCAAAACATATTTTTATTTACAACCTATTTACAAATTAGTATAGTCTGGGGTGGAGATAGTACCGGAGGGGCTGACAGGGCGGACCACGTCAATAGTGGGGGAATGGAGACCGGGTTGGGGTTGATCTGAAGTGGAAGGGGTGGAGAAAACATGAGGTTGGGCAGGGAGTGGAGGTACAGATGGTGTAGATGGGAGATTGTATGGTGAAGGAAGCTGGGACGGGGAAGGAATCTGTAACGGGGAAGGAATCTGGTACTGGGAAGGAGTGGGAGGAGGGACAGTGGCTGGAGGGGGGGCAGGTGCGAGAGGAACTACCGGGGCCGGTAGAGGGGGCTTGGGAGGTGACCTGTGCTATGGCAACCTGGCAGGCTTGCATGACATGCAACTGATGGTCAGGAGATAGCCTTTGCATGCGCTCGAGTACTGCCTGAAAAAAGCAATGATTTGGCGACTTACTTGCATCTAAATGCATCCTATCCAGAAAATTGCTGAATTCAAGCATGCTGTTGCGCAACAAATTGAATCCAGTAGTCATATGCTCGGCCAAAAGCTTGATCGAGTTCTGGAAGGCTGTATTTAGATGCAAGAACTCGGGTGCATAGCTCCTTTCCTGACCTCTCTGGCGCTGCCGGCCAGAACCCAAAGGTGATCTAAAGGTGGCGGCAGTGTCAGAGGGGTGGGGTAAAGGGAAAGCTACCTCGTCACCAGCAGCTTCATGTGACAAAGTCTGCCATGATGCTCCAGCGATGGTGGATGGGGCCGAGGGACCAGACGTGAGGGAAGGGTCAGACAGGTGGGGTCTCTCGACGTGGTCCCCGGTGGCAGATTCCTGTGGGATTGCTCCAGAATGATCCAACTCAGCAGCAAGCTCCCGAGTGCTGCAGACGGTGCTGTCAAAGAAAAAAAAAAGAATTAATATATTGATATTGCATTGCCCTGGCTGAAACCAAAAAATAAGGTTAGACATGTAAACATTTTGACATAATAAATGGGTTGGGGAATATTTACCTTCTGCTCACCATCGTCGACCGGAGGAACGACAGGGCTCTAACATGCTTGTACTTGCTCCTGCGTCCTCCCGATCTACTCGGGGCCTGCATCTCCTTGTTGAACTCCCTCTTGAAGCGATCCCTGAGTGACCGCCACCGCTTGATAACCCTTTCACCTGTAAAGTGAAAGCACAAATTGGTTAGTGTACAACACATTACATCCTGCAACATAAATTACTGAACTGTGAATACTTACGCGCTTGATTCTGGGCCGGAGGTTCGAGGTACTCCCAGTCTTCCACAAGTATAAAGGAAATTTTCTCCCAGAGCCGATGGGTGATGACGAGGTCAGCATGGCGGCGGTCCCCCTTGTTCCACAGCGGCTCCCGCTCTCGTACCTCATTGATGAGGCGGTCAACGTCCAGACTATCATCATCACCATCCGAGTCAGGAGCACGCTGTGAAGCCTGTTAAAAAAGAAAAAGAAAAAAACATTAAACTCAAATCATCCACATGAACTATAAAAATAACAATAAAAAAATAGGGTACTTATTCTATGCTGACAGCCGCGACAATCACGACGACGACCCTGGGAGGTACTTCTAGGCCAAGCCCCAGAATGTGAAAACCATAAAAAAATTATGTGCTTGGATGTAGGCATATGCATTGTGTGTACTGTGATGTCTGTGATGATCTGTTTTTTATGTGTTTGGTGGACTGTGATGTCTGTAAGGATCTGTTTCTGAGAAACTTACACTCTGCTCGCCCGCTGGCATATCATCCCATCCATCTCCTTCTGGTAGGCCCTCTGATGCTTCAGCTTGCTGTGAAACCAGAATTAATGCATATAGTGTTAAAAAAATGTTACCATCCCACTGAGAGGGAGGGCTCCCAGAAGAAGACATAATGGCCTGGCTTGGTCCCTGGTTTCTCGAAGTATCTGCAAGTATAAAGACACTTGTTTGCTACTATACAAATTATATATTTAAGCTTTCTGGCCTTTAATACTTACATCACGAGTTTCACTGGTGGCCTGGCTTGGTCCCTGGTGGCCTGGCTTGGTCCCTGGTGGGGTGGCTTGGTCCCTGGTTTCTCAAAGTATCTGCAAGTATAAAGACACTTGTTAGCTATTATACAAATTATATATTAAGATTTCTGGCCTTTAATACTTACATCACAAGTTTCACTGGTGGCCTGCCTTGGTTCCTGGTGGCCTGGCTTGGTCCCTGGTGACCTGGCTTGGTCCCTGGTTTCTCGAAGTATCTGCAAGTATAAAGACACTTGTTAGCTATTATATTAAGATTATTTCTCTGTTGTCCGCTGACTTAGAAAAAAAAGTTAGCTCCAGAGTTATTAGGATTTCAACCCCTCCCCCCTAAAACATCCCCCTATGCCCTCCCCAAACAAAAACTGTACTTTAGTAGGTTTCTAAACCACCTCCCTCTGCAATTTTAGATATGCGCGATGCGCAATCAGGCAAACCCTCCACCTCCTGTATTTCCCAAAAAAAAACCAAAACCTAACACAGCCACCCAAGTAGTACCTTGAAACCCTTCTTCCAACTTGATATGCGAGATGCTCAAACTGGCAAACTGTCCACCTCCTGTATTTCCCAAATAAACCCAAATCTAACAAAGCCACCCAAGTAGTACCTTGATACCCTCCTTCCAACTTGATATGCGCGATGCGCAAGCTGGCAAACCCTCCGCCTCCTGTATTTCCCAAAAAAAACAAACCTATACCTTGCAAGCACCTAATACCCTCCTTCCAACTTGAAATCCCTAAACCCCCACTTGAAGATCTATTGACCACAGATGCTATGTTTTAAAAACCCTGGTAAAATTTTAAATGCCCAATTTCTGCATTCCCCATTTGTATACACCTTTTTAAAAAAAAAAAAAAAAAATAGAACCTTAAACACTTCTGTATTGCATGTTGTGCTTTCCTGTGTGACATAAATTACAATTTTAAAGTGAACTTGGTGAAATGATACTACGGACAGTTTTGGAGCAATTTTTATTTTATCTTTTTTTACCTTTTTTACTTTTTGTGAAAGCAAGAAGGAGCTACACTGCTCTTTATTTTAAATACAAGTACAGTAAATGAAAAATAAAAAAAGCTTGGCTGGACACACACACTCGCCGCACACACACATGCCGCACTCACACACATGCCGCACTCACTCACACACACACACACACACGTCGCACTCACACACACGCCACAGCACTTTGTTAGAAATATAAGTGCAGTAAATGAAAAATAAAAAAAAGCTTGGCCGCACTCACACACAAGCCGCACTCACTCACACACACACACATTCCGCAGCACTTTGTTGGAAATACAAGTACAGTAAATGAAAAATAAAAAAAAAGATTGGCGGCACTCACACAAGCCGCACTCACACACACACATGCCGCAGCACTTTGTTGGAAATACAAGTACAGTAAATGAAAAATAAAAAAAGCTTGGCTGCACTCACACACACACACGCTGCCCTCACACACACATGCCACCCACACACACACGCCACCCTCACACACGCCGCCTTCACAAACACTCACGCTGGCAGGACTCACACTGGCAGGACTCACACTGGCCTCTGTGTAACTGCACGCTGGCTGGACGCTGGCTGCACACTGGCTGGACGCTGGCTGGATGCTGGCTGTATATGCTTTCTGGCACATTGAGGAGTGGAGCCCTACCTGGCAGGTTTATATAGATTTGGGGCTGTCTGGCCAATTGGCTACAAAATAAGAGTTGGAGCATGGTCAGCTTAAAAAAACAGAATCCGTCGCTGGATTCCATCATTTGACAGACAACGACGGATCCTGCGCCCATAGGCTTCCATTATAGCCAACGACGGACGGCGCTGGATCCGTCGCTGTCCAACTTTTCGACGCAGACAAAAAACGTTACTTTGTCCGTCATCTCCAACGGATCCAGCGCACAACGGACAAAACGTGAGGTCATCCATCGCTAATACAAGTCTATGAGAAAAAATCAGATGCAGCGGGATCATTCGCTGGATCCGTTTTTTTCCAAAAATGACAGATTTCAACTGACGCCAAAAAACTGATGTGTGAAAGAGGCCTAACTAAATAGGCAATAAACAAAGCAGTAGTGAAGAGACATTGAAAAATAAGAGGTTTTAGATATTTAAGAGAGAAATAAAAATTAAAGAAAGTGAGATTTTTTTCGTTATTATATTATTTTTTGCTAGATATTTTTGGATAGACAAGGATTTGGGCACCCTTGGTCAAAATTACTGTTATAGTGAAGAGTTAAGGAAATTGAAGAAGAAATGATCTCTAAGGTTAAAGATGACACATTTCCATTATATTTTAGACAATATATATATATATGAGTGCTTCTTTAATTTTACGTTAACAAGATAGCAACCTGTATGGTGTTCCGCGCAGCTCTGAAGACGTATTCCCATCATTTACATTTAATCCCTACAATTCACTTCATATTTTGTTGATACCTTTCTTTTAGATCATCGTTGGTGAGATGATAAAGCAAAATGAGACTTCAGACTTTAGTTTCAATCTGATGGGATTTTCCTACCTACAGAACCAGAGGATTACACTGTTCTTGGTCTTCTTTCTTCTCTATCTTCTCACCATACTTGGTAACACGATCACCATCTTTATTATCTGCATGGACCTTCATCTTCACACACCTATGTATCTCTTCATTAGCCAACTCTCGTTCGTGCACATCTGCAACACATGTGTGACCATCCCCAAAATGCTGATCAACATCATAACCAAAGACAAATCTATTTCTTTTGCTGGTTGTGTCAGCCAACTTTTCATCTTCTCTTCTCTTGGTACAGCAGAGTGTGCCCTGTTAGGTGTTATGGCATATGACCGATACTTGGCCATCTGTAGCCCCCTACGTTACATGGAAATTATGGGTAGTTGGGTATGCATGGTCCTGGCATCTGTCCCATGGTTATCTGGTTTCGTCCAGTCATCTATTCACACCTTTTTTACCTTCCAATTGTTCTTCTGCCAACCTAGAAACATCAATAGCTTCTACTGTGATGTTCCCTCTCTTTTAAAGTTATCGTGTTCAGCAACATATCTTAACGAGATTGTACTGTTCTGTGTTGGGGGACTCTTCAGCTTGAGTCCATTCCTGTTGACTTTTGTATCTTACACCCTAATCCTAGAGGCCATTTTTCAAATCTCATCATCAGAAGGCAGGAGTAAGGCATTTTCAACTTGTGGATCCCACTTGACAGTACTAAGTCTCTTCTATGGGGCAACCATGCTTGTCTACTTTCGTCCCACTTCCAGCTATTCCTTGCATGTGGACAGACTGCTGTCAGTGTTCTATACCTTGCTGACCCCATTACTCAATCCCATTATATACAGTTTAAAGAATAATGAGGTTAGGGAAGCAATGCGAAAAATATTCAAAATCAAAGAAGGAAATTTGAATTCAAAAACACTGACAACGAAAAATGAAAATAAGAAAAAAATATTTTTGTACAACAAAGTGGAATCTAAAGGGTAACGTTTCTCCTTGTGGAGAGGCAATATGCATACAATAAAGTGATTATAACACTTAGATGACCACTAAAGGATATATAGATTCTGAAAACAATGTGACCATATGGAGGTGTTCCAGGAAAAGGCCTACTAGAAGCAAACCAAAAATATGTAGCTAAAATATAACAAAAATTAACAAGAAATGTCATTCAGCTGACTTATAAATAATACTGGTAAAATACAAATAATAATAATAATAATAATAATAATAATAATACTTACAACTACAAATTAAGAAGTTATCACAACAAATGACAGGTCTGTCCATTCATCACTTTCTATGTGTTTTGCAATAAATGTAATAAATATATTACTTATTGTATAAATTGCTAATTAACATGTATTACATTTTCATATATTTTACTTTGGCCAAGAAAATATATCCATCTCCTGATATTTTTTTTCTATTTTTACAGTGCCTTGGTATTTTTATTTTAAGGCATAAAAAACAGCATAAAAATAAAGTTTACCCCTTCTTGTGAAAAAATCATTCAAGCTTGTCGGTGATTAATACTAGTAGGCATGCGCTCTTCTGCTTTTCGGCTTTGCCTGCACTTGGGCGAAGCATACTGCGAACGCGCAAGAAACCATTTGACTGCGCACGTGCAAAATCTCACAGCGATCTGCGTTATTCACGTCAAGGACTGTGTACATCAGACGAGGAGAGGGGTGGAATGAGTGAACCGAAGCCACGTCCATCATACCGGATGGACCCTACTAGCATAAATAATAACGAAGATTTTTATGGGTGATACATGGGGAGTCAGGGGATTACATAACTATTTAGGGAATGCATAGCTGAGACTGAGTAAAATGATATTTTTAGCTGGTAGTATAGAGAAGTGGTGACAGGTTATCTTTAAAATCACTTAATGTAACTGCAGACTACTAAATCCTCACAGTCCCGCATCACTCGCTGTGAGAACTTGCCGTCTCTGGGAGTTGGCTGTCATGTGACCACAAGATTGCGATTTTCAAACATGTGGTCACATGCTGACTAGATTTGCACACTCTCACTATATACAAGCACATTTAGCAAGGCTGAGCACGTGTAGTTTAAAATATGGCCAGAGGGGTGGAAATCACATACTTGTGGTCACATGACAGCTCGCTCCCAAAGCCGGCACAGGAGAACCCTGACTGTCTGAGCTGTGAGAATTCAGAAGTCTGAAGTCACATAGACTTTTACCTTAAGCCTGGATAACTCTTAACAATCAGCATGGTAGTGTTATCAATACTGCATACAGTAAGCTGGCAATATCTGGTTATGGTTTGCTGGTATTTGTCTGTTATATTGCAATATTATTATTGTGGTGTTATTCAATCTTAGATGGCGGAATTATTGGTATTATTAGAAATATTGGTCTTGTATAGTAATAAGCTAGAAACAAATTCAGCAGACACAAGGGTATCATTATTCATATAGAAAATGACATATCAGACATTACTGAGTATGCTCGCTTATTACTATAGAAACCACAACCACAAGAGAAGAAACGATCATCAAGTCCAAAGTACTCAAAATATATCAATTTTTATTTAATTAATTACAAATATAGCAGCAAGTGTAGGGTGGTACAAACCAAAGTGCTATGTGCAGTTAAAGGAAAAACCAAACAAACGGGACGCAGGTGTGCTATCTAAATAGTACAGAAAATATATCTAGTATTGTTATATATATGAGGTAACAAGACCCCACTAGGATTAGTATAATATGTATCCAGATTCCCTCAAAAATATTAACATAAAGATCCTATTTATAACACCCAGGCAGCAATCATTATAACATGATTCCATATAGTATAAACCAAAATGGAGCCATATAGCTCCCAGTACATACCAAATAACTATCACCAGGCCGCTAGGGAAGTGGTAACGAGAGGGAATAGAGACAGCCACACACTGGCGTCACTCCGATGCGCGTTTCGGCGAGCCTTCATCAGGGAACATGACCTAAGTAATATTATTATTATTTTAATTTTGATTTTTATCTTTATTTAATTTTATTACTTTTATTCAATTTTCTATTTGGTTTCTTTCCATTCAACATATTTTACAGTGTAGTATCTCCGTCATAAAAGTGCCAAACCATAAAAAAAGACATAAATGAGGTATCGCTGTAATCGTACTGACCCAAAGAATAAAACCGCTTTAGCAATTTTACCGGATGCGGAACAGTGTAAACGCACCCCCCAAAAAACAAAATCATGAAATGCTGGTTTTTGTTCATTTTGCGTCCCAAAAATCGGAATAAAAAGTGATCAAAAAACGTTATGTGCCCGAAAATGGTACCAATAAAAACGTCAACTCATCCCGCAAAAAATAAGACCTCACATGACTCGGTGGGTCAAAATATGAAAAAATTATAGCTCTTAAAATGTGGTGATGCAAAAACTATTTTTACAATAAAAAGCGTCTTTTAGCGTGTGACAGCTGCCAAACATAAAAACCCGCCATAAATAGTAAATCAAGCCCCCCTTTATCACCCCCTTAGTTAGGGAAGAACAATAAAATTAAAGAAAATGTATTTATTTCCATTTTACCATTAGGGTTAGGGCTAGGGTTAGGGCTAGGGTTGAGATTAGAGTTAGGGGTGTATTGGGGTTAGGGTTGGAGTTAGAATTGGGGGGTTTCCACTGTTTACGCACATCAGGTGCTCTCCAAATGAAACATGGCGTCTGATCTCAATTCCAGCCAATCCTGCGTTGAAAAAGTCAAACGGTGCTCCTTCCCTTCTAAGCTCTGCCATGCGCCCAAACAGTGGTTTACCCCCACATATGGGGTATCAGCCTACTCAGCACAAATTTCACAGCAACTTTTGGGGTCCAATGTCTCCTGTTACCCTTGGGAAAATAAAAAATTGGGGGCAAAAATATCATTTTTGTGGGAAAAAAATATAATTTTTTTATTTTTATTGCTCTATGTTATAAACTTCTGTGAAGCACTTGAGGGTTCAAAGTGCTCACCACACATCTAGATAAAAAAAAATGTTGGTTCCAAAATTGTGCTGAAGTAAAGCAAACATGTGGGAAATGTTATTAAGTTTTTGTGTGCCATATCTCTGTGATTTAAGGGCATAAAAATTAAATGTTGGAAAATTGCAAAATTTTCGCCAAATTTCCATTTTTTTCACAAATAAACGAAAGTTATATCAATGACATTTTACCACTAAGATGAAGTACAATATGTCAGGAGAAAACAGTGCGGGATCCATGGAAGCGCTCCAGAGTTATTACCTCATAAAGGGACAGTGGTCAGAATTGAAAAAATTGGCCCGGTCATGAACGTGCAAACCACCCTTGGGGGTAAAGGGGTTAAACTGTGGTTTTCCCACACACAGATAACATATAAGTTCGATCCAAATTCATCCATTTGTAGTGAACGTGGAAAATATCGTAGTCCATTTAAAATGGGCAAGGCGCGTGGCAAGGGACGGGGAAGTGGACGTGATGATGATGGTGCATGCAGAGGCTGAGGCTGTGGGCAAGCTGAAATTGTGCCAAAACAAACATCCACATCTTCTCACCTGACCTTCCTGTCTGAATTACTAGGAGATCACAGAACACCACTATTGAACCCAGAGCAGTGTCAAAAGGTTGTTGGTTGGATAGCGGATAATGCTTCCAGTCACTTTGCCGCCACCACCACCACCCTTTCTTTCACACGGTCTAGTCTGAGTAGCCGTGAGTCTGGACCGCATATTCCTCACCCTGATCCTCTTTCCTCCCACCATGCCGAGTGCCCGGAGTCAACTGATCCTACACTTGGACACTCAAAAGAGCTGTTCACTTTTCCATTTATAGATTCGGGCCTCTCGCCAGGTCCACTTGAAGCGGGGCAAGATATGATCGCATGTAGTGATGCCCAAATATTTGAGCAGCCACGGTCACACGAAGACGACGGTGGGAACGTGTCACAAGAGGTGGACGATGATGAGACAATTGCCAGAAAGTCAGGAGGAGGACCAGCGTGCTGTCGGGATCCCTCAGATTACTCTTTCATCTGAAGGACCGATGTTCTTAGGTGTGAAGCACCATATGTCTCTAATCAAAGGCTCCGTCCAGAAGAATAGCACAGACACGGCTGTATGATACCACTCGGGATGCCTCCAAGACGCCTCTGGCTTATCAGTTAGGCTTCCGTCTTTTATAGTAAAGAATTTAAACATTTTACAGACATGCGCAGTACAAATGATTTTACAACTTGTTTTCGACAAAGAAAGTCATTTAGGCGAAAAAGCAGAGGTATTTGACCTTGGTTCACAAGGGAAATGTCTGAGACATCTCCTCGAAGAACAGATAAGGTTTTAAACAAGAGAATGCAACATAGACAGAACTCAATTTAACTCCTTCAGTTCCTATCATTCCCCCCTTTGACATCTTCATTTTCCACAATCTGGAACACTGGATCCTGCAACAACAGCGGATAGTGGCTCGTTCACCAGGTACTATCCCAGGCCGACGGGTTGCCCAAGGGAGACAGGTCTTCTACCTTCTCCATCCCCCAGATACTGAAGCCACGTCCATCATTGCAAGAGTACGCTCCTTCATGCCAGAAATGAGATGTCAATCTAGGACTCAAAGGAATAATAGTTAAATTCTTGTTGTTTACAGTCAAACTTCCTTATCTATTTCTACATCTTTTCTTGCATACAGAGATACACCAAAAAACAAGTTTCAATAGCACATATATTACGAAGATACAAACAACAATACGTAATAGACTTAGTATAATCCCAGCTATCCAGCCTCCAATACCCTTAAACCAATTAGCTGGATTAAGAAAGGAGAATGTATCTGACCACCAACTATCCTTAGTACGATCATTGTCTTTATCGTACTGATCTCTAAGTTTTTGAACATCCTCTATTTTCAATTTTAACTTTAAACTACTGTTGGGATCTATATAATGACAGCAAGCTGGTCCGATGACTTGACACATACCTCCTTGCGCTGCAGTTAAATAATCTAGTACTATGGTATGCTGATTAGTGGCTATGATGAGCTGATTTTGGACAGCAACGGTGGTGTTCAATATATCCAATATATCCCATATTTGGTCATCTAAGTAATCTGTAGCCCTGACTAATTTATCCCACATTTGAGTGATCATAGGATAAATAAAAATAGAGCTGACAATTTTATTAGCCACACTCATCTGCACTATATGTGGTCTCCCAGAGAGGCGAGGTGTATTGTCAGCAGCTCTTTTGTACAACGTGTGTTTAGGTATGCTCTGAGTATTCAACTGGTCATTCGGAATAACAAAGGTAGCTGGAGTCAAACGACCCAGAGTACAAGCACCTTTTACCCCTACTGGCAACCATTTATATGCATTGTCTCCACATACCCAGTACATGTCACTAGGTAGGTCCCATAGGGCTGAATGTTGTAATACCAGTCTAGGAACTAAATCTATGAACGCAGATACATTCTGAAGCATACACCAATTTGGAAGTTGTCCTAAAGGGCTACAATACCCTACATCGGAATTTCCACAGGTGGGAGTTCCTTTCTCATATCCAGATGACTCGTTGCAAGGTATATTACCTGAAATATTAAAACAAGTTTCATTATTGCCCTGGGGAAATAAATTGGAATACTCCCAGGACGTATTATGCAACCTTCTTTCTAGCAGTATTGGTTTGAAGGCATCAGTAGAGTGGGAAGTTACATTAAAACTAACTTGTAGGCCATACATTGGAATTTGCCCCAGGTAGGTTAATCGAGTTCTATTCCTGGGTACCCAAGCCCCCCCTTTATATGCCAGATATTGAAGGTATGTATTACTTCCTGAAAGATTACCCTGCCACCAAGGGTATCCTACCCATCCCACAATAGGTATTCCAACAGTTGTGTTCCATAACTTCACATTATTTGTGGCATTATTAGCAAGTGTATCAGAACAACTGGTCCAGGCAAATAATTCCTCGGGTGGCATAGGAATAACAAGGAACGGAATACTAGTGGCCGATACTGGTGAATGTGTGCAGATCCAGCAATCTGCTGGAGACTGAGTGTCTTTTGACCAATCATTTAGTATTTTTTCATGATGTTGTATAAACTTATTATTCAAGGACATTGGAGAATTTAGATTGTCCCACGCAGCTACCATTATTACAGATAATGCAACAAAACCAAACCAAAACATTATGCACTCTTATGCTTTGTTAATTCCTGTGGCTAGTTTGCAATGCGATGCTTGGATCCAGGTTGGTCGTCCTTCCAACTTAACAGAAGTAGGCGTTGTTAGGAGTACTTGGTAAGGTCCTTGATATCGGGGTTCAAGGGTCTTTCTGGAGTGTTTCTTGACATATACGTAATCACCAGGTTGTAGACAGTGAGTTCCTTCCACACTATCTGGATCTGGAATGGAAGAGAAAACTAGAGAATGCATTTGAGTTAAATGCTTTTGCAACTGGATTACATAACTTGTCAATTTATCCACATTGAGTGTTAAGACCTGTGGGTAGTACAACCCTGTGTTCGGTGGTCTTCCAAACAGTATCTCGAAGGGTGACAGTTTAGTTTTCCCCGTGGGTGTGTACCTTACTGAGAATAATGCTAATGGGAGACACTCTGGCCATGGTTTATGGGTTTGTTCCATGGTTTTCTGTATTTTCAATTTTAGTGTCCCGTTCATTCTCTCTACCTTCTCTGAACTCTGTGGGTGGTAGGGTGTATGAAATGCTTGTTCTACACCTATCATTTGCATTACATTTTGCATTACCTCAGCAGTAAAGTGTGTACCTCTGTCTGATTCAATTGTTTCAGGGACACCGAATCGTGGTACTAGTTCCATCACCAGTTTCTTTGCAGTGGCTCGAGCTGTAGCCGTTTTCACCGGGTAGGCCTCTGGCCATCCAGAGAAGAGATCTACACATACTAGGATATTTGCATACACTCCTACCTTGGTAGCTGTATGTCGTCAATCTGCCGTCTCTGAAACGGGTAGAGAGGCCTAGGTGTCGCTTTCTTAGGGACTTTTACTGTTTTACCTGGGTTGTGCTGTGCACAGATGAGGCATGATTGTACAAGTTTCGCAGCTGCGCAACTGAAGCCAGGAGCGATCCAGAAGGCATCTACCATGGCACACATGTGACTTTTTGAGGTGTGATTGGGGCCATGTGCTGCTTGCGCCATGATTGGGAACAGGGACTTTGGTGGGCACATTTTATCCTTATTCTCCCATACTCCATTTGAGTTCAGCTCAGCTCCCAGTCTCCCCCGGTGTACCTTCTCTGTTTGGGCAGCCTTTTGCTGGAGGGATTTCAGGACATCTAGACCCAATGTGGCTGGAATACGCTGACTCCCCGCCACCGTCCACTGCTCTCTCTAGGCCGCCTTGTGCTATTTTAGCAGCCTCGTTCGCCCTTCTATTGCCCTCTACCTCCACGGAGTCACCTTTGTGTGTGCTTTTACCTTGACAATGCCAACCTGGACTGGTAACATCAATGCCTCCATCAATTGTTTCACCAGCTCTGCATTTTTAATGGGCTTCGAATCTGTGAAAATATTAGCGACTTTACCTGCAGCGGCTCTACACGCCTCAGTGAGTGCCTTCAACTCTGCCTCCTGCGCCGACATGTGAGGAGAGAGTGGTTCCGCTCAGATTACCTCATGTGAGGATACTACTGCATATCCAGTGTAGAATCGTCCATCCTGGTGGTATCTGGGGCCATCTACAAAAAAGAAACTCAAAGTCTGCATTAGGAACAGGTTTTTCATGAACGTGTGCAAACCCAACTGTCTCCTGACTCATCAGTTCTATGCAGACATGTTCATGCGTCATGTCAAAGTATCCTTCCTCACTTGCCAATACGGTCACCAATTCCCCCTTTTCTGAATCCACAGGCAGGAGGGTGGCTGGATTCAGAACGTTACATCTTTTGAGGAGTGACATACTCAGGAATTAGTAGAGCACACTCAAGTCGGAGCTGTCTGGCCATAGACAGATGTTTTGGTTGAACTTGTAGGAGTATGGCATGGATGTCATGTGGGGAATAGATTGTCAAAAGAAACGTCAGTGTCATCTCACATGCCTTCCCTATTACGTCTCCACTTTTTTCCTTGTGCTCCAGCATACATGACAGGTCGTTTTATTGTCCTTGTTTGCTCAATTTCTTTAGCTACCTTAAGGAGGTCTTTCAGATCTACATGTCTCCATTCAGGTCTGGCTGTCTGTACTGCGTCTTCTAAGTCTTTGTTCATACCGTCAATGAATGCATCCACCAGTATTCTAACATCAAGTGGGTTTATGCAAATGTACCCCATGTCTGCCCATTTCAGCTGTAACCGTCCAAGGTATATCTCTACTCTCTCTCCTCTTTGCTGTGTCACATTAGTCAGGAGTACAGACTGCTCTGATTGTTCCACTGCAGCCCATTGTCTTAGTGACTCACAGTACGTCTCCCCAGATCGTGCAGATTTATCATCCATGCCCCAAGCCTGATTCTTTGTCACATCTGTGTGTCTTAATTATATGATCTAGTGCGTCACCTGCCTTTAAACTCACCAACCTCTCTAGGTCTGCCCAGGTACACTTATATGTCTGCTGTACTTCCTTTATGTGTCTGTAAAACGGGAATGGTTGGTCTTCAGGGTCAGGCAGCTGCTTCAGCAAAGCTAGCTGGTCAGAGGGGCTCCAGGGATAATACACCTGTATCTTTCTTATTCTAGTCACACTTCTAGGTCCTGCTGGGGTTGGCCGTCTGATGTCTACTGTCAGCTTACTCCTCAAGGGCCAATGTCCCCACTACCCACTATCCACACTATTATGTCAGCTTCTTATGATCTTGTCTGGATAGGATTTAGTGCAATTCTCTTAGGTCAGTAGCACAGGTCACACAAGTAGCTATTCAGTCTGGGTTTGTCTGAGTCTGACCACAGTGTTTACAAGTCCATCTGTTTTGTCTGGGTCTCTGGTTACACTTTGTCAATCAAACATTCATAATACACCTTCCACACTGCTGCACATTCTCAAGCATCATTTATTCACTTGCTATTTTCTTCACTTGTCTGTGCCTTTTTGTACATCCAAACATTCACACTCTGGTATTTTTGCCTTTTTCAATATTTGTCCCACTTGTTTTACTGCTTCCTTCCTTCTCTGTCTCTTGTAATTTGACACAATTTGCTATACAAATCAATCACACAACTAGAAGCAGGTTCAAACACATTAATGACCAAGCAATCACTTACAATTCCCTTCTAAATTAGGCACCATATCTTACTTTTAACTTCCAATCTTCAATTAAGTACTGTTGCTTTAAAATGCACAAATCTTTCAGCGCGTACCTTACGGATAGAATTACATAGAATTTTGAGCACAGCTCACACTCAGCAGAGATAAGAGCGAAGGGAGAAGAAAAACTGTGCAGCGGTATCATTCCCCCCTCCCATCAGAATGCAGCGTCGTCCTTCACAGAATTCTGTAGTTCTTTAGACTTATCAAAATCAATTTCTACAAAGAAACTCAAAATCACGGGATTTCACTGTAAGGGCAGATAACTGTATAATGAGATTAACCATGCCTTGCCCTTTTTCTGGCCAAATGCATTCAGGAAACTTTACAATGTAATGCCACATATAACACGAACTATATCATTACTCAATTCATTCAGTCTCAGATGTAGATTTGAAATATCTATAACGCATCTGTCCGGGATTCCACCACAACTAGAAAGGTCACAAATCTCTTGACACAAAAACGATGTGTGATGATTCATTCATACGTGCTCATTCACTGATTTTTTTTTTTTTTTTTATATCCAATTACTCATCTCTCATCTTATTCAGAGGTTCTCATAGACATATATACAAGGATTCACACAGCCTGCCTATCTTGCACTTTGGATTTGATTAATACTTTTTCCAGGTTCTTTGCTGCACTACTTCCATATCTATCCTCAATTATATCACATAACCGATTTCCTTCTTCAGGTGTCTTTCCCTGACTGTTCCCCATTTTATCTTTTATTCTTATCCTGTTTCTCTTGTTGTCTTCCTGTTAGTCCCCTGCCTTAGGTGGTGTATTGGGTAAGCTCAAGACTAGGCTCTACTATACCTCGTTACCTTCTTCCTAAGGTGCTAACAGGCTAAATGGAGTGTCTGTTCCTCGGTGTACTACGTGTTTCATGTACTTATATGCTATGTAGCATCCGAACAGAAATACTCCCACAACACACAGGATTGTAAATAAAGTGTCCATCTATCGGGGTTCTTCAGTCATATCCTGTCACAGGCTCATTTCACGGTCCTGTGCTCATTCGGTCACACTCTTATCTGTCACAAGGTTTATTCGTAAAGGGTGTTGATTTAAGCTTAGGCGGTGACCTCCCCGAAAGGACGCTGTCACATGGCCCAGTTAGGCAATATCACCACTCTTTGAACGAATACCTACTGTGCAGCTTATTTGTCTACTTTTCACAACCTTTCAAATAAAAGTAGCCATTCAACAACCTCCTCTATTTCTAGTGCGGAATCGTCTATTGTGAAAAACTTGTCCGTCCGGGCTGCGCAGTATGAACTGTTCACCCAGCCTTATATTCCGTAATGTCAGACCTCTCCCATTTTGATTTGCATCAGCTCTTTTTCTAAAAATAGCTGTGCACAGACAGAACCTACAGTAACCTCTCATTCGAGCAGAAATTACATATGCGTGTCACACCCGATTTCCTCAGAGTTCTTATATGGACCTGATTTTACGGCCCCCTCCTCTACTAGATTCCCCTTTATACGGACCTTAGTTATAATGATAGATTATGAAGAGCAGAGAAGAGAAAAATTGATCTCTTACCTGGCCAGGTGTTTAGGTCTGCTGTTCACAATTTCATCAGTAACTGGAGTGGTCTGTAGATCGGGTAGTCTTGGAGAGGTGCCTATATCAGGTCCCTGTTTCGGGCGCCAGGAAACTGTCGGGATCCCTCAGATTACTCTTTCATCTGAAGGACCGATGTTCTTAGGTGTGAAGCACCATATGTCTCTAATCAAAGGCTCCGTCGAGAAGAATAACACAGACACGGCTGTATGATACCACTCGGGATGCCTCCAAGACGCCTCTGGCTTATCAGTTAGGCTTCCGTCTTTTATAGTAAAGAATTTAAACATTTTACAGACATGCGCAGTACAAATGATTTTACAACTTGTTTTCGACAAAGAAAGTCATTTAGGCGAAAAAGCAGAGGTATTTGACCTTGGTTCACAAGGGAGATGTCTGAGACATCTCCTCGAAGAACAGATAAGGTTTTAAACAAGAGAATGCAACATAGACAGAACTCAATTTAACTCCTTCAGTTCCTATCAGTGCGGAAGTGGAAGACGAGGTGGTGGATGATATAGTAACTGACCCAACCTGGCAGGAGGACATGCAGAGCGCGGACAGCAGCACACAGGGGGAGGGAGGTTTAAAACCCCAACAGGCAAGAAGAAGCAGTGTGGTGGCCGCAGACAGAAGGTGGGTAACTGTTCCTCATAACACTAACACGACGGAAGTTGGCAGTACAACTATTAGGCCTTCCCGAGTCTGGTTGTTTTTAAAGACTCTTCCGATAACCCCAAACAGGTCAATTGCACCACCTGCCATGCCCACATCTGCAGGTGTAGCAAAACTACCAGCCTGACAACCACCAGCATGATCAGGACATATGGCAGCAAAGCACCTGACTTTGTGGGCCGAACCCCAGGCTCCAGGAACAGTGTCTGCGGGTGACACCACTGCTTCTTCAACTGTTGTGTGTGGAAGCCAATCCCCTGTCCAGGGTGCATGCGAAACTGCATCTTGCCCTGCACCTGTCGTTGCCCACACTCGACTTGCACCATTATCAAGTATGTCAATTTCCTTGTCCCAGCACGGCCTTCAGTTGTCCAAACCCCAGTCACTGAAACGGAAGCCGAAAGACGCAGCCAATGCCCCACAGTCCACAGTACTAAATTCACACATTTCTCATCTGCTTGCGCTCGAAATGTTGCCTTTTAGGCTCGTGGAGGCAGAAGCTTTCCACAACCTGTTGGCGGCGGCCATTCCAAGGTACTTGGTCCCCAGCCGCCACTATTTCTCCAGGTGTGCCGTACCGACATTACACAAGCACATGTCCCACAACATTACCTGAGCCTTCAACAATGCTGTTACTGGGAAAGTCCACCTAACCACGGACACGTGGACAAGTGCTTGTGGGCAGGGACAGTACATCTCGCTGACGGCACACTGGGTTAACATAGTGGAAGCCAGGACCCAGTCGTACCTTGGGATGGAACACGTCCTCCCGACGAGGAGGATTGCGGACCCTGTGTCAATCAGGGTTGCCCCCACAGTCTACAGCTCCTGCACCTCCTCCACCACCTCATCAGCCTCCATCTCTGAAATGACCACATCAATCACAAGCTGAAAGCACTGAAGCACTGCCTCAGTCAAGCAGCAGCAGGCTGTGCTGAAGCTAATATGCTTAGGTGACAAACCGCACAATGCTAAAGAGTTGTGGACAGCTCTGAAAGAGCAGACAGATCTGTGACTCACACCGCTGAACCTACAGCCAGCATGGTCATGTGTGACAATGGCTGGAACCTGCTGGTGGCTCTGAGGCGAGCTCACACACGTACCATACCTGGCCCATGTGCTTAACCTTGTTGTTCCAGTTTCCTGATCTGCTTGTGAAAGTAAGCTGCCTTTGTACCCATTTTAAAAGGTCAGCTACAGCTTCCGCCGCCCTTGCTGTGTTTCAGCAGCATTTGCAGCTTCCGGCTCACCGACTGGTGTGTGATGTCCCCACGCGTTGGAACTCTACACTGCATATGTTGGAAAGGATTTGTGAGCAGAAGAGGGCAGTTGTTGTCTACCAGCATCAACAAGGCCGTCGGTATTCCTTCCCGACTCCACATACGGCAATCAGACTAGCTCCCTGGATCAACGCAATATTAAGGAAACTAGTGTATATACCCTGTAATATTATACTTTCCAAGAAAGGCATCCAGTCCCTTCTTAAATTTTAGTAGGGAATCACTCATTACAACATCATATGGCAGAGAGTTCCATAGTCTCACTGCTCTTACAGTAAAGGACTTGTGAGCAGAAGAGGGCAGTTGTTGTCTACCAGCATCAACAAGGCCATCGGTATTCAGTTTCAACTTCATACATAAGACCTCAGGAGTAGACATGGATTTCAGACATATTTACCATCCTACGAAACTTTAACATACATAGTAACATAGTAACATAGTTATTAAAGTTGAAGGGAGACTTTAAGTCCATCTAGTTCAACGCATATCCTATCCTAACTTGCCCTAACATGTTGATCCAGAGGAAGGCAAAAAAAACCCATGTGGCAACAGTAAGCTTCACACTGGGGAAAAAAATTCCTTCCCGACTCCACATACGGCAATCAGACTAGCTCCCTGGATCAACGCAATATTAAGGAAACTAGTGTATATATCCTGTAATATTATACTTTCCAAGAAAGGCATCCAGTCCCTTCTTAAATTTTAGTAGGGAATCACTCATTACAACATCATATGGCAGAGAGTTCCATAGTCTCACTGCTCTTACAGTAAAGGATTTGTGAGCAGAAGAGGGCAGTTGTTGTCTACCAGCATCAACAAGGCCATCGGTATTCAGTTTCAACTTCATACATAAGACCTCAGGAGTAGACATGGTTTTCAGACATATATACCATCCTACGAAACTTTAAGGAGTCCACCAAGATGGTGAGCAGCGATGACACCATAATTAGCGTCACCATCCCCTACTCTGTATTCTGAAAAGCTCTCTGCTCACAATGAAAGAGGATGCATTGCAGGCAGAGCGCGACGAGATGGAGCAAGGAATCATACAGGGTGATTACACACAGACCAGCCTCATGTCATCCCAACGTGGATTGTTTAACAATGAGGAAGAGAAGGAGGAGGAGCTACTTTCAAATGCTATAGACGGTAGTACAAGCACAACTGTCATACAGTCTGCTCAGCGTGGAAGGCTTGAGGACAGAGAGGAGCAGGAGGAGAGCATGGTCAGTCGTCCACTTGGTGAGGATACGGAAGTCTTGCCTGTTAGCAGTCTGGCACGCATGGCTGACTATGTTGTGCTGCCTTTCCCGCGACCCTCATATTCTCCAAATTTTGGATGACAGTCATTACTGGATGGTGAACCTCGCTACTAGGAGAACTTTCAATCTCTTCTTCCAGTGTGTCAGCACCACCGCGATTGGTCCCGCTGCCCCTGCCGCCTCCGTACTCACCGCTGGCCCCGCCGCCGCTTTTGCTTCCGGCCTGGGTTCCTCCTGCCTCTCGGCTCCAGCGCGCGCTTCCGGTCTTCCTCCTTTCTGGCGGGCGGCCTCCCGGCGCGCTCCTCCTCTACCCTCGGCCGTGCGCACTGTGCCTTTGCGCACGCGCCAGGGCACCAGACCGCGCGTCCCTGCAGTGGGGTCTTGTTACCTCCTATATATAACAATACTAGATATATTTTCTGTACTATTTAGATAGCACACCTGGGTCCCGTTTGTTTGGTTTTTCCTTTAACTGCACATAGCACTTTGATTTGTTCCACCCTACACTTGCTGCTATATTTGTAATTAATTAAATAAAAATTGATATATTTTGAGTACTTTGGACTTGATGATCGTTTCTTCTCTTGTAGTTGTGGTTTCCATAGTAATAAGCGAGCATACTCAGTAATGCTCAGTACTCGCCCGAGCATTGCTGTACTCGCATTTCTGGGATTATTCGGCGGGAGCTCGGGTCCCCTCCCTGCATGTTTGGCACTCTTTAGAGCACCAAACAACATGCAGGGATTGTCTTCCATGCACTGCAATGCCACAGCCATGTTGGTTGTGGCATTACAGTGACTGAATGGCCGCGCAGCGTCATCAGGTCTATATTAGACCTGGCGCCGCCCTGCTCGTCCCAGTCAGCTCCAGAATCACCAGCGTAGGGAGAGTTGTTGCAGAGATAGGGACAGAATAGGTGGGGTTTCAGGTGGGTATACCATTGTTGAATCCACAAATCCAGCTAAATCAACAGTCCTTCTAAGGACTATATAGATTGCAGTGCTAAGTAGGTAGGGAATGTATGTGGGTATATACAAATCAGTGCAAGGCATGCAGACACTGTATGTGTGTATATACTGTAGATATCACTGCTAGTCAGGCATTGTATATGGCATACTTCATTGCATATATCAACAGGGTCCATTCCATTACTGTGTGCTGCTGCTGCCTATTACATATATTGACCGTACATACATAACCCCAGGCCATTGCTTAATAAAGGATATTTTTGACAACTATTCCCTTTTTTATTATTATTATTATTATTTTAATTTTGATTTTTATCTTTATTTAATTTTATTACTTTTATTCAATTTTCTATTTGGTTTCTTTCCATTCAACATATTTTACAGTGTAGTATCTCCGTCACATGCCTCATCTATCTGTGGGCTACAAATTGTGGCATTTGAGGCCTCCATTCAACTGTTTTTCCTGTGTCTTAGACTGGTTATTGACACCAGATTGCTGGGAAAAAAGTTATCTACAGGCCAGATATTTTAACCCTTTTCTGACATCAGACGTACTATCCCGTCCACGGTACCTGGGCCCCTATGACCGGGGACAGGATAGTACGTCTCAGTGATCAGCGGTGCTCCCGGGGGAGGGGCTGCTGATCGCGGCCGAGTGTCAGCTGATTATCACAGCTGACACCAGGCACTATGTCTCGGGGTGGTTACGGACCGCCCCGGCACATTAACCCCTGGCACACTGTGATCAAACATGATCGCACTGTACCGGGGCATTAGGGAGGCATTGGGAGGGAGGGGGCTCCCTGCGTGCTTCCCTGAATCCCTCAGAGCAGCGCGATGTGCTGCGCTGCTCCGATGGTCTCCTTCCCTGCAGGCCCCCGAATCCAATATGGCCACGGGGGCCTTCGGGGGCCTGCAGGGAGGCGGCTTCCTCAGTGCCTGCTGAGAGCAGACCCGAGAAAGCCTGCATCAGCTCCTGTCAGATCGTTGATCTGACACAGTGCTGTGTGAAGTGTCAGATCAGTGATCTGACACTTCACAGTGATGTTCCCCCTGGGATAATAAAGTAAAGTAAAAAAAAGTGGAAAAATAATTTATAAAAAATCCCCAAATAAATGAATTAAAAAAAAAATATTCCCTAATAATTTCATTTTTTGGAAATAAAAAGAAACAAAACAATAAAAGTACACATATTTAGTATCACCGCGTCCGTAACGACCCGCCCTATAAAACTGTCCCATTAGTTAACCCCTTTAGCGAACCCCTTAAAAAATAAAAATAAAAAACAAAGCAAAAAGCAATGCTTTATCATCATATCGCCGAACAAAAAGTGCAATAATGCACAATCAAAAAAACGGATATAAATAACCATGGCACCACTGAAAACGTCATCTTGTTCCACAAAAAATGAGCTGCCACACAGCATCATCAACGTAAAAATAAAAAAGTTATAGCTCGCAGAATAAAGCGATGCAAACATAATTATTTTTTATATAAAATTGTTTTCATTGCATAAAAGTGCCAAAACATAAAAAAGACATAAATGAGGTATCGCTGTAATCGTACTGACCCAAAGAATAAAACCGCTTTAGCAATTTTACCGGATGCGGAACAGTGTAAACGCACCCCCCAAAAAACAAAATCATGAAATGCTGGTTTTTGTTCATTTTGCGTCCCAAAAATCGGAATAAAAAGTGATCAAAAAATGTTATGTGCCCGAAAATGGAACCAATAAAAACGTCAACTCATCCCGCAAAAAATAAGACCTCACATGACTCGGTGGGTCAAAATATGAAAAAATTATAGCTCTTAAAATGTGGTGATGCAAAAACTATTTTTACAATAAAAAGCATCTTTTAGCATGTGACAGCTGCCAAACATAAAAACCCGCCATAAATAGTAAATCAAGCCCCCTTTATCACCCCCTTAGTTAGGGAAGAACAATAAAATTAAAGAAAATGTATTTATTTCCATTTTACCATTAGGGTTAGGGCTAGGGTTAGGGCTAGGGTTAGGGCTGAGATTAGAGTTAGGGGTGTATTGGGGTTAGGGTTGGAGTTATAATTGGGGGTTTCCACTGTTTATGCACATCAGGTGCTCTCCAAATGAAACATGGCGTCTGATCTCAATTCCAGCCAATCCTGAGTTGAAAAAGTCAAACGGTGCTCCTTCCCTTCTAAGCTCTGCCATGCGCCCAAACAGTGGTTTACCCCCACATATGGGGTATCAGCCTACTCAGCACAAATTTCACAGCAACTTTTGGGGTCCAATGTCTCCTGTTACCCTTGGGAAAATAAAAAATTGGGGGCAAAAATATCATTTTTGTGGAAAAAAATATGATTTTTTTATTTTTATTGCTCTATGTTATAAACTTCTGTGAAGCACTTGAGGGTTCAAAGTGCTCACCACACATCTAGATAAAAAAAAATTGTGCTGAAGTAAAGCAAACATGTGGGAAATGTTATTAAGTTTTTGTGTGCCATATCTCTGTGATTTAAGGGCATAAAAATTAAATGTTGGAAAATTGCAAAATTTTCGCCAAATTTCCATTTTTTTCACAAATAAACGAAAGATATATCAATGACATTTTACCACTAAGATGAAGTACAATATGTCAGGAGAAAACAGTGCGGGATCCATGGAAGCGTTCCAGAGTTATTACCTCATAAAGGGACAGTGGTCAGAATTGAAAAAATTGGTCCGGTCATGAACGTGCAAACCACCCTTGGGGGTAAAGGGGTTAAACTGTGGTTTTCCCACACACAGATAACATATAAGTTCGCTCCAAATTCATCCATTTGTAGTGAACGTGGAAAATATCGTAGTCCATTTAAAATGGGCAAGGCGCGTGGCAAGGGACGGGGAAGTGGACGTGATGATGATGGTGCATGCAGAGGCTGAGGCTGTGGGCAAGCTGAAATTGTGCCAAAACAAACATCCACATCTTCTCACCTGACCTTCCTGTCCGAATTACTAGGGGATCACAGAACACCACTACTGAACCCAGAGCAGTGTCAAAAGGTTGTTGGTTGGATAGCGGATAATGCTTCCAGTCACTTTGCCGCCACCACCACCACCACCCTTTCTTTCACACGGTCTAGTCTGAGTAGCCGTGAGTCTGGACCGCATATTCCTCATCCTGATCCTCTTTCCTCCCACCATGCCGAGTGCTCGGAGACAACTGATCCTACACTTGGACACTCAAAAGAGCTGTTCACTTTTCCATTTATAGATTCGGGCCTCTCGCCAGGTCCACTTGAAGCGGGGCAAGATATGATCGCATGCAGCGATGCCCAAATATTTGAGCAGCCACGGTCACACGAAGGCGACGGTGGGAACGTGTCACAAGAGGTGGACGATGATGAGACAATTGCCAGAAAGTCAGGAGGAGGACCAGGGTGCGGAAGTGGAAGACGAGGTGGTGGATGATATAGTAACTGACCCAACCTGGCAGGAGGACATGCAGAGCGAGGACAGCAGCACACAGGGGGAGGGAGGTTTAAAACCCCAACAGGCAAGAAGAAGCAGTGTGGAGGCCGCAGACAGAAGGTGGGTAACTGTTCCTCATAACACTAACACGATGGAAGTTGGCAGTACAACTATTAGGTCTTCCCGAGTCTGGTTGTTTTTAAAGACTCTTCCGATAACCCCAAACAGGTCAATTGCACCACCTGCCATGCCCACATCAGCAGGTGTAGCAAAACTACCAGCCTGACAACCACCAGCATGATCAGGACATATGGCAGCAAAGCACCTGACTTTGTGGGCCGAACCCCAGGCTCCAGGAACAGTGTCTGCGGGTGACACCACTGCTTCTTCAACTGTTGTGTGTGGAAGCCAATCACCTGTCCAGGGTGCATGCGAAGATGCATCTTGCCCTGCACCTGTCGTTGCCCACACTCAACTTGCACCATTATCAAGTACGTCCATTTCCTTGTCCCAGCACGGCCTTCAGTTGTCCAAACCCCAGTCACTGAAACGGAAGCCGAAAGACGCAGCCAATGCCCCACAGTCCACAGTACTAAATTCACACATTTCTCGTCTGCTTGCGCTCGAAATGTTGCCTTTTAGGCTCGTGGAGGCAGAAGCTTTCCACAACCTGTTGGCGGCGGCCATTCCAAGGTACTCGGTCCCCAGCCGCCACTATTTCTCCAGGTGTGCCGTACCGACATTGCACAAGCACGTGTCCCACAACATTACCTGAGCCTTCAACAATGCTGTTACTGGGAAAGTCCACCTAACCACGGACACGTGGACTAGTGCTTGTGGGCAGGGACAGTACATCTCGCTGACGGCACACTGGGTTAACATAGTGGAAGCCAGGACCCAGTCGTACCTTGGGATGGAACACGTCCTCCCGACGAGGAGGATTGCGGACCCTGTGTCAATCAGGGTTGCCCCCACAGTCTACAGCTCCTGCACCTCCTCCACCACCTCATCAGCCTCCATCTCTGAAATGACCACATCAATCACAAGCTGAAAGCACTGAAGCACTGCCTCAGTCAAGCAGCAGCAGGCTGTGCTGAAGCTAATATGCTTAGGTGACAAACCGCACAATGCTAAAGAGTTGTGGACAGCTCTGAAAGAGCAGACAGATCTGTGACTCACACCGCTGAACCTACAGCCAGCATGGTCATGTGTGACAATGGCTGGAACCTGCTGGCGGCTCTGAGGCGAGCTGACACACGTACCATACCTGGCCCATGTGCTTAACCTCGTTGTTCAAGTTTCCTGATCTGCTTGTGAAAGTAAGCTGCCTTTGTGCCCATTTTAAAAGGTCAGCTACAGCTTCCGCCACCCTTGCTGTGTTTCAGCAGCATTTGCAGCTTCCGGCTCACCGACTGGTGTGTGATGTCCCTACGCGTTGGAACTCTACACTGCATATGTTGGAAAGGATTTGTGAGCAGAAGAGGGCAGTTGTTGTCTACCAGCATCAACAAGGCCATCAGTATTCAGTTTCAACTTCATACATAAGACCTCAGGAGTAGACATGGATTTCAGACATATTTACCATCCTACGAAACTTTAAGGAGTCCACCAAGATGGTGAGCAGCGATGACACCATAATTAGCGTCACCATCCCCTACTCTGTATTCTGAAAAGCTCTCTGCTCACAATGAAAGAGGATGCATTGCAGGCAGAGCGCGACGAGATGGAGCAAGGAATCATACAGGGTGATTACACACAGACCAGCCTCATGTCATCCCAACGTGGATTGTTTAACAATGAGGAAGAGAAGGAGGAGGAGCTACTTTCAAATGCTATAGACGGTAGTACAAGCACAACTGTCATACAGTCTGCTGAGCGTGGATGGCTTGAGGACAGGGAGGAGCAGGAGGAGAGCATGGTCAGTCGTCCACTTGGTGAGGATACGGAAGTCTTGCCTGTTAGCAGTCTGGCACGCATGGCTGACTATGTTGTGTTGCCTTTCCCGTGACCCTCATATTCTCCAAATTTTGGATGACAGTCATTACTGGATGGTGACCCACGCTACTAGGAGAACTTTCAATCTCTTCTTCCAGTGTGTCAGCACCACCGCGATTGGTCCCGCTGCCCCTGCCGCCTCCGTACTCACCGCTGGCCCCGCCGCCGCTTTTGCTTCCGGCCTGGGTTCCTCCTGCCTCTCGGCTCCAGCGCGCGCCTGTGGTCTTCCTCCTTTCTGGCGGGCGGCCTCCCGGCGCGCTCCTCCTCTACCCTCGGCCATGCGCACTGTGCCTCTGCGCACGCGCCAGGGCACCAGACCGTGCGTCCCTGCAGTATGGATGCCCGCCAGCCTGACCTGACCCGGACCCACCGCCTGGCCAATCAGGGGCTACCATCAGGTATTTCAGGCCACCCTCCCTTAGGGGAGGCGCCTGACTATCGAGTTCCTCTCGCTGTGTCCAGGCCCTGCTCGCTGCTGCTAGTCCCTCGCTCCAGCTCGCTCTCCCTGCTCCCATGTCTCCCTCGCCTGTTTTCCTGCTAACCCTTCTGTGTGTCTTCCTTTCTTGCAGTTCCCTGTACCCCTGCTTCCACCTGGTTCCCGCTGTCCTCCTTCGTCCACCAGCAACTCTCTCTCCATTCCCTGGACCCTGGTTACCCCGGATCTCTCTCTGGGTTCTCCACCGCTCCTCTGCTACCCATCCTCTCAAGCCGACCCCTGGTCCTGGCTGCCGTGACGTTTGAACTCTTTGAGCCTGCTCCCAAACGGTCCCTGTATAGGGGTCGGTCCACCTGGTGCGCTCGCTCGGGGAGGGTTCGACGTCACAGTCCAGTGGGTCCTGTTATGAATGAGTCACCGTAGGAGGCAAAAACAGAAATACTAGCTAAGTCCAGAAAACCAGAGAAGTTGGCAGCTATCGGATTGCAGACCCCTGAACCTATCAACAACAACTAGCAGTAGCCGTGGGGGGTTCCTATGGTGCCCTAGACCCCTCGATCACAGCCGGAGAACTAAATAGCCTAAAGACAGAAAGGGAAATCTAAACTGCCCCAGAGCAGACCCCAAAGCAATAGGCAGCCCCAACATATAATGACGGTGAAGCAAGATGAAAAAACACTCACACAGATAGAAAGATAGGCTGAGCAAATGATGGGGCCCAAGCTAACTAAATAGGACAGGATAGAAAAGCTGCTGTCTGCAATCCGCCAAAACCCTATCGAAACAAGAGCCAACAGACTGATAGGGAAAAAAGCCCTGAAGACGCTAGGCTTCAAAAAGACTATATCAGTACTCAGGTATTTTCTGAAGACAGAGCAAAAAGGAATTCAGCTCACCCCAGCAAGGAATGGCAGAAATCCAGAAAAACAAGGCAAAACAAAACCAAAACACAAATGCAAAAAGCAGAGCAGAAAACTTAGCTTTGGAGGAGCAGGAATCAGACTGGTCTCCTAGAATCCCTCTGAGAAATCACCAGCAAGGCAGAAGGGCGTCGGCTGCCTTATATCCAGTCAGCAATTCCAGTCACCCAGTCATCATCATCCTGCTCAGGTGCTTGTAATCAGCCTCACTACCTTCCTTCACCAGAAGAGGGAGTTCATCAGACCTCAATGGTGAAGGGGAAAATGAACTCACAACAGGGTCCACTCTTGCTCCCGTCTCCAGAAGCGTAACAGAATAGTCAGGCCATGGACCCCGCCGGGGCCGCCGCCCAAAAAAGAGCTAGTGTTCCTACGGGAGAACCAAACCCGTATAATGTCTTTTATGAAGACTATGGACTCCCGCCTCACGGCCTTGCAGGCCGCAGATCCCAGCAACGCCTCCCAATTGGCCAGTCTGCAGCAGGAGTTGGGTCAACAACGAGATACCCAGGCCCATATTCGTTCCTATATGGCTTCGGTCGACGATCGGCTGCTCTCCCTCCAGTCAGCAGCCGCTCGAGACCCGTCTCGCAGCCCAGATCCTGTACCTGCCCCATCCCCTAGGCTTGGGAAACCGCCACCGTATGGTGGCGACCCAAAGTTGTGCAGGGGTTTTTTGAATCAGTGCAGGTTGCACTTTGAACTCCTACCTCAGCAGTATCCCACTGACCGGGCAAAAATAGCCTTCATTGTGTCCCATTTGGAAGGAGAGGCCCTCTCCTGGGTGAATCCCCTGTGGGAGCGGGACGATCCCATAGTCTCTAGTGTCCAGACCTTCACGGACACTTTTCGCAAAGTTTTTGATGAGCCCGGCCGGTTTGCTTCCACAACTGAGTCCCTTTTCTGCCTCACTCAGGGTTCTCTCACGGTCGGACAATACACCATCCGGTTCCGCACCTTGGCCTCTGAGTTGGGGTGGAATAATGAGGCTTTGGTTGGGGCCTTCTGGCGTTGTCTCTCGGGCAAAATTAAAAATGAACTGACGGGGCGAGATACCCTGGCTACCTTGGAGGATCTCATTTCTTTGGCCACACGGATTGACCTCCGGTTTCAGGAACGCGCCCGCGAGGCCGCTAGGGAGAGGAGACCGCTTAGATCTTCTTCTCTCCACAGGCCATCCAGTCCACGTCCTCTTGGGCCGTCCTCCAGTCCGGCGCCAGAGCCGATGCAAGTAGATCGGGTCAAGTTGGCAGAACAGCGCCGGAGGGAGAGATTGACGGAGGGCTTGTGTCTGTATTGTGGCAGCGCAGCTCACTTCCTGCGTTCTTGTCCCGAGAGGCCGGGAAACTCCTCCACCTAGGCCAGGTAAGAGAGGCCGTCCTAGGTGTTTCTCACTCCTCTCATCCTCTTACCCTTTCTGTACAGCTGGTTTTTGGTCAGAGTCGGGGTTCGGAGGTGGCCTATGTGGACTCGGGCGCGGCAGGGAACTTCATCCGGTTGAAGGAGGTGAAGAAGTACCAGATTCCCGTGATTACTCTGAAGACTCCACGTGTCATCGCCTCTGTTGATGGAAGACCTTTACAAGTATCTGTGTCCCTGGTTACGGAGGAGGTGCGTCTGCACGTCGGGGCATTGCACCAGGAGCTGATCGCATTCTATGTCCTACCCAACCTGTCCCACGCTCTGCTACTTGGCCTTCCCTGGCTTAGGACACATGAACTCGTTTTGGATTGGCGTTCCGGTGAAGTCCTCCGCTGGGGGCATCCTTTCCAAGAGAGGTGCCTAGGATCCGTTCTTCCTGTCACTCCTCATCCAGTCTCCTCGGGTCCTGCGGGCTTACCTGCCGCATACTGGTCGTTTTCTGACGTGTTCGATAAGAAGGAGGCAGAGACACTTCCCCTACATCGCCCGTATGATTGTCCTATTGACCTACGACCCGGGACCACTCCGCCCAGGGGGCAAATTTATCCCGTCTCCAGCTGAGACTACGGCCATGTCCGAGAACATTCGTGATAATTTAGCCAGAGGGTTCATACGGAAGTCTTCTTCTCCTGCCGGTGCCGGGTTCTTCTTTGTGAAAAAGAAGGATGGTTCGCTCCGTCCTTGCATCGATTTCCGGGGATTAAACAACATTACGATCAAGAATAAATATCCCTTGCCTCTCATTCCTGAACTCTTCGACCACTTACGTGGAGCCCGAGACTTCTCGAAGTTGGATCTACGCGGAGCCTATAATCTCGTCCGCATCCGCTCCGGCGACGAATGGAAATCGGCCTTTAACACCCGGGACGGGCATTATGAATATCTTGTTATGCCCTTCGGCCTCTGCAATGCTCCCGCGGTGTTTCAGGAGTTCATTAATGCCATCTTCCGAGACCTGCTGTACTCCTGTGTGGTCGTGTATCTAGATGACATTCTTATTTTTTCCCCGGATCTGGCGTCCCACAGGAGGAGTGTTCGTCTGGTACTGCAGCGCCTGCGGGAGAATCACCTCTACGCGAAGCTTGAGAAGTGTCTCTTTGAGCAGTCTTCATTGCCCTTCCTGGGCTACATTGTTTCGGATTCTGGGCTGGAAATGGATCCTGAAAAATTGTCGGCAATTCTTCAATGGCCCCGTCCGGTGGGGGTCAAGGCGATTCAACGGTTCCTCGGCTTCGCCAATTACTATCGTCAATTTGTGCCACATTTTTCATCTCTCATCAAACCCATTTCCAGTCTTACTCGCAAGGGCACCAACTCCTCGCTCTGGCCTCCAGAGGCTGAAGAGGCCTTTTCCAGGTTGAAACAAGCCTTTGTACCCCATAATAAGGATTGTCGATTTTCTTTTCCTTTTTTGTTGCTATTTGCTATATGCTATTTAATGCCTATTTGTGGGTTCTCTAGTTTTAAATTTTTTCCGTACCTGTACAAGGTTCTTTACTTCCCATTCCCTTTCCTCCCTTCCTACCATCCTTCCCTTACCCTGTTTAATGACTGAAAACCAATAAAATTACTTGAAAAGAAACAAGCCTTTGCGACAGCACCTGTGCTCCACCGACCTGAGGCTAACAAGCCATTCGTTTTGGAGGTAGATGCCTCATCCAAGGGAGCGGGTGCAGTTCTCTCTCAGAAATCCCCGTCCGGACGACTGGTTACCTGTGGTTTCTTCTCAAAGGCCTTCTCTCCTGCTGAGTGTAATTACTCCATCGGGGACCGCGAGTTGTAAGCCATAAAATTGGCAATGGAGGAGTGGCGCTATCTTCTTGAGGGAGCCGTCCACCCATTTACCATCTTTACCGATCACAAAAATCTAGCGTATCTCCAGTCAGCCCACAGACTGAACCCCCGGCAAGCCAGATGGTCTCTTTTTTTTTGGCCGGTTCGATTTTGAGCTGCGTTTTCGTCCCGGACCTAAAAACGTCAAGGCTGATGCATTGTCCCGGTCTCTGCAGTCTCCTGATTTAGTGGAGGAACCGACTCACATCTTCGATCCGGCCAAGATCATCACGGTGGCTCCTGTGAGTCTGATCACTCCTCTTCCAGGCAAGACCTACGTTTCTGAGGCAGACAGAAAAGAGGTGCTGCATTGGGGACATTCATCTAAACTTTCTGGGCATGTCGGAGTCAAGAAGACACTGGATCTCATTGCTCGTTTTTATTGGTGGCCTTCACTTCACCAGGATGTGATTGACTTCACGGCGTCTTGTTCCTCTTGTGCCAAGGTCAAGGTTCCTAGATGGCCACCCTCCGGTCTTCTGCTTCCTCTGCCAATTCCCTCATTTCCATGGCAACATGTAGCTTTGAATTTCGTCACCGATTTGCCTAACTCGTCCGGATGTACGACTATCCTGGTAGCAGTCGATCGCTTCTCTAAGATGGCCCATTTTATTCCTCTTCCAGCACTGCCCTCTGCTCCAGAGTTGGTGAAGATTTTTATCCAGCATGTCTTCCGCCTTCACGGCTTCCCGCAGCACATTGTCTCTGATCCTGGTGTACAATTCACCTCTCGGTTTTGGAGAGCCTTATGTAAACTTCTGGAGGTCAGATTGGACTTTTCTTCCGCATACCACCCTCAGTCCAACGGGCAAGTGGAACGCGTCAATCAGGTGCTAGCATCATATTTACGCCTGTTCTCTAATGCTCACCAAGATAACTGGGTCCATCTCCTCCCCTGGGCAGAGTTCTCCTACAATAATCATTCCAGAGAGTCCTCAGCCAAGTCTTTTTGTGGTGTTTGGGATGCATCCAGGTATTCCGCTACCGATATCCACTACCTCTGGTGTGCCTGCAGCAGATTCCCTGGCCATAGAGTTCTCCAAAGTCTGGTCCGAGAATAAAGAAGCTCTCAAGAAGTCCGGGGAGCGCATGAAGAGACACGCTGACAAGAGACGCTTGGATTCTCCGACTTATCTCCCGGGACAACAAGTTTGGCTTTCGGCCAAATATATTAGGCTAAAGCTCCCTTCTTACAAGCTAGGACCTCGCTACATTGGGCCTTTCAAGATTCTCAAACGCATCAACAACGTGTCCTACCGGTTGGAGTTGCCTGCCTCGCTCCGAGTTCCCAACACCTTCCACGTCTCTCTCCTTAGGCCACTTGTCCTGAATAGTTTCCACCCGGCTCCGAACTCTTCCCCTCCACCAGTCAGCTCTGATGATGTTTTTGAGGTGAGAGACATTTTGGCCTCGAAAAGGGTAAGGGGTAAAACGTTTTTTCTCATCGATTGGAAGGGTTTCGGTCCCGAGGAGAGATCCTGGGAACCGCAAGAGAACATCAATGCTCCACGCATCATTAAGAGGTTTCTATCCAGACACAGTAGAGGGGGGTGTAAGAGAGGCGGTACTGTCAGCACCGCCGCGACTGGTCCCGCTGCCCCTGCCGCCTCCATACTCACCGCTGGCTCCGCCACCGCTTCTGCTTCCGGCCTGGGTTCCTCCTGCCTCTCGGCTCCAGCGCGCGCCTCCGGTCTTCCTCCTTTCTGGTGGGCGGCCTCCCGGCGCGCTCCTCCTGTACCCTCGGCCGCGCGCACTGTGCCTCTGTGCACGCGCCAGGGCACCAGACCGTGCGTCCCTACAGTATGGACGCCCGCCAGCCTGACCTGACCCGGACCCACCGCCTGGCCAATCAGGGGCTACCATCATGTATTTCAGGCCGCCCTCCCTTAGGGGAGGCGCCTGACTATCGAGTTCCTCTCGCTGTGTCCAGGCCCTGCTCGCTGCTGCTAGTCCCTCACTCCAGCTCGCTCTCCCTTCTCCCGTGTCTCCCTCGCCTGTTTTCCTGCTATCCCTTCTGTGTGTCTTCCTTTCTTGCAGTTCCCTGTACCCCTGCTTCTGCCTGGTTCCCGCTGTCCTCTTTCGTCCGCCAGCAACTCTCTCTCCATTCCCTGGTGCCTGGTTACCCCGGATCTCTCTCTGGGTTCTCCACCGCTCCTCTGCTACCTATCCTCTCGAGCCGACCCCTGGACCTGGCTGCCATTACGTTTGAACTCCTTGAGCCTGCTCCCAAACGGTCCCTGTATAGGGGTCAGTCCACCTGGTGCGCTCGCTCGGGGAGGGTTCAACGTCACGGTCCAGTGGGTCCACTCTTGCTCCCGTCTCCAGAAGCATAACACAGTGTAAGGAGATAGACCGGACCTCAGGTACCTGCATGCCGGGTCCGGAAATAGAAGGGTTGCATCCTCTATTCCCGGGGGGAAGCCTGAGTGGGGCGGACCTTTCCCTGCTGTCTGAGGGAAAGAGGAGTGAGACGGGGCTTTCTGCTGACAGGAGGGGGCGGGGAGAGCCAGAAAAGGGTGTGCAGCAGCAGAGAGATAAAAAGAGAAAGCGCGTGAAGCAGAGCAGTTTGGCGCCAGGGTAGAGCAGCCCACAGAGCGGTAAGTGGCACGCTCTGCTTCCCTTGTCCCCTGCACGGAGTACCGATGCTGCGAGGGGTCGCAAAGAAGGAGCCCCATCACCTGCCGAGCCAAGCGTGTACAGTTGCATGCCAGAGAGAGACTGCTGCGGAGCAGTGCAAAGCAGAGCCGAGCTGTGTACATAGAGCTGAGACATGCAGACTAAGTAGAGCTGAGCCAGCCATACAGCAGCCAAAGAGAGAAGTGCCAAGTCCTGAGAACATCGGCAGTGTGCAAGCTACTGCCAGACATCGCCCGTCGCTAACAGCGGGGACCAGAGAGAAAGGGGAGTACAGCGTGAGTCCGATGACTCTCAGAAAGCAAGGCACAGAACGCTCCATGTCTGTGAGTATAACACACGTACCCATTGGCAGATTATAATGAGGTCAATCTGGGCGGTAGCCCAGGGCCCAGTGGTGTGGGGGGGCTCACTAGCCCAGCGTAAATTGCCCCATTATAAAGTCAGTGTGACAGACAGACTACTTCGGGCCCGGCCACCACTGCCGCCTGCCGTCCTCTCACAGCAGCGCTACCGCCCCCCTCTTCCTCCCGCATGTCATGATGTAGATGTGTGGGAGGATGTTGCAGGACAGGCTTCTCCTCAAGGGGGCACCGAGCATCCTCCTCAGCGACAACACATAACACACGGTGGGAGGAGGCAGGAGCTGGGCCAAATGAAGCAGCATGGCTGGCACAGCAGACACAGGGGACCAGGAGCCCGAATGGCGGCACACTGTACTTTGGGTGGTGGATGCGCTGACCTGGAGGAGGCCGCTGTACAGCCTGGCAGCCTTCCTCTGCTGCAACCTCTTCTGGTAGGTGAAGGCCCAGCAGGGCGGCAGCTGGCATGGGGGTGCAGCTGGGCGGCAACCGTGATGGGTGGGCGCCATGGAGACAGATGCACATACACTACAGAGATATACTGAGGGGCAGAGGGGTGAACAGACATTACAGAGATGGTAGATAATGGATAGATAGATAGAATCCGGGCAGGTGGGCTCTCCTCCATCCTCCCCACCTCTTCGCCTGGAAGTGGCTGACTTACTCACGTCACAGTGGCACAGCGCTGCTCCCCGGGGATGAGGGTAAGGTGCCTGCACCAGGGATGCTAAGTGCTGGTCATGGGCTGCCTGCACCTCACCACATCGTCCTTCCCCGGTGCTGCCCCCCAGTCTGTGCCAGGCTGACCACTCTGTCATCTGAGAAACAGGGGCCCAGTCATTAACCCTTTATACTCAGGTGCGCTGTAATATAAAGGGCCTTTAGTAGTTACATTGTTAAAATATCTATCCAGCTATTATAGGGTAAAAGGTGGGTGCCCACCATTGAGGTACGACCACCAAAGATTTTTCAGGTGGATATCAGACCTGACACCTGCTCGGCCACAACCCTCCTGGGACTGATAGAAAGCCGAAGTGTGGTAATGGTGCAGCTGTCCCCACATGAATCTGACACCGGACTTGTGGACAAATTAATGAAATGTCACTTATGGGGTCCAAGATGGGCGACCATGAGGATGGCGGATCCGCAGGAGACGCCGGGGGACGACCTCACATTTAAGGTGTCGCAGCCATTGTAAATCAGCATCAGATTTTACCACATGATGATTTGTTCTTCGTCATCTTCACGGTGCCACTTACCTGACAAAGTAACGCTGGCACAATTGATAGCACTGGATACAGTGCACCGGGGTCCTGTGCCGGCGGATCTGGCACTGCACACTTATATACAGAAGCCAAAGCACAGTGTGAACAGGGCATGACAGCTCCCTGACATATCCCGTGCCACTCATAGCCTTTTTTTGTTGATGCTCATTGAATTCTCTTTGGTGGACATTTATATATGTGATTACTTAAGGAGGCAGAAAAAATAGCAATCCTGGCAATGGAGGGGATTTTTCTTTCCATTAATCAGCTTTCTTGACAAGAAATGTCTCACGGCTGTTCGACAGCCACGACACATGCAAGGATTGCCTATTTGTTAGGTAATCTGTTATGATTGAGTCACCGAGGAGGAAAGCAAGACCAAGCTAAGCCACAGAAAACCAGAGAGGTTGGTAACTAAGCGGATTGCAGACCCCTGATCCTATCACACAACTAGCAGTAGCCGTGGAGCGTACCTACGATGATTCTAGACGCCTCGACACAGCCGGAGAACTAAATAAGCCTAAAGCAAGAAAGGGGAAATCTAAACTGCCCCAGAGCAGACCCCAAAGTAATAGATAGCCCCCAAACATATATTGTCGGTGAGACAAGATGAAAACACAAACGCAGGTAGGAAAATAGGCTGAGCAAACGATGGGGCCCACACTAAGTAGACAGGACAGGAAAGGAAAGACACTGTCTGCAATCACGCAAATAAACCTGCAAAAAATGCCCAACACTGAATTCACTAGACTTCGCCCACTATATCAGTACTCTGGTATATTCTGAAAGCAGAGCAAAGAGAGGCCAATCTAATAAGGGACAAAAACAAACTGGCACAAACAGTAACATAAGGATGGAAAATCAGCACAGCCCCAGCCGGGGCTGGCTGACCACACAAAACTGAAATAGACAAAACCAAATCAAATGTGAACAATAGCAAAAGAACACTTAGCTTGAGCATGCAGGGACTGAGCTGGAAACTAAGACCTCAGGAGGCAGGAAAAAATCACCAGCAGGGATAGAGGGAGTCGGCTGTCTTAAATCCAGTCAGAAACTCCAAATGTCCAATCGTCCTCCTCATTATCAGGTGGCAGGCCTCTGTTAATTAGATCAGCTCCATTACCTCCTGTAACCACCAGAGGGAGCCTGGAAAGAACTCGCAAACCCTCGGTCAATATAACCAGCTCCAATACCTTCACTAGTAACCAGAGGAAGGCCAGAAAGTGAATTCACAACAGTAATCCCTGCCTGTGTTGAGGCTTATGCTCAGTGGCGTAATTACAAAGTTATGGGCCCCAGTGTGAACTTTCAAATGGGCGGGGGGGCCCATTTGAAAGTTCACACTGGGGCCCATAACTTTGTAATAATGCCAAAATACACATACATCTCTGCTCCGTACACCTCGTACAAACACAGCTCCTCTCCGTCCACCTCATACTGTCACAACTGCGGCCGCAGACGCGGCCCAGCAGGCGCCTCTACGCAATATGGACCCTCTATACCACAGAGGGAGACCCGGGCCTACCCAAACTAGGGAAGGGCAGCAACCGGGATTCTGTGGCAGCTGAGCATGTGGACAAAGAAGACATGTAGGACTAGATACTACTGCACAACTTCAGGTATCAAAAACGTAAAGTTTACTAAAGTAAAGTCACAGTACATAGACGAAAAAGGACTATGCCAGGCTCCCGATTACCCACCTCCCATAAGGGTACCACCCAGTGGACCCCAAGGCACCAACGGATCACTGAGGAACACATAGGCGGGACATCGGGACACAGGCAGGACAATAAGGTACACGAGGACATCAGGACATTAAGGGTCACCCACATGATAACAGAGTCACCGGCAGACAACAGACAGGAGTTGTTCGGTTCCGGACATCCAACACAACTTACAGGCACCACTGCGGTCATCAAGCTCCAGGCTCCAGGCAGTGGTCATCAGGTTCCAGAATGCGGTCGTCAGGCTCCGGGCATCGGACCTAGGAAGGAACTCAAGCGTGATGGTGCCAACGCTTCAGGATTGCTGGGCCTGCATGGAGCTAGCACTGCATGGTAGTCAGAGCACAGGATAGTAGATGCTCAGCAAGAACACCGGTTACAAGAGTCTCAGAGTCACTGGGTGCGGGGCTCCAAACACAGAGGGATTCCAGGAACATAACACAGCAGACAGTTCAGACATGGTCAGGTACGGGACAGGTACAGGATCAAGGATTCAAGCCTGGATACACTGCCTCCAGGGCAGGGTGAATTTAGACGGGGTCAGGTACAGGACATGTACAGGATCATGGATTCAGGCCCGGATATACCGCCTCCGGGGCAGGGCGAGGGAACAGGACAAAGAAGGAATCAAGGCAGGGAATTTGGTACCAAAAAAGAGACAGACGAGGTCCAGGGACACAGACACGAGACACACATGGCAAGGTTCAGGAGCTTTGTGAGTAGCTCTGGCCCCGCCCATAGGGCAGGGTAAGTTTATAAAGGAGCTGCCCCTCAGCAATTGGCTGGGACAGCATTTCAAGTACACACACTAACCCTGATAAAAGCAGGGGAGGTGTGGCCACGCATGCCCTAAGCACACACAGAAACCATTGCAGCACAGTTAGTGCTGGAACTGCAGCCTAGAGCACCTGGCATCATCTGCAAGCCTAGACACACGTGGAAAGTCATGCACCAGCGGCAAATGACCTCGCAACCCGCGGACAGCTTCCACAGCGGCAACCAGGGACCGCACATGCAGATGGTCAAGCAGCAGAGCAAAGACCCAACAACACATATGCAGCTACGCAGCAGAGCAGGGAACTGAGCAGGCTCCATACAAGTAACAGCCAGCAGTATCCCAGCTCAATTAGGGGGAAAGGAGTAAGGGGTTAAAGCAAACACATGCATTGTCACGCCGACAAGCAGATACAGACAGAACGGCGTGACATTATCCCTTCCTAAAGCCCCCTCTTCTGAAGTCCCAAAAAAAATACACAGAAACTTTTCTTGGGATAGGCGATAAGTCCCAGTTCACAAGCAGCAGAGTTCATTGCTCTAGGAATCCAAATTGCTTACCAAGCGCAGGGTTGAGCAACCTAGTCCACTACCAGCTGGGATCCGAGCCATCTCATCCGCTGGCCAAGCGGGGCTCGGAAAAAGTCCTACCATCCATACATGCTCAGCTGAGTCCAAAGCCAGAGCTTCTGTCACGACTGCGGCCGAAGATGCGGCCCAGCAGGCGCCTCTACGCCAACGGCGAGGGGCGGGCGTCCTCCGGGGACGCAATATGGACCCTCTGTACCACAGAGGGGGACCCTGGCCTACCCAAACTAGGGAAAGGCAGCAACCGGGAATCTGTGTCAGCTGAGCACATGGACAAAGAAGACACTTAGGACTAGATAACACCGCACAACTTCAGTTATCAAAAACGTAAAGTTTACTAAAGTAAAGTCACAGTACATAGACGAAACAGGGCTATGCCAGGCCCCCGATTACCCACCTCCCATAAGGGTACCACCCAGTGGACCCCAAAGCACCAATGGATCACTGAGGAACACATAGGCGGGACATCAGGACACAGGCAGGACAACAGGGTACACGAGGTCATCAGGACATCAGGGTACACGAGGACATCAGGACAATCAGGGTCACCCACAGGACAACAGAGTCACCGGCAGACAACAGACAGGAATCGTTCGGTTCCGGATATCCAACACGACTTTCAAGCACCACTGCAGTCATCAAGCTCCAGGCAGCGGTCATCAGGTTCCAGACTGCGATCGTCAGGCTCCGGGCATCGGACCTAGGAAGGAACTCAAGCGTGATGGTGTTAACATCGCAGGATTGCTGGGCCTGCATGGAGCTAGCACTGCATGGTAGTCAGAGCACAGGATAGTAGATGCTCAGCAGGAACATCGGTTACAAGAGTCTCAGAGTCACTGGGTGCGGGGCTCCAAACAGAGGGATTCCAGGAACATAACACAGCAGACAGTTCAGACATGGTCAGGTACGGGACAGGTACAGGATCAAGGATTCAAGCCTGGATACACCGCATTCAGGGCAGGGCGACTTTAGGTGGGGTCAGGTACAGGATCATGGATTCAGGCCCAGATATACCGCATCCGGGGCAGGGCAAGGGAACAGGGCAAAGCAGGAATCAAGGCAGGGAATTTGGTACCAAAAAAGAGACGAGGTCCAGGGACACAGACATGAGACACACATGGCAAGGTTCAGGAGCTTTGTGAGTAGCTCTGGCCTCGCCCATAGGGCAGGGTAAGTTTATAAAGGAGCTGCCCCTCAGCAATTGGCTGGGGACAGCATTTCAAGTACACACACTAACCCTGATAAAAGCAGGGGAGGTGTGGCCACGCATGCCCTAAGAACACACAGAAACCATTGGAGCACAGTCAGTGCTGGAACTGCAGCCTAGAGCACCTGGCATCGTCTGCAAGCCTAGACACACGTGGAAAGTTATGCACCATGCAAATGACCTCGCAACCCGCAGACAGCTTCCACAGTGGCAACCAGGGACCGCACATGCGGATGGTCAAGCAGCAGAGCAAAGACCTAACAACACATGTGCAGCAACGCAGCAGAACAGGGAACACTGAGCAGGCTCCATACAGGTAACAGCCAGCAGTATCCCAGCTCAATTAGGGGGAAAGGAGTAAGGAGTTAAAGCAAACACATGCATTGTCACGCCGACAAGCAGATACAGACAGAACGGCGTGACACATACACATGTGGCTCCGCTCCGTACACTTCGTACACACACGGCTCCACTCCGTACACTTCGTACACATGCGGCTCCGCTCCATACACTTTGTATGCACGCGGCTTCTCTCTGTACACATAGTACACACGCGGCTCCGCTTCGTACACACACGGCTGCGCTCCATACACTTCATACACGACTCTGCTCCGTACACCTTGTACACACGGCTCTGTAACATCCACCCTGTAAACCCCTCCTGACCCCACACACAAATTTTTTTCTTCCTAACTATAGTGTAAACTGACTAGATCAATTGATGTTTGACAGGTTATATTTTCACTCAGCAACTATTCTTCTGGAATAATCTGTTTCAGGTATATGATGACCCTGTTGAATGTCCCCGTCACATGACCGGGAGGCCCACAGAGTCTGAACAGCCTGGGGCCCTGGTTACCCTTAATCCATCCCTGCACATGCCCCATACAAGTGACCGAGGACAGGACAGACCGTTGTACCTTGACTGTACCGGTAAACAACTTCTGAGCCACATGGGGCCCGTACCAGATCGTGACCCCTTTCACCGTCAGCCACTTTGGGCTCGCTTGACCCAGAATGTGAGGAGAGTTGTGCAGGAATCTCGTCGAGCTTAGACAGTAGTCATGGCCCTTACCTTTGAAGGAAACTACAGTATATGGACTAGGCAGGGCTGTGGAGTCGGTAAGCCACAGTTGCGACTCCGACTCCGACTCCTGGATTTTATCAGGCTCCGACTCCGACTCCGGCTCCGACTCCTTCATAAATGGCCAATTCATAACAAATTTACTGTTGTAAAATATTAAACATCGTGCTTATTCAGTTTCTCACCATCATATAAGTAATCAGACCACTTAGAGCAAAAACTACATTTATTAGAATACAATTAGAATATAGCAAATAACTTTTATAAACTTTTCTAAACTGTAAGTAAATATATGCAATAAACACTTTTATGCAGTTAATAAGAAGAAATCTATAAATTTGTCCTCAGAAAAAGTATTGCCTCTGTCAGATCCTCCTTCATGGATGCCCTCAAATCTGATCTAATTATTTTGAGAGCAGAGAACAACCTCTCTACACTAACTTGTGTTGGTGGCAAAGCAGTAACCACTCGGGCAACATCTCTGACAATGTCAGGATACAGAGGAATCGCTTGTTGCACTGTTATTTTTGATGAACGGTCAAATTTCTCAATTTCTTTTAGTGCACATGAAAAATTCTGCTGAAATGTACTGGCTGTGTTCCTTGATGGGGATGACTCTTCTTCTATGCGGGAACGCTTTGCACGGTCCTTGTGATCCAAATATTTTTCTAAATTAAATTTTTTATCAGTTGATGATGAGGGTGAAGATGTGGCAGGATGACCAAATTCTTCTTGTTCCTCCTGACTGTTCTGCAACCCTTTCATCCTTACTGCTATTTCAAACAGAGCTTCTTTTCCTTTACTTAGCTGTTGATCATCTAGAAGAATCCGATGCATTGGGTCTACATAAACAGCTGCCAAAAGAATGTTATTTTGTAATAGTAGCTCCTCTCTCCGTTTCATTGATGTAGCAATGCCACTTGCAATTAACCCTCCTCTTTGGGACAGGCGAAACATCAGGTTCTTCCACTCCTTTAAGAAAATACCTTGAGTTAAGTCCTCTGCTTGTAATTTTTTAGTCACTGTAAATGGGTGCTCTAGCAATTTTTCCAGCTCAGTCACCTGATTCCACTGACTTTCATTTAGCGTCAGTTGAGGGTTAGCCATGTCTACAAGAAAGGTTTTCAGTTCAACCAAGCGCTGAATCATTAAGTAAGTACTGCCCCATCGTGTGGCTTGATCAATAATTGCCCCTTTTCCAGCACGTCTCTTCAAAATTGAGTCAACTTTAGGGGTTCTGGCAACAGTAGCCAATTTTCTCACCTTGCCAATCAGTGCAGCAGCATGTCCTTCTTGCAGACTGTCTCTTATAGCCAGCTGTAGCGTATGCACAACACAGCACATGTGATGAATGAAAGAACATATTGACACAGTTTCAACAAGATCATCTAAACTATCATGTTGCTGTTCATCTGAAGCAACTTCAGTTTGCTCCTCAGTTACAATACTGTGTTCCTCTATTTCAAACATTTCTGTGTCTGTGGACCCAGAATGTTCTTCTAGCTGCTGGTCACCATCATTACTCTCATTCATTAGCTTAATAGTACTTATCATATTTGAAGCATTGTCAGTTACGACAGAAAGAACTTGCTCTTTTTTAAGTTCATAGTCTTGCAGAACCTTTTCCACCAAGACCTGGAGAAACTCACTGGTGTGATGAGCTTTGGTGTCTTTTACTGCCAATGTCTTGGTAACTATTTCATTTTTGTCACAAACAAATCGGACATTGATGGCAAAATAGTTCACTCTGTGACGTGTGCAGTCATCCATTTTAAGAAACAGAAAGCGTCCCTTGAGAGTTTTTTTAAGTTCTTCCTTTTGTTTAAAAGCTTCTTCGATTACTAATTTTCTAATACTCTCTCTCTCCAGAGAAACACCAAGCTTGCGGGCCATTTCCCCAGACACATAAAAGCTGGTCGTGAAAATAATGAAATAGGCACACTATCCTTTACAACAAGCTCTATGATCTGTTTTTTAAATGTATCTACTGTCATTGTCAAGTAACTTTGTCACTGACAAAATATCTTGCAACTGATGGCTGCAAAGTTCTCTGCTCCTTTGTTTGGCTGGAAGAGCTGGGCACTGGTTCATTGGTTTGGATGCAGTCTTTCTCATCCACTGCTTTCAGTACTTCTGGATGAAAGCGCTGTAAATGTCTCTTTAGATTAGAAGCTCTGGTAGGAGCATTTTTATCTTTGCCTGAATATGCACTCATCTTGGCTTCACAGCATTTGTTTTCGTCTGGATTTGTCATACACTGACAGACATAATGTTTTCTATCTTGAGTGATGGTGAAATGTTCAAATACAGCTGATTTAATGTGATGCTTCTTTGACATTCTCAGGTTTTTAATTCTGCATTCACAATCCAAATGACAATTGTTTTTCCTAAAAACAATTGTACAAAATTATTGCCAGGTCGTACAACTGATATAGTGGTCAGTAATACTGTTATTATTCCTCATGTACTCACAGTTAACTGATTCAAAGTTTGTTGAAAGGATAATACTTCTTACAGTCTTCCTCTTCTGAGTAGCAGGCAGCTGTGAGATGCTTGGAAGACGCACACCTAGTATGATCTAGTCTAGAGGAGGAGCTTTACTACTAAGAATTTGCAACACATTTTCACTTTCAGTTTCATACATTGTAAGTAGGGGGGTTGGGGCAGCATGAGGTTAACCAAGTATAAGATTAGATAAGGGCAGTGGAGAACAGTGACACACAAGAAGAAATGTCTCTATCTCCAGCAGAACTGCTTATCAGTTGTTCATAGTTTGATAGAACATATATATTTGAGTAACATTTATAAAATTCATATGAAAGTTCAATTATGAAATATTAATACATTTTTTTTAAAGCTGGAGTCGGAGTCGGTACATTTCTACCGACTCCGACTCCAACCAAAACTAACTCCGACTCCACAGCCCTGGGACTAGGAGCAGTGGAAGGTACTGAAGACTGACCACTGTCACCAGAAGACGGGGGTATTGTTGTCTGCTTGTCCCCATTAACCCCTTTACTCCCAAGGGTGGTTTGCATATTAATGACCGGGCCAATTTTTACAATTCTGACCACTGTTCCTTTATGAGGTAATAACTCTGGAACGCTTCCATGGATCCTGGTGATTCTGACATATTGTACTTCATGTTAGTGGTAAAATTTCTTTGATGCAACTTGTGTTTATTTGTGAAAAAAAATGGAAATTTGGCGAAAATTTTGAAAATTTCGCAATTCTCCAACTTTGAATTTTCATTCCCCTTTAATCACAGAGATATGGCACACAAAAAACTTAATAAGTAACATTTTCCACATGTTTACTTTACATTAGCACAATTTTGGAACCAAATTTTTTTTTTGTTAGGAAGTTATAAGGGTTAAAATTTGACCAGCGACTTCTCATTTTTACAATACAATTTTTTTTTAGGGACCACATCATATTTGAAGTCACTTTGAGGGTTCTATATGATAGAAAATACCCAAAGGTGACACCATTCTAAAAACTGCAGCCCTCAAGGTGCTCAAAATCACATTCAAGAAGTTTATTAACCCTTCAAGTGCTTCACAGGAAATTTTTGATTGATTTTAAAAACTTTTTCACAAAAAAATCAATTGCAGTCCAATTTTTTTTATTTTCCCAAGGGTAAATTGGACTGCTACCCCATATGTAGGGGGAACCATTGTTTCGGCGCATGGCAGAGCACAGAAGGGAAGGAGCGACATTTGACTTTTTCAAAGCAGAATTGGCTGGAATTGAGATCAGACGCCATGTCACGTTTGGAGAGCCCCTGATGTGCCTGAACAGTGGAAACCCCCCAATTCTAACTCCAACCCTAACCCCAACACATCCCTAACCCTGCCGTTTGACTTTTTCAACGCAAAATTGGCTGGAATTGAAATAGGATGCCATGTCGCATTTGGAGAACCCCTGATGTGCCTAAACAGTGGAAACCTCCCACAAGTGACCCCATTTTGGAAACTAGACGCCCCAAAGAACTTATCTAGATGTGTGGTGAAAACTTTGAATCACCAAGTGCTTTACAGAAGTTTATAACGTAGAGCCATAAAAATAAAAAAATCATATTTTTTTCCACAAAAATAGTTTTGCCCCCATTTTTTTATTTTCCAAAGGGTAACAGAAGAAATTGGACCTCAAGAGTTATTGTGCAATTTGTCCTGAGTACGCTTATACCCCATATGTGGGGTTAAACCACTGTTTTGGCACATGGTAGAACTCGTAAGAGAAGGAGCGCCGCTTGACTTTTTCAAGGAACTTATCTAGATGTGTGGTGAGAACCTTGAACCCCCAAAGGCTTAACAAAAGTTTATAACGTACAGCCGTACAATTAAAAAAATCATATTTTTTTCCACAAAAATGATCTTTTCACCTCCAGTTTTTATTTTCCCAAGGGAAACAGGACCCCAAAAGATATTGTGCAATTTGTTCTGAGTATGCTGATACCCTATATGTGGGGGTAAATCACTGTTTGGTCGCATGGCAGAGCTCAGAAGAGAATGAGCGACATTTGACTTTTTCAACGCCGAATTGGCTGGAATTGAGATCAGACGTCATGTCGCGTTTGGAGAGCCCCTGATGTGCCTGAACAGTGGAAACCCCCCAATTCTAAGTCCAACCCTAACCCCAAGACACCCCTAACCCTAATCCCAACCCTAACCCTAGTGGGAAAATGGAAATAAATACATTTTTTTATCTTATTTTTCCCTAACTAAATGTGTAAAAAAGGGGGGTTTAATTTACTATTTATAGCAAGTTTTTATGTTTGGCAGCTGTCACACGCTAAAAGACGCTTTCATGAAATTTTTTTATCACATTTTATTCCGATTTTTGGGAGGCACAATTAACAAAAACCAGCAATTCATGAATTTTGGGGGTGCGTTTACACCGTTCCACGTGTGGTAAAATTGATAAAGCGGTTTTATTTTTTGGGTTAGTTATGGTATAAACATGATTGCATTTTTGCAGTTTTAATTGTTTTTAATTTTTTTTGTGTGTTCGGGTGTTCCAATAAAGAATTATCTGTTATTTCTTCGGTGATCCCTGCTATGTACATGCCTCTTTTTCTCTACATGGTTTCATGGCTTTTTAGCATGTAACAGGTGATCCTGTGCAGTGGTGCCCTCTACTGTTTGTTTATTCAACCTTGTGTCAAGCCACTCATGACCAATAGACAACGCCAGAATTGTGTTACCTGGGCCAAGCAGAAAAAAAACTGGACTGTTGCTCAGTGGTCCAAGGTGTTGTTTTCAGATGAAAGTAAATTTAGCATTTCATTTGGAAATCAAGGTCCCAGAGTCTGGAGGAAGAGTGGAGAGGTCACAATCCAAGCTGCTTGATGTCTAGTGTGAAGTTTCCACAATCAGTGATAGTTTGGGGAGCCATGTCATCTGTTGGTGTAGGTCCACTGAGTTCTATCAAGACCAAAGTCAGCACAGCCACCTGCCAGGAAATTTTAGACCACTTCATGCTTCCCTCTGCCGACAAGCTTTTAGGAGATGGAAATTTCATTCTCCAGCAGGACTTGGCACCTGTCCACACTGCCAAAAGTACCAATACCTGGTTTAAAAATAACACCTGAAGTAGATCACTCTGTAATGACTCTATATAATACATGAGTTTACTTTTTGTATTGAAGAACTGAAATAAATTAATTTCATGATATTCTAATTTATTGAGAAGCACTTGTATGATCGCAGGGTGCTTCAGGCTTAAGTAAACCAGGTCTTGAAGAAGGCCCCTGCCGCCACCATCTTGGTGCTCCAATGAAGGCAAATCACTCAGGAAGAGTTTTACTATATAATACAATACAGAACACTTAGGTCATCAGTATGGCATTCATTATGCCGGTTTTGAGAGGGTCAGACGCTCTAATTCATGAAAAGGTGCACAGCACAAGTCTTCATGAGCCTGAAGCGTCTGATAAGCAGCGTGCGGCTCCGATACTGGAGTAAGATTTCTGACATTGGGAACACCACAGCTCATCTTATATAGGACGAGCTGTGGCGTCCCTCCCGCACTTCCCTAATGTCGATGTAACTAGAAGAAACAGTCGTGAAGACACAAAGTCACATATTTTAGGTGCAACTACAAATTGCACCTAAATTGAGACTTTTCAATGCTTTGCACTAGAATTCTGGAGTGAAAGCCTTGATGAATTGGGCCAACATTATATAGTGCAAATGCCTCAAACAATCACAGGTTCTAGTTTGCTTAAGGAAAAAAAAAAGTGAACTGCAGTTTAAAACGAAACGATACCAAGTTTTTAATTGTCATAATTGTACTGATCTGCACAATCATGTGGCCTAATCAATTTTACTACACAATGAATGCCGCAAAAAAAACCAAGCTCGGATATGGCTGGTTTGGTGGCAAAGTAAAAAGGTATGGTTCCTGGAAAGGGGGGGGGGGTAAAAAAAAAATGGATATTGCAAATACAAACTGGCTGCTTCCTTAAGGGGTTATTCTCTGAAACTACATTTAACGGAATGAATGAGTACTGTTTCACCCGATATACTATTGTATAGTTTGATACAAATACTCCATCTTCCACAATGTAGGACAGTAGAATATGCTCTGTACGGGTGTTGCACAATATGGAATAATGGGGGGGCTGTGAGGAAAAGAACAGAATCTCAAAAAAAAACAGATTGAGATTGCAGCTCTGTGTGACTGGAGCATGATATGATGTAACTTATCAATTGGATTAAAGCAAACATAGAAAGTTACCTCGCATTACGCAAGATTAGTTTGAAAAGTGGCACTTAACGATAAACAGTGATCTTCTGTGTGAGCGCTCCTCACGGTCAAACGCTCCTCCTGTGTAATGTGTGAAATGTACAAGTGGTTGCTGTGCAGCGAGATGAAGTGCGTCAGCTTACAATGCAGCCGCCTCCACACGGTGCAGGACGCAAAAAGTAAACTTAATACTCGATGATCTTCTCACTATGAATCAGTGCAGGCGGAGTGGCTTCAACGAACACCTGTCCAATCACATCCATATTGTGAGCATCAATGTTAACATAGGCTATTGCTACTTGTAAAGACACTGGCAGCAAATGAACCCAACAGCAGATTCATGCTGCCCGAACACTATCTCCATTTCAGCCAGGTATTTTTACTCTGCGGTATTTCAGAAAAAAATACTTAAGAGCCAGCCGGCGTCAATGAGGTGGATTAGTCCAAGAGGAAACTTCTTCCCACCCTGCTCCCCCAGACTGACCGGGTCTATGCATACATAGGAAGGGGAGTGGGAGAAGCAGCCAGGGACTGGCCTCTTGGACTAGTCAACCGAGGAGCATGGTTTCTTAGAAGGTATGTTTTCTCCAGAACAATGCAGCATAAAATGATGGATCTAGTGTCAGATTCATGTTCATAGTAGGTTGCAGCCTGAATCAGTTGTAAAGCTACAGAGAATACGACACCTGGACACGTACCATAAAGGAATACAAAGGACTGCATCCCAAATTCACTAGGGGTCAGTACCTCAAATACAAGACAATGCTATCCAATGTTAGACATAAACTTGCTCCAGTTTGTTGATGTCTTTTTTAAAATGAGGCGCCCAAAACTGGACACAGTATTCCAGATGAGGTCTGACCAAAGAGGAGTAGAGGGCAATAATGACTTCTCGTGATCTAGACTGTATGCTTCTGTTAATACATCCTAGAATTGCATTTGCCTTTTTGCTGCTGCATCACACTGTTGACTCATATTCAGTCTGTGATCTATTAGTATACCCAAGTCTTTTTCACATGTGCTGTTGCTTAGCCCTATTCCTCCCATTCTGTATATGCTTTTTTGTTGCCCGGATGTAGTACTTTGTATTATTCCGTTAAAAACCATTCTGTTAGTTGCTGCCCACTGCTCCAATTTATTTATATCTTTTTGAATCCTCTCTCTCTTCTCTAGTATTAGCTATCCCTCCTAGCTTTGTGTCATTAGCAAATTTAATCAGTTTAGCCTCAATTCCTTTATCTAAATCATTGATAAAGAAGTAGAACAATACAGGGCCCAGGACAGAGCCCTGTGGTACACCATTTGAGACATTCTTCCAACTGGATGTGCAGCCATTTACGACCACTCTTTGGGTCCGATCACTAAGCCAGTTATGAATCCACCTAACAGTTGCCTTGTCCATTCCATACTTAGCCATTTTTCAATAAGGATTGTGTGAGATACTTTGTGAAATGTTTTGCTGAAGGCAAGATATACTATATCTACAGCATTTCCCTGATCCACCCAATCAGTGATTCTGTCATAGAAGGAAATTAAGTTAGTCTGACATGACAGTTACAAACCCATGCTGACTCTGTTTAATCACTTCATTTTTGTCCAGGTACTTACATACATGTTGTTTAATAATTTGTTCAAAGATGTTTTGTGGTATAGAAGTCAGACTCACCGGCCTATAGTTGCCTGGGTCCACCTTCTTCCCCTTTTTGAAGGGAGGAACAACATTTGCTCTTCTCCAGTCTTCTAGGACTTCTCCTGTTCTCCAAGAATTTTCAAAGATTATGGAGAGGGGTTCAAAAATTTCTTCTGCTATCTCCTTCAGTACTCTGGGGTGTAATTCATCTGGACCTAGAGACTTGAATTCATTTAGGTTAGCTAAGTGTTTCCTCACTATCTTTCTGTTTATAGATATCCTGGATTCTTCTATTCCCTTAATAGGACAGTGAACAACAGTTAATGTTACATTTTCTTTCTTAGAGAAAACAGATGCAAAATAGGAATTTAAAAGTTCGGCTTTCTCAACATCCTGTGTTACCATTTCATCATTTTCATCCTGTAAAAATCCTATAGCATCTTTGACTTTTCTTTTACTTTTGACATATCCCCAAAATCCTTTATTATTGCTTTTGACGTCTCTTGCAAGCCTCAATTCATTGTCAGCTTTAGTAATCTGATTTGTGCCCTGCAAGTTCTGCAGACAGCATTATATTCTTCTTTAGATATGCCTCCCTCTTTCCATTTTATAAACATTTCTTCCTTCTTTTTTAGCATGTGCTTAAGTTCTGTGTTCATCCATCCTGGTTTCCTTAAATGCTTCCTATTCCCTATTTTCAGAATTGTTAACAATTGTGCTTTGAGAATTTCATTTTTCTAGATTTCCCATCCTTCCTGGACATTTTTGTCCTTAAGGATATCGAGCCATTGGATCCCTCCAATTCTCTTTCTGCATCCCTTAAAATCTGCCTTTCTGAAATGTAACCTTGACGTCTGAGTCTTCACAGGTCTTCCTCCTCTAGTTATCCAAAATTCTAAAATAGCATGGTCTCTACCTCCTAGGGTCCCAGCCACTTTTACCTCCTCAACCTTTTCCTCCCTGTTTATAAGGATTAGATCCAAGGTAGCAGTTCCCCTTGTTTTCTCCCCTACCTTTTGGAAGATAAAGTTGTCAGGAAGAGAGGATAAGAATTTCCTTGAACTGTTAGTTTTGCCTGAGATTCCCAACAAATGTCTGGATAGTTGAAATCTCCCATGACAACTATGTCATATTTTTTGGAGATCTTGGCATTTTGATGCATAAAGAGTTCATCCATATCTTCAGCTTGCACAGGCGGCCTGTAGTAAATGCCTACAATGGTGTCCTTTCCATTGTTCTGTCCTTGTATTGTTACCCAGTTTCCACAGAACTCCCAGTCTCTGAAGCTTCAATCTCTGTGCAGATATACGCGTTTCTAACATACAATGCGACACCTCCTCCTCGTTAATCAAGTCTGTTTCTTGCAAATAAGTTGTATCCTTCTAGCCTTGTATTCCAATCATGTGTATCGTCCCACCAAGTTTCAGTGATTCCAATGACATCATATTTCTTTTCCTGCATTAGTAGTTCCAGTTCTCCTTGTTTGTTGCCCATGCTTTGTGTATTAGTATAGAAACATTTTAGTTTGTGATTGGTTTGTTTCTCCAATATTTTTATTATTTAGATTCTTTTGTCTTTGTTCTTCCTTTCCACTTCTAATAGAGTTCTCAATAGCATTTATCAGGTGTATGGCTTTTTCTGGCCTTTTGCTTCCCTTCCCACATTGTTCTAGTTTAAAGCTCTCCTGATGAGTGTAGCAAGACAACTTCCAAATACATGTTTTCCAGTCTTCATAAGGTGCACCCCATCTCTAGCAAGTAGTCCATCGTATAGGTACTTCACTCCGTGAACCAGAAATCCAAATCCTTGCCGACGGGACCATCGACGTAGCCAGTTGTTCACCTGCAGAATCTTATTCCACCTCCTTGTTCCATGGCCATATAATGGGAGGATGGAAGAGAAGACTACCTGTGCTCCCAGTTCTTTCACTTTCTTACCCAAGTTTTCAAAGTCACTGCAGATGGTTTCCAGGTCGTTTCTTGCGGTGTAATTTGTCCCCACATGTATTAGCAGGAATGGGTAGTCATCTGTAGGTCTGAAGAGTTCTGATATCCTGTCAGACACATCTTTAATTTTTGCATGTGGAAGACAGCACATTTCTCTTGAGGTTATATTTGGTCTGCAGATAGCGGCCTCTGTTCCTCTCAACAGGGAATCCCCCATGACCACCACTCTCCGTTTCTTCTTCACAACATTTTTCTTTCTCCATCCAGGAGGATTCTGAAGGTGTACAAGGTTGCTGTTTGTGGCAAAGTCTTATCCTGATGCATGTCTTCATCGTTCTCCTGCGTAAGAGCCTGGTACTGGTTCCTTAGCAGTATTGGCGCTGACCGCCTCCAGATCCTCCTGCTTCTCTGGGTCACGTTTCCATTCCTCTGTTTCTTCAAGTGCACTTCGAGTTTCTTCTCGTTCTGTAACATAAAAAACAAATAAAAAACAAACAAATCTGAACTGAGAAAAGTAAGTTAATGTGTATGCACAATGTAAGTGCATGTTAACACATGACCATTAACCAGAGAATACAAAAAGCAAAAAACACAAATATCCTGAACTAAAAAGTAAAAAATATACTGCAAATAATGCATAAAGGTAATAATAATAATAAGGGTATTTAGTAAACATAATTTTGATCAAAATAATGTACAAGCCATCCCGCCACGTCACGGCAACCCCTGTGGGACAGTCCCTACTCTAGTATTTAAAACCTTTTCACTTGCCAAGTGGCGTGAATGTGAACAAGGGTCGAGCGGCTGAACCACTAGTAACAGCTTAGGCCAGACTGGATGGCTTTCCCAGCTCAGAAAGAGGGCGGTCACACCCCTATATGCACTGAATGCACAATGAAATGAATAAAAAACAAATCTGAACCGAGAAAAGTAAGTTAATGTGTATGCACAATGTAAGTGCATGTTAACACATGACCATTAACCAGAGAATACAAAAAGCAAAAAACACAAATATCCTGAACTAAAAAGTAAAAAATATACTGCAAATAATGCATAAAGGTAATAATAATAAGGGTATTTAGTAAACATAATTTTGATCAAAATAATGTACAAGCCATCCCGCCACGTCACGGCAACCCCTGTGGGACAGTCCCTACTCTAGTATTTAAAACATTGTGCATTCAGTGCATATAGGGGTGTGACTGCCCTCTTTCTGAGCTGGGAAAGCCATCCAGTCTGGCCTAAGCTGTTACTAGTGGTTCAGCCGCTCGACCCTTGTTCACATTCACGCCACTTGGCAAGTGAAAAGGTTTTAAATACTAGAGTAGGGACTGTCCCACAGGGGTTGCCGTGACGTGGCGGGATGGCTTGTACATTATTTTGATCAAAATTATGTTTACTAAATACCCTTATTATTATTATTACCTTTATGCATTATTTGCAGTATATTTTTTACTTTTTAGTTCAGGATATTTGTGTTTTTTGCTTTTTGTATTCTCTTTCTGTAACATGAAGAGATAATTCTGCTGTTTAAGAACTCTTCACCTTCCTTGATGATCCTCAATGTAGCTAACCTCGCTTCGAGATTTTGCAACTTTTCCTCCAACAGGGACACAAGCCTGCATTTGTGGCATGTGAAGCTTGGCTTTTCCACTGGTAGGTCTGTGAACATGTAGCAAGAAATGCAGCTCACCAAATGGCTCCTGGCCTCTTCAATGCCTTCATCTTGCAGGAACTGCAGACACACTCCAGCCACATGAGGTCTGGCATTGTCCTACATTAGGAGGAACCCAGGGCCAACCGCACCAGCATATGGTCTCACAAGGGGTCTGAGGATTTCATCTCAGTACCTAATGGCAGTCATGCTACCTCTGGCGAGCACATGGAGAGCTGTGCAGCCCTCCAAAAGAAATGCCACCCCACACCATTACTGACCCACTGCCAAAAGCGGTCATGCAGAAGTATGTTGCAAGCAGATCGCTCTCCACGGCATCTCCAGACTCTGTCACGTCTGTCACATGTGCTCAGTGTGAACCTGCTTTCATCTGTGAAGAGCACAGGGCGCCAGTGGCGAATTTGCCAATCCTGGTGTTCTGTGGCAAATGCAAAGCGCCCTGCACGGTGTTGGGCTGTGAGCACAACCATCTGTGGACGTCGGGCACTCAGACAATCCTCACAAAGTCGGTTTCTAACAGTTTGTACAGACACGTGCACATTTGTGGCCTGCTGGAGGTCATTTTGCAGGGCTCTGGCAGTGCTCCTCCTTGAACAAAGGTCGAGGTAGCGGTCCTGCTACTGGGTTTTTGCCCTCCTATGGCCCCCTCCACGTCTCCTGGTAGCGTCTCCAGCCTCTGGACACTACACTGACAGACACAGCAAACCTTCTTGCCACAGCTCGCATTGATGTGCCATCCTGGATGAGCTGCACTACCTAAGCCACTTGTGTGGGTTGTAGAGTCCATCTCATGAAACCACGAGTGTGAAAGCACAACCAACATTCAAAAGTGACCAAAACATCAGCCAGAAAGCATTGGTACTGAGATATAGTCTGTGGTCCCCACCTGCAGAACCACTCTTTATTGAGGGTGTTTTAATAATTGCCAATAATTTCCATCTGTTGTCTATTCCATTTGCACAACAGCATGTGAAATTGATTGTCAATCAGTGTTGCTTCCTAAGTGGACAGTTTGATTTCACAGAAGTTTGATTCACTTGGAGTTATATTCTGTTGTTTAAGTGTTCCCTTTAATTTTTTGAGCAGTGTACAAAACTCCTTGCAGATGTTGTCCTTGGTGGGATTTGAACCCAGGACCCAAGTGCTGCAGTGCTAACCACTGAGCCACCGTGCTGCCATATAGTGATGTGATTTCATAGCCTTTGAATAGGAACATGATACTCCTGCTCTTTCCATGGCATGGTGACCGTTTTGCACATAGGGATATAGTCCTGATAATAAAGAACTAATTTTAATATATGTTGTCACTGTTATTCTGATTATTCATCTTGTATTTTCCTCCCCCGTTACCATCATATACCATATATATATTTTTCAACATCAATTTTACATACTTTTCACTTTCTTTTACCCATTCACTTTTTGCATTCATTTTTCTCACTAATCACATTACCATCAAGTATATAGTTTGTATCTGTATTTTTTGTTTTATCATTATTCAATTGTTTTCTTCAATTGGTTAATTGCTTATCTCACACAATACACTCTTTTCCCCCACCCCTTCACTTTTTTGCCCATTATTATAGTCTTATTATACATTGATCTCATTCATGTAGTATGCTTACTGTATTCATTCCTTTTTATGTTTTAAAATCACACTTTCACAATAATCATGTATGCATTACGATCAGTTATCACATCATTTATATATATTTTTTATGATTGCTTATACGAATTTTTACCACCTATGCTTTCTTAAATGTATTCTGGCAATGTATCCCTTTTCCAAGATGGCTGCAGGGACTCTAGCACAGCTCTGCACATGCGCCCGTTTTGTTCCGGCTTTCGTTGCCGGGGTTATACGTCATAGACTGTGACTTACGTCGCACTGATGTACCTCCGGTTATCTGAGGGGGACCAACTGGGCTCATGCGTGAGTAGCGGCGCCACATAGCAAGGTGTCCCTGATTGATTAGTTACAACAGCTGTACTATCCCTATACTCATGCACACCCCGTCCTCCTTACTCCCTGACGAAGTGACAGCGAAACGAGAAACGTTGGAGTGGTATAGGGGACATTGGTGTGTCACTGTGGTTGGTATTTTGATTATTACGAATTTATTCCATTGAACTTGTTCTTATGCTTTTAGTTGTGGAGACTGCTACTCATGCTATTGAAATGTTCTGTAACACCATTGCACTATGCACTTTTGCCTCTGGTTAATAAATTACAGATGGCATTTTACTTCGTTCATTATAACTAGGTGCTCTTTCTTATAGTTACCTTCATGTACACTACTTATTAATATTTATATTGCTGTATTTGAGCATTGTGCATGTTCTGTACCAGTGATATTGATATATGCTTGTACAGCAGCCCCCGTAATTTTCATTATTATGTAGTTTTATTTTGATTCATTACTAGTCAATCTGGGTGACATATTCTGTCTCCTCACTCATTGTCTTAGATTTCGTTTTTTAATATTTTTCTCTTTTTCCATTTTTTTTGTTGTGCCATCATGCTTTTAACATTTATCAAATAAAGTTTGTATTATATATGAACACTTTTTTCTTTTTTGGATTTACCTTTTAGGGCTTGGCCTTTAGATTTTTATTAATTTATAAAAGGGGAAAGGCTCTGAAATATGATTGAAAAAAAAAAAAAGGTCTCTTGGTCACCAAATCCTAGTGGCACTGTTGTGTGTAGGACCACGTCTCCATTGCACGTAGGCTTGCCTTGTGTGTAGACTTGCTTAGAAAGAAAACACAAACGCTTAAAAGGATTTTTTTTCTCTCCATTTCTTTAATAAGAAAAAAAAAAACTTAACATGCAACACACAAACAGTAATAAAACACTACATTATTTTTGTGGTAATTATATGTGCAATACAAACATGAAATTATTTGTGGACAAATATGTAAAAGAAAACATTGAACTGGGTCATGGGGAATTTTAGGGTCAAATGGACACCATGACTATTGAACCTTAATGACTGGCTTATCAGCAGGACAATGACCTAACATCGCCATTGGGCCAGGGTTAGACCAGCGGAAGAACATTTTCTCATCTGCATGATGGTCCCTGAAGGCCATTACTTTTTTTTTTTTACAAGTGGCTCAGCTGATTTTGTAAAATTGCTCTTGTGGACTAGCCCATTCATTTGTATTGGCGCGTTCTGTCCATTTGGAACAAAGACCTAAACTACGCTGGTCTGAACAAGCTCTAAGGGCTCTGCTAATGATCATTCTACAGATTACATCTTACTAGTTCACTTTAGAAATTCTTTACTTCTCTTGTGCTGCAGCAGTCTTATAATATCCCAGTCACATCCAAAGTTGCATAAAATGTCACCTGAATCCCCCCTACAGCCCCCTGCTTACAGCCATAAAGCAAGCATTGCTGCAGCAAAGCAAAAAAAACTGTGCAATTTATAGTTTATGGGGCAGACTACTGTGGCACCAGGGCATAAATGTGACTGCCATCACAGCATCATCCTTCATTTTAAGGCAACATATCATGTGATACATTGTAATGTATTATGACCTGTAATCCTGTAGCTGAATGCTTTTTCTTTTGGTTAAATATTATAGCCATTTATAAACCTTTCTTGGAGAAGGTCCATAATGGAGGCCATTCCTTCCTGTATAGACACTGCAGCATGGGAAGGAATAGCAGCTAAAATTGACAGCATGCACTGAACGGACACTGAAAGCACTACAAGTGCTTCTCACTAAATTAGAATATCAAAAAGCTAATTCCAGTTAATACAAAAAGTGAATCTCATTATATAGAGTCATTACAAAACAGTGATTTATTTTGAGTGTTTATTTCTGTTAATGTTGATGATTATGGCTTACAACCAATGAAAACCCAAAAGTCATATCAGTAAATTAGAATAATTAACAAAAACACCTGCAAAGGCTTCCGAATCATTTAAAAAAAGCTCCCTTAGTCTGTTTCAGTAGGCTCCACAATCATGGGGAAGATTGCCGACTTGACAGATGTCCAGAAGGCAGTCATTGATGCACTACACAAGGAGGGTAAGCCACTAAAGGTCACTGCTAAAGAAGCTGGCTGTTCACAGAGTGCTGTATCCAATCATATTAAGGGAAGGTTGATTGAAAGGAAAAAAAATGTGGTAGAAAAAGGTGCACAAGTAACAGGAATAAACACAGCCTTGAAAGGATTATTAAGGACAATCAAAAATTTGGGGGAGATTCGCGAGGAGTGGACTGCTGCTGAAGTCATTGCTTCAAAAGCCACCACACATAGAATTATCCAGGACATGGGCTACAAGTGTCACATTCCTTGTGTCAAGCCACTCATGACCAATAGACGCCAGAGTTATGTTACCTGGGCCAAGGAGAAAAAGAACTGGACTGTTGCTCAGTGATCCAATTTATTGAGAAGCACTTGTATGATCGCAGGGTGCTACAGGCAAAAGCAAACCAGAGCTTGATGAAGGCCCCTGCCGCCACCATCTTGGTGCTCCAATGAAGGCAAAACACTCAGGAAGAGATTTACTATATAATACAATACAGAACACTTAGGTCATCAGTATGGCATTCATTATGCCGGTTTTGATGAGGGTCAGACGCTCTAATTCATGAAAAGGTGCACAGCACAACTCTTCATGAGCCTGAAGCGTCTGATAAGCAGCGTGCGGCTCCGATACTGGAGTAAGATTTCTGACATTGGGAACACCACAGCTCATCTTATATAGGACGAGCTGTAGCGTCCCTCCCGCACTTCCCTAATGTCGATGTAACTAGAAGAAACAGTCGTGAAGACACAAAGTCACATATTTTAGGTGCAACTACAGCACCTAAATTGAGACTTTTCAAAGCTTTGCACTAGAATTCTGGAGTGAAAGCCTTGATGAATTGGGCCCATATTATATAGTGCAAATGCATCAAACAATCACAGGTTCTAGTTTGCTTAAGGAAAAAAAAAAGTGAACTGCAGTTTAAAACGAAACGATACAAAGTTTTGAATTGTCATAATTGTACTGATCTGCACAATCATGTGGCCTAATCAATTTTACTACACAATGAATGCCGCAAAAAAAACCAAGCTCGGATATAGCTGGTTTGGTGGCAAGGTAAAAAGGTATGGTTCCTGGAATGGGGGGGGATAGAAAAAAAAATGGATATTGCAAATACAAACTGGATGCTTCCTTAAGGGGTTATTCTCTGAAACTACATTTAAGGGAATGAATGAGTACTGTTTCACCCGATATACTATTGTATAGTGTGATATAAATACTCCATCTTCCACAATATAGGACAGTGGAATATGCTCTGTACGGGTGTTGAACAATAAGGAATAACGGGGGGCTGTGAGAAAAAGAATAGAATCTCAAAAAAAAAAAAAAAAACAGATTGTGATTGCAGTTCTGTGTGAGTGAAGCGTGATATGATGTAACTTATCAATTGGATTAAAGCAAACATAGAAAGTTACCTCGCATTACGCAAGATTAGTTTGAAAAGTGGCACTTAACGATAAACAGTGATCTTCTGTGTGAGCGCTCCTCACGGTCAAACGCTCCTCCTGTGTAATGTGTGAAACGTACAAGTGGTTGCTGTGCAGCGAGATGAAGTGCGTCAGCTTACAATGCAGCCGCCTCCGCACGGTGCAGGACCCACTTCAAGCAAAAAGTAAACTTAATACTCGAGGATCTTCTCACTATGAATCAGTGCAGGCGGAGTGGCTTCAACTAACACCTGTCCGATCACATCCATATTGTGAGCATCAATGTTAACATAGGCTATTGCTACTTATAAAGACACTGGCAACAAATGAACCCAACAGCAGATTCATGCTGCCCGAACACCATCTCCATTTCAGTCAGGTGTTTTTACTCTGCCGCATTTCAGAAAAAAAATACTTAAGAGCCAGCCGGCGTCAATGAGGTGGATTAGTCAATGCAGCATAAAATGATGGATTTAGTGTCAGATTCATGATCGTAGTAGGTTACAGCATGAATCAGTTGTAAAGCTACAGAGAATCCGACGCCTGGACACGTACCAAAAAGGAATACAGAGGACTGCATACCAAATTCACTAGGGGTCAGTACCTCAAATACAAGACAATGCTATCCAATATTAGTATCGGCATCCAGATCCATATCAAGCGGGAAAATGGGCGCACCAATGACTCAATGCAGGAGAGTGCACTCATATAGAGGCAGGAGGGGGGAGAGAAAACTGAGCTAGTTTGCCTTTACCACTATTACTCCTGGCCTGATGATCATATTTCCTTGTAATCAGATCTCATAACTCATAATAAATAAATAAATTAAAATAAAAAAAAAAAAAAAAATATAACTATACCTTTAATGGGAAAGAACCAAGAAAGCCTCTCTTGGTTCATTAGGAGTCAGGTCTGGAACCACGTTAGAGTTTCTTATGTACTTCATGAAACAACTCAGGCAATGAGCAACATATACTGGATGCTCTGCCAGCCATTTAGCATTATCATTACAGGGGGGGATATATGACACGCCTGGGAAGGCAACCTTAGTCCGCTTGACCAAAGAAGACTCTTTACTGCCAACTTAATGTATTGAATCCCAACCCTCTCAGTCCTACTAATCAGTTCACACAAGCTCAACAAGACTTCACTTCCAGTAGTTCACCATCTTACAGAAGCAGGGTGACAAATGACCCTTAATTTCAAGAGGAAAGGTGATTTAGCCAAAAAAGGGGAAAAAAACACGAACATTAACATCAGGTACCTTCATACCTACAAGGAAATATGTAATTCATATTTGGCATAAACGTAACAGCATCAAGAGACCCTGCTAAAAAAAAAAGTGCACTTCTTAAAAAGGGAATTTATCATTTTATTTTTTTGTTACTAATTAAAGCCAGATACTTCTTTCTTTGCTGCTTTTGCTTTCTGTCTGTCTTTCTTCTCTGTATACAATTATGATGACCGTCTTTCCAGGAAGGGATACAGAGAGAAAAAAAAAAATTAGTAATACTCACTTGTTCAAACCTCAGCCTGGGTGGCCCACCATAAGCTGTTTACTTCCCTACAGTTAAAATGTGCAGTACACGCACGTGATCACTGGCCTCGGCAGCGGATCTTTTAAGTACAGAACAAAACTGCTAAGGCCTTTGTCTGACTGCAACGATCAGCTATGTGCACGGTGTGTCATCACCGTTAATATATCTGGTGGTGGACCACGGGAGTGGCAGTGCTGGAATGGCGGGCGTTTAACAGAGGAGTATTTCATTTTTTAAGATCTGAGACATCAACTTTAAAAAGGCATCCAGAAATGTTCTTTACAGCAGCTATGTTAAGCACAGGTACCTGCAGACTAATATATATACATTTTCAATATTTGTTTCGCACTAGTGTCTCCACATTGAAATTAAGGTATTGGCGTCTTTCCTTTGTACGGTAGTGGTCAAGCTACACAAATAGGCGTGAAAGGAACATTCATTTGGCACTGGCTAAAATCGGTCAATCGCGACAAATTAAAAACCATGAACAAAATTTCGTAAAAAACATGGTCAAAATAAAAACTCAATCTAAACAATAGTTTTTCTTCTGATGACACATTCCCTTTAAAACTGCCTCCCCGTCCAGAAGGCAGGGAAATAAAAATATTTTTTATTTTTGGTGTTAAGGAAAGTTTATTTAAAAAAAAGAGAAAAATATATATATATATATATATATATATATATATATATATATATATATATATACATACATACATACATACATACACACACATTAAGGTTCATGCCACAACAAGTTTCATATAAATCCCATCGAAGCGACATCCATAAAAGCTGGTGACGGGATAATACACACGTACGTACACACGTATAACACACAGCTGACACAAAGTCACATATATCGTCATAAATACAAACATTATTATAAGGTGGTTAAATAGGCTATATACAAGACGCACAAAGTAGAAAAAAAAAAAAAGTATGTGTCCCTAGTCTTTCCTCCAATAGTAACCTTGTGTACTACGAGACACTATTAACCTTGATGCTGATAAAACCTCAATAAACACAATACAAGGAGCTAGTCTTCAAGTCAGATAGATCTAATGGGAACCATGTTCTGGTTAATGGATTCTGATGTCTCATTCTTCAAAGACATTATTTTCCTTCATCTCCAGACCCTTCATGGTAAAAGGGTCCTACAATGCCGCAGCATATGGCAGTAGAATATATAGTCTCCTGGGCTGAGACCTACCATGTACTAGCACATGGAATAGATGGTAGCGACAAGGTATGTCCTAAGCATATACTAACGTACCTCATAGGTCAAGTTCCAGGGGACCATTATAGCCACGGTCCTGGAGAACACCTTTAAGGACAATTCTCTTGACAGAATACTGTCCAATAAATGGGTCCCTAATGGGTAAGAAAACAGCCAAATTCATGTTCCCGCAGGGAACGATTCTTCCTGGCTGTTCACATTTAGAATTTTGCTGGTCAGTAGAACAACATGTTCTTCTTGGAATGCGGGTCCACCAGACCGGATGAGGTCAGGTGATGTTTCTCCATGTTTATTGGCATATAGACCACTCCCTGTATGTTCACATATATGACTTCTAATTGATGCTGTATTGTACAGCTCGTGAGATTGTGTCTTTTTTGATGAAGTCTCCTTTGGATTCCATGAGATTCAGTGCTTTGAAATTTCACCAAACCTCTTGATTAACCTCATGGACAAGAAGCTCTTCCGAACATAATGATTAACGTGAACAGAACTTGGCTCTCCGCAACATTGGCCCCTGGCTAAAAAAAAAAAAAAAAAAAAAAAGAAATCCCATTCATCAGGAAGCAGAAGCCCCATGGGATTAAACATTGCAAGTGAAACTGGGTCGCTGAGGGTCACAGATCAGGCGGTGTGAGTGGCGATGTGTCGCTCTAGTAGAGTGCGGTGGGAAAAGTACTTATTGCAGAAGCAGCACTGGAAGCGCTCAGGTCGATGTGTGCGCATGTGGACGTTCAGGGAGCTCTTCTGGGTGAAGCGTTTGCAGCAGATGGAGCACTGGAAAGCACGGACGCCGGTGTGGGTCACCATGTGTTTGAGCAGGTAATCCCGTAATGAGAAGGATCTCCAGCAGATGCTACATTGATGGGGTTTTTCACCTAAGGGGAGGCAAAAGCAGAAAGTTGAGCATCTCTGGTGAATGGCAATATCTGCATAATTTCTTAGAGGAAAACACATAAAAAGGGCCAACACTATTTTTCTCAATTGGAGATCTCAAGCTATGGGTGGTTAGCAAGGCTACCAATGGAGACCCCTACTTTTCACTAAAACAAAAAAGGTATTAAAAGGAATTTATCACCAGGTTTTTGCCAATTAATCTGAGAGCAGCCTAATAAAGAGACCGAGAGCCCGATTCCAGCGATGTCACTTACTGTTTCACTTGCTGTAGTTTTGATAAAAATCAATTTTTTGTCAACAGATTAGTGGACAAGTAACCCTTCTGCCAGGTAGTCCTCCATTGTCACAAGCTCTGTATAACCCCACCCACATCACTGATTGGGCAGCTTCCGTGTACACTGTGTGCATAGGCAGAAATCTGCCAATCAGTGGTGGGGGTGGGTGAAGCAGAACTCAGCATCATGAGAATTGGTAGATTTGCAGCAGATAAAACAGGGATTTCATCAAAACTTGAGCAAGAAATTAAGTGACAACGCTGCAATGAGTATTTATGACTGTACATCATGCTGTTCTCACATGGGGAAGGAAAAAACCTGGCAGCAGATAGCCAATGTACTTACTGATGTAGAGGAGAGTAGCTAGGAGCTGAAAAACATGTTACCCAGCAGTGCGCCACAGTCCACACATGGTAGTGACTAATTGGGGTGTCCGCACAATCTCTGGAGCCACTATATTCCAAAAGGAGTTATCTGACCAATTCACAGATTAAGTAAAGAGAATGACATTGCAATTAAATAATGAGAGCCATTACCTACCAGATAGATCTGACCCCATTTTAGCACCGCTGCAGCCTGTCGATCTAACCTGTAGCAACGACATCCCTGACTACACAATTGACTGCTGCAGCAAATCACTCTCAGCCTTCATGCGGGCTGTGCTCGGACATCACTGGAGTGGTGAAGTCAGATAGGCAGCAGATATTAGGCCAAGAGAATGGAATTCTGTCAGAGGAAGTTGGAAAACACTTAAAAGGAATCTTTCACGTACAAAACCACTACTAACCTGCAGATATAGGGCTAATCTGCCAGATGCCCACAGTTAGAGCCCTGCTGCTGTGAGGAAATACCTTTATTCCTTTCCGTTCAGGTTTCAGCCATGGGGCGGTGTCGGCTCAGTCACCGCTCTGTGTACAGAGAGTAGTGACTGTAATGCCAAGCTGCTGTCAGTGCGGCAGTGTGGGGGGGCTGCAGTTAGAGCAGTTGATCACCATGCACAGAAAAATAACTGAACCCGCACCAGTGTACCTCCATGACTGCAGCCCCGAATGCTGATGGGAAAAATAAAGTTAATTTCCGCTCGACAGCAGGGCTCTCTGTGCAGGCAGTGGGCAGGTTCAGAATACAATTAAACTGAAGGTTAACCCCATATCTGCAGGTACGGTAAATATTTTTTCAAGTGACAGGTTCCCTTTAAGTTAATTAAACCATAAACTTGGAAAAGCTGTTGGCTACAAAGAGATATGAATGCCTTGAAATGCGTGAATCTGGCCCAAGTCTACATGGGGAGGTTCACTGTAATTGGGAAGTTAGAATTAAAAATTCAGCAGCAACAAATAAGATACAATAGGAAAAAATCAAAAACAATATCAATAAAGACAACCAGAATTGAACACCTCCATACTTCACACTGCAGGCTGCATCCAGAGCACTGAAACACCCCATGCACAAAAAGAACATGGTTCGTACTGTTCCTCTTTGTGCCTGTATTCCAGATAGAGCGCCTATAGTCTGATCTCTCGGGGAGCATCTTATAAACATTTAGGTTCTCTAACAACTTAATCAAAACGTCTGCTAGCTGAAGGAGTAAATGGAAGGAATGTACTAGACGTGTTCACCAGGAAATATGGCGGCTGGCTTCCATATACTCAGGATGTTTATCCCTCTGAATTATTTATTGCACTCTCGGTATAAACCCTGCGGCGTCTCTCTAGAGGCTCCCAAACCGGTTACATAATGGGCTCGCTGAACTGAAAGAATGTCCAAAACTAAGTTTATCCCAGACTGAACCCAAAGCCAGGGAATTATTAGCTCTCAAAATGCATGTGTAAATATATATATATATATATATATATATATATATATATATATATATATATATATATATATATATATATCTCAGTGTGTGTGTGTATATATATATATATATATATATATATATATATATATATATATATATATATATATATATATATATATATATATATATACACACACACACACACACACACACACACACAGTAACTGATCGTTCTATTCCTGCAGTCTCCAAGAGTGTCCTATGTAGGTCTAAATGAGCTTGAACACCCACTCATCAAGGAGGACATGCTGAGCAATGTCGAGCTGTCTACTACTTGTTCCTGCTTATATGGCTTATGATCAATGGCCCTGAGAACAGGGTTAGTGACGACATTCTAAGCCCTTAGGTATTCAGTCATGCTATAACAAATGGGGACAGAGGCAAAAAGCTGGATTTACTTGGTAGAATGGCCACCTCCATAACTGGATACAACTAATTAGCACACGTGCCAGGGGGGCATAGCACCTCATTTTCTGCAAAAAATACTAACGCAAAAGAGTGTAAAGAGTTTTTAAGAACCGTTGTAGTTTCTCTGTACCCGTCATGACTTTGTCTTGTGTGCAGGACATGTTTGGATAACCAGCATGATCTCCATCATAAGACTATTCACATCTCACTACATGAACTCATTCGGCCTTAGGCCTCCATTCAAATAAAGGAGACCTCAGATGGGGGTTAAAAGGGGTACTTTTTTTCTTTTTAAAAAACATGTAACAATGCAGTAGGCTGCATGTACCAAAAAAAAAAAATAAATAAATAAAAAAATACTCCCCAAACGTAGCTCTGAAAATGCGTGAAACTCTACACTAATCCCTAGCGCCTTTACTACTTGCCTTTACTTTGCACGTCCCCTGCTGCACCGCCTCTTATCAGGGGCCAGCCTGCAATAAACTTTAGGGCTATAACTCTGGATTTTATCATTTCAGTAAGCACAATTATGGGTTGCTTATCATTGTCTCTTATGCTGCACAGGGTTGACAGCTGGAAACTGTGTGCACTGCTTAAATATCAGACACCAAGAAAATGGCTCTTTCAGCACACGGTAGCAATAGTCTCCAGTGATAAAGCTTCATTGCTGGCCCTGTACAATATTATGGATAATAGCATAAACCTTAATTGGCTAAGATACCACACGCTTAGCAAGCTGCTGGACATTACGTAACTAATTGGGTAGCAGGCAAAATTTGCATTCCTAGACCTTTCTTGTGTACAATTAAGGTACTGTCACACTTAGCGATGTACCAGCAATCCCAACCAGCGATATGACGCGGTCAGGATCGCTGGTACATCGCTAAGTGGTCGCTAGTGAGCTGCCACACAGGCAGATCTCACCAGCGACATCGCAGGGGTCGGGGGTCGCTACTTACCTGTCAGACGCGGCGATCCTGCGTCCTCCCGCTCGGCTCCACGCTCGTCTCTCCACAGGAAGCTCCGCAGGAAGCTGACGACGAGAAACGGTCCAGGACGTTCTCGCGCGATCAGCGATAAGCAGCGGGGGAGCGGGTCGTAGGTAAGTATCAGACACAGCGATATCGCTAGCAATATCTCTATAACGTCAGAAGTTATAGCGATATTGCTAGCGATATCGCTTAGTGTGACAGGCCCTTTAGGTCCATATATATTTGGACAGAGACAACATTTTTCTAATTTTGATTCTAGACATTACCACAATGAATTTTAAACAAAACAATTCAGATGCAGTTGAAGTTCAGACTTTCAGCTTTCATTTGAGGGTATCCACATTAAAATTGGATGAAGGGTTTAGGAGTTTCAGCTCCTTAACATGTGCCACCCTGTTTTTAAAGGGACAAAAAGTAATTGGACATTTGACTCCAAGGCTATTTCATGGACAGGTGTGGGCAATCCCTTATGTCATTCTCAATTAAGCAGATAAAAGGCCTGGAGTTGATTTGAGGTGTGGTGCTTGCATTTGGAAGGTTTTGCTGTGAAGGAAACAGCGGTCAAAGGAGCTCTCCATGCAGGTGAAACAAGCCATCCTTAAGCTGCAAAAACAGAAAAAAACTCATCCGAGAAATTGCTACAACATTAGGAGTGGCAAAATCTACAGTTTGGTACATCCTGAGAAAGAAAGAAAGCACTGGAGAACTCATCAATGCAAAAAGACCTGGGCGCCCATGGAAGACAACAATGGTGGATGATTGCAGAATAGTCTCCATGATGAAGAGAAACCCCTTCACAACAGCCAACCAAGTGAACAACACTCTCCAGGAGGTAGGCATATCAATATCCAAATCTACCATTAAGAGAAGACTGCATGAAAGTAAATACAGAGGGTTCACTGCACGGTGCAAGCCACTCATAAGCATCAAGAATAAAAAGGCTAGACTGGACTTTGCTAAAAAAACATCTAAAAAAGCCAGCACAGTTCTGGAAGAACATTCTTTGGACAGATGAAACCAAGATCAACCTCTACCATAATGATGGAAAGAAAAGTATGGCGAAGGCGTGGTACAGCTCATGATCCAAAGCATACCACATCATCTGTAAAACACGGCGGAGGCAGTGTGATGGCTTGGGCATGCATGGCTGCAAGTGGCACTGGGTCACTAGTGTTTATTGATGATGTGACACAGGACAGAAGCAGCCGAATGAATTCTGAGGTATTCAGAGCCATACTGTGTGCTCAGATCCAGCCAAACTGATTGGTCGTCGTTTCATACTACAGATGGACAATGACCCAAAACAAAGCCAAAGCAACCCAGGAGTTTATTAAAGCAAAGAAGTGGAATATTCTTGAATGGCCAAGTCAGTCACCTGATCTCAACCCAATTGACCATGCATTTCACTTGTTAAAGACTAAACTTCAGACAAAGGCCCACAAACAGCAACTGAAAACCACCGCAGTGAAGGCCTGGAAGAGCATCAAAAAGGAGGAAACACAGCGTCTGGTGATGTCCATGAGTTCAAGACTTCAGACAGACAGTCATTGCCAACAAAGGGTTTTCAACCAAGTACTAGAAATGAACATTTTATTTACAATTATTTAATCTGTCCAATTACTTTTGGTCCCTTTAAAAACAGGGTGGCACATGTTAAGGAGCTGAAACTCCTAAACCCTTCATCCAATTTTAATGTGGATACCCTCAAATGAAAGCTGAAAGTCTGAACTTCAACTGCATCTGAATTGTTTTGTTTAAAATTCATTGTGGTAATGTCTAGAACCAAAATTAGAAAAATGTTGTCTCTGTCCAAATAGATATGGACCTAACTGTATAGTTGTATTAAGATACTTACTGATCAATGTCTTTCCTCATTTGCAGTGATTTACAGTCCTCTTGACTAATTCCGACTCACCGGATCACAGTGGGGTATTAACTCCATAGGCTTCCATTATAAAAGCAACTTCCAGCCCTCACAATCCCATGTGATCTGGCAACTAGAGCAACGCTGGAAACCGGGGGATCAGCGACGGTGAGTATCTTAATGCAACTACACACATTTAGAAAATGTTTAGGGAATAAAAGCTGTCGGGAATGCTTCTTTATAATAAAAAAAAAAAAAAAAAAAAAAAAAAAAAAAAAAAAAGACAGCTGGTTCTTTCCATAGGTTGTGTCTGCACACGAGATCTTTCATCTACTACATGCCACACAGACTGTGTGAACAAATGTGGCACTGCGCTCCTGTGCAGGTGTACTTATTCTGCCCTGTTGAGGGCAGAGTAAAGCACTGTAGTGCGCAGGCGCTGGGAAATATCAGAGAGGTCCGGCGCCTGCGCACTGCAGTACTTTACTCTGCCCTCAACAGGACAGAGTAAGTACGCCTGTGCAGGAGCCACGGCAGAAGTAAGAAGGAGGACATCATCGCTAGAAGATAGGAGGCGCCGGACGGCGACACCCATCGCACCCGATCCCGACCCCAGTGAGTATAATCTAACGTTTTTCTTATCTTTCAGGTTGCATCGGGGGTTTATCTATAGCATTACAGAAGGCTGTAGATAAACCCCTGATGGCGGTGGCCGCATCTTATTGGCCAAAAATGGGGCGACAGATTCCCTTTAACCAGTATGCGCTAAGGCATCTTTTACACTTACCGGGTTTTTTGCAGCCCGTTATTGCGGGCCGTACCGCCGCAATTTTCACAGTCTGCCGCAATAACGGACAGCAAAAAACTTGCGAATCGCCGTTTTTCAGGTTTCCAATACTATGGAAGAAGTATTGGAAAAAAAAAAAAAAAAACGCGTTCCGCAAAACCGGAAGTGACGGTGCACCACAAAAACAAACTTCTGTTGTTTTTGCAGCCCCATTGATTTTCAATGGGGCCGTGTCCGTAAGCCGAGAAAGATGGACCAGGCTCGATCTTTTTTCATGGCTGCAAGTATGGCCCTCACGGCCATATGGCGCTCTGACTAATTTTTGCGGGCCAATTTTGCGGCCCCATAGAAATATATTGGGGCCACAAAAACAGCCAGCAAAAACACGGTTAGTGTAAAAGAAGCCTAAATAGCGCTGTTCTCCCTATAAAAGGTGTAGACAACCCTATTAATAGGTTGAAAACGGCAGCTACAAATCACATTGGAGAAAGGGAAAATTACAAGACTGGTTTACCGATAATGTATACAAAATAGAGCAAACACCCTGTGCAGGATTCACTAAGGCGACGTAACCAGTAATAGAAAAACGCAGAGCGAGTCTACGACTGTATGACAAGCCATAGGCATCACGCAACACCCCCTCTAATACCACCTATGACAATGTGATTTCAGGGGGGACGCTCATCTTCAAGGGGTTACAACCCCTTCCCGCTGCAAACAATTTATTTTTGTTTTTCACTACATTGTAAAAAGTCTCCTGTAAAGTGCAGATTGCGGCTAGGCTTCACGGTAGCACCAGCAAGGCAGCAACAGGGGCCTTTCATCAGACCCTCTGCTGCCATGGAAAGCCTAACCGGGATGTTGTGTCTTAAATGCAGTGGTCAGTGACCCACAGCAGCATTAAAAAAGTTAAATAGCAGTAACTGGCGCTCATTCCAAAGGCTGCCGATAAAGGCAAATGCTGGCTGTATAACACAGCCTGCACCTTCCAAGTGGGGAGCGACCGCAACACCTGATCCTATTCCAAGCAAAAAGAACTACTAAATAACGTAATTGCGCATCATGTAGTGGGAATGAGATAAATTCTGCTGATACATTGTTTCTCAGCTACAGATAATGGCTCTACCTCAAACTGATGTTACGTTACATATTAATCTGTCTTTGCTTGCAGATTATGGATATGCATGAGCCACCTATGACCACCATTATGTCACATTTGGTCCCTTCTGGAGGGAACATCGTTCATACACTTCCCTATTCTGTGCTTGATATTCTACTACTAACTCAAATGCACAACAAGATGGAAGGAGACAAGTGATTTGTGAACGTGCTCAGATAAGGTGTTATCCGAGCATGCTCGGGTGCTGACCAAGTGACTTTGTCATGCTCGAAAAATATGTTCCGAGTCTCCATGCCTGCATGTCTCACGGTTGTTCGTTAGGCAATCCCTGCATCTGTCGAACAGCCGAGAAACATGCAGGTGCAGGAACTCAAAGATTTTTCAATCACGCCAAAGTCGCTCGGTCAGCAACCGAATATGCTCAGATAACACCTTATCAAAGCACGTTTGCTCATCACTAAGGCTAGTTTCACATTTGCGTCTTTGTGCGCAGCGCATTGTACGCAAGTAGAAACGCATGCAAAAACGTGCATGCGTTTTGAGTTTTTTATGCGCATGCGTTATAAATGGAGAAAAAAGTACAGTCAGACATTAGGTTTTTATACTCACATTTCAAACAATGTTTCTTTGTGTAGGGGGTTGTTTAAACCAGTGTCTAGACATGTTTACTCTTAAAACGCATGCGTACAAAAACGCAGGCAAACGCATGTCCATGCGCATACCTGCGTTCCCATAGACTGTAATGCGTTGTTTTGACGCATTCCGTGTGCAAGCGTATGCATGTGTTTTTTTATGCCTTCGGGCGGACCCAAAAATGCAACATGTTGCGTCTGACGCATCTAGACGCACATCTGGAAAACGCATGCAGACGATTGCATGCAAACGCAAGACCATCCGTACACCATGTTAAACATGGGTACGCGTGACGCATGCACACGATGCGCTGCACACAAAAACGCTAATGTGAAACCAGCCTAATTGAGACAATTTACCAGAGACACTTGGCATTTTTGGCACATCCTTGAATAAAGTTTTGTGAACAATAATGTGCTCATGAGGAAGAATGGTATCCAAAGGAAGGGCAATTCTTAAGGGTTTATTGTTTAATCTTACTAAAAAAAACAAAAAGAAATAGCAGTATGACAACGCTACACCACAGCATAATGAAAGTGTATGGTCACGTTGCTACCCTCAAACTGACGCAACTGCGACAATCAGGTTGCAAGAAATCCAAACCAGCTGGACTTCTTGACACTTGTGTATCACGGTCTTGTCAACATGAGATTTGCAACACAAATACATTAATTTTTTGTTATTTTATTATGTAGCCTTATCATACTGAGTTTTTTGGCTAAGCAATAATGGTCTAAGTAAGGGTCAAAGTTGCTGTATAACCTCATCCTGATGTTCACATCTTTTCTTTTTCATTTTAAAAAAGACCCATCATGAGGATGATCTTTGATCAAACTGATCTGATATTTCATAGTATTGGGGAGAAAAAGCTACAACAATAGGAAGTCAAGGCAACATTTTTGCCATATCTTGCCTTTCTCAACCCAAATCCAACTTTAAGGATTATCCTCTGGTGCCTATTCTACTGTGTTTCAGATTTAGTGGGAGGCCCTAATGAGCAAGCACAGAATTTGTCAATGGTGCATGGGACTTGGTTTCTGTATCTCCTAGTATTTAATCAGTCTTTTGCCATACTCCTTACTTACTCTTCTGGCAGAGGACCAAGGGTAATCGCAGCAGCAGCAGCAATACATAGTGGTCACTCCTGTGACCACTTTTCTACTGCAGCAGTAATGCACCTTGCCAGAAGATGAAGCAAGGAGTGAGACATGGGACCTGCGCAGTGGGACAAAAAGGAAGGCAGGGGAAATTGATAATTTATTGGGGAATTTTTTTATATATATTTTTAGACTATGGGGTTAACCATACTTTAACAGTCTTGTTATGCTGACCGTGGTCTATGCATGCAGCTCCATCAAGTGCAGCTATTAACGGCATATTAGAAATATACCGGAACTGCAATCCCATAGTATACAGTGCCTACAAGTAGTATTCAACCCCCTGCAGATTTAGCAGGTTTACACATTCGGAATTAACTTGGTATTGTGACATTTGGACTGTAGATCAGCCTGGAAGTGTGAAATGCACTGCAGCAAAAAAGAATGTTATTTCTTTAATTTTTTTTTAAATTGTGAAAAGTTTATTCAGAGGGTCATTTATTATTCAACCCCTCAAACCACCAGAATTCTGTTTGGTTCCCCTAAAGTATTAAGAAGTATTTCAGGCACAAAGAACAATGAGCTTCACATGTTTGGATTAATTATCTCTTTTTCCAGCCTTTTCTGACTATTTAAGACCCTCCCCAAACTTGTGAACAGCACTCATACATGGTCAACATGGGAAAGACAAAGGAGCATTCCAAGGCCATCAGAGACAAGATCGTGGAGGGTCACATGGCTGGCAAGGGGTACAAAACCCTTTCCAAGGAGTTGGGCCTACCTGTCTCCACTGTTGGGAGCATCATCCGGAAGTGGAAGGCTTATGGAACTACTGTTAGCCTTCCACGGCCTGGACAGCCTTTGAAAGTTTCCTCCCGTGCCCAGGCCAGGCTTGTCCGAAGAGTCAAGGCTAACCCAAGGACAACAAGGAAGGAGCTCCGGGAAGATCTCATGGCAGTGGGGACATTGGTTTCAGTCAATACCATAAGTAACGTACTCCACCGCAATGGTCTCCGTTCCAGACGAGCCCGTAAGGTACCTTTACTTTCAAAGCGTCATGTCAAGGCTCGTCTACAGTTTGCTCATGATCACTTGGAGGACTCTGAGACAGACTGGTTCAAGGTTCTCTGGTCTGATGAGACCAAGATCGAGATCTTTGGTGCCAACCACACACGTGACGTTTGGAGACTGGATGGCACTGCATACGACCCCAAGAATACCATCCCTACAGTCAAGCATGGTGGTGGCAGCATCATGCTGTGGGGCTGTTTCTCAGCCAAGGGGCCTGGCCATCTGGTCCGCATCCATGGGAAGATGGATAGCACGGCCTACCTGGAGATTTTGGCCAAGAACCTCCGCTCCTCCATCAAGGATCTTAAGATGGGTCGTCATTTCATCTTCCAACAAGACAACGACCCAAAGCACACAGCCAAGAAAACCAAGGCCTGGTTCAAGAGGCAAAAAATCAAGGTGTTGGAGTGGCCTAGTCAGTCTCCTGACCTTAACCCAATTGAAAACTTGTGGAAGGAGCTCAAGATTAAAGTCCACATGAGATACCCAAAGAACCTAGATAACTTGGAGAAGATCTGCATGGAGGAGTGGGCCAAGATAACTCCAGAGACCTGTGCCGGCCTGATCAGGTCTTATAAAAGACGATTATTAGCTGTAATTGCAAACAAGGGTTATTCCACAAAATATTAAACCTAGGGGTTGAATAATAATTGACCCACACTTTTATGTTTAAAATTTATTAAAATTTAACTGAGCAACATAACTTTTTGGTTTGTAAGATTTATGCATCTGTTAATAAATCCTGCTCTTGTGTGAAGTTTGAAGGCTCTAACTTATTTGCATCTTATCAAACCTGCTAAATCTGCAGAGGGTTGAATACTACTTGTAGGCACTGTACATACTGTACTTAATCTGGCTCTTTTCTCCGTTACCATGAAAAGAACTTGTGTTGCCTGTACTGTATGAAATTACTCGCACAATATCAGGCAGAAAAAAAAACCCAATGAGGCAGGTCCTCCCCCCAGGCCCATGACACCGAGGAGGCGGGACACACTCTCAGGTGGCCTTGCTACACATAGAAGCTGGACAACTCTGCTAATCCTTCCCCTGATGAGCAGAGCCCTTCCTTATACTATATATGCGTTTTCAACTATGCAAGCTTATATCTGGTAAGGCCTCTTTCACACTTCCGTTTTTGACAATCAGTGAAAATCCGCCAGGTTTTGAAAAAAACGGATCCGCATTTTTTTCCCCATTGAGTTGCATTACTGGCGGATCTTGACTGATGGTCATCCGTTGGATCCGTTTATGTGAGGATCCGCCAAATTTTTTTCATCCGCCGGCATGCCTGGACGGACCATGCAACGTTTTTGTTGTGGTTGGATCCGCATTTTCCAGTGCGCATGCCCGGAGAAAGGAAGTCAGGAAGAAAATTAACCCTGAAATCCTTTCTGGCGGAGGAAAAAAATTCTCTCTCTCTCGGCCAGCGGTTCCTTTAAAATTCCTCATTCTGCGGATCCGTCAAAAAACGGATCCTGTGGCATCCGTTCACATCAGTTAGGAACAGATCCGCTTGTCCGCCTTTTTGGCAGATTTTAACTGACACAAAAAACTGAAGTGTGAAAGACGCCTAACCAGCTCTTTCAATCTCTGCTCTGAATCAACTCCTGTGTTTCTCCACTCCATTCAATGTCAACAAGCAGTTAATCCTGAATGCTATATGTTTTCAACTATGCAAGCTTATATCTTACTCTGCTTGTCCCCTTATGTTGTGAGGTCAAGAAACTTTTCAAAGTGCTTTATGATCCATGTAGTGCTGGACATCTGTTTATCTGACCACAACATTTATTGGGTCCTGCTGTCTCAATTTAGCTTGATTGATTAACGAGAAGAGTGAGAGCAAAAAAAAAGATCTAAGCCTTAGCCTCCTACCGTATATATTCAGACATAGCTTCTGGGAGCAATTATGCACATGTAATCGAAGTACATGCATCAAAGTACGAGGCAGTTATAACATGGCAGTTAGACAGGGCAGGAGACAGGTAAGACATTTATATACATCTACTCCCTGTTCATCTCTATTGCAAAAAATATATACCATATGCATTTGTGTAATTTATATCCTAGCCGCTGCATTCACACACATCCACCGACCTGGCATTAACTCTCTACACTCCATCTATATCGGCCCCTCGCTCCTTTCCTCTATGTATAGCACTCACGCTCTTTTCACATTGTTAAATTGCACAGATCCAGTCAGTCCCACCATTCAACATAAGAGACGCTCTCACAAATCACTTAACCATCTGCTCACTCTTTTTATCCTCCTTCTCCTAGTCGCAGGAGACATTGCTCCTAACCGTGGTCCCCCATGTTACAGAAAGTCAAACCCCCCAACTGCTACACTCAAACCCCTCTAATCTTATTAATATTCCCTGCATGCCATCTGTCTCTCTTAATTGTTCACTTTGGAATTCTCGCTCAGTGTGTAACAAACTCTCCTTCATTCATGACTTTTTCCTTTCTAATTTTCTTAACCTTCTGGCTCTTACTGAAACCTGGATCCATCAGTCAGACACTACAGCTGCTGCTGCTCTTTCATACGGGGGACTACACTTCTCTCATACCCCAAGATCAGACAATAGAGCAGGTGGAGGCGTTGGTCTCCTCCTATCACCAAAATGTACCTTTCAGGTTATCCCTCAACTACCGTCACTAGTCTTCCCTTCTTTTGAGGTCCATGCCGTCAGACTCTACACCCCCTTCTCCATGCGAGTGGCGGTGGTGTATCGTCCTCCCGGCCCTTGTCAACAGTTCCTGGATCATTTTGCCACTTGGCTTCCACATTTTCTCTCCTGTAACATCCCTACCCTCATCATGGGAGATTTCAACATCCCCATTGCTCCTCCCCTCTCCCCATCTGCTACTCACCTTGTATCTCTAACCTCCTCGTCTGGCCTTTCGCAGCTTACTAATTCTCCAACGCATGAAGACGGAAACTCCCTCGACTTGGTCTTCTCTCAGCTTTGTGCAGTGGATGATTTTGCAAACTCCCCTCTCCAGCTCTCTGACCACAATCTTCTTTCATTCTCTATCAAGAACTGCCAGGCTGCTCAGGTCACACCCACTGTCCATACTTATAGAAACATACAGGCCATTAACACCCAGAAACTTATGAAGAACTTGCAGTCTTCATTGGCCCCTATCTCCTCCCTCTCATGTCTTGATTCTGCATTACATTGCATTACAATGAAAAACTTGCCCTGGATGAATTTGCACCCCCTATAAATAGAACACCACAACACAGACAGCGACAACCCTGGCACACCCTGCAAACACGTTTCCTGCAGCTGTGCTCCAGGTGTGCCGAACGTCTGTGGAGAAAATCCAATCTACACGAAGATTTCATCCATTATAAGTTTATGCTTAGAACATACAACACTGCCCTTCACCTCTCAAAACAAACCTATTTCAACACCCTGATCACCTCACTATCCAATAACCATAAACGTCTGACACTTTTCATTCTCTACTCAACCCAAGAGTACAGGCCCCAACCACGGAGCTCCTAGCTGACGATCTGGCCAATTACTTCAAAGAAAAAATTGACCAGATCCGACAGGAAATTATCTCCCAATCACCTCATACCATGCACTGTCCTCCCTCCCCCACTGCATCTAGCTCGCTCTAATTTTGAACCAGTCACAGAAGAAGCAGGCTCCTTGCATCTTCTCGCCCAACCACTTGCACCAGTGTCCCATTTCCGTCACATCTCCTCCAGTCCCTTTCCCCTGCTGTCACCCCTCACCTAACTAAAATATTTAACCTCTCTCTCTCTCTCTTCTGGTATCTTTCCCTCCTCATTTAAGCATGCCATCATACATCCACTACTTAAAAAACCATCCCTCGACCAAAACTGTGCCACTAACTATAAACCTGTCTCTAATCTTCCCTTCAGCTCTAAACTCCTGGAACGCCTGGTCCATTCCCGTCTTATTCGCTCTCTCTTTAATAACTCTCTTCTCGACCCTCTCCAATCCGGTTTCCGCTCTTGACACGTTACTGAAACTGCCCTCACTAAAGTCTCTAATGATCTACTAATAGCTAAATCTAATGGTCACTACTCCATGCTAATTCTCTTGGATCTCTCTGCAGCATTTGACACTGCGGATCATCAGCTCCTCCTCACTATGCTCCGTTCCATTGGCCTCAAGGACACCGTTCTCTACTGGTTCTCCTCCTATCTCTCTGACCGCTCCTTTACTGTATCTTTTGCCGGTTTCTCCTCCTCTCACCTTCCCCTTACTGTTGGGGTGCCTGAAGGATCGGTTCTAGGCGCCCTCCTCTTCTCCTTGTACACTGCCCCTATTGGTCAAACAATCAGTAAATTTGGTTTCCAGTACCATCTCTATGCTGATGACACCCAATTATACGCTTCTTCTCCTGACATCACACCAGCCTTTCTAGAAAACACCGGCAATTGTCTAAATGCTGTGTCTAACATCATGTCCACACTATATCTGAAACTGAACCTGTCAAAGACTGAACTCCTTGTGTTTCCTCCCTCTACTAATGTACCTATACCCGACATTGCCATTTCCGTTTGTGGTTCCACTATTAGGCTATGTGCACACGTACCGGAACTCTCGCGGAAATTACCGCGAGAATTCCGGAATTCCATTCCGCGGGAAAAATCGCATTTTAAATTCCCGCGGAAAAACTAGCATTTTGCAAGCATATTTAGCTTGCAAAATGCTAGCGTTTTCCAAGCGATCTGTAGCATCGCTTGGAGAACTGATTGACAGGTTGGTCACACTCGTCAAACATAGTGTTTGACGAGTGTGACCAACTTTTTACTACTGAGGCCGCCTATGCGGCATCAGTAGTGAAAGATAGAATGTAAAAAAAAAAAAAAAAAAAAAAAAAAAATAGTGTTATTATCACCTTCCGACGTCCCGCGCATCCGTTCCCAGTAATCCTTTGCGAAAATGCCCGCGATGACGTCCGTTCTCGCGGGATCGCGATGTCTCGCGGTAATTCGCGATGACGTCGCGCGAATGACCGCGAGACTTCGCGATCCCGCGAGAACAGACGCCATCACGGGCATTTTCGCAAAGGCTTACTGGGACCGGGAGCGTGGAGAGGCGGGAATGCTGCGCGGGACGCCGGAAGGTAAGAATAACAATATTTTTTATTTTAAATTCTATTTTTTACAGGGATATGGTACCCAGAGCCCGGAGGACAGTCTCCTCTCCTCCGGACCGTGGGTACCATCCGCAATTGTTCTGCTTACTTTCCGCATGCTGTGCACAGCCACATGCGGGAGGTAAGCGGAACAATGCATTCCTATGGGTGGTGGATCGCCGCGATTCCGCAAATTAATGAGCATGCTGCGTTTACCGCGAAGCGATTCCGCCGCGGTAAAAACCGCAGCATTAGCACAGCATTGCGGAATCCCATAGGAATGCATGGGATGCTTATTTTTCGCGTTTTCGTGGCAATCGTGCGGTTAAAACCGCCGCGGAAACGCGAAAGAAACGCCACGTGTGAACTCAGCCTTACTCCCCAGCAACATGCCCGCTGTCTTGGGGTCATACTTGACTCTGAGCTTTCCTTTGCCCCCCACATCCGATCACTGGCTCGCTCTTGTTATCTGCACCTCAAAAACATTTCTAGAATTCGACCTTTTCTTAGTTTTGACTCCGCAAAAACTCTTACTGTTTCTCTTATTCATTCTCGTCTTGACTATTTTAACTCTCTTCTAATCTGTCTCCCTCTTACCAAACTCTCCCCCCCTCCAATCTGTCTTGAATGCTGCAGCCAGGATCATATTTCTCCCCAATCGTTATACCGTTGCCTCTACCTTGTGCAAATCATTACACTGGCTACCCATCCACTCCAGAATCCAGTACAAACTTATTACCCTCACCCACAAAGCCCTCCATGGCTCAGCACCACCCTACATCTCCTTCCTCGTTTCAGTCTACCACCCTACCCGTGCCCTTCATTCTGCTGATGACCTGAGGTTAGCATCCTCAATAATCAGAACCTCCCACTCCCGTCTCCAAGACTTTACACGTGCTGCGCCAATTCTCTGGAATGCACTTCCTAGGTCAATACGATTAGTCCCCAATCCCAATTTTAAGCGTTCCCTGAAAACGCATTTATTCAGACTGGCCTACCGCCTCAACACATTAACCTAATCTATCCCTGGGTGGCAGTAAAAGTTTTACCATAACCAGGTTCCCCGCATCATGTTCCCACATGCTTTATGCATCCATTAGCCCTCTGTGTCTGTACTGTTACACACTTAACATTATGGCTGGTCCAAACAATCAGGGCAGTTGTTACCACCCACCATTCGTGTCTACCTTTTCCCTCAGACTGTAAGCTTGCGAGCAGGGCCCTCATTCCTCTTGGTATTTGTTATAATCTATGTGATTGTTATGCTGTAATGTCTATTGTCTGTACAAATCCGCTCTGAAATGTAAAGTGCTGCGGAATATGTCGGCGCTATAGAAATAAAATTTATTATTATACTGATCTTTGTTATCTCAGTTACCATCTATGCATAGTAATACAGTTGGAAAAGTGTATAAATAGGTGTTGAGCGCTCCGCTTGCCAGAGGAAGGATGCGCTGTTCTCCAAAAAGCAGATCTCAGTACATTCACCACCTCGCTGACATGCTAGTTAGATTCTCCATTATGAGTGGATTCAGACAACTGTTACACCCCTGTAATAACCAAAATAACAACAGAGCTCCATATAGCACTAGATCTCTAGCTTTTTTGCTGTTGTTAGAAACCCCTATAAATCATAACAGGACACAAAGCTTCTAAGAATAGACAGCTGCAATCAAGGACTAGAAGCTACGAATTTACGGCAATCTGAAACGAACATCCAAAAATGCAAAGACAACAGGAGGATTACCAAATTCAGCAGTAGTTTATGTGCTTTACAGAACAGCCCTATAAGCAGGTCTCTATAGAAGAGCAGTAGGGGACACACCAGTCTAAGGGCGGTAATAACACTTCACAGGCACGATATATACGATGATCGCACCTGCTGTTTCAGTTCTAAACTGGCATTTAAGCCACGTCCTAAATAAGAAAGTCTAAAAAGATGAGACTAATGATCCTGAAGGATAAACATAGAGAAGACAATCACAGATACAAAACAGCTGCCAAGAGAACACAGCCCCTGCCACACTATACACAACCTACACCTGCCAGGTATACCATGGATATAAGCCATTATAATAGTCACCAATAATTACTGTAGAGTGCTTCCCTGTACGCAGTACACCCAGGTGTCTAGCAATGATTTTCAGACAGATTTCATACTAACGGTGCAAAAAATATTCCCAAGTCACAGAAAATACATAAACTTTTCTGTTTAATACAAATTATAATTTATTTCAATTGTTGAAAGATTCCCTTAAATATCTACAAGAATCTACTAGATACAATACTGCCCCCTATGTACAAGAACTACTATTTTACTGCCCCCTATGTACACGAATACAACTACTATAAAACTGCCCCTATACACAAGAATATCACCACCACAATACTGCCCCTATGTATAAATATAACTACTATAAAAATGTCCTTTAAGTAGTAGAATGTGTGACTGCTATACCACTGCCCCGTATGTGATTTTTACTATAACACTGCTTCCAGTTTATCAGCGTATATCTACTAGAATACCCCTTTGTGGAAAGGAATATGAAGAGCATATTCCCATCAGAATTTGCGTCATAACTTATGAAATCCTTACCAGAATGGATGAACATGTGTTTGGTATAATTTTTTCGAGAACTAAAGGTTTTCTGGCAGTGACTGCACACATAAGAAGGCTCTGGGTTACGGGAAGGTCCAGGACGTGCTGTTTGGTCATTTTGCAAATTTCCTGGGACCATATTAGAGTTCATTTGTACCACATTGCTTGCTCCTTCTTGCTGGACGCTGAAAAAGCCCTGTGTGACTCCTGCTGGATTTTGGTTAGGATGAGTCAAGTGGAACTGGAAGATGCTGGATGAACTGGTCGCCACAGCAGCCGAGACTGAGTTTTTAAGGTCTCTCGGAAGGACAGAAGCCACGAACGGCAGTCCTCTAGATTCAACAACCCTTGCATTAAAGGGTGGATTTGGCTTGAAGTCAGAACTAGCAACCACAGCCAAATTTCTCAAGCTGGAGCCATCCAAACTACAGTCAGAGCGAAACTTCTCAGTGTTATCTATTAAATTCTCCCTGGCTCCTTCCGATAGGTTCTCTTCATTCTGCCATGGGGGTATAAAGGATTCTGAAAACACATCCTGGTTGGAGAAGAAATCCTGCCCCTCAGAAGAAAACTCCATCTGCCCTGTGGAGTCTTTCCTTCCACTGCTGGAGTTTCGCACTTTGTCATCAGGGCTTTCGCTTTTTTCATTTTCTCCGCAGTTGGTGAAGGCTCCACTGCATTCGCTGAATCCAACACCTCCCTTCTCATCTTCAGTCTCCTCTTTGCCATTGTCTTCAATCTCTTCGTCATCATCGTCCTCATCTTTTATGATGACTGGGACGGAATCAGAGAGTTGGAGGCGCACGGGCTGGCGCTGCTTGCGGCTGTGACAACTCTGTGGAGCTTCAGCTTGCGGTAAGTAAGCTGTAGACATGCTCTCGCCATCGGACACGTGCTCGACCTCAGGCACCATCTCTCTGACCTCTGGAAGCTGTCGCTGCTGTGATGATAACATGTCACGCAATTTGTACCTCACTTCGGAAGCGCACAGTAATTTTGGCGTTTCACTGACAGACCCGATTTGTGAGATCATCTCTAACTCATTAGATCTCAAGGAAGACTGTAAAGAACAAGTGGAGTCTCTCATGCCAATGGCTGATGGGCAGTCGCCCTCCTTGACGGGCTGCTCTTGAATTTTGTTGATGGAAGACCTGCTTTGTGGTCCACAAGATGCCATCGATCCAGCAATAGACACGGGTTTGTTTGCTCTGCTCTGAGATATGATCTGCGTGCACTCATCAATCACCGTCTTAATCTGTAAGATACTGGCAGCCGTTAGAATCTGCAGTGCTTCAGACTGGGCAACGACTAGCGACCCACTGTACATAAACTCCACTAGCTGCTGAACCACCTGGGTGGGAACAACTGGTGGGACCTCAATCTCAGAGTAACCCAGAAGAAGCTTGTCATGAAAGAAAGGGCTCCCCGCAGCAAGCACACAGCGATGAGCACGCAGGGTGGCATCGTGGATGTGCACGGTGACATCACAGAAATGACCTCCAAGGCGTTGGGCATTCAGAGTCTCCAAGAGAGACTTACTGAAGTTCTGAAGGTGGATGTAGTGAACTGCATCTGCCATCATTTCTGGAGCGTAGTTTGCTATCGAAAGAGAAAAAAAAAAAAAAGAATTTTCAATACAAAAGAAATCCCCAAGTTATCCAATAAGAAAAATCAATAGCGATCAACACACATCAAGATAAAAGAATGTCCACGTGGAAAGCACATTAGTTCTTTAATGTACTACAATAAAGCAGGGTTTTGGTTAAGTGGAGTTTTTTCTTTTTTCTCTGTCTTAGCCGAGTACCTTCATCACTTGTCACTGTTCCACTGGTTCTGGATCCATTTTTTTCTTCTGTGCCCCTCTGTTCTAAAGTTTTGTCCCAAGCAACAAAAATTCATGCCAGTGTCCAATCCCCTGATGATGCCGCAACCAACAGTAAAACGTTGCAGGAACGAGTGCTTTAATATTGAGTTTCCTAGTTTGAGGCAGATTAGGGACAAGTTTCTACACTTAGTATTTTAAATGTGATAATAAAAGTTTCATTTTATGGCTTGATAGAGTGGGATTTTTTTTTGGGGGGGAGGTTCTCAATTTTGGGGGGGAGGTTCTCAATTATATGCAATTTTTCCTTTTGTTATCAACTGGGAAAAAAGCTGTGCTCCAATAGTAGGAAGGGACTTGGTGACTGGAGTTCTCAGCAGTCACACCACACAAATCTCGCCTGCGGAGGACACACTGCAGCTATGACCTTCTCTGTAGGAGTTTGCATTTTCCCTCTTTATGATGCGACTGTTTTTATTGACCAGTGCCATAGAGTGGAAAACACTGACAAAATACAAGGGAAAATTTGCATATCGGACACTTTACAAGGGGAGGGGGTGTAACTTTGGAACAGAGGTGCACAGAGAAAAATAAAAATCTAGACAGATCCAGACTCTGGAGCAGCTCTATTTGGAGGAGGTAGCGAGTTTAAATAAAAAATAAAAGTCAGTGAACGGTCCTCTCAGGCTGCGTTCACACGTTGCGATTTTTTCGCTGCGGTTTTTAACGTGTGATTTTGCCGCGAAAATGCAAAAAAACAGCATCCCATGCAATCCTATGGGATTCCGCAATGCTGTGCTAATGCTGTGGATTTTCCCGCAGCGGAAATCGCATCGTGGAAAAATACGCAGCATGCTCATTAATTTTGCGGAATCACGGCGATTCCGCCCACATTGGAATGCATTGTTCTGCTTATTTACCCGCATGTGGCTGTGCCCACCATGCGAAAAGTAAGCAGAACATTTGTGGATGGTACCCACGGTCCGGAGGAGAGGAGACTGTCCTCCGGGCTGTGGGTACCATATCCCTGTAAAAAATAGAATAATTAAAAAAAAAAAAAAAAAAAATAAAAATTGGGTTATAATCACCTCCCGGCATCCCGTGCAGCCTTAATAGTGCTCCCGCCAACTCCCGTTCCCAGTAATGCCTTGCGACAAGCACCTGTAATGATGTAGCGGTCTTGCGAGACCGCTACAGTATCGCGAGATCGCTACAGCACCTGTAATGATGTAGCAGTCTTGCGAGATCGCTACAGTATCGCGAGATCGCTACAGTATCGCGAGATCGCTACGTCATCAATTGTCTTGCAAGGCATTACTGGGAATGGGAGCATCGCGATGATTGAGAATGCTGCGCAGGATGTCGGAAGGTGAGAAAAACACGATTTTTTATTTTTTTATTATTTTTAACATTAGATCTTTTTACTACTGAGGCTGCATAGGCAGCCTCAATAGTAAAAAGTTGGTCACACTTGTCAAACACTGTGTTTGGTGAGTGTGACCAACCTGTCAAGCAGTTCTCCAAGCGATGCTACAGATCGCTTTGAAAGTGCTAGCATTCTGCAAGCCAATTACACCTGCAAATCGCTAGTTTTTCCGCGGGAAAATCACGGGAATTTAAAATGTGGTTTTCCCGCGGAATGGAATTCCGGAATTCCCGCGAGAGTTCCGTAATGTGTGCACATAGTCTAAGTTTTCAAGGACTGTCCACATGACATGTTTTTAGAATTTCCTTAGAAATACAAAATGAAGCATTGTTCAGTATTAAAGAGACATGGTTGGTTTTTTTTTTTTCCTTCTCAAAATAGTGCCATGCCTATTCACAGGTTATTGCTGTGCAGCCTCATTAACTTTAGTGGAGCTCAGATGCGACACTAGACAACCTGCAGACCATAGTGGAGCTTTTCTGGAAATTTCTGGACAATACCTGCGATTTGGGAACATGGCAAGAGTACCATCTCCAAGATGTCATAAAACCATGACCTCTTCAGGGAAGATTGGAACTGAAAAGCACTGGTCTGAGGCATTCTCTTTGTTGACTAGGTGAACACCCTACTCAGAAAGAAGATTTCGAATGACTACTTTTGGCTGAGTGATCGTCCATTCAAAAGTCGTGAGGCCCAATCTCCCCACGAGGGTGGCTTTACATATACAGCTCTTTGAAAAACTATTTTTTTTTGCCATTATGTTAGCTGTGATTCAAAAGCAAAACCTATTTTGTCAAATGTGAAACACCATACACTTGTACTGCTTTTGGACTTCATAGCATTATTTTCAAAATGCAGCATACTCTAGGTATGAGTTTTTATTGGTAGGCTTCTCTATGATCATGCCAATGCGAAGGACACCTATAGGTGCTTCTCACTAAATTAGAATATAAACAAAACGTTAATTTCAGTTCTTCAGTACAAAAAGTGAAACTCATTATATAGAGTCATTACAAACAGAGTGATCTATATCAAGCTTTTTTCTGTTAATGTTGTTGATTATGGCTTAAAACCAATGAAAACCCAAAAGTCATTATCTCAGTAAATTATAATACTTTATAACACCAGCTTGAAAAAGGATTTTATAACCACGCTTAGGGTGTGTGCAGACGCTGCGGAATCCGCTGCGGATTAATCCGCACGGATTTTGCAAAAACCGCAGGTCAAAAGACCTGCGGATTATCTGCGGTTTTGCCTGCGGTTTGGTCCTGCAGATTCACCATCTCCACAATGTTGGAGATAGGAACCCGCTGCGGATTCCGCAGAAAGAATTGACATGTCACTTCTTTCTGCAGTTTCAAAACCGCAGCAAATCCGCGCGGATTTTTCCGCAATGTCTACACAGCGTGTTTTTTTTACCATTCATTTGAATGGTACTGTACACCGCAGCTAAAACTGCTGCGCGTCCGCAGCAGCCAAAAACGCTGCGGAAACGCAGCGGAATCCGCAGCGTGTGCACATACCCTAAGGCTGAGTGCAGACGGACTTTTTGGCCCTGCGGATTTTTCCGCGCAGAATGGAAGAAATCCGCAGGTCTAATGACCTGCAATTTTCCTGCGGATTTCTTCCATTTTTCATGCGGTTTTTGTGCGGTTTTCCCCCTGCGGATTTGGTGACAGGGGAGATGGAAAACCGCACAAAAGTAGTAACATGCTGTGGATTTTGTACCGCGGGAAAAATCTGCAGCGTCTGCACAGCGTTTTTATTTTTACATTGATTTTAAGGCTACTGTACATCACAATGCAGAAATGCAACGTTTCTGCGCGGTAAAATCCGCTGCGGAACCGCTGCAAATCTGCATCGTGGGCACACAGCCTTAGGAAGCCTTTGCAAGTGATTTTTGTTAATTATTCTAATTTACTCAGATAATGACTTTTGGGTTTTCATTGGCTGTAAGCCATAATAATCAGCATTAACAGAAATAACCACTTGAAATATTAGATCACTGTGTGTAATGACTATATCATATTATATGAGTTTCACTTTTTGTACTGAAGAACTGAAATAAATTAACTTTTTAATGATATTATAATTTAGTGAGAAGCACCTGTATCTACTCTTTCCCATTCAAATTCATTGTTCAAGGGACTGTCAGCACAGAATGACTGATCAAACCAAGCACACGAGCTGGGTGTAGGTAAGGTGTGTCCAATCATTTATATACCTCTTCCTAGCTGCTTGTTTTCCATCTATCAGCATAATAATAAATAATAAAGCCCGGAGGATTCATCAATAACTGCAATTTTCTTTCTGGACTTGACGAGGGGCGCGGTGGAGTTAGACGTTCATTCATGAAGAGGTGACTCCGTCTGTATAAATCTGGAACGCCTGATGAGTGGCTCAGTGCTCCATGCCAAAAATCTCACTCCAGTCAGGTACTGGAACACCACAGTACATCATGAATTAGACGAGCTGTGGCGTCACGCCCTTACCCCTATTCAGCCCATTTTGGCAGTGATTGAAGCAACAGGCGCAAGATTGCCAAAAGTAGCAAAAACTTATCGCGACTCTGAATTGCACCAACATTTTTTTGACTTTTCAAAGCTTTTATGACACTTTGAGAGTAAAAGCTTTGATGAATCGGGGCTAACAGATTATCCTGCACATTAATTATATCATGCCAGGATTAAAAAGGTTACAGATATATAATAAAAAAGACATACAGATATATATAATAAAAGACAGACAGACTAACCAGTAATTAGGAAGGCACTCCCTACACCAGCAGCACAGCATGAAGGTAATAACTAGGTGGAAGACCCATCCTGTAGAGCTGTGTGTGTATATATAAATACATGCAGGCATGTGTACATATACACAGCCCCCTCCTATTCTATACACTGAGTAATGTATGTAGGAGGAGGCTGTATGTATACACACACACACACACATTACATATACACAGCCCCCTCCTATTCTATACACTGAGTAATGTATGTAGGAGGCTGTATGTATACACACACACACACACACACACATTACATATACACAGCCCCCTCCTATTCTATACACTGAGTAATGTATGTAGGAGGAGGCTGTATGTATACACACACACACACACACATTACATATACACAGCCCCCTCCTATTCTATACACTGAGTAATGTATGTAGGAGGAGGCTGTATGTATACACACACACATTACATATACACAGCCCCCTCCTATTCTATACACTGAGTAATGTATGTAGGAGGAGGCTGTATGTATACACACACACACACATTACATATACACAGCCCCCTCCTATTCTATACACTGAGTAATGTATGTAGGAGGCTGTATGTATACACACACACACACATTACATATACACAGCCCCCTCCTATTCTATACACTGAGTAATGTATGTAGGAGGCTGTATGTATACACACACACACACACACATTACATATACACAGCCCCCTCCTATTCTATACACTGAGTAATGTATGTAGGAGGAGGCTGTATGTATACACACACACACACACACATTACATATACACAGCCCCCTCCTATTCTATACACTGAGTAATGTATGTAGGAGGAGGCTGTATGTATACACACACACACACACACATTACATATACACAGCCCCCTCCTATTCTATACACTGAGTAATGTATGTAGGAGGAGGCTGTATGTATACACACACATACATTACATATACACAGCCCCCTCCTATTCTATACACTGAATAATGTATGTAGGAGGAGGCTGTATGTATACACACACACACACATTACATATACACAGCCCCCTCCTATTCTATACACTGAGTAATGTATGTAGGAGGAGGCTGTATGTATACACACACACACACACACACACACACACATTACATATACACAGCCCCCTCCTATTCTATACACTGAGTAATGTATGTAGGAGGAGGCTGTATGTATACACACACACACACATTACATATACACAGCCCCCTCCTATTCTATACACTGAATAATGTATGTAGGAGGAGGCTGTATGTATACACACACACACACACACACACACATTACATATACACAGCCCCCTCCTATTCTATACACTGAATAATGTATGTAGGAGGAGGCTGTATGTATACACACACACACACATTACATATACACAGCCCCCTCCTATTCTATACACTGAGTAATGTATGTAGGAGGAGGCTGTATGTATACACACACACACACACATTACATATACACAGCCCCCTCCTATTCTATACACTGAGTAATGTATGTAGGAGGAGGCTGTATGTATACACACACACACACACACACACACACACACACATTACATATACACAGCCCCCTCCTATTCTATACACTGAATAATGTATGTAGGAGGAGGCTGTATGTATACACACACACACACACATTACATATACACAGCCCCCTCCTATTCTATACACTGAGTAATGTATGTAGGAGGAGGCTGTATGTATACACACACACACACACACACACACACACACACATTACATATACACAGCCCCCTCCTATTCTATACACTGAGTAATGTATGTAGGAGGAGGCTGTATGTATACACACACACACACACACACACATTACATATACACAGCCCCCTCCTATTCTATACACTGAGTAATGTATGTAGGAGGAGGCTGTATGTATACACACACATACATTACATATACACAGCCCCCTCCTATTCTATACACTGAATAATGTATGTAGGAGGAGGCTGTATGTATACACACACACACACATTACACATACACAGCCCCCTCCTATTCTATACACTGAGTAATGTATGTAGGAGGAGGCTGTATGTATACACACACACACACATTACATATACACAGCCCCCTCCTATTCTATACACTGAGTAATGTATGTAGGAGGAGGCTGTATGTATACACACACACACATTACATATACACAGCCCCCTCCTATTCTATACACTGAGTAATGTATGTAGGAGGAGGCTGTATGTATACACACACACACACATTACATATACACAGCCCCCTCCTATTCTATACACTGAATAGTGTATACACACACATTACATATATACCCATGGATCCCTGCAGCCATACCTTACCCAGGCCAGTGTATACATGCAGTGTGGGCACAATACCACCTGGGTGCAGGGTGTAACTGGAGAGGTCCGGGTTGTGGGGCACACACTGGAGATGGAGGGAATTTGGGTGCCTGCGTACGTACCGGACCTGTAATTTAGGTGGGGGGAGCGGCAGGGAATCCATTGTGGATTTCACTACATGTAAAACCGTGACGTCTGCATGAAATCCGCAGAATCGAGGGCAGATTTTATAATCACAACCTCAATTTTCAAGATCTCTTTACCCCCCCAGAACAGGTGTTAGATTTGGTCATATCTCGTCCCCTTTTCCTGCTGACACTTGTAGTGCATGCTGAGCGTGAAGGTTCTGTATAGAAGAGCCTGGGGATTAGGGGCAGTGGGGGTCAGGGGTGACCGCTGGGGTCTAGCGGCCGTCACCCTATGGGCGCCATTATTATATACCTCAGTATGAAGCGCCAGAGCAGCTGCCGTATATAACGCTACTCACCGGCTCTCCCGGGGGCGCGCAGCCGCGCGTTCTCGCTCCTGGCACTAGTCAGGATGTTTCTGCACGGGGCCCGCTGCCCTCCGGGATTCCGCTGCGGGGGGGAGGAGGACGGGGAGTTACTCTCCGGGGCCGCCAGTCTCTGACTTCTAGTCCGCACTGAAGAGCGGCGCCTCTGGGAACAAAACGGCGGCAGCTACGGGAGTAAGCAGACAGCTCTCTAGCGCATGCGCAGTATGTCTCACCAGCCAGACACAAAATAACTTTATTTACACGGACAAAGATCGCAATCCTCTGTTCTATTATCTGAGCAGACACAGGGCAGTCTAGGAGGGCGGGGCTGGTGACTGTGCCTGATCACTGTGTTGTGCAGGCGGCGTGTCCCCCCTCACTGTGTTGTGCAGGCGGCGTGTCCGCCCTCACTGTGTTGTGCAGGCGGCGTGTCCCCCTCACTGTGTTGTGCAGTCGGCGTGTCCCCCCTCACTGTGTTGTGCAGGCGGCGTGTCCCCCCTCACTGTGTTGTGCAGGCGGCGTGTCCCCCCTCACTGTGTTGTGCAGGCGGCGTGTCCCCCCTCACTGTGTTGTGCAGGCGGCGTGTCCCCCCTCACTGTGTTGTGCAGGCGGCGTGTCCCCCCTCACTGTGTTGTGCAGGCGGCGTGTCCCCCCTCACTGTGTTGTGCAGGCGGCGTGTCCCCCCTCACTGTGTTGTGCAGGCGGCGTGTCCCCCCTCACTGTGTTGTGCAGGCGGCGTGTCCCCCCTCACTGTGTTGTGCAGGCGGCGTGTCCCCCCTCACTGTGTTGTGCAGGCGGCGTGTCCCCCCTCACTGTGTTGTGCAGGCGGCGTGTCCCCCCTCACTGTGTTGTGCAGGCGGCGTGTCCCCCCTCACTGTGTTGTGCAGGCGGCGTGTCCCCCCTCACTGTGTTGTGCAGGCGGCGTGTCCCCCCTCACTGTGTTGTGCAGGCGGCGTGTCCCCCCTCACTGTGTTGTGCAGGCGGCGTGTCCCCCCTCACTGTGTTGTGCAGGCGGCGTGTCCCCCCTCACTGTGTTGTGCAGGCGGCGTGTCCCCCCTCACTGTGTTGTGCAGGCGGCGTGTCCCCCCTCACTGTGTTGTGCAGGCGGCGTGTCCCCCCTCACTGTGTTGTGCAGGCGGCGTGTCCCCCCTCACTGTGTTGTGCAGGCGGCGTGTCCCCCCTCACTGTGTTGTGCAGGCGGCGTGTCCCCCCTCACTGTGTTGTGCAGGCGGCGTGTCCCCCCTCACTGTGTTGTGCAGACCCCCCAATGTGATACATGCAGCCTGGCGTCCCCAATGTTGGTGGTGATCCGGCCCTGTCTATTTGTTGACTAAATACATATACGTCTACGTGTGACTGTCAGCAGCCATTACCTTTTTTCTGTGACATGGATGGACTTTTCCGCAAAATAATGCAATACAGAAATTATAGTAAAAATCCTGCTAAAATTCCTGTCAGGCGCCAGCTAGGACCCTCAGGCTATGTGCACACTAGGGTGACCGCAAAAAATCGATGTCGGAATTTTGTCCGTCTGGACCCCACAAAACGATTCCCCTTTCCAGATATTGAGAGAGCCAAAATTTGAGCTCGATCAAACGACGTTAACCCGTGCCGCTCGTCGCTCAAAGTTTGAAAAAATCCAAATTGAGGTATTTTAAGATTTAGGTATTTTGCATAGTCTGTTAGACTATAAAGAATGTGACAACAACATTGCAGAAATAGCCCTGACCAAATTTTCGAACCATTTGTGGTATTTGAATGCAGAGTTGGTGGGATTATCGTTTTTTGATCCCACCATTACAGACAATGAAAAGTTGTTAATGGCTAATAAATTGCTCAGTAGCACAGATGAACCATCAGAGCACGCTAACCTACATGAGTTGATAATTTTACATAGTTATCTAATCTATTCTAGAGCTTTTGTTAAAGTAGTTTTTGAAACGTCAGAATATAATGCTCGGCATTTGCTTACAACTTGCAGGACATATTGCTTTTGTTCTTCATCTTTTGTCAGAAGGTCGTTAAAGTCGGTTACTTCCTACCTCTTTTTTAATTTTTCTTTCCTAACTTTTGGCTTTACAACCCTAGCGTGCTCTGATGGTTCATCTGTGCTACTGAGCAATTTATTAGCCATTAACAACTTTTCATTGTCTGTAATGGTGGGATCAAAAAACGATAATCCCACCAACTCTGCATTCAAATACCACAAATGGTTCGAAAATTTGGTCAGGGCTATTTCTGCAATGTTGTTGTCACATTCTTTATAGTCTAACAGACTATGCAAAATACCTAAATCTTAAAATACCTCAATTTGGATTTTTTCAAACTTTGAGCGACGAGCGGCACGGGTTAACGTCGTTTGATCGAGCTCAAATTTTGGCTATCTCAATATCTGGAAAGGGGAATCGTTTTGTGGGGTCCAGACGGACAAGATTCCAACATTTTTTCCCCCCCATATGAGATCCGGTCACCCTAGTGCACACGTTGCGGATTCTGCTGCGTTTTTTTCCGCACGGAACCACAGGTAAAACCTCAGGTAAAGTGACCTGCAGCTTATCCTGCGGTTTTGCTGTGCGGTTTCACACCTCTACTATGTTAAAGGTATGAAACCGCTGCGGAAACCGCACAAACAATTGACATGCTGCGGTTTGTAAACCGCGCGGAAAAAACTGCACAGCGTTTTTGAAACCCCATAGGGTTTCATTGTACTGTACCATGTCGGTGGAACTGCTGCGTTTTCGCAGGGGCAAAACCGCTGCGGAAACGCAGCAGAATCCGCACCGTGTGCACACAGCCTCACAGGGACACTGATCTCTGATAGTGATGGATCCCCCATGGCTTCTGATGATTCCCCGAAAAGCTCAGTCCTTGGTTACAATAACGGTCCATATACACAGGCCCACCGCTCTCTCCAGGTGTGCGCACGGGCCCACCGCTCTCTCCAGGTGTGCGCACGGGCCCACCGCTCTCTCCAGGTGTGCGCACGGGCCCACCGCTCTCTCCAGGTGTGCGCACGGCGCTCTCCAGATGTGGGCACGGGCCCACCGCTCTCCAGAAGTGCGCACGGGAACGGCGCTCTCCAGGTGTGGGCACGGGCCCACCGCTCTCCAGATGTGGGCACGGGCCCACCGCTCTCCAGATGTGGGCACGGGCCCACAGCTCTCTCCAGATGTATGCACGGGCTCACCGCTCTCCAGATGTGTACACGGCCTACTACTCTCCAGGTGTGCGCACGGGCCACGGCGCTCTCCAGGTGTGCGCACGGGCCCGGCGCTCTCCAGGTGTGCGCACGGGCCCGGCGCTCTCCAGGTGTGCGCACGGGCCCACTGCTCTCCAGATGTCTACACAGGCCCACCGCTCTGGAATGTACAAAACACTTTCATCGGGTGAAATGATCTCTTGCTTTACACAAAAGGTCACCGATCTCAGCAGCTCGGAACAATGGCTGCCTAAGTACACTAACCGATCAGATACCGATCTATTACGATTCTGGGCACAACTGCAGCACAGTTGGCCAGTGTACATCTGAATTGTGGTGAGCCCATGTATACATTTAGAGTATGGTTGGCCAGTGTAAACATCTGAAGCGTGGTGGCCACAGGCCACTCTGGAGCAGGAGAATCTCATTAGCTGATAATAAAGTTTAAACAACAACCACAAGACGGATTTCATCACCAGCTATCATTAATCAGTATGAAGGTGCCGACCTGACACTGTCAGTAGGTTACTGAGCATAATCCTGCTGACAGGTTCCGAGAGGTGATGGAATGACAAAATGGAGCAACATTGACTGATTGGGGCTGATGGGTGTTCTAGTGGGGTTTGTGTGGTAGGGTTGCTTTTTTTTCCCAGTCCGGCCCTGGGCGTAACTATAGTGGATGCAGTATTTATAGTTGCGCCTGTGCCAGGAAGATTAAGGGGCTCCAAAAGATCCCTTTGGCAGTATCAGAAGACCAAGGCTATTAAAGACCTGTGGTACTTGGGGACTCGTTGGAACTTTGTCAAGTAATGTCATTACTTCTCAGAGTAGGGTGGCATCACACTTCAGCATCCAATCTAACCTACGATCATCATCACTGTGTCCCCTACGAGTGGTACTACAGTCATCATCATTAACAGTTGTAAACCTACAGTGACTTGCAATATAAAAGTGAAACATACAACTGAAGGCAGATGGTTTCCACAAGACATGGCAACTTATAGACATCAAATAAATTAACATTGGCAATTACAAAAATGTCAAGCCTGTATTTTATTTAGAAGTAGCTTAGATGTTGTGTGTCCAACACAGGTATCGGGGGAATTTTTCCATCCTTCTTTATACCTTTCAAAAATGATCAAGGCTCCCTACTTCCCATTTAATGCATTACTCTAGAGCCAGCCTGGGGGGGGGGGGAATTAATTTTCTTAAGGCGTTACATGAGAGACTGTGATTGTTGTTGATGGCCGAATCATGAGGCCACACCTAACTCTGCTCAATATTATTATTCTTTATAATTTTTTATCACTTAATGTTGACCAAAATTAAGTGTATTATCTAACTGTGATACTATGGCTTATTGTAACCTGTATTCTTATCACTAGAAGCTAATCAAAAGCATATAATTTACTACTCTTTATAAAGTTTATCATTCATACTACTCCTGTAATTCAGCACTAAGTATATATAATAAGTGTAGATATGTATATATTAATGTACACTCCCCCATACACATTATGATGCCCCTAATCACCCCCATGCAGTATTATGACCCCCACAGCTTCCCCATTCACACACAAAGTATGATACCCTACACTGCCCACCACACAGTATAATGGCCCGCACAGCATCTACTCACACACAGAATGATGCTCCCCACAGACTCCCCAAACAGTATACCATCACAGCACCCCACACACAGTATGACGCTCCCTACAGCCTCCCCAAACAGCATACCATCACAGCACCCTACACACAGTATGATGCTCCCCACAGCCTTCCCAAACAGTACACCATCACAGCACCCTACACACAGTATGATGCTCCCCACAGCATTCCCAAACAGTATACCATCACAGCACCCCCACACACAGTATGAAGCTCCCTACAGCCTCCCCAAATAGTATACCATCACAGCACCCTACACAAAGTATGATGCTCCCCACAGCCTTCCCAAACAGTATACCACCACAGCACCCCACACACAGTAAGATGGTCCCCACAGCCTCCCCAAACAGTATACCACCACAGCACCCCACACACAGTATGACGCTCCCTACAGCCTCCCCAAACAGTATACCATCACAGCACCCTACACAAAGTATAATGCTCCCCACAGCATTCCCAAACAGTATACCATCACAGCACCCCCACACACAGTATGAAGCTCCCTACAGCCTCCCCAAATAGTATACCATCACAGCACCCTACACAAAGTATGATGCTCCCAACAGCCTTCCCAAACAGTATACCACCACAGCACCCCACACACAGTAAGATGGTCCCCACAGCCTCCCCAAACAGTATACCACCACAGCACCCCACACACAGTAAGATGGCCCTCACAGCCTCCCCAAACAGTATGATGGCCCCTACAGCCTCCCCAAAGAGTATACCAGCACAGCACCCCACACACAGTATGATGCTCCCCACAGCCTCCCCAAACGGTATACCACCACAGCACCCCACACACAGTAAGATGGCCCCCCACAGCCTCCCCAAACAGTATACCACCACAGCACCCCACACACAGTAAGATGGTCATGGTCCCCACAGCCTCCCCAAACAGTACACCATCTCAGCACCCCACACACAGTAAGAAGGCTCCCACAGCCTCCCCAAACAGTATACCACCACAGCACCCCACACACAGTAAGATGGTCATGGTCCCCACAGCCTCCCCAAACAGTTTACCACCACAGCACCCCACACACAGTATGATGGCTCCCACAGCCTCCCCAAACAGTATACCACCACAGCACCCCACACACAGTAAGATGGTCATGGTCCCCACAGCCTCCCCAAACAGTTTACCACCACAGCACCCCACACACAGTATGATGGCCTCCATAGCTGCCCACATAAGGTGTGATGCCTTCACAGAAAGTACAATCGCCCCCAGTTTCCCCACACAAGTAATTTCTGACAATATGATGGCTCCCCATAGCTTCCCCACACAATATGATGCTCTCACAGCCAAGATGACCCCACAATTCCTACAAGTACTGACTGACAAAATAAAACTCCCCTCACTGCTCCTCTCTGTGAAGTGTGAGGACAGAGGCTTTTGTAGCTAGCAGATGCGATTTAGTGACATCGCGCATGTGCAGTACACCACTGTTTACAGCTCTTTGGCAGACCCGGTCCGCGGGCCAGACAGTAGCAGCCAAAGGGCCGGATGCGGGCTGCAATTTGCACAAGTCTGCACTAGATTGAATTTTTTGGTGGGTACTGAAGGTTTCTGAGCATTTCTAGTAATCTCCTGAGATGGGGAAGGGAAACTAGAGGCTTCTGGAAGATGAGGAAAATGACTCTTTTTCCAAATTTCTCGTTTTTCCATGAGTTATGAAAAAACGTATAATAGGTCCGTAGCTCTTGCAGTTGTACGTTATAACCACTATAGTCTAAGCCGTTATAAGACAAATGAAGCCAAATGGATTTGTTGAGATCCGTTATCCTGGTCAAGGTTTCAGAGCTCAGAATTTTGTTTGTAAAGGAAAAGTTGGTGGAACCAGCGGGAGTACGTCACCCTGTCATGGTTCCCATAAATTCCAAAATGTCTCCCGACCTTTTCTATAAAGGATAAGCAGAAGTAAGCCTGGTGTCATTTAGAGCAAGCAGCGGACTTATAAGGATATTGTCATCTGTATTTGCTTTATATAGGAGCAGTCTATTTCATGGTGCACACCCTCCTGCCAGCCTTCAAGCCTAGCTAAATATATAGCTAGATGGAGATATATATGGAAAGTAGTCATCTATTTCCCATCCAGGCTTTGTATAGAATCAGTGAGGTTATGTTCTCTGCAAATTGCCATCCTAAATATAACAATGCAGAAGATGGTAAATGTCTCCGCACAATAAGAGCATGTTCACACTTTGTGTTTTTGCCATGAAATAATGCGTTTTACTATACCAGAAAAGTCAATGAGTTTTTCTTCTATATACGTTTTGCGCCACTTTGTAAGTTGTCTTTCTTTTTTTTAAGTCTTTTTTTGATATTTCCCCAAAAGCTTTGGTTTTCCGCATGTTTTAGACAGATTCATGAAGCGTGACCTTTACCAAATGTCGCATGTTTTTGTCCCTGAAGAATGTTTTCATTTTTGTGACACATCCGCCGCAGCCAATCACCATTTTTCCGTTTCTGTCCGCATTGACATGTGAGGGCTTGTTTTTTGGGGGACGAGTTGTACTTTTGAATGTCACCATTGATTATACCACATAGCGTACTAGAAACCATGAAAAAAAATTCCAAGTATGGTCAAATTGTGAAAAAAAACACTCAATTCTGACATTTTTTGGGGGGGAATTGTTTTTACGGTGTAAGAATTACCTTGCACTATGATTCTCCTCATTTATACGATTTTGGCGATACCAAACATATCCAGTTTCTTTTTATTTTATTTTATTTTTTTTTTAAATCAAATGTTTGCAAAAAAACAGGTTTTGGGTTGTGTTGCAATTTTCCAAGACCCGTAACATTTTTATTTTTTTAGCCAATGGAGCTGTGTGATGGCTTATTTTTTGCGGGAAGAGACAACATTTTTATTAATACCATTTTGGAATAGATGTCATTTTTGTATTGCTTTTTTGTGGAATTGCTTCGACCAAAAAAAAATGTAATTTTGGCATTCATGAACTTTTTCTGTTTATGATGTATACCGATCGAGCTAATTGCTTTTATATTTTGATAGATAGGACTTTTCTGAATGCAACGATACAAAATATGTCCTTATTTTCAATGAGTGGAATTCTGGGTAATTTGCGCTTTTAGGTATTTTTTTTTCTTTTTTTTCCATATTTTTTAAAACCTTTTTCTGACATTGTTAGCCTCCTTAAGGGACTTGAAGCTGCAATCATCTGATCGCTTGTGCTATATACAGCAATGTGACAGCATATAGCAGAAATCACCATCTCCTTTGAAGCTCGGCCACAAGCAGGGTTTCAAAGGAGCTCCGTAATGACAAGCACTGGGGTCATCAGCAGTCCCCCGGCTGTCGTGACAACCCATCAGTCACCTGCGATAAGGTCACAGACGCGCCGATGGCTGGAGATAATGACGTGCGCACATCGACGCGTGTTAAATGCCACTGTCAGAGCTTGACAGCGGCATTTAACAAATTAGCAATCCGCCCCGTTCGCAACTGTTAGCGGCAGCTCCTGGCTGTAATACACAGCCATCACCTGTCGGGTATGGGGCTGGCTCGCTGCGTGATCCCACTCCATATACACGCTTCCGGCATGTGTCATACATGTACGGCGGATGTTGTGAAGGGGATTTGCGATTTTTGTTAAAAAGTCTCAAAAACAGGTTATGACCAAAAATAAAATGCAATTTTTATTTTGCTCCAAATTTATGGAATGTATGCTCCATTTTGAAGAATGTGTTACATAAAACGTCAGCGATTACCGCCAGACATAAAAAGAAAAACGACTTTTAAATCACAATCACAAATGCAGAGTCGGAATAAAGTTTTTTTGTGGCATCGCAGTGGCAGTATGCACTGGGCATAAAGTTATTATGTGACTTGTTTAGTTAATGAATAATGTTATTATTGTACAACTCCCGATTCCAAAAGGTTACTAAACCTGAGTATTTAAAAAAAACAAAAGTGAGATTTTATCTTTCTTAGGCCGGGGTCACACTACCGGAGAATACGGCCGAGTGCTATGCGAGAAAACATCACATAGCACTCGGATCAGTGTTAATCTATGTGGCAGCTCACATCAGCGTTTATTTTAAGCGTGCGTGTAAAATCGTAGCATGCCGCGATTGGCTATGAGACTCGTCAATGCAAGTTTATGGGAGCAAGAAAAAAGTTGCACAGCACTCGGACCATGCTATTGCTGTCCGATTTTTACGCACTAGTGTCCTTTGAAAACCCGGCAATTCATGTGCCACATACAGTAAACTGACAGAGTGACAGGTTAGTATTGAATAGATAGAATAGATATATACACAAAGAATGCATAGATATATAGATGTCAGTGACACACATATATATACAACCCCTGGCAAAGTGAGTCTGTGATCACTCCTTTTTACATGCAGACTAACGAGCAGATCTAATTTGACGCAGGTGTTAATTTTGGAATGAAAACTTGCATGGTGATTCCATAATTTTTTCCCTCAGAATTGAGTGATTCCATAATTTTTCCCCTATGCTTGGTTTAAAAAAATAACCATTACTGACTAACACATTTTTTGTTCTTGATTTCTTTTAGTGTTTCTTAAAGCCAGAAAGTTGCCATTTGAAATGACTTTAGTTTTGTGCTATGTCTGTGATCTGCTTTTTTTTACAAAATTAAACAACTGAATGAACAACCTTCAAGGCCGGTGATTCCATAATTTTTGCCGGTGTGTGTGTGTGTATATATATATATATATGTGTAATGTATTTATATTGCATAGAGAGATCGAAGAAAAGCCGATAATTCATCTGCCGGGTTCTGTAAAATCACTGCAGGAGCCGACCGGATGGAAGAGATGTAATACATACAGTAAATACAAATAGAATAGATAGATATACAGATGTCAGTGATAAATACAATTAGTACAGTGTGTGCAGCTTACTGTACTTGTATTTAATTAACAAAAGATTATTTTACAGAAAAAAATATCGTGGGGTCCCCTTAAAATCAATAACCAGCAAAGGTTATGCAGACAGCAGCGGGCTGATATTAATAGCCAAGGAAGAGGCCATGGATGCTGCCCCCCCCTCCACCCTGGCTAAAAACATCAGCTCTCAGCTGCTCCAGAAAAGACGCATCTTTAACTATTACCCCAATTGCCACTGCTACTGGACAAGTGGGAAGAGCGAGGCTAAGTGCCAGAATTGGCGCATCTTAGAGATGCGGCTTTTCTGGGGCGGCTGAGTGCTGATGTTTTTAGCCGGGTGGCAGTATCCATCACCCCTTACTAGGCTATTAATATCAGCCCGCGGCTGTCTGCATAGCCTTTGATGGTTATTAATTATAAGGGAACCCCATGCCATTTTTTTCCAAAAATTAATCTTTTATTAATTAATTACATATACAGTAATTTGCACACACACTGTACTAATTATATTTGTCACTGACAGCTTTATATATCTACCCATTCTATTTGTATTTACTATCCTAGCGGCTCCTGCAGTGATTTTACAGAATACGTCAGATGAATCACCGGCTATCTATCTATCTATCTATCTATCTATCTAGACAAAAAAGAACAGAGCAGCACATGTGCATGAATCTAGGCCATGTGAAAACACAGTTAAACGTCCAAAACACTCAATTTAGCAAAATTGAGTAATTACTTACAGTAATAGATGAAAATATGAAGGTTCTTAGTGCACAAATTGGCCAATTCATGTATGCCCATCAACCACGGCAAGGTGACCTCCCTCTGATGGGTCCCTGCTCTACACTACAAGCCACTCTCGGGCCACCAGCCTACAACAACGTGGTTGATGGGCATACATGAATTGGCCAATTTGCTATTTTCATCTATTACTGTAAGTAAAAACATTTTTTTCTGAAAAAATTTTTTGGGAAAATTTTGCTAAATTGAGTGTTTTTGATGTTTAACTGTGTTTTCACATGGCCTAGATTCATGCACATGTGCTGCTGTGTTCTCTTTTGTCTCTATAGTACAGTCTTCGCAGCTTGCACGTGTTCACATTAGGAGGTGCTGATCAGTTTTTTTGTCTTCTTTAAGTAATACTGGATGCTGGATGCTCCAGTCTGATCTTGCACCCCTCCCATTTGGCCTTGCAGGTGCCGCAATCAGCTCTACCAGCCCATAAAATGTAGGCTGAGCCCAGTAGTGACGTGTTTGTCAAAGTTGTAGGCTGGTGGCCCGAGAGTGGCTTGTAGTGTAGAGCAGGGACCCATCAGAGGGAGGTCACCTTGCCGTGGTTGATGGGCATACATGAATTGGCCAATTTGTGCACTAAGAACCTTCATATTTTCATCTATTACTGTAAGTAAAAAATTTTTTTTATGAATATCTATCTATGCAATATAAATACATATAAACAGTATATACAGTATATTATATATATATATATGTCACTGACATCTATATATCTAATAATTCTATATGTATATATTTATTCTATCTATTCTATTCTAACCTGTCACTCTGTGATTATACTGAACGCAGCAGATGAATTGCCGGCTTTTATTCTATCCATCTAGCTATCTATTATATACAGTATATATTTATGTGTGTGTTTTAAAGAATATTTCCTTTGAAAACAATGTGTAAATGACAGAATTGCTGTATGTAAAAGCTTATGTTAAAATCGGATAGCAATCGCACTGCATTTGGATGTCAATCGGATGCTAGGTGTGAGAAATCGGATTGTACTCACATGACACTCGCATTACACTCCTGCGACTCTCGGCAGGGAGATTTGGACCGATTTTACATACGTTTAGAGTATGTGTACGCACTTTGTAGATTTGCCTTTGTAAATATATGCCGATACAGTTGAATGCAGCGCGCAATGGGGGGGTGGCGCCGACGCCGGGTCCACCTGACTTAAGGCCCCATAGTGGCCGCGTGGACTGGGGGCCCCTGGGGGAGCGGGGGCCCTGGTCTGCGGGCCCTGACAGCGGGCAGTGTTAGATGCAGCCTGCAGCAAAACACTGCCCGCTACTAAAGTGAAGTGGAGGACTATTTATGGGGCATCATACTATGTGGAGGGCTATTTATGGGACTATTATACTATGTGGAGAGCTATTTATGGGCCCAACATACTAAGTGAAGGGCTATTTATGGGGCATCATACTGTCATGATCCAGGCCAGGGTTTGTTGTTATTCTCTCCCCGGTCTGGTCATGTGGGGGTTAACCTTCTCTGTCTCGTTTTGGGTTTTGTGTGGCTATTTCAGTCTGCTGTGGCCTGCAGACCAACGTCAATGATAGTTCATGCTCCCAGGCTAGAGCAGCTGACCCCTTGATACCGTGTTTTGCCCTTTACCCTGTTCCCGTGACTTCTCTTTCCTGCCCCCCGCTTGTCTTAGTGTTCGGTTCCTGTGCTTGTGTAGGGAAGTTGGACTGATGGACAGATCTGCCTGTAGTGAGAGGCAGAGGGGTAGCGCAGTGTAGGTGTGAAAGCGCTGAGATAAAGAGAAAGGGTTCCGTACTATAGTTTGACCATTAGAGGGCAGTGGAGAGTGTAAGAGTGGGACTGAATAACTGCCATTGGTCAGAGAAACTGTCAGGTGATAGTGGGCGGAGCTACCAGGACTGGGAGTATAAAAGACTGAGGGAAGGTTCTGGAAGGTCCAGTCAGTGAGGGGAGCACACCTGAGAGGAGGTTCTGCTGCGGAGATAGAGACAGTAGAAAGGCTCCAGAGAGGACTGACAGTTGAGGCGGTCACGGGGGGTGACCCAGAGGACGGTAGCTGCAGACAAAGACGGTCTGTGGGTATTGGACAGACGGTGTACTCAGATTGGTGAGGCGCTGTGGTGTATGGGCCTAGGGCAGCCACAGAGGATTCCATGATTATAATAGCAAAGGAAGTGAAGGTACCCGGGCCTGTACACAGAGAACTGTAAACCTGCTGTGATGCGGAGGTCGTCAGAAGGACGGCCAATAAAAACGGACCTGTTGAATACAACCTCTGTCTCAGTCTCGTGTCTGTCTGTGGCAAGAAGCAGGTCACCCCCCATCCCTGTTGATTAAACTTTTTCCTCCATCCTACACTTGGACCTCTTGGTATGTGACCTGGCTTGTCTTCTAACCTGTTTGACTGTCTCACATCTCAGTTATCTCTGCTCCCGACTGGCTCTGACTTCTGGCTTGTATTTGACCTCGTGTATTGCTTTTTCCTCTGGCCCTGTTTTTCCTGACTGTTTCTGACTCTGCTCATCTGACCACTATTTCGCCACCTGGTGGTGCCTGTGCTGCTGCTCAGTGGTGCTACGCTGTGTGTGCAACCTCTCTTCCCTCACCAGCATCCCCTGGTGGAGGTTGCGCTATACTGCACTGCAGCACCATTACACATACTGTTCTATGTGGAGGACTATTTATGGGACCATTATACTATGTGGAGAGCTATTTATTGGGCATCATACTATGTGGAGAGCTATTTATGGGACTATCATACAATGTGGATAGCTATTTATGGGACTATTATACAATCTGGAGCGTTATTTATGGGACTGCTATGTGGAGGGCTATTTATGAGGCCAACATTCTAAATGGAGGGCTATTTATGGGGCATCATACTATGCGGAGGGCTATTTATGGGACTATTATACTATGTTGAGAGCTATTTATGGGGCCAACATACTAAGTGGAGGGCTATTTATGAGGCCATTATATCACATGGTGGGTTATTTATGGGGCCATCATATCATATGGAGGGCTATTTATGGTGCCATCATACTATGTGGAGAGCTATATATGGAGCCATCATACAATGTGGAGGGATAATTATGGGTCCAGCTCTCATAGGTTTACTGAGACAGAAAGGTGCCAGAAGATTGCTGTGTCTGATTCCACATACTCCTGCACTGATTAGAAGGATGTTACCATCATATTAAATGGTGCAGGATTCTTTTAGCAGTGCAGGGGTTAAATCTGTTCCCTTGAGAGTCTCTGAACCTTTCCTGCATACATGATCTCAGCTGTTCAGTGTTGGCCACTTCCATCAACTCACCTCTGGCAATCAGAATTGCCAGCGTTAGTTTTATACTGCCCGGTGTGGAGTTGGAGGTATTGTGGAGGAGGCGTTTGGAATGTTGTTCTAAAGACTGTTGCTTGGTTATTTGTCTGTGTGCATATCCTCATCCTCTCCTACTTGGTTTTTCCTTTGGTTTACGTCCCAGTGTTCCACTCTGTTGTTTGTGAGTGCATATTTGTATGATTGGTATTTTCATTCATCCCTGTACCTCTACCCTTGTTAGTCTGGTATGTGTAATCTTAAATACAACTACTCCCCACTTCTCAGGGTGGGACAGATAAATAAGGACATATTCAGGAGCTCAGCAAGGTACGTGGCCTCAGCATCTTCACCATTAGAAGTAATCCAAGGAGCAGGTATAACTATGGTGCCCCTAGCTTTAGGGATAGGGAAGGAGCCCATAGCCCCAGGATATCAAACTGCAGTTACATGACATTAACGCTGACCGTACCATTTTTGTTCCATTATGGATCCAATTAATGCTCTGGCTGGGCAACTGCAGCAACTCAGCCTGGAGTTGTTTCACAGCACCCTAGCTCGTCTGGTTTAGGGTCCACGACTCCCAGGCAACCCCTGCTGGAACCCAAGGTCGTTAACATGACAGGTTCTCTGGGGGGGGGGCCGTGACAAGTTTGCTGTTTTCAGGGAGGCCTGTAAGCTTTACTTTAACCCCTTTACCCCCAAGGGTGGTTTGCACGTTCATGACCGGGCCAATTTTTACAATTCTGACCACTGTCCCTTTATGAGGTAATAACTCTGAAACGCTTCCATGGATCCCACTGATTCTGACAATGTTTTCTCATGACATATTGTACTTAATGCTGGGGGTAAAATTTCATTCAAATAACTTGTGTTTGTTTGTGAAAAAAACGGAAATTTGGCGAAAATTTTGAAAATTTCGCAATTTTCCAAATTTGAACTTTAATGCCGGTAAATCACAGAGATACGGCACACAAAAAACTTAATAAGTAACATTTCACATATGTTTACTTTACATCATCACAATTTTGGGACCAAAATTTTTTTTTCGTTAGGAAGTTATAAGGGTTAAAATTTGACGAGCGATTTCTTATTTTTGCAACACCATTTTATTTTTATGGACCACATCACATTTGAAGTCACTTTGAGGGGTCTATATGATAGAAAATACCCAAAAGTGACACCATTCTAAAAACTGCACCCCTCAAGGTGCTCAAAACCACATTCAAGAAGTTTATTAACCCTTCAGGTGCTTCACAGGAATTTTTTGAATGTTTAGAAAATGAACATTTAACTTTTTTCACAAAAAAATTACTTCAAGACCAATTTTTTTTATTTTAGCAAGGGTAACAGGAGAAATTGGACTGCAAAAGTTATTGTGCAATTTCTCCTGAGTACGCTGATACCTGGTGTCATGATCCAGGATGGGATTTCGCTTTGACCCGTCCTGGTTAGACTATGGGTTAATTGTGCTGCCTCTCTCTGGCAGCAGGAGGCTATTTAGTGCTCACTGGACCTGGGTCCGGTGTCAGTTATACTCCTGCCCTCGGCTGAGTTAAGTGACCTCTTGTATACGTGTGCCTTGTGCCTGATATCTTGCTTGCTTGTTCGGTTGTGATCTGGTTCTGTCCCTGTTACGAGTTCTGCCTGCCCTTCTTGTACTGCGCTACCTCTTGTGTATGACTCTCTGCTTGTGACCCGACTTCTCTTTGCTCGTCCCCTTGGTACCGCGTCACCCTCTTGTGTATGACCTTTGGCTTTGTCTGACTACCCGTCTGTTTGTCCCTCCTGTACCTCGTTTGCCCGTACTGTGTGTGACCTCCGTTTTGCCTGACTCTGAGTTGTTGTATGGTGTCCTGTCCTATCTGAATACAGGACGCTAAGCCACGCCCCCTTGCAGTCACTTGACCATAGGTCCCGTGTAGACTATTCAGTTTCAGTGTCCGCAGGTCCTATGCCTCTTTACTTTCCAGCGCTGACTGGACCCTGACACTATTAGCCTGAAGCACGCATGGTCACCTCTGCTGCCCGTCTCTACAGGTATCTTTTAGCACTGCTTCTGTATTCAGGACACGCGCACTGGCTCTATGAGCAAGTGCAGTGCGGTGTCTCTGACACCTGGTATGTGGGGGGAACCACTGTTTCGGTGCATGGCAGAGCTCAGAAGGGAAGGAGCGCCGTTTGACTTTTTCAATGCAAAATTGTCTGGAATTCAGATTGGACGCCATGTCACGTTTGGAGAGCCCCTGATTTGCCTAAACAGTGGAAACCCCCCACAAGTGACCCCATTTTGGAAACTAGACCCCCCAAGGAAGTTATCTAGATATGTGGTGAGAACTTTGAAACCACAAGGGCTTCACAGAAGTTTATAACGTACAGCCGTACAATTAAAAAATCATATTTTTCTCCACAAAAATGATCTTTTCACCCTCAATTTTTATTTTTCCAAGAGTAACAGGACCCCAAAAGTTATTCTGCAATTTGTCCTGAGTACGATGATACCCCATATGTCGGGGTAAACCACTATTTGGGCGCATGGCAGAGCTCGGATGGGAAGCAGCGCCATTTGACTTTTATGGCTGGAATTGAGATCGGACACCATGTTGAGTTTGGAAAGCCCCTGATGTGCCAAAACAGTGGAAACCCCCACAAATGACACCATTTTGGAAACTAGACCCCCCAAGGAACTTATCTAGATGTGTGGTGAGAACTTTGAACCCCCAAGGGATCACAGACGATTATAACGTACAGCCGTACAATTAAAAAATCATATTTTTTCCACAAAAAAGATTTTTTCATCCTCAATTTTTATTTTTCCAAGGGTAACAGAACCCCAAAAGTTATTCTGCAATTTGTCCTGAGTACGCTGATACCCCATATGTGGGGGTAAACCACTATTTGGGCGCATGGCAGAGCTCGGAAAGGAAGCAGCGCCATTTGACTTTTATGGCTGGAATAGAGATCAGACGCTATGTCGCATTTGGAGAGTCCCTGATGTACCTAAACAGTGGAAACCCCCCACAATTGACCTCATTTTGGAAACTAGACCCCCTAAGGAACTTATCTAGATGTGTGGTGAGCACTTTGAACCCCCCCAGTGCTTCACAGAAGTTTATAACACCTGGGCGTCAAAATAAAAAAAATCATATTTTTTCCACAAACATGATCTTTTAGTCCCCATTTTTTTTTATTTTCCCAAGGGTAACAGGAGAAATTGGACCCCAAAAGTTGTTTTCCAATTTGTCCTGAGTACGCTGATACCCCATATGTGGGAGTTAACTACTGTATGGGCACACGTCGGGGATCGGAAGGGAAGTAGTGATATTTTGGAATGCAGACTTTGATGGAATGGTCTGCGGGTCTCATGTCGCGTTTGGAGAGCCTCTGATGTGCCTAAACTGTTGAAACTCCCCACAAGTGACCCCATTTTGGAAACTAGACCCTCCACGGAACTTATCTAGATGTGTCGTGAGCACTTTGAACCCCCAAGTGCTTCACAGAAGTTTATAACGCCCGGGCGTGAAAATAAAAAAATCATGTTTTTTTCCACAAAAATGATATTTTTGCCCCCAATTTTTTATTTTCCTAAGGGTAACCGGAGAAATTGGACCCCAAAAGTTGTTTTTCAATTTGTCCTGAGTAGGCTGATACCCCATATGTGGGGGTAAAACACTGTTTGGGCGCATGGCAGAGCTTGGAAGGGAAGGAACACCATTTGACTTTTTCAACACAGAATTGGCTGGAATTGAGATCAGACGCCATGTTGTATTTGGAGAGCCCCTGATGTGCCCAAACAGTGGAAACCCCCCAATTCTAACTCCAACCCTAACCCCAACACACCCCTAACCCTAATCTCAGCCCTAACCCTAGCCCTAACCCTACCCCTAACCCTAGCCCTAAGCCTAACCCTAATGGCAAAATGGAAATAAATACATTTTTTTAATTTTATTATTTTTCCCTAACTAAGGGGGTGATAAAGGGGGGCTTGATTTACTATTTATGGCGGTTTTTATGTTTGGCAGCTGTCACACGCTAAAAGACGCTTTTTTTGTAAAAATAGTTTTTGCATCACCACATTTTGAGAGCTATATTTTTCCATATTTTGACCCACCGAGTCATGTGAGATCTTATTATTTGCGGGACGAGTTGACTTCTTTATTGGTACCATTTTCGGGCACGTGACATTTTCTGAACGCTTTTTATTCTGATTTTTGGGACGCAGAATGAACAAAAACCAGCATTTCAAGATCTTATTTTAGGGAGTGCGTTTACACCGTTCTGCGTGTGGTAAAATTGATAAAGTGGTTTTATTCTTTGGGTCAGTATGGTTACAGCGATACCTCATTTATGTTATTTTTATGTTTTGGTGCTTTTATGCGCTGACAACAATTTTATATAAAAAATAATTATTTTTGCATCGCTTTATTCTGTGAGCTATAACTTTTGATTTTTTCACTGATGATGCTGTGTGGCAGCTCGTTTTTTGCGGACAAGATGACGTTTTCAGCGGTACCATGGTTATTTACAGTCATATGTTAAAGTTTAGGCATCCCTATTAATGTTAACCTTTTTGCTTTATAACAATTTTGGTTTTTGCAACAGCTATTTCAGTTTCATATATCTAATAACTGATGGACTCAGTTATATTTCTGGATTCAAATGAGGTTTATTGTACTAACAGAAAATGTTTTAACAAAATTTGACCGATGCAAAAGTATGGGCACCTCAACATAAAAGTGACATTAATATTTCGTAGCTCCTCCTTTTGCAAAAATAACAGCCTCTAGTCACTTCCTGTAGCTATTAATGAGTTCCTGGATCCTGGATGAAGGTATTTGTGACCATTCCTGTTTTCAAAACAATTCCAGTTCAGTTAAGTTTGATGGTCGCCGAGCATGGACAGCCCGCTTCAAATCATCCCACAGATGTTCAATGATATTCTGGTCTGGGGACTGGGATGGCCATTCCAGAACATTGTAATTGTTCCTCTGCATGAATGCCTGAGTAGATTTGGAGCGGTGTTTTGGATCATTGTCTTGTTGAAATATCCATCCCCTGCTGTTGTGAGTTCATTTTCCCCTTCACCATTGAGGTCTGATGAACTCCCTCTTCTGGTGAAGGAAGGTAGTGAGGCTGATTACCAAGCACCTGAGCAGGATGATGATGACTGGGGGACTGGAATTGCTGACTCGATATAAGGCAGCCGACGCCCTTCTGCCTTGCTCGTGATTTCCTTGAGGGATTCTAGGAGACCAGTCTGATTCCTGCTCCTCAAAAGCTAAGTTTTCTGCTCTGCTTTTTGCATTTGTGTTTTGGTTTTGTTTTGCCTTGTTTTTCTGGCTTTCTGCCATTCCCTGCTGGGGTGAGCTGAATTCCTTTTTGCTCTGTCTTCAGAAAGTACCTGAGTACTGATATAGTCTTTTTGAAGCCTAGCGTCTTCAGGGCTTTTTTCCCTATCAGTCTGTTGGCTCTTGTTTTGATAGGGTTTTGGCAGATTGCAGACAGCAGCTTTTCTATCCTGTCCTATTTAGTTAGCTTTGGCCCCATCATTTGCTCAGCCTATCTATCTGTGTGAGTATTTTTTCATCTTGCTTCACTGTCATTATATGTTGGGGGCTGCCTTTTGCTTTGGGGGTCTGCTCTCGGGCAGTTTAGATTTCCCTTTCTGTCTTTAGGCTATTTAGTTCTCCGGCTGTGATCGAGGGGTCTAGGGCACCGTAGGAACCCCTCACGGCTACTGCTAGTTGTTGTTGATAGGTTCAGGGGTCTGCAATCCGATAGCTGCCAACTTCTCAGGTTTTCTGGACTTAGCTAGTATTTCTGTTTTTGCCTCCTACGGTGACTCATTCATAACACCCTGCGTAACTTCAACTTCGTCACTGATTCTTGCACATTATTGTCAAGAATCTGCTGATACTGAGTTGAATCCATGCGACCCTCAACTTTAACAAGATTCCCGGTGCCAGCATTGGCCACACAGCCCCAAAGCATGATGGAACCTCCACCAAATTTTACTGTGGGTAACAAGTGTTTTTCTTGGAATGCTGTGTTTTTTAGCCTCCATGCATAACGCCTTTTTGTATGACCAAACAACTCAATCTTTGTTTCATCAGTCCACAGGACCTTCTTCCAAAATGTAACTGGCTTGTCCAAATGTGCTTTTGCATACCTCAGGCGACTCTGTTTGTGGCGTGCTTGCAGAAACGGCTTCTTTCGCATCACTCTTCCATACAGCTTCTCTTTGTGCAAAGTGCGCTGTATTGTTGACCGATGCACAGTGACACCATCTGCAGCAAGATGATGCTGCAGGTCTTTGGAGGTGGTCTGTGGATTGTCCTTGACTGTTCTCACCATTCTTCTTCTCTGCATTCTGATATTTTTCTTGGCCTGCCACTTCTGGGCTTAACAAGAACTGTACCTGTGTTCCATTTCCTTACTATGTTCCTCACAGTGGAAACTGACAGGTTAAATCTCTGAGACAACTTTTTGTATCCTTCCCCTGAAAAGCTGTGTTGAATAATCTTTGTTTTCAGATCATTTGAGAGTTGTTTTGAGGAGCCCATGATGCCACTCTTCATAGGAGAATCAAATAGGAGAACTACTTGCAAGTGGCCACCTTAAATACCTTTTCTCATGATTTGATACACCTGGCTATGAAGTTCAAAGCTCAATGAGGTTACAAAACCAATTTAGTGCTTCAGGAAGTCAGTAAAAAGTAGTGTTCAAATCAAGAAAATGATAAGGGTGCCCATACTTTTGCACCGGTCAAATTTTGTTTAAATGCAGATTGCACATTGATAATTGATTGATAATCAGCTGATCGCGCTAGACGTACTATCCCGTCCATGGGCATAGGGGCCCGGGGCCCATGGACGGGATAGTACGTCTCATATCAGAAAGGGGTTAAATTGCGGCCCCATCCCTTGGAAACCGAGGAGCAATGGGTGGGGATCGTAATCTCACTCCTGCCGGGTGACACCAATGCCTGAGCATTATTTTCTCTTGGCAGACTCTCAGTTGCTTTGGGCAGTTGAGGAAATTCTTCAGGCGCTGGGTCACATATATGACAACCCCGACTGCGTCTCCGTGGCCGAGGCTACACTCCGTCAGCTTTGGCAGAGAGACCGGCCAGCGGAGGAGTATTGCTCCGAATTTTGGAGGTGGTCCACTGACTTTAATTGGAATTACTCCGCGCTCCATAGCCAGTTCAGTCAAGAGATTTCTCTGAGGGTAAAAGATACCTTTGCCCTGTATGAGACTCCAGTTTCCCTTGAAGCAGCCATGTATCTGGCAATCTGTGTGGACCACCGTCTTCGCCAGAGACTTAAAGAAACACTCCAATTTGCGGACGGTACAGGGTCAAGGGAACCTAGGTGTGAGTTAACTGTGGAACTCATGCAGTTGGGTGGGGTAACTTGTGCTGTTAGTTAAACTGTAGTTCGGCGTAAAGGGGGAGTATGTTTCTTCTGTGGTGGAAAGAGTCATTTTATGGGTGCTTGTCCTTCCTTATCACACCAGAAACAGCTGCTGGAAAACTAAAGAGCCCGGGTTGTGGAGAGGTTAGCAACCCGGGTGTACGTATTTCCTCTGTGGGTAGGTCACAATTTTTTTCACTGCCCGAGAACCATCTTGGGAAAAATAAGGTGATTATTTCTGCCTTTCTGGACAGTGGGGCAGGGTTTAATATGATCGACACTAAGATCATCCAGCTCCAGGGCCTTAAATGGCATAAACTGCCTAGACCAGAGGTGGGCAATTAATTTTTCCAAGGGGCCACATGAGAGACCGTGACTGTTGTGAAGGGCGGAACCAATAGGCTGAAATTAATTCTGCTCAATATTAACATTGATATATTATAATTATTATATTATTGATAATTTTATTAATATTAATTGTATCACTTAATATTGAACAGAATGAAATATGCTGACATCCTCCTATATATAGTTTGAACCCGAGCACAGCCCCTTCTGTATGTTGTATGAGCCCCCCAACAGCGCCTTATATGCGGTATGAGCCCACAAAGCCTCCCCCATATACGGCATGAACCCCACACAGCCTCACCATATACGGCATGAGCCCCACACAGCCTCCCTATACACACTGCATGAGCCCCCACACAGCCTCCCCATATACTGCATGAGCCCCACACAGCCTCTCTATAAACAGGGCTGCCATCAGGACATTACTACCCTGACTGGCGTATGGGGCCTGGTGGGCAGAGAGGGCCCGCATCGGGCCCCGTCACTTTTGCTCATCAGACCCCAACGGCAGGATTCTACGGTTCAATAACTGAACCTGCGTTCGAGATGCAGGTTCAGTTACTCTATTGCCTTGCGGGCCCGCATGGCAATAGTTAAAGCTGCCAGCCAATCGGAGGAATATGGGGCAGGATGGAGACAGAGGTGTAGGATCATGGGGCAGGATGGAGACAGAGGTGTAGGATCATGGGGCAGGATGGAGACAGATGGTGCAGGATCCTGGGACAGGATGGATATGATGGAGACAGATGGGGCAGGATCATGGGACAGATGGGGCAGGATCACGGGACAGATGGGGCAGGATCACGGGACAGAAGGAGCAGGATGGGGAGATCATATGGGGCAGGAGGAGGAATGCACAGAAAAGAGTTTTGCGAGGATTAACCACACTGTGGTGCCCATGCCTACCATCTGGTTTTCCAGCAGACGGCTTTGAAATATACAACTTGCCATAGAGGATCCTCTGAATGGGTGAGCTGGAATTTTTCTCTTCTCTTTTGCTATATGGGGCAGGATGGGACATCACATAGGGGCAGGATAGGAGAACATATGGCTGGAGCCAGGAATGAGACACACAGGGGCTAGGATGGGGGGATATTATTACCATAGGGGCTAATTAAGGGATATTATTACTGCAGGGATGTTTTTATTATTTTTTGAGGATACTGTTTTAAATGGGGGCGGTCCTGTTACTGTGCAGAGCGACACTATGTCGCCTTTTTTTCTTCATCTTGTGTAGTTTAGAATTTGGGGAAAAAAATAAGTGTGTTTTGCAAGCAGTGCTCTAGATAAATGTGTTATTTCCTGCAGAGACCAGCTCTGGCTGAAAGAAGTGACGGCGGTCTGTGCTGGATGAAGATTAAAAGCGAGGATGAAGGACTTCACCTAGAGACATCACTGGTGAGTCAGTGTGTTACATGTACACTGACACTATATACTGTATACTATATAGAGCGGTCCTGTGTACAATGTCACTGGTGATTACTGTATTACCTATACACAGACACTGCATACTAAGTACAGATCTCCTGTGTATAATGGCACTTATGGTGATATTAGGCTAGTTTCACACTAGCATTTTGGAGCGCAGCGACGGCCTGCGCACGGCCGCCGCTAAGCCCCGCCCCCTGCCGCGCCCCGCCGGTAGCTCCGCCCACCGGCGCATGACGCTGCATGCGCCCTGCGTCCCCTATCTTTATCACAGGGGGCGCAGGCCGTGCGCAGTATGCGTTTGGCGGCGCATGCGTCCTTTTGACGGTGTGCCGACCTGCGCCAAACGCAACCTGCTGTAGTTTGTTTGCGTCGGAGCACCGCCAAAAAGGCGCATGCGCCGCCAAACGCATACTGCGCACGGCCTGCGCCCCCTGTGATAAAGATAGGGGACGCAGGGCGCATGCAGCGTCATGCGCCGGTGGGCGGAGCTACCGGCAGGGCGCGGCAGGGGGCGGGGCTTAGCGGCGGCCGTGAGCAGGCCGTCGCTGCGCTCCAAAACGCTAGTGTGAAACTAGCCTTAGTATTGTGTTTTTTATTACTGATCAGTATTGTAGTATTCAGTCACTATGTGGTGTGGTGTGGCGGTATTTGTTCCTTGTATGTGCTATTATTTGGTCACTGTGTGGTGTTAATATTTGGTCTGGTCATGGTGTGTTGGTATTTGTTCCTGTTAATACTCAAGAAAAAAGTGTGTACGAAAAATGGCCAGGATCACCATGAATAAATTTCAAATATTAGAAACAATACATTTTATTAAAGCATGATTACACAGGATCACATAAACAAGGTACAGACCACACGTTAAAAACAATTAAAAAAAAAACATTGAAGGTATAAACCATAACACGTGAAGGACTGGTTAGGTACCTTGCAGCTATCTCAACTGTGCACCAGACGTATAAAAAATAACGCAACATTGAACAAATGACAATCAGCCAATAGTCTAAATGAAGTAAATTGCCCCAAAAACAGACAAAATATTCAAGTCCAGTGGTTAAAGCTGCACTGAGAGAACCCCATTAGAGCAAATGCAAAAGACCCTAAACAATGGGGTCAGTTGAGCTATAGGTTTAAATATAAGGACTATAGCATATGGTAAAAGCCATTTAGGGGTAAAAGAAGAAGGCAGCAAAAAAATCTGTAGGTGGATGCGGACATACAAATACCCTGTCACAGCATGGTGTGTGGAGAGAGGAACCCCATGTGTATCGCCACTAAGCGTGGCTTCCTCAGGGGAAAGAGCTCTGGCTGCTGCATTCACTCACATCCACTGACCATGCTTTAACTCTTTACACTCCATCCATATTGGCCCCTCTGTTCTTTCCTCTCCTATGTATAGCACTCACACTCTTTTCACATTGCTAAACAGCACAGATCCATTCATTCGCACCATCCAACACACGAGACGCTCTCACAAATCACTTAACCATCTGCTCACTCTTTCTGTCCTCCTTCTCCTAGTTGCTGGAGACATCTCTCCCAACCCCGGCCCCCCATGTCATAGTAAGTCGAACCCCTCAACTGCTACACTCAGAAACCCCTCTAATCTTATTAATATTCCCTGCATGCCTTCTATCTCTTTTAATTGTGCCCTTTGGAATTATCGCTTAGTGTGTAATAAACTCTCCTTTAACCATGACTTCTTCCTTTCTGATTCTCTTAACCTTCTGGCTCTTACTGAAACCTGGATCCAGCAGTCAGACACCACCGCTGCTGCTGCTCTTTCATATGGTGGACTACACTTCTCACATACCCCAAGATCGGGCAACAAAGCAGGTGGAGGGGTTGGTCTGCTCCTGTCACCCAAATATACCTTTCAGGTTATCCCTCAAGTACCCCCACTTGTTTTTCCGTCTTTCGAGGTCCATTCTGTCAGACTCTACATCCCTTTCTCCATGCGAGTGGTGGTGGTGTATCGTCTTCCAGGCACCTCCCATCAGTTTCTGGATCATTTTGCCACCTGGCTTTTCCACACTATCTCTCCTGTGATATCCCCACCCTCATCATGGGACACTTCAACATCCCCATTGCTCTTCCCCTCTCACCATCTGCTTCTCACCTTTTATCTTTATCCTCCTCTTTCAGCCTCTCGCAGCATACTAACTCTCCCACGCATGAAAACGTAAACTCCCTCGACTTGGTCTTCTCCCGACATTGCTCAGTGGATGAATTCACAAACTCCCCTCTCCCACTCTCTGACCACAACCTTCTATCATTCTCTAGAAAAAAATTGGCCATATCCGACAGGAAATTATCTTCCAATCAGCTCATACCATGTACTGTCCTCCCTCTCCGGCTGCATCTAGCTCACTCTCTGATGTTGAACCAGTAACAGAAGAAGAAGAAGTAATCAGGCTCCTTGCATCTTCTCGCCCTTCTACTTGCACCAGTAACCCCAATTCCATCACATCTCCTCCAGTCCCTTTCCCCTACTGTCACCACTCAGCTAACAAAAATATTCAACCTCTCTCTCTCTTCCGGTATCCTTCCTTCCTCATTTAAGCATGACATCATACAGTTATTACTAAAAAAAAAAACATCCCTCAACCAAAACTGTGCCTCTAACTATAGACCAGTCTCTAATCTTCCCTTCATCTCTAAACTCCTGGAACGCCTGGTTCACGCCCAACTTATCCGCTATCTCTCAGATAACTTTCTTCTCGACCCTCTACAATCCGGTTTCCGCTCTCTACACTCTACTGAAACTGTCCTCACTAAAGTCTCTAATGATCTTCTAACAGCTAAATCTAATGGTCACTACTCCATGCTAATTCTCTTGGATCTCTCTGCAGCATTCGACACTGGATCATCATCTCCTCCTCACTATGCTCCGCTCCATCGGCCTCAAGGACATCTCATCTTCCCCTTACTGTTGGAGTTCCTCAAGGATCGGTTCTAGGCCCCCTTCTCTTCTCTTTGTATTCCGGCCCTTTTGGTCAAACAATCTGTAGATTTGGGTTTCAATACCATCTCTATGCTGATGACACCAAGTTATACACCTCTACTCCTGATATTACGCCTGCCTTTTTGGAAAACACCAGTGATTGTCTTACCGCTGTCTCTAACATCATGTCCTCCCTCTATCTGAAATTGAACCTGTCAAAAAAAGAACTCCTCGTGTTTCCTCCCTCTACTAACCTACCTATGCCCGACATTGCCATCTCCGTGTGTAGTTCCACCATTAGTCTCCAGCAACATGCCCGCTGTCTTGGGGTTATACTTGATTCCGAGCTTTCATTCACACACCACATCCAATCACTGGCTCGCTCTTGTTATCTGCACCTCAAAAGCATTTATAGAATTCAACCCTTTCTCACTTTCAACTCTGTAAAAACTCTTACTGTTTCTCTTATTCATTCTCGTCTAGATTATTGTAACTCTCTACTAACTGGTCTCCCTCTTACCAAACTCTCCCCTCTCCAATCTGTCTTAAATGCTGCAGCCAGGATCAAATTCCTCACCAATCGTTATACCGATGCCTCTACCTTGTGCCAGTCCTTACACTGGTTGTTACCCATCAACTTCAGAATTCAGTATAAACTTATTATCCTCACCCACAAAGCACTCCATGTCTCAGCACCACCCTACATCTCCTCCCTCGTCTCTGCCTACCACCCTACCCGTGCCCTCCGTTATGCTAATGACCTGAGGTTAGCATCCTCAACAGAGGTGTAGCTAGGGTTTCGGTTCAGGGGGGCGAAACTTCTGAGTGGGCCCCTAACTAGGTAACTTTGATTACAACTCGGTGACGCACCCTAATAGTGGATATAGGAGATGACTGCGCTGTTACTGAAAATAATTCCTATATAAAGACCAACATGGATATTACCGCAATGGGTCAGTGGTAAATACCAGTCCTACAAAACATATGTGATTACTGCACAGGTATAGTTGGTGTCTTACCGCTGACGTTCTTTCTGATGGAATCTGTCACTTTTCACGTCTTTTCCATCTGGCCCAGACCGACATGACAACTCCTCCAACCAGGACTCGGCTACAGAGAATACAACAACGACACGTTTCACTTCTCATATTCCAGCCCCTTAACCATGTATCCCCAACCTGCACAAACCCATCATCCTGCTGATACCCCAATGCTGAGCCGCTGCTGCCGTATGTGTCCCAATTACTGAACCTGATACCCCACTCCTGAGCCACTGTTGCTGCCGTATGTGTCCCTATTACTGCACCTGATACCCCAATCCTGAGCTGCTGCTGCCGTATGTGTCCCTATTACTGCACCTGATACCCCAATGCTGAGCCTCTGCTGCCGTATGTGTCCCTATTACTGCACCTGATACCCCAATGCTGAGCCGCTGCAGCCGTATGTGTCCCCATTACTGCACCTGATACCCCAATACTGAGCCGCTGCTGCTGTATGTGTCCCTATTACTGCATCTGATACCCCAATACTGAGCCACTGCTGCCGTATGTGTCCCTATTACTGCACCTGATACCCCAATACTGAGCCGCTGTTGCCGTATATGTCCCTATTACTGCACTTGATACCCCAATGCTGAGCCGCTGCTGCCGTATATGTCCCTATTACTGCACTTGATACCCCAATACTGAGCCACTGCTGCCATATGTGTCCCTATTACTGCACCTGATACCCCAATGCTGAGCCGCTGCTGCCGTATATGTCCCTATTACTGCACTTGATACCCCAATGCTGAGCCGCTGCTGCCATATTTGTCCCTATTACTGCACTTGATACCCCAATACTGAGCCACTGCTGCCGTATGTGTCCCTATTACTGCACCTGATACCCAAATGCTGAGCTGCTGCAGCCGTATGTGTCCCTATTACTGCACCTGATACCCCAATACTGAGCCACTGTAGCCGTATGTGTCCCTATTACTGCACTTGATACCTCAATGCTGAGCCGCTGCAGCCGTATGTGTCCCCATTACTGCACCTGATACCCCAATACTGAGCCGCTGCTGCCTTGTGTCCCTATTACTGCAACTGATACCCCAATGCTGAGCCACTGCTGCTGTATGTGTCCCTATTACTGCACCTGATACCCCAATGCTGAGCCACTGCTGCCGTATGTGTCCCTATTACTGCACCTGATACCCCAATACTGAGCCATTGCTGCCATATGTGTCCCTATTACTGCACCTGATACCCCCTATACACACACGGCTCTGCTCCGTACATGCTGTACACATGCGGCTCCGCTCCGTACACCTTGTACACACCTGGCTCCGCTCTGTACACCTTGTACACACACGGCTCTGCTCCGCACACCCCGTACACACGCGGCTCTGCACCATACACCTCGTACACATACGGCTCAAATCCGTACACCTTGCACACACGGCTCCACTCCGTACACGCCGCACACACAGCTCTGCTCTGTACACCCCGTACACACTTGGCTCCGCTCCGTACACAAACAGCTCTGCTCACCCCATACACACACGGCTCCGCTCCTCTGCACACCTCATACATGCATATCTCTGTTCCGTACACCTTCTACACACACGGCTCCACTCTCTACACCTCATACACACACAGCTCTGCTACATCCACCCTGTAAACCAATCCTGACCCCACACAGAAACATACTTCACCTCATCCAGCACCATGACAACCAGCACAGCAGAGCCCTGTGCTGAAGCCCCTGATCATGTGACCCCCTGACTCCGCCCCTCCTGTGACCTCATCACAGGTCTTGTGCGCAGTGCGCACAGAAAAGCTCAGGACGACATTGCTGGCTGTGAGGTGGGGGGCCCACTGCTGGCACCGGGGCCCCCCACCGCCTTCTCAGGGGCCCATAGCGGTTGGGCAGCAGAGTAGGGAGATCGATTCTCCCTGCTCTGCCGTAGAATGTAACTGTATGGGCGCGGTGTGCACGCCGATACAGTTACAGTAGCGTAGCTCAGTGGGCCCCTCAGAGCTTGGGGCCCGGGGCGACTGCCCCCTCTGCCCCCCCCTGGTGGCTACGCTACTGATCCTCAATAAGCAGAACCTCCCACTCCCGTCTCCAAGACTTTTCACGTGCTGCTCCAATTCAATGGAATGCACTACCCAGGTTAATACGATTAATTCCCACAGTTATACGCGTGCCCTAAAAACGCATTTGTTCAGACTGGCCTATCACCTCAACGCATTAACCTAAATGTCCCTGTGTGGATCATTCAAATTTTTTTTATCATAACCAGGTTCCTCGCATCATATTTTCACATGCTTTAGTTGGGTCGCCCTCCCAGTGCTGTGGGGTACTCGGTACCGGGCCGGTGTCGACGGGATGTGTCACAGTAGCAGGGACCCGGTCCGCGGCCCTGGGCGCCCAAATAGGGGGAGTTTGAATGGTAGAATGGCGTGAATGGAATTCTTCATCTACACATTTCTTTCCATCTTTAGTGCACATTTTCTACTTTCTTTTAACTCTGAGTGACAACCGTGGTGCCTGGTTCATCACCTACATTTCCAATTCTTTATTCAAATCTCTCATCTCTCTGTCCAAACATTCCTAATTCTATATAAAAGCCATTTCCTAGTTACCAATACTCTCATAAGACACATCATTATCAAATACTTCACATTAAAACTTTCAACAATTCTTGGAAACGCTGGACACTACTCCCAGCCGGGATCTCTTGCAGTGTCCTTTGATCGGAGTCATACTCCAGATGAGGTAGACCTTATCTTCAAAAAGTGTCTATGTAAAACCAAGAGAGGGCACCTAAAGAGGTTCAACTATTTACAATGGCAGTTCTGGACCATTCAGCGCTCATGATCTCTATAGTTCAAGTATAAAGGCTGCCAACAAAACTGGGCAACTCTGGGAAAATAAACAAGGACATGATAACCAAAGATAGGAAAACTAGTGCAAAAAAAAATGAAAAACAATGGCACAACTGTGCAAATATCCTCCTGGGTAACGAGATTTACTAATGGTTGTTGTTTCCTCCTGGGGTTTCTGAACTGGAACCGCTACCAGATGTGATGCTTTGGGTATCTTCATCTTGTTGCTGGTTGCTTGCCAAACGCATGTATTCTGCCTCCCAAAGGGTGAGATAGGGACTGGTCGGGGTAATGGAAAGGGCCATGGAAACGTCAACTGCCTGCGGAGACGGCATATCCGCTACCACCGAGGGCACTTCTGCTGCTGTCGGTGATTCAGCCGGCGCTGTCACTAATTCCTCGGGATCTGATTCTTCAGTGTCCATTGGGACCTCAGCCAGCGGCTCTGCGGTCGGGGATCGCCGGCGGAGGTCAATTGGGCCATCCCTATCCGTGGGTTCCGCTCCCAAAACTAGGGTCAGACCTGGAGTGGTGATAATACCTGGCGCTCCCAGTACCTGGTGGTGCATGGCGGCAGCAGTAACTCCCGGAGTGGTTGATGGCGTGGACCGCCGTTGGATTCGGGCAGGGGCAAGGCCAGTTTCGGCTGGGGTCGTCGGTGGAGGCCGGTGCAACTGCGCCCGGTCCAGACGGGGACGCGGTCCCGGCCAGCGGCTCTGCGGTCGGGGATCGCCGGCGGAGGTCAATTGGGCCATCCCTATCCGTGGGTTCCGCTCCCAAAACTAGGGTCAGACCTGGAGAGGTGATCATACCTGGCGCTCCCAGACGCGGTTCCGGCTCCGGTACCTGGTGGTGCACGGTGGCAGCCGTAACTCCCGGAGTGGTTGATGGCGTGGACCGCCGTTGGATTCGGGCAGGGGCAAGGCCGGTTTCGGCTGGGGTCGTCTGTGGAGGCCGGTGCAACCACGCCCGGTCCAGACGGGGACGCGGTCCCGGCCCTCCGTTCTGCTCCAGAGCCCATATATATCTCCTCCGGACGGGACTCATCCAATGGCAATATCGGTTGTAAGGTGGTGGCGGTCGCAGCCTCCGCAAGGGCGGCCTGGGGGCGAGTGGCTTCTCCTCCCCCTGTTATTCTGACTTCTTTTCTCATTCCATCATGGCGTTCTGGCGTTCTTCCTGTCTCGGCTCTTTTCCCGCCACTGGCTTCTGCCCCTCCTTCTTGGGGCGGCGTCTTCTTCCAGCGCCTCCATACCAAGCCAGTATACGAACCCCTCGGGGGGTGGGCCATGTTGCTGTCACATAGTAATTCAGGCAGGGGAGGCCCAAGACTGTTCGCGGTCTTTTCCTAGGACCTCCCCTATCGTCATGCCCTTCTTCTACGCGCCAGCGGCCATTTTTAATGTTCATTTTACAGTCTATTAAATTGGGTCTTCTGCACATTCTCAAAAGTTTTAAGTACAACAAATCTTAGGCACACAGAACCCGATGGCATCGGGTCTCGTCATCCTGTTCGTGATGCCAAGTTGGGTCGCCCTCCCAGGGCTGTGGGATACTCGGTACCGGGCCGGTGTCGGCGGGATGTGTCACAGCAGCGGGAACCCGGTCCGCGGCCCTGGGCGCCAATTAATAGGGGGAGTTTGAATGGTAGAATGTAGTGAATGGAATAGTTTGTGACGCCACCTGTAGTGTTCGGCAAGTGAGATGTTAAGCCGATGCTGCCTGCAGATCCTCTGGGGCTGGTGGTGTGTTGCAGTCAAGATGGTGAAGCTCCCCACAGGTGAAGCTATAGCCCCAGGGCAGTGTAGATGTGGAGTTAGAGGAGACGCACAAGCAGTGTCGAAGCTGGTACCCAGATGTAGCAGTGCTGGGTGTGTTGACGCAAGAATCAATGGAGGACACCAGGGCTTGTAGTTCCAAAGCTTTACTCACAGTCAGTAGTACACACAGGTGCCTGCCTCCGTACTGTGTCCTCCGGGTCAGAGGCTCAATCAACCTCCAGGTCAGATGGAATGCTCCCTTCCAATGCTCCGCTAACATATACCTTTCTGAACGTCTCCTCTTATAGCGCCTTTAAGTGTGAAAATCTCCTAGTACTGAGTTACACTGGAGTTCCTCCTGACAGATATTCCCAAGAACTCTACTTGTACGGCAGACAGCTGTAGCCTGCTTCCGGGACTCCTCACTCCTGAGTCCCGGCTCACTATCCCTGTTGCTGTTGTGCCCCCAAGTCTTAGATGGGAGTAGTGCATTTACAGCCCACTACTCCAGCGGTGTCTGCTGCAGGACCATTAGCATCCATACAACCTTGGGGACTGGGCCCCGGCCTTGCGCTTAGAACTTCTAGGCAGGGTTCTTTCCTAACCCACGTCCTCTGTTCCCTTTTACTCCTTCGTTCCGTACTAATCTCTCTCTCTCTTATGGAAGATCAGGTTTCAGTTCAATGTCTTTCTCCTTCTTTCCTTTCCCGTGCCAGCAGACCCAGGTCACTGAGGTCTGCTGCAGCACCTCCTTCCTCCATCCCTCTCTCAGGGATCTTCTTTCCTCACTCCTCTCTGAGTGGCTTCCTCTCCCAGACTGACCTGTAATCCTAAACATTCCCGCTCATTTATGTATTCTCAACTCCACCCGCCTCCCAGCACGTTTCGTGTTCCAAGCAGGGAGCCACCAAAGGTGGTCTGCTACACTCCAATCAGGGAGCCGCAATGTGGCTTTGCTGAACTACTGTGTTGTGTGGGGTGAGAGTGTTGGAGCGTGGTCAGGAGCCTCCAACTTACCTGGATGGTGGGGCACCACACCTCAGGAGGAGGTGCAGTACCTCTGTGGCGACTGAGCCTCAGGGGCGCCACATATGCATTTAATAGCCCTCTGTGTCTGTACTGTTACATATTTAGACTGGTTCATGCAGCATCACAGGAACACCCGATTCCTACACTATGGCTGGTCCGAACAGCAAAAGCAATTGTTACCATCCACCTTTCGTGTCTCCCCTTTTTCCTTATAGATTGCAAGCTTGCGAGCAGGGCCCTCATTCCTCTTGTTATCTGTTTTGATCTATGTGTTTATTGGTATGCTGTAATGTCTGTTGTCTGTAGAAGTCCCCTCTATAATGTAAAGTGCTGCGGAATATGTTGGTGCTATAGAAATAAAATGATTATTATTATTATCATCATGCTTTAATAAAATGTATTGTTTCTAATATTTGAAATTTATTCATGGTGATCCTGGCCATTTTTTGTACACACTTCTTTTTTCTTGAGTATTAACATAGTCACGTTTTAAGTGTGGGGCTAGTGATCCCTAGTATTATTTTGTGGTGCCCTCAGACTTCTTTTATGCAATTTGGTATTTGTTCCTTTTATGTGGTATTATTGGTCACCTCATGGTGGTAATATGTGGTCTGGACATGGTGTGGTGGTATTTGTTCCTTGTATGTGCTATTTGGTCACTACGTGGTGGTAATATGGTGTTTGGTCATGGTGCAGTGGTATTATTCCCCTGTATGTGATATTATTGGTCATTTTAAAAATTGAAAAATAAATTAAAATATACCTAAATTGTATTGGATATTTTAGCAAATGTTTAATAGGTTAGAGTAGAGTAGGGCCCAGCCAAAAGAATCTACCTTGGCGTGGTGGCAGCTTAAAAAACTTTTGACTGTGGACAGTTTGAGGGGTGGAGGCGGGGCTGGGGTGGAGCCTGGGCGGACTCTCAAGGGGGCCCCAAAAATTTTGCCAGTATGGGACCCTGAAATTCCTAGTTGCAGCCCTGTCTATATACTGTACACTGCATGAGCCCCACACAGCCTCCCTATATACACTACATGAGCCCCACACAGCCTCCCTATATGCACTGCATGAGCCCCACACAGCCTCCCTATATGCACTGCATGAGCCCCACACAGCCTCCCTATATGCAGTGCATGAGCCCCACACAGCCTCCCTATATGCAGTGCATGAGCCCCAGCAAGCCCTATGTGCAGCACCATGTCACACCCCCATGTGCAGTACCATGTCACCCCATGTGTGTGTGGCGCCCCTGAGGCTTCAGTCGCCACAGAGGTACTGCATCTTCTCCTAAGGTGTAGTGCCCCACCATCCAGGTAAGGTGGGAACTCCTGACCACGCTCCACACCTGCATTCCACACACAGGATAGTTCAGTGGGGCCACCTAACAGATTCAGGCTGGCGGTTAGCAGAGCACCCCTCGTGGGACCCTGCTTCGTAACACGAGATGTGCTGGGAGGCGGGTGGAGTGAGATGATACAAAAGAGTGGGAAGAGTGAGAGTTAGTTAGTTGGTGAGTGAGAGAGAAGAGATAAGATGGGTGTCTGAGGGACGTGCTGCAGCAGGTCCCAGTGATCTGGGCTGCTGGCACGAGAAAGACAGAGAAAGAGACTGATACAGTGGCGTAACTACCGGGGTAGCAGCCGAAGCAGTTGCTTTGGGGCCCGGCCCATATAGGGTCCCGGGTCCCCGGCTCCAATCGGCGCTACCCGGGTAGTGCAATTAACTGCAACTCCTCCCTTAGCATGTCTCTTGCACTTGCAGGCAGCCCCGGGCCCCCCCGTGCTTATTCCATCTTCAGTTCTCAGCGCTGTTCACTTCTTCCTGCTTTCAGGGTCCACTCATTACCTATGCGCATAATGAGCGGCTCATTACATATGCACATATGTAATGAGCGGCACCACGTGGATGCTGAAAGCAGGAAGGAGTGAACAGCGTTGAGAAGAGAAGATGGAACAAGCACCGGCCGGGGGCTGCAAGAGACAGAGAGAGAGAGGTGACTGAGTATAACGGAGGGAGGCTCAGGGGCAGGCTCGGTCTGGCCTGGCGGGCTACCAGGTAAATGCCCGGTGCCGGTGGGCCCCGAGGGTCGCGGGGGGCCCTTTAGATTTCCTGCCCCTTTAAATGTAAGAGCGCTTGCACTTTACTTTAGGTTGTGTGTGCAGTCGGGTGGCGGCTTCCTGGCAGGCTGTCTCCAGCGGCGGCGGCTCCTGACTCACTGTTCATGTCTGGTCACGTGACGGTGAGTCACTTTCCTGGGCCCTGACCGCCGCGTGACCTGGTCCTGCTGTGCTGTCTGCAGTGGTTCGCGCGGGCAGTTCCTCTTCTGTAGCTGGCTGCTGCCTGGCTAATAGCAGCGCCAGCACACAGAGCAAAGGACGTCGTCTGCGCTCATCCTGCTGCTGCTCCCGCTCCTGTGTCTGACTGTAGTGTTACCGCATCCCTGAGCCCTCCTGTCAGCGGGTCCGGTGAGTGAGTCACACTAGTGACTAGTCAGTCGATCGATGTATAAAATAGCAGGGGAAAGGGTCCAGCAGGGGACACTAGGGCCAGGAGACAGTCACACACTGACACAGACTAGTCCAATGTCCTCGGCTGATGGCTGTGTCTGTGTGGTGGTGGGTGGGGGACTCTCTCTGCTCTGCCAGCTGTGTGGTGGTGGTGGTGGACTCTCTGCCGGACTCCCTGTCTGACTCCTGCAGCCCTGTGGCCTGCTCAGTGTGTCCAGTGTCCTCCTCCTCGGTCATGCAGCTCTGCCAGCTCCCGACTACCGCTGTCCTGCAGTGCCGGCCCGGTTGTGTGGTGGTGGACGGTGGTGGTGGACTCTCTGCCGGGCTCCCTGTCTGACTCCTGCAGCCCTGCGGCCTGCTCAGTGCGTCCAGTGTCCTCCTCCTTGGTCATGCAGCTCTGCCAGCTCCCGACTACCGCTGTCCTGCAGTGCCGGAGAGTGCTGGCCCGGCTGTGTGGTGGTGGTGGTGCTGTGTGCTCTCTGCCGGGCTCCCTGTCTGACATTATTTCTAATTCTGTTACTTAATGTGACTCTAGTATGCATTATCGGTAAGAGGGTGTGTCTTGAAGGGGGTGTGTCTTGAAGGGGGTGTGTCTTGAAGGGGCCCCGTTTAAAAGTTTGCTATGGGGCCCAATCAGTTCTAGTTACGCCCCTGGACTGATAAGATTGATAACCTTACCTTCCATAAGAGAGAACAGATCGGAACGAAGGAGAATAGAAGGACGGTGGGAAGCTGGTTGAAGAAAGATAGAGAACCCTTCCAGTCCAGAGCGCAAAGGCCGGGGCCCGGTCCCCGAGGTTGATTGGATCTTTATGTCCAGCAACAGACACCGGAGGAGTAGTGAGCCACTAATGCCTTGCTCCCATCAAAGACTTGGGACACAACAGCACTTGAATAGAGCCGGGACGCAGAAAGGAGTCCCCGAAGCAGGCTACAGCTGTCTGTCATACAAGTAGAGACTAGGAATGCCTAGAGAGAGGCATTCCAGGGTAACTAAGTACTGGAGTGCTTCGCACCTAAAGGCGCATTGGAGGAGTCGTTCAGTAAAGGTACATATTGGCGGAGTGTGGAAGGGAGAATCCTATATGGCTTGGAGGTTGGCTGGAGCCCTGACCTGGAGAACACAGTACGGAGGCGGGCGTGTGTGTGAACTGCAAACAGTGAGTAAAGCCTTGGTACCGCACACCCTGGTGTCCTCCAGTTATTCCGCACCGTTACACCTGAGTACCTGTACCTACATCATCTACGCCTCCCCGCCATTACTTCATCTACACTGCCCTGGAACTACAGCTCCGCCTGTGGCGAGCTTTACCATCTAAGCTGCGCATACCATCAGTCCCAGAGGATCTGCCCGCAGCGTCGGCCTAACATCACACTTGCCGAGCACCACAGGTGGCGTCACGAACTTTCCATATAAACTATATTACAACCATCACCGCCATTGATATTGGGCGCCCAGGGCCACGGACTGGGTTACCGCTGCTGTGACACATCCCCCTGACACCGGCCCGGTACCGACTACCCCGCTGCCCTGGGTGTGACGGAGGGCAACCCATGTGCAGCACCATGTCACCCCCCCATGTGTGCAGCACCATGTCACAACCCCATAGCCTCCCCATGCCCACTCAAACAGCGCATACACGAGAAAAAAAAACACCACATACTCACCTCGGTCCCGTTCCCTGGCGCTCTGCTTCTCTCTCTGCCTCTGATGCGTGGACTCTCCGGAGTACACAGCTGACGCAATGAAATGACGTCATTGCTTCAACTGTTTCACATGCTGATTGGTGGAGGAAGTGGCCGGAGGTACAGCGCAGAGCCGCACATGGAAACACAAGTGGACAGGTACTGTGCGGCCTGTGGACCTCTGATTTCCAGCCTCACGGCTGTCTCTGTCCACAGGCCGGATTGAGACAGCCAGAGGGCCGGATGTGGCCCGCGGGCCGCACTTTGCCCAGGTCTGGTTTAGACCAATACCCATATTTGCCATTGACCTGCGCCCATGAGCCTAAGGTATTTTACTCATGTCATTTGTGTGTTACATCTTCAGGTAGGGGCCATGCTCTCAGAGTTTATTGACTGTTATATGTTACAGGGCTTGCCCTCTCCTATGGTTCTTGGACTACCTTGGCTTACGATACACAATTCTGTGATAGACTAGCAGACTCTGGCTGTGGTAAAGTGGAGCGAGTATTGCCAAGGACACTGCTTGGGCACTCGGTTAGCCAGGGTGGGTACCCAATCTCTATCTGAATATCTATCTGACTTCGGGGATATGTTCTCAGAACGGGGGTGTCGAGAACTTTCTTCCCATCGTCCTTACGATTTGGACATTAATCTTATTCCTGGAGCCAACCTGCCAAAAAAGCAGTTTATATAATATCTCTGGTCCAGAGAGACAGGCCATGAAGGGCCATATCAGATTGTCTTCATCTTCTATTGCAGCTGGGTTTTTCTTTGTCAAGAAAAAAAAGACAGGGGGTTACATCTATGCGGGAAGGGGTTCTGGTTAATTTCAGGAATATCGGGTACAAATATAACAGTGTGGCTGATCGGAGAAGTTTGGTGGGTCCGGAACTGTGTGTTGATGATTTGGTGTGGTTGTCCTCAAGGAACATTAACCCCTTTCTGACATGTGACATACTATCCCGTCCATGTGACCCGGGCCCGTGGAACCGTGGACGGGATAGTACGTCACCGCAATCAGCGGCGCTCACGGGGGAAGCGCTGCTGATCGTGGCAGGGTGTCAGCTGATTATCACAGCTGACACCCGGCACATTAACCCCTGGCACACTGTGATCAAACATGATACCAGTGTACCGGGGGCACAGGGAAGAATCGCGCAGGGAGGGGGCTCCCTGCGTGCTTCTCTGAGACCCTCGGAGCAACGCGATGTGCTCACGTTGCTCCGAGGGTCTCCTCCCTGCAGGCCCCGTATCCAATATGGCCACGGGGGCCTTCAGGATCCTGCATGGAGGCGGCTTTCTCCGTACCTCCGTACGTAGCAGGCTCTGAGAAAGCCACTGCAGTGCCTGTCAGATCGCTGATCTGACACAGTGCACTGCAAAGTGTCAGATCAGCGATCTGACACTATACAGTGATGTCCCCATTGGGACAATAAAATAAAGTGAAAAAATAGAATAAAATAAACAAGTGTAAAAATAATTTTTAAAAAATTCCTAAAGAAAAAAAAAAATTCCCTAGCAAACTCTTTAATTTTGTTAATTAAAAAAACAATAAAAGTACACATATTTAGTATCGCTGCATCCGTAATGACCCGCCCTATAAAACTGTTCCACTACTTAAACCCTTTAGTGAACCCCTTAAAAAAATAAAAAACAAAGCAAAAAACAATGCTTTATCATCATACCGCCGAACAAAAAGTGCAATAACGCGCGATCAAAAAGATGTACATAAATTATCATGATACCAACGAGCCACCATACAGCATCATCAGCGAAAAAATTAAAAAGTTATTGCTCGCAGAATAAAGTGATGCAAAAATACTTATTTTTATATAAAATTGTTTTTATTGTATAAAAGCGCCAAAACATAAAAAATTATATAATTGACATTTTGCTGTAATCGTACTGACCCGAAGAATAAAACTACTTTATCAATTTTACCACGCGCGAAACGGTGTGAACACCCCCCCAAAAGAAATTCATGAAATGATGGTTTTTGTTCATTCAGGGTCCCAAAAATCGGAGTAAAAAGCAATCAAAAAATGTCACGTGCCTGAAAATGGTACCAACAAAAACGTCAACTCGTCCCGCAAAAAATAAGATCTCACTTGACTCTGTGGGTCAAGATATGGAAAAATATATAGCTGTCAAAATCTGGTGATGCAAAAACTATTTTTACAATAAAAAGCATCTTTTAGCGTGTGACAGCTGCCAAACATAAAAACCCGCCATAAATAGTAAATCAAACCCCCCTTATCACCCCCTTAGTTAGGGGAAAATAATAAAATTAAAAGAAATGTATTTATTTCCATTTTCCCATTAGGGCTAGTGTTAGGGTTAGGGCTGAGAATTGGGTTAGGGGTGTGTTGGGGTTAGGATTGGAGTTAGAATTGGGGGGTTTCCACTTTTTAGGCACATCAGGGGCTCTCCAAATGCAACATGGCGTCTAATCACAATTCCAGCCAATTTTGCAATGAAAAAGTCAAATGGTGCTCCTTCCCTTCCAAGCTCTGCCATGTGCCCAAACAGTGGTTTACCCCCACATATGGGGTATCAGCCTACTCAGGACAAATTGCACAACAACTTTTTGGGTACAATTTCTCCTGTTACCCTTGGGAAAATAAAAAATTGGGGGAAAAAAAGATCATTTTTGTGAAAAATTAATGATTTTTTTATTTTTATGGCTCTACGTCATAAACTTCTGTGAAGCACTTGGGGGTTGAAAGTGCCCACCACACATCTAGATAAGTTCCTTGGGGGGGGGGGTCTAGTTTCCAAAATGGGGTCACTTTGGGGGGTTTCCACAGTTTAGGCACATCAGGGGCTCTCCAAACGCGACATGACTCCAGCAGACCATTCCATCAAAGTCTGCATTCCAAAACATCACTACTTCACTTCCGAGCCCCGATGTGTGCCCATACAGTAGTTTTCTCCCCCATATGTGGTATCAGCGTACTTAGGACAAATTGGACAACAACTTTTGGGATCCAATTTCTCCTGTTACCCTTGGGAAAATAAAAAAAATTGGAGACTAAAAGATCATGTTTGTAGAAAAAATATGATTTTTTTATTTTCATGCCCGGGTGTTATAAACTTCTGTGAAGCACTTGGGGGTTCAAAGTGCTCACTACTCATCTAGATAATTTCCTTGGGGGGGTGTAGTTTCTAATATGGCGTCACTTGTGGGGGGTTTTCCACTGTTCAGGCACATCAGGGGCTCTCCAAACGCGACACGGCGCCCTATCTCATTTTTAGCCAATTTTGCATCAAAAGGCGCTCCTTCCCTTCCGAAAATAATAAAATTAAAAGAAATGTATTTATTTCCATTTTCCCATTAGGGCTAGGGTTAGGGTTAGTGCTGAGAATTGGGTTAGGGGTGTTCTTGGGGTTAGGGTTGGAGTTAGAATTGGGGGATTTCCACTTTTTAGGCACATCAGGTGCTCTCCAAATGCAACATGGCGTCTAATCTCAATTCCAGCCAATTTTGCAATGAAAAAGTCAAACGGTGCTCCTTCCCTTCCAAGCTCTGCCATGCACCCAAACAGTGGGTTACCCCCACATATGGGGTATCAGCATACTCAGGACAAATTGAGCAATAACTTTTGGGGTCCTGTTTCCCTTGGGAAAATAACAATTGGGGGTGAAAAGATCATTTCTGTGGAAAAAATTAGATTTTTTAATTTTACGGCTATACGTTATAAACTTCTGTGAAGCCCATGGGGGTTCAAAGTTCTCACCATACATCTAGATAAGTTCCTTGGGGGGTCTAGTTTCCAAAATGGTATCATTTGTGGGGGGTTTCCCAAGCCAATTCTGCATTGAACAAGTAAAACGGCACTCATTCCCTTCTGAGCTCTGCCATGTGCCCAAACAGTGGTTTACCCCCACATATCGGGTATCAGCGTACTCAGGACAAATAACGCACAATAACTTTTGCAGTCCCATTTCTCCTGTTACCCTTGGTAAAATAAAAAAATTGAACCTGAATTTTTTTTTGTGAAAAAAAGTTAAATGTTCTTTTTTTTTTTTTAAACATTCAAAAAATTCCTGTGAAAGCTTAATAAACTTCTTGAATGTGGTTTTGAGTACCGTTAGGGTTGCAGTTTTTAGAATGGTATCACTTTTGGCTATTGTTTATCATATAGACCCCTCAAAGTGACGTCAAATGTGATCTGGTCCCCCCCAAAAAATGGTGTTGTAAAAATGAGAAATCGCTGGTCAACTTTTAACCCTTATAACTTCCTAACCAAAAAAAATGTTGGTTCCAAAATTGTGCTGATGTAAAGTAAACATGTGGGAAATGTTACTTATTAAGCTTTTTGTGTGCCATATCTCTGCGATTTAAGGGCATATTGTAAAAATTCAAAGTTGGAAAACTGCAAAATTTTCGCCAAATTTCCATTTTTTCACAAATGAACGCAAGTTATATAAATGAAATTTTACCACTAACATGAAGTACAATATGTCATGAGAAAAACAATGTCAGAAGCACCAGGATCCATGGAAGCGTTCCAGAGTTATATTACCTCATAAATGGACAGTGGTCCGAATTGTAAAAATTGGCCTGGTCATTAACATGCAAACCACCCTTGGGGGTAAAGGGGTTAAGTTGAATGTTCCCTCTTGGAGACTGGGTCCCAGGTTCATCAGTCCTTATAAGATTATTGCCGTTATCAATCCTGTAGCATTCCGCATTGCTTTGCCACACACTTTTAGGATTCATAATGTGTTTCACCCGTCTCCACTCAAAAAATATGTGGCCTCCTCTGAACCACCACCATTATCTCCATTCCCGGTCATTGTTGATGGGAAATTGGAGTTTCAGATAGCTAAGATTGTTGATTCTCACTTGACTCGTTGATCTCTTTGGTATCTGGTTCACTGGAAGGGTTACGGTCCTGAAGAGAGAACCAGCATCGTTCATGTGGTCTTTTCATGCAGCTCACCCTGATTAACCTGGCCCTTAGGTTCTGGAGGTCCCTGTTAGAAGGGGGGTACTGTCACGTGTTTACCATGAGAGCGAGAGGACAAAAAAATCACAGTGTCTGATTCCACTTATTCCTGCAATGAATAGAGGGAGATTTATGTGGCCATCACATTAGGGCTGACGGAGCGCACCAAATAATAAAATAATAGTAAGGTGCGTTCGCAGCCCGGGGTCCACCGTGCAGGGGTGGTAAACTTAGTAATGGCGGAAGTATAAAGCGGTATACAAGAGGTCACACGTGGGTTAACGTCACCCAGTGTGAACAGAAGCGAACAATGTTACGACACAGAGCCGCGCCCCCGCTGAACATAAAGGCTGGAGCCTGTTAAAATCACAGCACTCAGCAAGAGAGCGCTCAGTATGTGGTCACAGGACTCAGCCCCAAGGACACGAGGTCTGAGTCCCTCTAGACCTACTGAGCGTTCGGCGTCGCACCTGCAGACGCCACTATAGCTGCTGACTAAGGTGGAGTGTGGAGCACGTGCACCGTGGCGTGCAGAGCCACCGGTGGACACTGATGTTAGTCTCAGACTCTGCCTTTACCTACACCTAAGCCTGGGTGCTTAACAGGCTAGTGTCATGATCCTGGTTGGATTATGACAGATTTTGCACAAGTAACCTTTTTTTTTCCTTTAAGCTGTTGGCTTAAAGTTAGTTTTGCCCCCGGTGGCCATTAGGGTCATTACACTGTGGTTGTTTTAGTTCTAGTTTTGCCCCCGATGGCCGTTAGGGTCATTACACTCTGGTTACTTTAGTTTAGTTGCCCCTGGTGGCCGCTAGTGTTATTGCACGTGATTATGAAACAGGTGTGATTCCCTGGCTCCTACCTATAAAAGAGTTGCAGGTGGTCTCACTCACTGTTGGTGATATTGCTCATTTCCAACCAAGTCTGGTAAAGGAAGGAACTTCAGAGAGGAGTTCCTGGCAGCTCAGGGGAGCTCTGGTGTAATAGCTTCAGGCGGAAGATGAATTCAGGTGTCGAGCTTCAGGGGTGAAGCTGAACTTTGGTGTTGTACTCTGTTGCTGGGAGCAATAGCAAGAGAGCAAAGCTAAGTGGTGTTTTTCCCTGTTTGTGACTTTCCTTGTGTGTGTATTAGTGCAGTGGTGGGATTAGTTTCTGCACCGTCCAGTTCACTAGAAAGGGATAGGTGCAGGGCGAGCTAGGGATTTGAGGTATCCAGCTCGTCGCCAGGTGCGGAACCTGCCTAGGGATCGTCAGGAGTGTAGGGACACTGACTCAGGGGAGTGCAGGAGGTCTCCATGTCACCATTCCCTATTGCAGTGCCCTCCTGTCACGGCACCGCCAGACTCAAGGCCTGCTGTCCCGGCCTCGGCCAGTAGGAGGCGCCGGACTGTCCTATCACCGTCTGACCCGTGGCCTGCAGTCTCGGCCTTGGTCTCTGGGAGGCGTTGTGCTTCAACCCCGAGTGGTGGCGGCGATAGTCATGAGGCTCCTGCGCAGGCGTCCGCTGGACGCAGGCTTCGCTCCTCGGTCAGTCATGAAGGGGCTGGTGCATTACCATCCAGCCTGGTCCTGGGGGCGGTCCGGATGACATCATCAGGCCACGGGCCTGTAAGGGATGACCTGATCCCTCAAATACCTTGGGACTGCTCTTGCAGGCCGCCGGATATATTCTTGGTTCCCCTGCGTGCTACTGTGTGAATTGCTGTTGACTGACTCTGACTTTTGCCTGGACTTCTGACTCTGCTTCTGCCTAACGATTCTGTACCTCTGTGACTCTCCTGGTTTATGACTCTGACTTTGGCCTGGATTCTGACTCTGCTTCTGCCTAACGATTCTGTACCTCTGCGACTCTCCTGGTTTATGACTCTGACTTCGGCCTGGATTCTGACTCTGCTTCTGCCTAACGATTCTGTACCTCTGCGACTCTCCTCGTTTATGACTCTGGCTTCGGCCTGGAATCTGACTCTGCTACTGTCTACTGTTTTTGTACCGTTGCTGCCTGACTGGTTTAGTCTCGGATATCATTGCCTCTGTGTCCTGTATTGGAACACCTTTCTGGCGACCGTCCTGCTCTGGTCATTGCTCCTATTCAGACAGTGCCTCCTGGGCTCTGCTATAAATCCAGATCCCTGTATAGGGGTAAAGGGTATCAGTGTTTCTCGGGGTGCTGTCTGGCTGCAGTCCAGACCGCAGGCAGACGTCTCACCTCCATTGTAATGGTTTCCCAGGTGTTCCCCTTAACTCTGTTTAAATTCGCCTTGCTGGAGGCGGTGTATCCAGGTTCACAGGTGGTATAGAAATTCGCCCTGCTGGAGGAGGTGTATCCAGTCACACGTGACATTACAGCTAGGCTGCACAACACATGCGTACCAAGGGTAGGGGTTTCAAATGAGTCAGTCACCAGAGACATTCATACTTGCATACTACACTCACTCATAGTCTGGTAATGCAGTGTATACTAGCGCATGGCCGAGCGGCCATTCGAACCTTTTATAGCCGTGTCCTTCCGGGACCTTCCTGACCTTTCTGATGGTTCAATCCGAGCTGGAGAAGGACCTGAGCATGTGACCTCCGATCTCCAATGAGAGATCGTCCCATGGGCATGCTCAGTGGACTGAAAGGAGGACTTAGTCCCTGAAGTAGCTTGCTGCTGACCAGCATGCGTTGCTATAGCTGGACCAGAGGAGGCAGCAGCAACCAAACCAACGGAGCTAGTCTGGGCAGAGCGCCGGGACCGACGAGTCTGCTGAGCAACCTCCTCTGCGGCTGGAGAGGAATGGGAGACTGCTGGAAGCAAGGCTCGGGATTCCCGCTGTGCAGCAACAGGAACCTGACGCCTAACATTATCCCCCCTCCTAGGGCCCCCTCCTCTCCGAGCCTCGCTCTGCTCAAATTCCACAATGAGAAGTGTAGCGCGGATGTTCTCCACTGGCTCCCAGGTCCGAGCCTCTGGACCATGACCCTTCCAGTCCACCAAATAAAACTTTTTACCATGCACCACCCTGCATCCCACGATGGCCTTAACCTCAAACTCGTCCGAGGACAGGTCAGATGACCCGGCAGACGACTCGGAGAACCGGGACATGAGGACAGGCTTAAGGAGGGCATGTGGAAGGTATCGGAAATAGCCAAATGTGGTGGAAGGGTCAGACGGTAGACCACAGGGTTGACCTGCTCAAGGACCTTGAAGGGGCCAATGTAGCGTGGTGTGAATTTTGTGGACTCGACCCGCAGCCTGATGTTACGGGCGGAGAGCCACACCAAGTCGCCAGGAGCAAAGGTCGGAGCGGGGCGTTGGTGCGTGTCGGCGGAGGCCCTCATTCTCTCCTTGGAGGCCCGGATAGCATCCTGAGTGCGATCCCAAATGTCACATGCCTCCACCGCCCAGTCTGCCACCCTGGAATCGGTGGACGACACGGGCATGGGCACAGGGACGCGCGGATGCTGGCCGTAATTTAGGAGGAATGGGGTCTGGCCGGTGGAGTCGGCCACAGCATTGTTCAAAGCGAACTACGCCCACGGCAGCAAGGATGCCCAGTCATCCTGCCTGGCTGAGACAAAATGTCGTAGATATGTGACCAGGGTCTGGTTGGCTCTCTCTACCAACCCGTTCATCTCGGGATGATAGGCGGAGGAGAGATTTAGCTCAATGCTGAGCAGGCTACAGAGCTCTCTCCAGAACCGAGACGCAAACTGGGGACCCCGGTCGCTGACAATCTTGTCCGGCATGCCGTGCAGGCGGAAAATGTGCTTAATGAACAACGCTGCCAGGCCCCATGCAGAAGGTAACCGGAAGAGAGGTACCAGGTGCACCATCTTGGAGAAATGGTCGGTGACAACCCATATGACCGTGCTGCCACTGGACTTGGGTAGCCCCACCACAAAGTCCATACCGACCATCTCCCAGGGCCTGTCCGCTACCGGCAAGGGATAAAGTAGCCCAGCGGGCTGCTGCTGAGAGGACATATTCTAGGCGCAAGAGACGAACGCCTGAATATAGTCCCTGACATCACGGGCCACATGCGGCCTCCAGTATGTCCTCGCCAGAAGCTCAGAGGTCCGTTTTGGCCCGAAATGTCCACCCACCCTGGACAAATGAGCCTAAGAGAGGACCTCCGGTCGCAGACGGGCAGGGACAAATGTCTTGCCCGGAGGTACTGACTCAAGGGCGACCGGAGCCACAGTCCTCAGGCTTTCGGATGGGATGATCAGCCGAGGCTCCTCCTCCTCTTCCACTGATGACACCACGGAGCGGGAGAGAGCATCGGCCCGGACGTTCTTCTCCCCGGAGAGAAAATGGAGGGTGAAGTGGAACCGGGAGAAGAACAAGGACCATCTGGCCTGGCGAGAATTTAGCCGCTGGGCTGTTTGCAAATACACCAAGTTCTTGTGGTCAGTGAACACCTGGAAAGGGTGGCGAGCCCCCTCCAGAAGGTGTCTCCACTCCGAGAAGGCCAACTTCATCGCTAGCAACTCCCTGTCCCCGATGGAATAATTCCTCTCCACCGGTGTGAAGGTCTTGGAGAAAAAGAAGCATGGGTGGTTCCGACCTTGCGTGTCCTTCTGAAACAGGACCACTCCAGCACTGACGGAAGAGGCATCCACTTCAAGAATGAAGGGTTTATCTACATCGGGGCGATGTAGAATGGGAGCGCTAGCGAAATGGGACTTAATGGAGAAGGCCTTGGAGACAGGTTCCAACCACAACTTGGGATTTGCACCCTTCTTGGTAAGGGCCACCAAGGGGGCTACCAACGTTGAGAAGTGGGGAATGAATTGGTGGTAATAATTTATGAACCCCATAAAGCGCTGCACCGCTTTGAGAGAATGGGGCTCCTGCCAATCCATCACCGCCTGTAGCTTGGCAGGATCCATGGCCAATCCCTGGGCGGAGATGATATAGCCCAGGAAAGGCAAGGACTTTGCAAACATCTCTCCGATGAGAGTCAATATCTTGAGAGTAGATGAGAATATCATCCAGATAGACTACAACTAAGGTGGTGAGCATACCCCGGAAGATGTTGTTTACAAAGTCTTGGAAGACAGCTGGAGCGTTACAGAGCCGAAGGGCATCACCAGGTATTCATAGTGCCCATGCCTGGTGTTAAAAGCTGTCTTCCATTTGTCCCCCTCACGGATGTGAATCAGGTTGTAAGCCCCCCGCAGATCAAGCTTAGTAAACACTCTCGCTCCCCGTAGCCTATCAAACAGTTCCGATATCAGGGGCAGAGGATACTTATTCTTAACGGTGATGGCGTTAAGACCCCTGTAATCGATGCAGGGACGTAATTCTCCATTCTTCTTATGGACGAAAAAGAATCCCGCCCCCGCTGGTGACACTGACTTCCTAATGAATCCTCTTGCCAGATTCTCCCTGATATACTGAGACATGGCCTCTGTCTCAAGGAGAGATAGGGGATAGACTCGACCCCGGGGAGGCTCAGCACCAGGCAAGAGGTCAATAGGACAGTCGTAGGGTGTTATGATTGAGTCACCGTAGGAGGCAAAAACAGAAATGCTAGCTAAGTCCAGAAAACCAGAGAAGTTGGCAGCTATCGGATTGCAGACCCCTGAACCTATCAACACAACTAGCAGTAGCCATGGGGGGGTTCCTACGATGCCCTAGACCCCCCGATCACAGCCGGAGAATTAAATAGGCCTAAAGAAAGAAAGGGGAAATCTAAACTGCCCCAGAGCAGACCCCAAAGCAAAAGGCAGCCCCCAACATATAATGACGGTGAAGCAAGATGAAAACACTAACACAGGCAGAAAGATAGACTGAGCAAAGACGGGGCCCAAGCTAACTAGATAGAAAAGGACAGGAAGGCTGCTGTCTGCAATCCGTGAAAAACCCTATGAAAATAAGAGCCAACAGACTGACAGTGAAAAAGGCCCTGAAGACGCTAGGCTTCAAAAAAGCTATGTCAGTACTCAGGGATATTCTGAAGACAGAGCTACAGGCAAAAGGAGATTCAGCTCACCTCAGCAGGGAATGGCAGAATACAGAAAAGCAAGGAAAACAAAAACAAACACAAATGCTAACAGGCAAAGCAGAAAACTTCGCTTTAGAGGAGCAGGAATCAGACTGGTGTCCTAGAAGTCCACAGAGAAATCACCCGCAGGGCAGAAGGGCGTCGACAGCCTTATATCCAGTCTGTGACTCCACTCAGCCAGTCATCCTCATTAGGCTCAGGTGCCTGATAATCAGGCTCATTACCTTCCTTTACCAGAATAGGGAGTTCACCAGACCTCAGTGACGAAGGGGAAAATGAACTCAGAACAGTAGGGGCGGTGAGGCAGAAGGGTCTCCTCCGCCTTCTTGGAAAATACGTCTGAATACTGTCAATAGCATTTGGGGAGAAAGAAAAGGTCTGCGGGTACTTCAGTGGAGGCAACCTGAACGCACTCCCTTTGACATCTACCCTCACAGGATTTACTCCACCCAAGAATTCTCCATGAGGACCACTCTATATGGGGAGAGTGATGACGCAATCAGGGGACCCCTAAGAGGACCTGGTCGATACCCTTGGGCATGACAAGGAGAGATAGCGTCTCCTGATGGGAAGGAGACAACGAGAGTATCAGCGGGGTGGTCTGGTGGTTGATCTGGGAGGGTAATGTCGCTCCATTCACCAGTCTGATGGTGACTGGCTGAGGTAGCAAAACCAGAGGAATTGCGTGCCGTTAGGCGGAGGCAGATGACATGAAATTGCCGTCCGCCCCGGAATCCACACAAACCTCCACCATCAGAGTGGAAGAGACAAACTCAAGCGTGCCCTCAAAGGACAGCTTGGAGGAAAACGTTGCAGTATCTAGTAGGCCTCCTGCAACAGCCACTAGACGTGAGCGTTTTCCTGGCCGCTGTGGGCACCTGTTGGCAGGGTGACCAGACTGCAGGCAAATGTGACAGACCACAGATGCTCACGTGGACCGGGACCTGGATCCTGCACAAGAATTCTCCATGGCCTCTTGGAGCCCGGACGCCCGATCGGGAGGTTCCGGAGGTTTAGTAAAACTAGGTGCCAACCTAAACCTCTGCCTACACTGGGACCGCTCCAACCTTCGCTTCAAAAAACGAAGGTCTATGCGGGTGGAGATGGTGATAAGCTCCTCGAGTGTGGCGGGAATCTCCCTGGTGGCCAGGGCGTCCTTTACATGGCCAGCCAGACCTCTCCAGAACACCGGAATGAGGGTCTTATCTGACCACTCCAGCTCTGAAGCCAGTGTCTGGAACTGGATGGCATAATGGCTGACCAGAGACGAGCCCTGCGATAAAGCCAGCAGCTGGAGCGCGGTATCATGGGTGACTCGCGGTCCCAAAAAGACCTGCTTCAGAGTGCCCAAGAACCGCAAGGCACTCTGCACCACATGATCACCACGCTCCCACAGCGGTGTGGCCCACTCCAGAGCCCTGCCCGACAAGAGGGAAATAACAAATCCCACTTTAGCCCACTCAGAGGGGAATCGTGCAGCCAGCAGCTCCAGCTGTATGGTACACTGGCTCACGAAACCCCTTCAAGAAGCACTATCGCCCGAGAACTTCTCGGGCAATGTGAGGCGGGACAAAGATGGGGCAGGGATGGCAGGGGACACACGGGAGACAGCCTCTGTGGCTCCCTGAACAGCGACTGTGGTAACATCCACAGCCGAGGCTGAGCGCTCAAGAGCCGCCAGTCTGCCCTCCAGCTGCTGGATGTACCGCTGCAGTCATTGTTCGTCCGCCATTACTAGCCAGACCCTGGCACTAGTATAATGTTAGGGCTGACGGAACACAGCAAATAATAAAATAATAATAAAGTGCGTTCGCAGCCCGAGGTCCACCGTGCAGGGGTGGTAAACTGCTGCTTAATAATGGCGGAAGTATAAAGCGGTATACAAGAGGTCACACGTGGGTTAACGTCACCCAGTGTGAACAGAAGTTAACAATGTTACGACACAGAGCCGCGCCACCGCTGAACATAAAGGCTGGAGCCTGTTAAAATCACAGCACTCAGCAAGAGAGCGCTCAGTATGCAGGCACAGAACTCAGCCCCAAGGACACGAGGTCTGAGTCCCTCTAGTCCTACTGAGCGCACAGCGTCGAACCTACAGACGCCACTATAGCTGCTATGGTGGAGTGTCGAGCACGTGCACCGTGGCATGCAGAGCCACCGGTGGACACTGATGTTAGTCTCAGACTCTGCCTCTACCTACACCTAAGCCTGAGCGCTTGACAGGCTAGGCTGCACAACACATGCGTACCAAGGGTAGGGGATTCAAATGAGTCAGTCACCAGAGACATTCACTTGCATACAACACTCACTCCCAGGGCCGGACAGACCAAAAAGCAGCCCTGGCACAAAAAAAAAAAAAAAAAAAAAAATTCACCAGCCCACATACAATGAATGTCCTGACCCAAATCGTAGAACACTGGCAGGTTGTGCTAACTTTTGCTTTAGCTCACACACACACACACACACACACACAGCTCACACGTATCACACACGCTGTATCACAGCTCACACACAAGTAGCTCACACATACACACACAGTTCACACACAGCTCACGGTCACACACACAGCTCACTCGTATCACACACACATGTATCATACAACTCACACACTCAAGTAGCTCACGCTCACACACACATGTATCACAGCTCACACACACAAGTAGCTCACACTCACACTAGTAGCTCACACAGCTCACACGTATCACACATGTATGTCACACACACGTATCACACAGCACACACACGCCTGTATCACACACACAGCGCATGCTCACACAGCTCACACACACACAGCTCACGTTCACACACACATATGTATCACACAACTCACACACACTCACGTATCATACAGCTGACACAGTAGCTCACGCACACATGCATGTATCACACACAGCTCACACACAGAAGTAGCTCTCACACACACACGTATTACACAGCTCACACACAAGTAGCTCACACACGTATATCACACATACACGTATATCACCATACATGTATCACACACGTATGTATCACACAGCTCTCACACACACAAGTAGCTCACACATGCATGTATCACACAGCTCTCACACACACCTCACACACACAAGTAGCTCACACATGCATGTATCACACAGCTCATGCTCACACACGTATCACACATACACACAGCCTCACACACACACAGCCACACACGTATCACACATACACACAGACTCTCACACACATAGACACAGCCACACACATACGCACAGCCACACACATACTCTCCTCTGTGGCGCAGGGGAGGCTGGTGTCCATGCGCAGCTCATCAGCTTCTCCTGCTCACAGCAGCACTGTCAGCACATCCCCTGGTCTCTCCTCTCCACCGGGATAGCAGATGAGAGCAGGGGCAGCTTATCTCTCCCTGGGAGCAGCCACCTATGCTGATTTCATCTTGATAGCTGCAGTGGCTGTCACCCTCAGAGCAAGCTGCCCAGGAGCACAACAGCCCCGGAGGTTTCATAGCGACTCCCCTGGAGAAGAGCAGAGAGGTGTCCTGTGCGCGCCCAGGCGGCCCTTTCAAATGTCTGACCTGGGCCCTGAGTGTGCGCACTCCCCTGTCTTCCCGCACTGAAGAGGGCCGCGGCCGCGCTCACACACTGACGCGGGCCGCTGCGGCCCTTATCAGCGCGTGCACCAACAGGCGCGCGAGCGCACACAAAGCCTAGTCAGAAGTTTTAAAGGGCCAGAGACCCATTTTGTAGTTCAGAGCTGCCGGCCCACCAGGAATCTGCCCGGTTCGCCAGATTATCAATCCGGGCCTGCTCACTCCTCATAGTCTGGTAATGGCCATGCGAACCTTTTATAACCGCGTCCTTCCGGGACCTTCCTGACCTTTTTGATGGTCCAATCCGACCTGGAGAAGGACCTGAGCATGTGACCTCCGATCTCCAATGAGAGTTCATCACACGGGCATGCTCAGTGGACCAAAAGGAGGACTTAGTCCCTGGAGTAGGTCGCTGCTGACCAGCATGCGTTACTATAGCTAGACCAGAGATGGCAGCAGCAACCAAACCCACGGGGCTAGTCTGGGCAGAGCACAGGACTGATGAGTCTGCTGAGTAGCCTCCTCTGCAGCTGGAGAGGAATGGGGGACCGCCGGAAGCAAGGCTCGGGATTCCTGCTGTGCAGCGACAGGAACCTGACACGTAATATGTGGAGGGCTATTTATGGTGTCCTCATACTATATGGAGGAATATTTATAGGGCCATCAAACTATGTGAAGGGAGATTTATGGGGCCATGATACTATGTGGGGGTCATTATAGTATGAGGGAACACTAAGGGGCTTCAATAATAGGGGCAAAGTTTCTTTGTAATAGCTGCAAAATTGTAATATGTGTCCTAGCTGAATATATTTATTTTTATTTTTTGTGCGGGGGGGGGGGGGGGGTCCAATTAGGACTTTTGCTATGGGGCCCCATAATTTCCACGTACGCCCCTGCACACAGGGATTTTTATTGCTTTGTTTTCCTGGTTGTTTTTTTCCCCCCACATTTTTGTGTAAAAAATACATTGCAACCAAACGTTATCCGTCCTCAATATGAACGCTAAAGCAGCCATTGCATTTTTTAATGTGAAAAGAAGCAAATAAGAAGTGTGTGACCAAAAAAGAATATAAATAGAATAAAGTAATAAAAGAGGGCAACTACAGTACCCCAAAAATGTGTAAAGCTGAGAGCCTCAGAGTCAGTCTGCCTGACAGCACCGCTCAGAATGGGAATCATCGAGCCAGCGCTGCAGTGCGCTCCTCCCTCCAGCAGATGGCGGCGTAGCGACACACAGGAGGGACGGGCTGTCTATGTGGAGTGGATGAGTTCGGTGCACGGTGGATGGGAAATGAGGATGATGAGGGCAGCTGGAGACGGATGAGCCCGGACTCTCGTGGCTGGGACTCGGTGTATGTGTATATACTTCCGGCAGGTACACGGGGTGCAGAGCTGGGGGGGGATGAGGCCACCATGTTGGTTTATAGTGTGTCAGGTCATACACACAGCTTCCAGTGATGTCACTACAACCCCCATCCTCTCTTGCTGCACCTTATGTGGGCCCATACCTATATATAGAGGTATGGCCTTATATATGCGCATCCTTGGCCTTTGCACTGCTCACAGCGCTGGGGGTTGTTGTCCTGCAGCTGATGATGACCTCTGACGTGTCCGAGCCCAAATGACTGAAACCTGCTAAGTGGGCACTTCAAAATATCCAGGATGCAAGTCCGAGAATGTCTTGGTAGATGATATCTGACGCCCCATAGAGAGGGAAATATTATAGTCAGTGCCACCCTATGGAGAGCGCCTCCCCGTAGACTGCTCCTCCCTTGGAGAGCGCCTCCCCGTAGACTGTGCATCCCCGTAGACTGCATCTCCCCTTGGAGAGCGCCTCCCCGTAGACTGCATCTCCCCTTGGAGAGCGCCTCCCCGTAGACTGCGCCTCCCCGTGGAGAGCGCCTCCCCGTATACTGCGCCTCCCCGTGGAGAGCGCCTCCCCGTAGACTGCGCCTCCCCGTGGAGAGCGCCTCCCCGTAGACTGCGCCTCCCCGTGGAGAGCGCCTCCCCGTAGACTGTGCATCCCCGTAGACTGCATCTCCCCTTGGAGAGCGCCTCCCCGTAGACTGCGCCTCCCCTTGGAGAGCGCCTCCCCGTAGACTGCATCTCCCCTTGGAGAGCGCCTCCCCGTAGACTGCGCCTCCCCGTGGAGAGCGCCTCCCCGTATACTGCGCCTCCCCGTGGAGAGCGCCTCCCCGTAGACTGCGCCTCCCCGTGGAGAGCGCCTCCCCGTAGACTGCGCCTCCCCGTGGAGAGCGCCTCCCCGTGGAGAGCGCCTCCCCGTAGACTGCTCCTCCCTTGGAGAGCGCCTCCCCGTGGAGAGCGCCTCCCCGTAGACTGTGCATCCCCGTAGACTGCATCTCCCCTTGGAGAGCGCCTCCCCGTAGACTGCGCCTCCCCGTAGACTGCGCCTCCCCGTGGAGAGCGCCTCCCCGTAGACTGCGCCTCCCCGTGGAGAGCGCCTCCCCGTATACTGCGCCTCCCCGTGGAGAGCGCCTCCCCGTAGACTGCGCCTCCCCGTGGAGAGCGCCTCCCCGTAGACTGCATCTCCCCTTGGAGAGCGCCTCCCCGTGGAGAGCGCCTCCCCGTAGACGGTGCTGCACGTAGCAAGTGACGCCCTACAGAGAGCAACAATTCTGATGAGTCTTGACAGCTTGAACCCTCATCCTACCTGAGGATCACGGACGTAGGGTAACATGGCCCCAGTGATGTTGGCCAGTGCAGTAACCTCCATATTCTTGAATGAGGGGAGTCAGTCCACCACTGTTATCCAAAAAGGGACCTGGAGGTGTGATCCCCGTGTATGTGACACTTATGAAACCCTATGAGAGTCCTTATACCGGAGTCACATAACGTTTCTCGGATGCTGTAGAAATGTGACGTGAGCAGTGTGGGCCGGGAACACGTTCTTAGCTTATCTCTTACTGTCATGTTGGTGTCTGTCTTGTAATCTCCAGGTAAGATCTGCGCCTAAAAGGAACGAAATGGTGCGATCATGTTCTGCTGCTAATTGTGTCAACCGCCAGACAGTGCAGACCAAGCGCAAAGGAATAACCTTCCACCGGTAAGTGTTTGTGGACGCCTGTACTCCTGTGCTAGACGGGCTTCAGAGCAGTGCGGAGGGTTGTATCTGATGATAGGACTTAGGCCCCTCGATCACTCGTGGTGCCTGTGAGCATCAATGGAATCACACACACCCTGATCTACAGTAAGAAGTCACATGATGGTCTCAGAAATCTGCTCATTGAGGAGACTTTTTTTTGCTTCATAGGGAAGAATTGAGGTTATTCTCGAGCTATGGCAGGACTGTGACCGGGCCCCCCGGGTGATCACACTATAGTCTCACAGAACTACCTTCATCATTCATCCCTTTCTGAAATAGGGTGGGTGTTCTGTGTTAATATAGGGGGTCCCACAGTCCAGGCCTTTCTGTATTGGCTTTTGTGATAATACATAGTGAAAAACTAGAACTATTTAACCAGTTCAGGACCGGAAACCATTTATGTGTTGTATGCTCTGGATTATCAGCCAGATGTTTCTTATTTGTTGACCTACTGATGTGATTTCTGGTGAAAATGCACTCCAGTTATCCATACATTTCTCATATAAGGCCATGTTCACAATCAGGTTTTTTTCTGCAGCCAAAACCTGCTCTGTAAAAACGCTGCATTTAAAATACCCATTTTCATGCGTTGTTTTTTTTGGGTGCAGATTAGATGTGTTCTCTGTGTCACGCTGCAGCTATGCAGGTAGCTGCAAGCTCCACTAGATGGCAGCAGAGTGGAAGGAGGACAGCACGTCTGCAAGAGCAGACCTGCAGCGCCGTAGTGAGGCTACCACCAGGTGGCAGCAGAGTAGTCAAACAAGCAGAGTCAAAACCTAGACCGTCACGCAGTACAAAGGGAAAAAACAAGCACTGAGTCAGTGGAGCGCCAGAGGGTCAAAACCAGTCCAAAGTAGAAGTACCAGAAGCAAGAGCCAAGGCAGAGTCAAACACTGGGAAGTCCATAAATAAAGGGAAACACTCAGACGGGATGGCCAGAGAGGAAGGAACAGACACGGACAAAGTCAGTAAGCACAGCAGGACAAATCAGGGTACTACCAGAGTCAGATATTCACTCGGCAGGCAGAAAATATAACTGACATCATCTGCAGGATGCAGCGAGGAGAAATAGCTCACCTGAACTCAAAACGAGGCAAATCTAATTTAACCCTCGACATGATCAGACCGGGAAAAGGGGCTGACAGGTCTCAAAACCCGGTCTGGATCATGACACCCTGTCTACAGTATGAGTTTAATAAAGTTAGTTTTATTTACAAAAAAAAAAAACAGGCCTGTGTATGAGATTTCTGAAATCACATCCTTTTATTATTACTGCAAAAAGCAGCTTTTAATTTGCATAAAAAAATGCTGTATGTGAACATAGCCTAAGATGCACGACAAAATTATGGTAAATTTGTAAGGCTCGGTAACGCCCCGCCACATCCCTTTTGAGATTTGTCCATTTGTTGAAAAGGAAAAATGTTGGAAGAGCTGGCATAAAATTTGACAGTAGACAATAAACCTAGATAAAATTGCCATTTCACGTTATGATCACCATTATTTTTACACTATTAGCCTAAAAACTAACAAAAGTGGAAATTATAGGGGGGGATTCATCAGAAAACTGGTGTTAAAAAGTTGAAAATTTTGGGGAAACACAAGTGTTGTTTTGATATATAAAATGCCTTATTTTAGGGAGAGGACCAGTGTCCATGAGACAGGAGACTACTATATGTACGGCAACTGGTGCTGCCCAGAAAGCAGGCCTGTAAGGCCTTGTTCACACATTGTTTTTTGCTGTTTTGTCAGTAAAAAAAAGCTGCAGCCAAAACGCAGGTTTTGCCATTTTTACCGCGTTTTTCAGTATCCCAAAGTATAGCTTTGCTTCCACCTTGCAAGCAGGACCAATGCAAGGTGTTAGGCCTTCAATTCAACCACGTATGTGAAGCCATTAAATATTTTTCAAAAAAAAGGGTAATTCGATTAAATTATTTAGGGGAAGAAGGTTTGTCTGAGAAAATCGTGACTATCCTAAACAAAAAGGCTGGATTGATATATGATACACAGCAGTGAACTAAGGGTATATGAGTTCATAAAAAATACACAATTGCAAATAAAAAATACAGCACAGGGGAACGGGGAGTTGAATTGGTCAAGCATTGATAGGGTAATGAGTTGATAGGCATGTTTCACTTTAACACATTGGTAGGGCATTATGTAACGCATTGGTAAGGCAATGAGTTAGTAGGGCACTGCATACTTTCACACATTGGTAAACCATTGTATGCTTTTACACATTGGTAGGACAATCTTTTCTACACACATAGGTAGGGCATTGTATATTTTCACACATTAGTAGGGCAGTCAGTTGGTAGGGCATTGTTCACTTTCACACATTGGTAGGGCATTCTTTATGTAACACATTTGTATGACAGTGAGTTAGTAAGGCATTGTATACTTTTACAAATTGATAGGGCATTGTTTAATTCACACATTGGTCTGGCATTGTATGCTTTTACTCATTGGTAGGGCATTGTTTACTTCAGACATTGGTAGGGCATTGTTTACTTCACACATTCGTAGAGCTTTGTATACTTTTACACATTGGTAGAGCTTTGTTTACTTGTCACCTTAGTAAGGCATTGAGTTCACCAGGCATTGTCTACTTTAACACATATGACTAGTTTAAACTGTAAAATTACTGTACTAACTCCTTGCTTATGTGAAAATTCTATGACATTATGGTTTAAACTTGGGAAAATTAAAAAAAAAATGGGATTCAAATCCTGCAGTACCTGTGTTCCTTTCACCAAAAACGCTTCAGAAACTGGTAGCAGTGTTTTTGCTGCATTTTTGCACTTAATAGTTGTTTTCTGTGGGTGAAAAAATGTTGCAGAAAGACTTGACGTGTTTGTTTTCAAAAGCATAGCAGTTTTCCAGTTCAGTCAGGACAATAAAGCAAGTGTGTGTGAGATTTCTGTTAAAAAGCAACTTTTAGGCTACTTTCACACTTGCGTTTTTTGCGCTGCGCACCGTGCGCAGTGCAAACGCACATAAAAAAACGCATCATGCGTTTGTGTGCGTTTTTTTGCGGGTTTGGGTGCGTTCACGTATGCTTACCCATAGCCTATAATGGGTGTTTGGCTGTAAAAAAAACGCATTGCGTGCACATGCGGTTTTTGGGGGCACGTTGGACGCACAAAAAATGCAACAGGATGCATTTTGTGCGCCCGAGCGCACACTACAAAAAAACACATGCGCATACAAACACATACAAACGCATGTGTATGCGCACTCATGTAAAAGACAGGGGAAAAAAACGCATGCGTTTTTTTGCGCTAAAAGACAGCGCAAAAAAACGCAAGTGTGAAACCAGCCTTAATTTGCATAAAAAAGCAACAAAAACGCACAGTGTGAACATAGCCCTAGGGTGGTTTTTTAAAGGTTTATGTGGTCTATTAAGCCGTATTCACAAGTGGATTCAGCGGAATAAGGACTATAAAGAAGGGACCTCTTCCAACCGGATCTATGTGCAATAAGCCTCTGCTTGTGAAAACACTTTCTGGATAGACCCAACATCAGCGTCTTGCTACCGGTATGGTAGTGATCGTATGACCACCAGGACCATTAGAGGCAGTTGGGGATAACAGGTTGCTAGGAAAACTCGGTTGGCTTTGTTGTGTGCTGTGCCTTCACTCTCTTGCTAAACATTTTGTGACCATTTTTTGTAAACTAGGTTTCCAAAAGATGAGTCTCGGAGGACAATGTGGGTGAATGCCGTGTCTCACTCCCACACAGCTTTCGGCAGTGACTGGACCCCATCAGTTCACAGTTGCTTGTGTTCGCAACACTTCCACGATAAACAGTTCGATCGAACCGGGCAGACCGTGCGACTCAGGGACTCTGCAGTCCCCGTAATCTTCTCAACTCTCGACTTTTCGAAGGTGAGCCTATATCTCATTCTTAAAGGGTTATTCTCCCCATCTGAAGATGGCTATAACTGGAAAATCCGTTAAAAAACTTTTCTAATCTGCTATTTATTAAAATTTGAATGGTTTTCCTAATGTCACTGCTTTTCTCTTGTTATTATTTTCAGCTTGTTGCCCAGGGGATCCGCCACCTCTGTGGTCTAGCAGCTGTATCTGCCGAGCACAGTGTTTACAAGCTGTTTTCTATTGAGCTTGTAAGCACTGCTCTGAAGCTGTCCAGGATTGCTGTAGCGCACTGTTAGCTCTTGATCTCGGCCAACTTCGGGCCCACACCAAGAGGCTGCCTCATATAGCAATATGAAAAGTGCACATTTCACACCAGCGACATGGGGGATGCTATTAAAGAAAGATGGAGCCATCTCCTTAACCCCTTTTCTCCATGGCCATTTTCATTTTTTCCTCATCTTTTCTCAAGAGCCATAACTTTTTTTTATTTTTTCACCAATATAGCCATATGAGGGCTTATTATTTTTTTTAGTTTATTTAAAGGGAAGCTGTCAGCAGCATTGTGCACAGTAACCTACAGACATTGTCAGGTCGGTGCCATTATATTGATCTTCATTTTCAGTTTTTAGTTAATGATCTGCTCGTGTCTCGGGACGGCCTGTGGAGGGTCTTCATGCAGTGCTCTCATTAGGTGTTCATAATGAAGACTGCTAACAGGTCACTGATCCCTCACTGACCTGCCCCCTAGTTTACGTAATGAATACCATCACATACTGATTAAAAAAAAACCTTCTGCGGGCAGGTGCCGGAAATGGCCGTGCCAGCATTATCACATGTTTAGTGTCCTAGTAATAACTGTTGTTCACGTTATTGCGCACATACAAAAATACATTTCAAAATGGCGCTGCCGCGCATGCGCAGCAGCAACTGTCGTTGCGTAAAGAGATCCGATAACTGCTGTTGCGCAGGCCCGGTGATGCCATCTTGGAGGAGGAAATTTTTTTCCTTCTCCAGCAAGGTGGCACCGCCTGCACATGCACAGTAGCAGCTATCGGATTACCTCTGTACACACCAATATCTGCTACTGCACAGGCGAGGCGGGCGCCATATTCAAATTTATTTATTTTTGTCCACTTGCACAATAACATCAAGAACAGTGATTATTAGGACACAAACCATGCGATTATTCTGCAGCGCAGGAACCACGGCCGGCACCTGCCTGCAGAAGGGCTTTTTATTTCTTCAGCATGTGATGGTATTCATTATGTAAATTAGGGGGCATGTCAGTGAGGGATCAGTGACCAGTCAGCAGGCTGCATATCATTAACTAAAAACTGAAAATAAAGATTAACAACCACAAGACAGATTTCATCACCAGGTATCAGTTAATCAGTATAACGACACCGACCTGACACTGTGTTGGTTACTGTGCACAGTCCTCCTGACTGGTTCCCTTAAAGTGGTGAAAAAAATTCCAAAATGTGTATGAAAAAGTTTTTGCATTTGTTGCCATTTTCCGAGGCCCGGAGCGTCTGCTGGGGTTGTGTAAGGAGGCACGAAAGTGTAGTGTCTCTCGGCAGATTTTTGTAGGACTGCAAATGTTGGTCTTTTTCAGGGACCTATTGCTGATATCTGAATCAGGACATCAATACGAAGCAATAGATGGACCTTTTTTTCCACTGCTGTTGAAAAATTTGTTGAGAATTTCTTAATATTTTGAAAGACATTTTTCTTTCTGTGTTGAAAACACATTTTGGACATGGACCAAGTTTTTTTTTTTTTTACCAGCTACCGTATACATCTAACTTCAATATGACTCTATTAGGAAAATGTGCGAATCACTGGCCATGTCCCCTTCCTTTTTTACAAACATTTCATGTATTTTCCGTTTTAAACTTCTTTTTATTGATTTTAAACAAGAAGTAAGAAGATTACATGCGACAAATAAAATACATTTTCCAGAAAATCAAGGCTATCCTAGTCCTTCCTACTGACTCCATATCGGTGTATTTTTATTACCACCTAATACCGTTTGCCACATGGCACACTGGGTGGCAGCGTTTCTTCGAAGTCGTCCAAGCAGAAGGCCGACATCGGATCTTTGTCATACGTTTCATATGAATATGCCAACCTTTGACGCAGTGTAAAAAAGATTTTTAACTGAATAAACAGGATAGAGATGAGGGATAGAGTGAAAGTCTAGAAAGAAAAAGAATTTGGGGGTAGATTGGGGTGGGGAGAACAATGGGGGTTAGTGTCCAGTCAGCAATGTGTTTCCCTTATCCGCATAAAGGGGCAACTCCCTCTACCCTCCACCAGCTTAACTTTAAGATAAATAAGAGATGTTCTACTGGGAGTTTAGAAGTTGTAGGTACTCGTCTGACTCTCTAAAGAGTATCCACGGCGCCCAAACCAGGCTGAACCTACTTAACCCAAAGGTCGTGCTGGCTATTACCTCTTCAATATGGTAGATTTGGTTAACTTTATGTAACCATTCTGCAATAGAAGGATAGGTCTGAGTCAGCCAATACAGAGGAATTAGCATTTTAGCTGCTGCCAGCAAATACAAGTTTTTTGTGTTTAAATTGTGCTACTTCACCAGAACAGTTCAAAAAGATCAGTCTCAGGGATGGGGGGTCCGGGAGCCGACAAAGTTTTGTCGAAATTTTAAGCAATTTACGCCAAAATGGCTGAATTTTATCGCACTGCCACCAAATGTGCATATAGGTACCCTTCTCCCCAAGGCATCTCCTGCAATCCGAGGACGCCTCAGGTTTCCATTTCTTTTTTACGTCAGGAGTGGCATACCACCTAGTAAGGACTTTGTAGGAGTTTTCTTGGATCTTTACACAGCCAGATGGATCATGCAAATTTTTATATATCTTGTCAACCTCCCATTCCTGCAACTCCACCCCAAGATCCCCCTCCCACTTTAATATGAACGCTCTTTTGACTGAGGTGGAGTGGGTCAATAGCATCTGATAAAGGTTGGCTAGTACAACTCTAGGTTTGTTTGTCTGGGTCAACATCTTTTCAAATGCCGTCAACTCTCTGAGTGGGAATCCGGATTGTAAATATGACCTGAACGAGTTTTTGAGCCTATTGTAATGAAGAAAGTTAATGTGGTAGTGCGGGAATTTCACTTGCAGATCCTGCATAGGGAGGATCACTCCATCCTCCATAAAATCATCTAGGTCGTCGTCTATCTTGTGCAAAGTTTCTCTTACCTTTACCAGAGGGGACGGAAGCGGCATCGGTGAGGATGAAAATTTGGACCAGGACTTAATCAAATTTTTTGTTATTGCATTTTGGGAGGAGACTTTTTTTAAAAACACCGTAGATGAATGGAGTAAAGTGGTAATTGGGACCGACAATGACTCTTTCGCTATTTCTATCCAGAGTTTGTGTTCCCTGTCCCTCACCCAGTCAACCAAACATTTCATGTATTATTTCTATATTTTTTCAGGTCTATCCCGGGTATTTGCCCAATCATATCTTTACCTGTTGTCTTTCTCCCTCCTGAGTGGTTCCAATAGGAGGTAGATGATTCCGTGGGGAGAATCTCCTGCAATTCTGCTTGGTGCAAGCCCAATAAATAACAGAATCCATTAAACATGGACTATTGGTCACTGCTTTGTATGTTTTTGAAAAAAACTGATAACAGATTTCCTGTAATGTTTTTCTAATCTTACTGTTTACAAAATCTCTCTTTTGGCGTCTAGATGCCGCGTCACTGCTCTGCCCTCGGATGCACCACTCGAGATTCTCAGCTGACAAGAGACAACAACATCTCTTTCCACAGGTCTGCGCTAACGACTCATTTTATGCTAGGGGAAAACCTCTTTAGGGGCTCACTGGGATTAAGAAAGAATCAAGCAAAGCATCTTATCCCCTTAATGACCGCCAATACGTCTTTTTACTGACCTGAGATATAAGATACTATCATCCCCATACAGGTGACAATCCCGCAGCTGTCGGCTGTACACTATAGCTGACAATTGGCTGCATCAGCCACGATCAGTGTTTGTACTGTCCATATCTGTTTAACCCCTTAGATGCTGCTGTCAATAGTGACTACATCATATAAATGGTTAAAAGAGTGTGGTATCTCCCTCTTTATCCCCATCGGCACCCTTAGATCATGATTGTGTGGTCCTGATATTTGCCATGGCAATTCACGACCATATAGCAATCTTAGAGTCTCCCGGCTACAGTGGCCTGTTCAGAAGTTAGCGGCATTTAGGTGGTAAAAATACACTTTTTCATTCCTGTCATGTCACTTTGCATTAATTCCTGAAAATCACCTGAAGGATTAATTAACTACCTGATAGCAATTTTCAATGTGTCAGGGGGTGCTGTTTTTAAAATGGTATCACTTTTGAGGGTTTCCCAATATATGGGACCCCCCAAAGTCACTTCAAATCTAAATGTTTTAAAATTTCCTTGAAAAAAATGACTGCTACATTTTTAAATCTCCTAAAATGCTAACGATATAAAAGAACATTTTGCAAATGGTGCTGATGTAAGGCAGACATGTGGGAAATGTTAGTCATACCCCAGAAAAACATTAATAAATATCTGGATTAAAGGGATAATCATTCAAAGTTTGAAAATTGCTAATTGTTTAACATTTTTCTCAAATTTCTGATATTTTTTGCAAATAAACACAAAACATATGGACCTAAATATACCATTATCATAAAGTATAATGTGAGACGAAAAAACAGTCTCAATGGGATTTGTTGAATCGTTCCAGAGTTATTACCAAATAAAGTGACACTGGTCAGATTTACAAAATTTGGCTCCGCCACTAACGGGTTAAAGTGGTTTTCTGATATTTTTATATTCCTATCCTGTGGGAGACCATGGGAAATCAACTACTATTGTGCGATAAAATGTGGATGTGTCACATACGGGTTCACCTTTTAAATTTCATACTCTATGCTTAACCCCTTCCCGATATTTGCGGTACATATACGTCATGGAAGGGAAGCACTTTGTGACGAAGTATATATACGTCATAGCGATCGCCCTTGCACAGGAGCTGTACACAGGCGATCACCAATGGGTGTTCAGCAAACATCACAGCTGACACTCGGCTATCACTGCCAGGAGCGCATGCGCTGCCTCTGGCGGCCATTTTTCCCAAAGTCCACCAAAGTGAAAAGGATGGAAAGTGCAACTTCCGACATTTGTGAAAGCCCGGGGCCCACCTCAACCTTGCACCACCAAACACCCCCTCCTCCCAGCCCAAGGCCCGTAGCATTGCCCCACTCCTGTTGCCGCCAGCTTCCTGCTGCAGCGACCCTTCCTCCTGGGACCCTGCCCCCTCTCCACCGCAGCTACCCCCCCGGTTACTGTAAAAGCGGGCTATAAGATGCATCACCTTTTGGAAAAAAAAATATTTTTTTCCTAATTTCCTCTCCATCTTATAGTCTGCAAAAATACTGTAAATGTGTTATCGCTGTAATCGTACTGACCTGAAGAATAAAACGCCTTATCAATTTTACGATACACAGAATGGCGTAAAAAATAAAACCAATTCTTCACCTGCTGTTAATTTGTTCATTCTGCCTCCCAAAGATCTCAGTAAGGCTCAATGTTTATTTATACTGCGCTCTGCGCTGAGCGCTTACACCGTGGTTTCCATGTAAATCTCTCAAATACGTGATTCAGACTGAATCCTTGGTGGAAGATTCCCTATAATGAGGCAGAAGGAGGCACTGTGGACGCCGTGTGGCTGCCTATGATTCGACGTTGTCCGTCTTTTTAGCCTTGCATAAAAGGGAGGTATGCCATATTTGGGTACCTCTGAAAAAAGAACAACGCTGAACAGAGGCCAGACTCTGCTGCCTCATTACACTGTGTTCCAAATTATTATGCAAAAAATATTTCCTCATATTTTCTCTAAATTACCTATGTGAATTGCAGTAATTGTTATTTTCCAGTCATCTAATATTCTAGTATAATTGCAATGTTTTTGAACAAACTGCCTATGAAAACAGTATATTTTTAAAAATAAGAAACACTCAAAATGCATGTTCCAAATTATTATGCACAGCAGAGTTTTGAACCTTTTTATTTTGAACAAAAAAATGGTCAATTGTGAAATTATAAGCATTATCAGCTTATTACAAAATGAAATCAAACAGTTTTCAAGTCAAAACTTTATTCTAGGTGATGTTACATTTGCACATAGAACCCCTTGTTCGAAAGAAGCTTCTGAACTCTCTCGTCCATTGAATTTGTCAGTTTTTGGATGGTTTGTGCTTCAATTGTTTGCATGTGGACAGAATACCCTCCCAGGCTGTTGCTTAGATGTGAACTGCCTCCCGCCATCATAGACACTCCTTTTGATGATGCTCCAGAGGTTCTCAATGGGGTTGAGGTCAGGGGAAGATGGTGGCCACACCATAAGTTTGTCCTCTTTTATGCCCATAGCAGCCAGAGATGCAGATGTGTTATTTGCAGCTTGAGACGGTGCATTATCATGCATGAAAATGATCTTGCTGCAGAAAGCACAGTTCTTCCTCTTGAACCATGGCAGGAAGTGCTGTTTTAGAAACTCCACATAGATTATGGAGTTCATCTTTACACCTTCAGGGATCCTAAAGGGGCCGACAATCTCTCTCCCCATGATTCCAGCCCAAAACATTACTCCACCTCCTCCTTGTTGGCGCCTTAGCCGTGTTTTCATGGGGTGTCCATCAACCAGTCATCCTCCACTCCATCCATCTGGACCATCGAGCGTTGCACGGCACTCATCGGTGAACAAAACAGTTTGGAAGTCAGTCTTCATGTATCGTTTGGCCCACTGGAGCCGTTTCTGCTTGTGTGCAGTAGATAGAGGTGGTCGACAGGATGGCTTACGCACAGCTGCAAACCTCTGAAGGACCCTGCATCGTGTTGTTCGGGGGACGTTGGAGGCACCAGCAGCTTCAAAAACTTGTCTGCTGCTATGACAAGGCATTTTTGCAGCTGCTCTTTTAACCTGACGCAATTGCCTGTTGGAAAGAGTCCTGAATTTTTCCTTATCAGCACGCACACGTGTGTGCTGAGAATCAGCTACATACTTCTTGATTGTGCGATGATCACGATGAAGTGTCTTGGCAATGTTGATTGTAGTCATACCTTGACCTAAATACTCCACAATTTGTTGCTTCTCAGCAGCTGACACATCCTTTTTTTTTTTCCCAATTTGGAAAAAAATGTAGGCTGCTTAATAATGTGGAGCAACCATCTTAAGTAGACTTGCCTTTATTTGGACACACCTGCCAAACTAATTTGCGCAGGTATCTGCAATTGCTTTCAGCAGGGTGGATTTGATTTAAATCTAACTGATTTAAATCACGATTTAAATCACAATTTAAATCACTAGTCAGTAAGGCTTGATTTAAATCAGTGATTTAAATCAAAGTTTCTACCTAAACTAGTTCTTGCTACTTTAACATGCAAGTAGATGAAGATTTTTAGAATCACTTTTTATATTACTTTTTTCTCCCCAGTTTAATGGGTTAATCATTCATATTTGGACACCACTGTTCTGTTGTACTTAGGAAGGAGAAAAATAATCCTGACCTTAATAACAATTTAAATAGATTTATTCAACTGAAACAATAACAACATTACAGCATAAGTTATTTGCTTAAACAAACATCCATGTTTGTTAACTAATTTGGCTAAACAAAATATATATATATTTTAAGAAACTTAGACTGTCAGCCCAGCCGACACATGAAAAACTTAAATACTACTGTCCCTGCTGTCCTCTGTAGCTCACTTGTCGTCATCTTCATCATCATCTTCTTCTTTGTTCCTATTCATAATCTGGAAAAGAAAAACAAGCTTTCCTGCTTTATTGGGTCCCAACCGATTTCTCAATTTAAAATGAATGAGTCCAAAGGAAGAGAATATTCTTTCAACGCCTGCAGAAGAAGCTACTGCTGTTAAAAGTGAAATCATTACTTGAACAGTCTCTAAATCCAAGCGCTTAAGTGAATTCCACCAGTTTACTGGTGAGACCTTCCTTAAAATATCTTCAGCAAACATATATTTCTTGAATGGTTCCCCCTTAGCTCTGAAGTTTATTATAGTTGGCATTAAAGATGGATGATTGCTGGATACCCATGTCATAGCTAACTCCTCTTCCTCAGCACTTAGGTTTTGACCCTGATATTGGATATTTTTTTTAATCAGATACATTTTTATTAAATGATAACAAGTATATCATATGACATCAAGCAGTTGTTCACATATAATCATAAATTTTTATGAACAAAACTCCCCCCCCTTCCCCCCCCCCTCCAAGACCCCTTCAGTGTCTTCCTCATTTCTATTCCGATACTCTTTCCCACCTCCATATATACTTGTTTATTATGAACATCATCTATATCATAAATACATCCTCCCCACAAATCTAACTCCATTCTACCCATGGCTGCCATATCTTATGAAATACATCGAGTTTATTTCTCTTCGTATAAATACTTTTTTCCAATGAAATTATATGCTCCACTTGCGTAAGAAAGTCTCGTCTAGTTGGAGCCTGATATTGGATATTGACAATATTTGCCAAAAAATGAGCTGGAGTCAGTGCTTGTCCCATTCGTTTGTTTACTGCTTGTAATTTAATTCTGTCCATGTGTAGTTCTGTTTTTAAGTGTTCACTCAGTTCCTTCCAAATTTCAACAGCATCCGCAATAAAACAGCTATTTTTCTGTATTTTGTTTAAAGCTTGAGAGATGGGTTTCAGGAAGCTCAGCATATGTTCAACATTTCTCTTAAGCCCAATGTTGAGGATTTTGGCCGTGACAGTGCCATCTATTTTATCTCGATTTTCTTCACAAAGTGTCATCAGAATAGGCCAGTTTTTGATATACTGCTCAAAACAGTCCACCACAGAATTCCATCTAACATCTTGTGGGAGCGTTAGCTTGGTTCCACCCATCCTTTTCAGAGCTGCTGCAGCAAAATGATTATTACGGAAGTATTTAGCAATTTCAACAACATTAGCCTTTATTTCTGGAACACTTACGTCTTTGGCTAAGAGGTGCAGCAAATGAGCACAGCAACCATATGTTATTAGCAGCTTTGTATTCCCTCCCTGCTCTTCTAAATCTCTTCTCATCTTGGATACGTTTGCAGCATTGTCAGTGACCAAACTGCGTACTAGACATTTGAATTTTTGTTCACATGTCGTTATAGCTTTTACTGCCACTTCTTGTAAGTATTCTGCTGTGTGTGCATTTCCTGACGTATCAGTTGTTTGTGCAAGGAAGACTTTACCTTCTTCTGTTGTTATACAAGCACATACAATAGGATCATTGTGGACATTACTCCACCCATCAATACTTAGGTTAACAATTTTACCCTCCAGAGCTGTTGCACATTGCTCCATTTCTCTGTCATACACTTGATCCAGCAGTTTCCCTGCAACATCAGCTCTGCTGGGTGGATTGTATCCTGTTCTCAGTGACTGAACCATATTAATGAAATGTGGGTTCTCAGTCAGACGGAAAGAAGAGTTCGTTGCATAAATAAACTGGGCAATTTTTTCATCAATCAACTCTTTTTCTAATCTGCTAGTTCTTATCACAAACCTATCTATGGTGGTTCCAGGAGGTAAAGGTTTTTCCTTCCTTTTGGGTGATGGTGATATGTGGCTGTGGGTGTCTGATGATGATGCTGCTGCTGCTGCTAATGAAGCACTATCCTGGATAGATAACTCTGAAACTGTAGAACAGGTTGATGGTGATCTTGGAGGTGGATAGTTTCCAGAATCCATGAAATCCCCTAAACAAAAAAAGTCAATGCTGTTATTTTATTGTTTATACAATTTCTGCTTATTGTACACAACACATCACTGCCCCTGCCCCAAAAGGAATATTTGTTTTTCTTCATAACCAGGGCTGTGGAGTCGTGGAGTCGGAGTTAGTTTTGGTCGGAGTCGGTAGAAATGTACCGACTCCGACTCCAGCTTTAAAAAAAATGTATTAATATTTCATAATTGAACTTTCATATGAATTTTATAAATGTTACTCAAATATATATGTTCTATCAAACTATGAACAACAGTGATAAGCAGTTCTGCTGGAGATAGAGACATTTCTTACTTCTTGTGTGTCACTGTTCTCCACTGCCCTTATCTAATCTTATACTTGGTTAACCTCATGCTGCCCCAACCTCCCTACTTACAATGTATGAAACTGAAAGTGAAAATGTGTTGCAAATTCTTAGTAGTAAAGCTCCTCCTCTAGACTAGATCATACTAGGTGTGCGTCTTCCAAGCATCTCACAGCTGCCTGCTACTCAGAAGAGGAAGACTGTAAGAAGTATTATCCTTTCAACAAACTTTGCATCAGTTAACTGTGAGTACATGAGGAATAATAACAGGATTACTGACCACTATATCAGTTGTACGACCTGGCAATAATTTTGTACAATTGTTTTTAGGAAAAACAATTGTCATTTGGATTGTGAATGCAGAATTAAAAACCTGAGAATGTCAAAGAAGCATCACATTAAATCAGCTGTATTTGAACATTTCACCATCACTCAAGATAGAAAACATTATGTCTGTCAGTGTATGACAAATGATCCAGACGAAAACAAATGCTGTGAAGCCAAGATGAGTGCATATTCAGGCAAAGATAAAAATGCTCCTACCAGAGCTTCTAATCTAAAGAGACATTTACAGCGCTTTCATCCAGAAGTACTGAAAGCAGTGGATGAGAAAGACTGCATCCAAACCAATGAACCAGTGCCCAGCTCTTCCAGCCAAACAAAGGAGCAGAGAACTTTGCAGCCATCAGTTGCAAGATATTTTGTCAGTGACAAAGTTACTGTGACAATGACAGTAGATACATTTAAAAAACAGATCATAGAGCTTGTTGTAAAGGATAGTGTGCCTATTTCATTATTTTCACGACCAGCTTTTATGTGTCTGAATGAGGAAATGGCCCGCAAGCTTCGTGTTTCTCTGGAGAGAGAGAGTATTAGAAAATTAGTAATCGAAGAAGCTTTTAAACAAAAGGAAGAACTTAAAAAAAACTCTCAAGGGACGCTTTCTGTTTCTTAAAATGGATGCCTGCACACGTCTACACACCAGTGAGTTTCTCCAGGTCTTGGTGGAAAGGGTTCTGCAAGACTATGAACTTAAAAAAGAGCAAGTTCTTTCTGTCGTAACTGACAATGCTTCAAATATGATAAGTACTATTAAGCTAATGAATGAGAGTAATGATGGTGACCAGCAGCTAGAAGAACATTCTGGGTCCACAGACACAGAAATGTTTGAAATAGAGGAACACAGTATTGTAACTGAGGAGCAAACTGAAGTTGCTTCAGATGAACAGCAACATGATAGTTTAGATGTTCTTGTTGAAACTGTGTCAATATGTTCTTTCATTCATCACATGCGCTGTGCTGTGCATACGCTACAGCTGGCTATAAGAGACAGTCTGCAAGAAGGACATGCTGCTGCACTGATTGGCAAGGTGAGAAAATTGGCTACTGTTGCCAGAACCCCTAAAGTTGACTCAATTTTGAAGAGACGTGCTGGAAAAGGGGCAATTATTGATCAAGCCACACGATGGGGCAGTACTTACTTAATGATTCAGCGCTTGGTTGAACTGAAAACCTTTCTTGTAGACATGGCTAACCCTCAACTGATGCTAAATGAAAGTCAGTGGAATCAGGTGACTGAGCTGGAAAAATTGCTAGAGCACCCATTTACAGTGACTAAAAAATTACAAGCAGAGGACTTAACTCCAGGTATTTTCTTAAAGGAGTGGAAGAACCTGATGTTTCGCCTGTCCCAAAGAGGAGGGTTAATTGCAAGTGGCATTGCTACATCAATGAAACGGAGAGAGGAGCTACTATTACAAAATAACATTCTTTTGGCAGCTGTTTATGTAGACCCAATGCATCGGATTCTTCTAGATGATCAACAGCTAAATAAAGGAAAAGAAGCTCTGTTTGAAATAGCAGTAAGGATGAAAAGGGTTGCAGAACAGTCAGGAGGAACAAGAAGAATTTGGTCGTCCTGCCACATCTTCACCCTCATCATCAACTGATGAAGAATTTAATTTTGAAAAATATTTGGATCACAAGGACCGTGCAAAGCGTTCCCGCATAGAAGAGTCATCCCCATCAAGGAACACAGCCAGTACATTTCAGCAGAATTTTTCATGTGCACTAAAAGAAATTGAGATATTTGACAGTTCATCAAAAATAACAGTGCAACAAGCGATACCTCTGTATCCTGACATTGTCAGAGATGTTGCCCGAGTGGTTACTGCTTTGCCACCAACACAAGTTAGTGTAGAGAGGTTGTTCTCTGCTCTCAAAATAATTAGATCAGATTTGAGGGCATCCATGAAGGAGGATCTGACAGAGGCAATACTTTTTCTGAGGACAAATTTATAGATTTCTTCTTATTAACTGCATAAAAGTGTTTATTGCATATTTACTTACAGTTTAGAAAAGTTTATAAAAGTTATTTGCTATATTCTAATTGTATTCTAATAAATGTAGTTTTTGCTCTAAGTGGTCTGATTACTTATATGATGGTGAGAAACTGAATAAGCACGATGTTTAATATTTTACAACAGTAAATTTGTTGTTATGAATTGGCCATTTATGAAGGAGTCGGAGCCTGATAAAATCCTGGAGTCGGAGTCGCAACTGTGGCTTACCGACTCCACAGCCCTGTTCATAACTGTACCAAATGACAGTAACATGCAGTAATAATAAGAAATATAATTTTTCTCACACATGACAGTTCAGTCTTTAGAAATAGGATTCAATAAAAATGTTTACCAACCTGAAGATCCTGCCTGTTCAGAAGTGTTTCTTTGGTCATCTTCATCACCGCACTTCTCATGATGTTGCCTCATTCGCGCCACCAGGCCTTGCATCTCTTTGTTGCATCGTTTGCATTTTGCACGCATGCCTGCCTTACCGATAGGCGAAGGAGCTTCATTAAAATATTCCCAAACTGGGTCTCTTTTACGGCCTGCTGCCATTATAAGGAAAGAATGTAATAAACCTCAGATCGTACACACAAACAGATCCAGACTTGTCTGTCTGTGGCTATGCTGCAGTATTGTGCTCAAAGTTTCACTTTCATTTTCTTGTCTGCTTGCCCTTCCTCCTCCTCCTCACACTTAGATTCACATTCTTCTTGTGTTGTGCAGATCTATTCCACTCCAAACAATCAGAAACATATTGTTTAACTTCTTGGACTTGGCACTGAAGGGGTTGATTCTGTATTCATAGGTTTGTAGAACAATACGATTAAGGTCTTTTTCTCAACTCTTTTCATGTTGTAACATTTTTGCTGTGAAGAAGAGGCTGGGACCTCTGCGGAGTCAAATTCAGTTCTGAGAACTGCGTAAGTAAAGCGAGCGTCTGTGATAATATAGGAGAGAAACTGCCCACTAATCCTACAGAAACCTCTGGAAGAGCATGGCATTGTGAATGTTACACATATACAGCCTTTATTCTACTGAGTTAAACAACTCAGCTTTATCTCATGATGGAAGAACCTTTGGATGGTAAAATATTTTCCTCAAAAAGCAGTTTATTGAAAAAAAATCCGATTTAAATCAAAAAAATCCGATTTTTTTTTTTTGATTTTTTTAAAAAAAACATTGATTTTTATCCACCCTGGCTTTCAGTGATATAAAGAGCCCTGACACACATCACCCTCAATGAGTTTAAATGACAAACAAAAAAATTCTAACCTTATCACTCCTAAACTCTTTTTGCATAATAATTTGGAACACATTTTGTAGTGAATGGATCCCTCACAGTTTCATCTGAATCAGGTCACTCAGATTTAGATGGAAACCCCAATATGAGTGCTCGGCATAGAGCGCCAGATAAATGTGATCCCAAATGTTATGTAAAATGTTCCCAATAAGGCTAAGTTCACACGTAGCGGAACTCTCGCGGAAATTACCACGAGAGTTCCGGAATTCCATTCCGCGGGAAAATCGCATTTTAAATTCCCGCGATTTTCCGGTGGAAAAACTAGCGATTTGCAAGCGTAATTAGCTTGCAAAATGCTAGCGTTTTCCAAGCGATCTGTAGCATCGCTTGGAGAACTGATTGACAGGTTGGTCACACTCGTCAAACATAGTGTTTGACAAGTGTGACCAACTTTTTACTACTGAGGCCGCCTATGCAGCATCAGTAGTAAAAGATATAATGTTAAAAAAAATAAAAAATGGTGTTATTCTTACCTTCCGACGTCCCGTGCAGCCTTCCCGCCTCTCTCCACGCTCCCGTTCCCAGTAATCCTTTGCGAAAATGCCCGCGATGACGTCCGTTCTCGCGGGATCGCGACGTCTCACGGTGATTCGCAATGACCGCGAGACTTCGCGATCCCACGAGAATGGACGCCATCGCAGGCATTTTCGCAAAGAATTACTCGGAACAAATGCGTGGAGAGAGGCGGGAAGGCTGCGCGGGACGTCGGAAGGTAAGAATAACACCATTTTTAATTTTAAATTCTATTTTTTTACAGGGATATGGTACCCAGAGCCTGGAGGACAGTCTCCTCTCCTCCGGACCGTGGGTATCATCCGCAAATGTTCTGCTTACTTTTCGCATGGTGTGCACAGCCACATGCAGGAAGTAAGCGGAACAATGCATTCCTATGGGTGCAGGATCGCAGCGATTCCACAAAATTAATGAGCATGCTGCGTTTTTTACCACAAAGCGATTCCGCCACGGTAAAAACCGCAGCATTAGCACAGCTTTGCGGAATCCCATAGGAATGCATGGGATGCTTATTTTTCGCGTTTTCTCTGCAAAATCGTGCGGTTAAAACCGCCGCGGAAACGCGAAAAAAACGCCACGTGTGAACTCAGCCTAAAGGATTCAACTTAATCCACAAAAAAAGCAAGTCCCAACTCAGGTCCATCATCTGTTAACGGAAATATAGGGGGTTTCCACGTTACTGCAAGGAATCAGAGTTATTACCCCATGAAGTGACACTGGTCAGAATTTAAAATTTGGCCTGGTCATGAAGGTGAAAACAGGCTTTGGGGTTAAAGGGAACCTGTCAGTAGAAAAAAAACGCTATTAACCTGCACATACGTGGTTGATCTGCAGAGTAATAGTGTTACTAACCTGCCTGGCGCCTGCACTTAGTTGAACGCTGCTGGTAGAAAATTATCTTTATTCTCCCTGGCAGTGTTCCGGTATCAGTCATAGAGGCGGGACCGGCGCGGGTTCAGTCACCGCACTGAGTATACAGAGCGACGGCTGTAACCGTGTTTCTGGCCCTGACTGTTCCTGCGCCGCATTGGGTCCAGCTGTCAGTCATGGCTGGGAGCGCGGTTACAGCCATTGCTTTGTATAGTCACTGCAGTAACTGAACCGGCACCGCCACTGGGACTGACACTGGAACGCTGATGGGGGAAATTAAGCTCATTTCCTCCCTGTAGTGTTCTACTATGCAGGCTCCGGGCAGGTTAGTAACGCTATAATCCCGCAGATTAACCCTTTATCTGCAGGTTAATAGCGTTTTAAACTTGGGAAAATGCACCCTTAAATTTCCACAGTATAAAGCACGTTTTATATTTCCTTGCTGCATTTTTCTGCTATATGTGGATGTGGTAACAGAATCCTTTGCAACTGTACTGTACTTTGTTGTGGATTTGCGATAGAGAATTTCCACCCCAATCCACAGTGTCTGAACTCTCTCATAGACAAAAGTCCGTATTTTCTATAGTTGTGGAAGGAATACCAAGAAAAGCCCATAAACCTCTGTTTGAATGGGTTGTGCACATAAATGCCGTGGCTTCCTTTTCGTAAAAGAACAGCCATGCCTGCTTCACTCTATTTTATTCAATGGGACTGAGCTGTAAAACAAGCCGACAACCCGTGGGTGGGGAGGAGGAGTTTCTGAACTAAAAGGCTGTGCTTTTTCAACCCTAGAAAATCCCTTTAACATTACCATGTAGCAAATATGTTTGATATCTGAATGTTTTTCTTTCTCAAAAGGCTTCCAAGGAAGGACGACCCTAGAAGGAGCCTTTGGATTGCAAACTGCAGGAGAACAGACCCCAGTGGCAGTGGGCTTTGGGACCCTTCTTCTGACTATATTTACTTCTGCTCCAAGCATTTTGAGAAGAGCTGTTTTGAAGCTGTTGGCATTAGGTAGACTTATACTTATTCCCTTACATACATTATGGAAGATGTTTAACCCTTTCCACTCTGTGATATACTATTATGTGCACGCTTGGGCTGTAACCTTAACTGTTACACTTGAAGACCTAGGTGTCAGTCAGAACAGACATCTCCTATCCTGCTGAAACCGCGAGTACCAATCATGACCATTTAACTCTCTAGATGCCGCAGTCATAATATACGTAAAAAGTACTGGAATAGTCTTTCCTAACTTTTAAAACCGTTTATTATTGGGGGATAAATATACAGTGGGTACAGAAAGTATTCTGACCCCTTTAAATTTTCACTCTTTGTTTCATTGCAGCTATTTGGTAAATTCAAAAAAGTTCATTTATTTTTCTCATTAATGTACACTCTGCACCCCATCTTGACTGAAAAAAACAAATGTAGAAATTTTTGCAAATTTATCAAAAAAGAAAAACTGAAACATCACATTGCCACAAGTATTCAGACCCTTTGATCAGTATTGAGTAGAAGCACCTTTTGCGCTAGTATGTAAGAAAAAGTCCTTACTGAGAGCTGAAAGAGCCGGGAAAAAGATGAAAGATGTAGACAATCCTCTTATCAAGCTGAGGTTGAAGTTTATTGAGCGCTACACGGCAGAACAGGTACAGAGAGTCAGTGGAGCTGAAGCATGCAGGCACAAAACGGGGATCCAGACGGGCAGAGATTCGCTGAAAAGTCTGGCGATGGAAAGGCTCTAACCCTGGCCATGGTGTGGCACAGTGGCATAATGGCGGAGGAATGGCCCCGAGCAACAGTAACAGGGGCTTTTTATGCATAATGCGAACAAAGAAAGCTGCATTTTGCCCCAGAGGGCGTTTACATGATAATTCTAGAGAAACATGTTTTAGAACAGAGAATATAATGACATAATACTACGACCTTAATTAACGTTTCCCCAAACAACACTAAAACCCATAAAAGTCATTATCTATAGCTACTGTCCTCAATTTTATCACTGCTTCCAGCCTAAATCCATAAATTCATGCATTAGACAATTTAATGAATTTGTTCTCTACAGACACTATCACGTATACACACATTGACCATATATTTGTTAACCCTATTCCCCTATTGATCCGATTTTCCTTTATGCACGTCCGCTCAGTCTGCTAGCAGACATGATCTCATTTTACATCCACTTTTCCAAAGTACATCTTATTAGTTCTATTGCAAAAGTTGAATCTTTTCCTAACTTTTACAAGATGGCTGCCTGGTTCATTATGGCAGCTCAGTATATTATAGCTGACCATTCTCTTACATAGTACAGCCATGAGTCGTCTTGGGAATGATGCAGCAAGTTTTTCACACCTGGATTTGGGGATCCTCTGCCATTCTTCCTTGCAGATCCTCTCCAGTTCCGTCAGGTTGGATGGTGAATGTTGGTGGACAGCCATTTTCAGGTCTCTAGAGATGCTCAATTGGGTTTAGGTCAGGGCTCTGGCTGGCCCAGTCAAGAATGGTCACAGAAGTGTTCTGAAGCCACTCCTTTATTATTTTAGCTGTGTGCTTGGGGTCATTGTCTTGATGGAAGGTGAACCTTCGGCCAAGTCTGAGGTCCAGAGCACTCTGGAAGAGGTTTTCATCCAGGATATCTCTGTACTTGGCCGCATTCATGTTTCTTTCAATGGCAACTAGTCGGCCTGTCCCTGCAGCTGTAAAACACCCCCATAGCATGATGCTGCCACCACCATGTTTCACTGTTGGGATTGTATTGGGCAGGTGATGAGCAGTGCCTGATTTTCTCCACACATACCGCTTAAAATTATCACCAAAAAGTTCTATCTTCATCTCATCAGACCAGAGAATCTTATTTCTCATAGTCCGGGAGTCCGGCATGTGTTTTTTAGCAGTGTGTGGGCTTTCGTATGTCTGGCACTGAGAAGAGGCTTCTATCAGGCCCCTCTGCCATAAAGGCCCAACTGGTGGAGGGCTGCATTGATAGTTGACTTTGTGGAACTGTCTCCCATCTCCCTACTGCATCTGTGGAGCTCAGCCACAGTGATCTTGGGGTTCTTCTTTACCTCTCTCACCAAGGCTCTTCTCCCATGATTGCTCAGTTTGACTGGACGGCCAGGTCTAGGAAGACTTCTGGTGGTCCCAAGCTTCTTCCATTTAAAGATTATGGAGGCCACTGTGCTCTTAGCAACCTTGAGTACTGCAGAAATTCTCTTGTAACCTTAGCCAGATCTGTGCCTTGCCACAATTCTGTCTCTGAGCTCCTTGGCCAGTTCCTTTGACCTCATGATTCTCACTTGGTCTGACATGCACTGTGAGGTCTTATATAGACAGGTGTGTGCCTTTACAAATCAAGTCCTATCAGTGTAATTAAACACAGCTGGGCTCCAATGAAGAGTAGAACCATCTCAAGGAGGATCACAAGGAAATGGACAAGATGTGACTTAAATATGAGTGTCTGAGCAAAGGGTCTGAATGACCATGTGATATTTCAGTTTTTCTTTTTTAATAAATTTGCAAAAATTTCTACATGTCTGTTTTTTTTCTTTCAGTCAAGATGGGGTGCAGAGAAATTTTAAATGGGTCTGAATACTTTCTGTACCCACTGTAGATGTATGTATATATATTATACACATATACACACAAAAGACCGCTCAAAAGTGTTGCACCTGTTCATACAATGGTTTTCTTTCTATTGGAATGTGCACATTGTGGATGCAGACTGAAGGCAGGAGAACTGAATTTATACATGTGGAAACAAGGAGTAAAGAAACAAAGCAAAATATGTTCTAAACCTTTGCTTTTTTACAATACTTCCCTTTTACGGTAAATTCACAGGATGTTTTCTTGCTGCTTTTTGTTCTGCATCAAAACCTGGTCTTCTTGGCAGGAAAGAAGCTGTGGCAAAAACGCAGGTTTTGGTGCGTTTTTTTTTTTTTCTCTTTGTCCATGCTAATGTCCATGACTTCTCTGCAGCAAAAATGCTGCATATAATGACACCTGCGTTTTTGGTGCGTTTTTGTAGCACCCATTCAAGTCAATGGGTGAAAAACACTGGAAGAAGTGACATGCTCTATGTCTAAAACATGCAGCAAATTACAAAATCCTGATCACACAAAAAACAATGTGTGTGTGCATGAGATTTCTGAAATCTCATAGGCTTTGCTGGTAATGGTAAAAGCAGGTGAAAATTAGCATAAAAAAACGCAGCAAAAGTCCTGTGTGAACGTACCCTTACTCTGATCATAGCTTTACACCCCCTTGGCATCCTTGGCATTCTCTCAAGAAGCTTCATCAGGTGTTACCTAGAATTGCTTTCAATGAACAGATTTGCCTCTCAAAGTGTTCATTTGTAGAATCACCAGCCTTCAAAAAGTGTTTGCGGTCCTCAGATGTGTTTTGCTGAGGCAGTGTTTTAATCCAGAATATTTCAATAACCACTCAACTAAGTAAAGAGAAAAAGTCCACCATAACTTTAAGGGTACGTGCCCACGTCTGGAATAGCAGCATTTTGGATGCAGGTCACCTGCGATGCTTTCTGGGTTACAAGCACAGTGGATGGGATTTATAGAAATGCCATGCCCACTGTGCTTTTATTTAACGCTGCGTAACCTCACCTGCGGTGCGGGTTTACGAGCTGCAGTATGTCAATTATCTGCAGCGGAGACGCTAGTCTCCGCTGCGTAGTCTCATCCATAGCAAGTCATTACATGTAGTAAATCCTCGTGGTTCATGTCTCGACCCTGCTATCGGACGACCTGGGACTAGGGGCTCCTTTCCTGTCCCTAACGCTAGGGGGTGCCCTAGCCCGCACTGTTCTCCGGGTTACTTCTGAAGGTGAAGATGCCGGGGCCATCTACCTTGCCTTATCTCATGAATCCACCCTCCGTCTGTACCCTTCCCCCACCCAGGGAAGAGGGGAATATTAGTGTACCATAATACACCAGCAAGATGAATAAGGTAACAGGAACAGGGGAAACGAAAAATACCAGTCGTACAAATATACACTCGCATAGAACAGAGGTATGCATCTATGCAGAGGAGTGATGGGGAGGAAACTGGGGGTAGAGAGGAGTTAAATCCATAGTAGGAGAAGAAAGGAAATTATCACACTCACTAAACCGAGCAACAGTCAGTGGTAAATCCACCAGCCGCCTCCTCCAATAACAACCACCCACAACCTTCAGCCATGCAGCAAAAGCTCCAAGTTATGTGTCAGTCAGGACCCAGAAAATATAGGGGATAGGAGTAGCTAACAGTGCTCAGCTGAGAGCCCAGACTCCCAAAGCGCTCAGCAAAGCAAATTAACCCCTGCACTGCCAAAAGAAATTTACACAGTTTAATAAGAAGGTGAACTGCTTCTATTCAGCGCCGGTATCGAAGCAATCAGACGCTGCAGTCTTCTGGATCCTCTCTGTTGTGGTAACCCCGTAACAGTTCACTGAGCACATGCAGATTTAACTGCGTGATTAGAACACAGCGTTTTGGATGCAGCGAAAATACGCTGCGTCTAAAAAACTGCTATTTCCTGATATTGGGGACACTTACCCAGCATGACTACCACAGCATTCTTCAGTGACATACCATCCCATCTAATGTTTGACACATATTTTGTTTTGCTTCATAAGTGTTTTCTCGCTCCTTGTTTCCATCTATGTTCCTTTGTAATTTTGCTGCCTTCATTTTAAATCTACAATGTGCAACTTCCTAAATAAGACCAAGGAAAACCAGTGTATGAACAGGTGTCTCCAAATGTTTGACCAATATTGTGCCTATTTGGTGATTCTGCATCTTTAACCCCTTTCTGACATCTGACGGGGACGAGATAGTACGTTATAGCGATCATCGGCACCCCATGGGGGGAGCGCCGCTGAACGCGGCCGAGTGTCAGCTGATTATCACAGCTGACAACCGGTACTATGTGTCAGGGGCGGTCACAGACCGCCCCTGGCACGTTAACCCCTAGAACACTGCGATCAAACATGATCGCAGTGTACCAGGGGTTTAGAGAAGCATCGGCAGGGAGGGGGCTCCCTCCTTGCTTCCCTGAGATCCCCAGCGCAGCGCGATGTGCTGCGCTGCTCTGGGGGCCTCCTTCCCTGCAGGTCCCTGGATCCAATATTGCCGCAGGGGCCTTCGGGGACCTGTAGGGAGGCGGATTCCTCAGTGCCTGCAGAACGCAGACAGTGAGGAAGCCTCTGCAGCGCCTGTCAGATCGCTGATCTGACACAGCGCTGTGTGAAGTGTTAGATCAGTGATCTGACACATGACAGTGGTCCCCCCCCCCCCCCCCGGGACAATGTAATAAAGTTAAAAGAAAAGTGTAAAAAATAATTTATAAAAAATCACTAACTAAAAAAAAACTCTTCCCTAATTAATTTTTTGGATTTAAAAAAAGAAAAATTAAAGTACACATATTTAGTATCGCCGCATCCGTAACGATCCGCCCTATAAAACCGTCCCATTAGTTGACCCCTTTAGCAAACCCCTTAAAAAATAAAAATAAAAAACAACAAGGCAAAAATCAATGCTTTATCATACTGCTGAACAAAAAATGCAATAACGCGCGATCAAAAAGACGGATGTAAATAACCATGGCACCGCTGAAAACGTCATCTTGTCCCGCAAAAAACGAACCGCCATACAGCATCATCAGTGAAAAAATAAAAAAAAGTTATAGCTCGCAGAATAAAGCAATGCAAAAATAATTATTTTTTTATATAAAATTGTTTTCATTGCATAAAAGTGCCAAAGCATAAAAAAAAGACATAAATGAGGTATCGCTGTAATCGTACTGACCCGAAGAATAAAACCGCTTTATCAATTTTACCCCACGTGGACCTTGAGAAAGACACATCACTGTGTTGATACGTGTGGGTTTTGGGGTCCCATGTAACCTACCCGGTAGCTTGTTCATCCTCAGAAACCAGGTGATATCACGCTAGGGAAAGGGACTTATTAATGTCTGTTTATTTGTGTTGGCAACATGATAAGCATTCAATTTTCTGTCCATGGTATATGTAGAATTTCTATGTAACCATAGTAGTTATTGATAATATGGTATTTTTTTGATTTGAGGTCATGATTGTCATAACAATTGATTTGATAGACCCTAGGTTATGGTAACTAGCAGATACCTGGCATTATACTGTATGGTTGGTCTTGGGACCCATAGCATTTAACTATTTATTAAAATGACCCATTGTCTTTGTTTTGTTATCAATGTCTGGTTGTTCAGACTTTTTAATTGTTTTTAACCACAAAGTGTCTGTTTGTTGTGTCCATTAATAAAATTGATACTTTTTTCATATCTTTGTGGTGATCCCTATTTGTGTGCATATACTTTTCCCTTTTCACGTGGAACGGTGTAATCGCACCCCCCAAAAGAAATTCATGAAATGCTGGTTTTTGTTCATTCTGCGTCCCAAAAATCGGAATAAAAAGTGATCAAAAAATGTCACGTGCCCGAAAATTGTACCATTAAAAATGTCAACTCGTCCCCCAAAAAATAAGACCTCACATGACTTGGTGAGTCAAAATATGGAAAAATTATAGCTCTCAAAATGTGGTGATGCAAAAACTATTTTTACAATAAAAAGCGTCTTTTAGCGTGTGACAGCCGCCAAACATAAAAACCGCCATAAATAGTAAATCAAATCCCCCGTTATCACCCCCTTAGTTAGGGAAAAATAATAAAATAAAAAAATGTATTTATTTCCATTTTCCTGTTAGGGCTAGGGCTGAGATTAGGGTTAGGGGTGTGTTGGGGTTAGGGTTGGAGTTAGAATTGGGGGGGTTTCCACAGTTTAGGCACATCAGGTGCTCTCCAAGCACAACATGGCGTCTGATCTCCATTCCAGACAATTCTGCGTTGAAAAATTAAGTCGGTGCTCCTTCCCTTCCAAGCTTTGCCATGCGCCCAAACAGTGTTTTACCCCCACATATGGGGTATCAGCCTACTCTGGACAAATTGCAAAACAACTTTTGGGGTCCAATTTCTCCTGTTACCCTTAGGAAAATAAAAAATTGGGGGCAAAAATATGATTTTTGTGGAAAAAAATGATTTTTTTTTTATTTTCACGCCCGGGCGTTATAAACCTCTGTGAAGCACTTGGAGGTTCAAAGTGCTCACCACACATCTAGATAAGTTCCTTGGGGGGTCTAGTTTCCAAAATAGGGTCATTTGTGGGGGGGTTTCCACTGTTATGGCACATCAGGGGCTTTCCAAACGCGACATGACACCTGCAGACCATTCCATCAAAATCTGCATTCCAAAACGTCACTAATTCCCTTCCAAGCCCCGACGTGTGCCCATACAGTAGTTTTCTCCCACATATGAGGTATCAGCGTACTCAGGACAAATTGGACAACAACTTTTGGGGTCCAATTTCTCCTGGTACCCTTGGTAAAATAAAAAAATTGGGGACTAAAAGATCATGTTTGTGGAAAAAATATTTTTTTATTTTCACGCCCAGGCTTTATAAACTTCTGTGAAGTTTTTGGGGGTTCAAAGTGCTCACCACACATGTAGTTAAGTTCCTTGGGGGTCTAGTTTCCAAAATGGTGTCATTTGTGGGGGGTTTTCACTGTTTTGGCACATCAGGGGCTTTCCAAATGCGACATGGCGTCCGATCTCAATTAAAGCCATAAAAGCCAAATTGCGCTGCTTCCCTTCCGAGCTCTGCCATGCGCCCAAATAGTGGTTTACCCCCACATACGGGGTATCAGCGTACTCAGGACAAATTGCACAACTTTTGGGGTCCTGATACCCTTGGGAAAATAAAAATTTGGGGTGAAAAGATCATTTTTGTGGAAAAAATATGATTTTTTTAGTTGTATGGCTGTATGTTATAAACTTCTGTGAAGCCCTTGGGGGTTCAAAGTTCTCACCATATATCTAGATAAGTTCCTTGGGGGGGCCTAGTTTCCCAAATGGAGTCACTTGTGGGGGGTTTCCACTGTTTAGGCACATCAGGGGCTCTCCAAACGTGACATTTCGTCCGATCTGAATTCCAGCCAATTTTGCATTGAAAAAGTCAAACAGCGCTCCTTCCCTTCTGAGCTCTGCCATGCGCCGAAACAGTGGTTCCCCCCCACATATCAGGTATCAGCGTACTCAGGACAAATTGCACAATGACTTTTGCAGTCCAATTTCTCCTGTTACCCTTGGTAAAATAAAAAAAAAATTGGACCTGAAGTAATTTTTTTGTGAAAAAAGTTAAATGTTCATTTTTTTTTTTTTTTAAACATTCAAAAAATTCCTATGAAGCACCTCAAGGGTTAATAAACTTCTTGAATGTTGTTTTGAGCACCTTGAGGGGTGCAGTTTTTAGAATGGTATCAATTTGGGTATTTTCTATCATATAGACCCCTCAAAGTGACTTCAAATGTAATGTGGTCCGTAAAAATAAAATGGTGTTGCAGAAATGAGAAATCGCTTGTCAACTTTTTAATCCTTATAACTTCCTAATGAAAAAAAATTTTGGTTCCAAAATTGTGCTGATGTAAAGTAAATATGTGGGAAATGTTAGTTATCAAGTTTTTTGTGTGCCATATCTCTGCGATTTAAGGGCAAAAAAATTCAAAGTTGGAAAATTGCGACATTTTCAAAATTATTGCCAAATTTCCGTTTTTTTCACAAATAAATGCAAGTTATATCAGTGAAATTTTACCACTAACATGAAGTACAATATGTCACGAGAAAACACTGTCAGAATCACCGGGATCCATGAAAGCGTTCCAGAGTTATTACCTCATAAAGGGACAGTGGTCAGAATTGTAAAAATTGGAACTGTCATAAACGTGCTAACCACCCTTGGGGGTAAAGGGGTTAAAGCTCCAAGCTATGAAAACAGCATGTCACCTTTCTTGCCTGGTGAACACTATAAAAAATTATTGATGCTTTCTGGAAACCGTTGCTCAAAAAATGGTAATGAAAAGTGATTTAAAGTGTTAGGCTGGTTTCACACTTGCGTTTTTTTGCGCAAAAAAAAGCATGCGTTTTTTTCCTATTCTTTACATGGGTGCACATACACATGCGTTTGTATGCGCATGCGGTTTTTTGTAGTGTGCGCTCGGGCACACAAAATGCACTCTGCATGCATTGTTGTTTTTTTTTTTTTTTTTTTTAAAAAGCGCTCAAAACCGCAAAAAAACGCACAAAAACGCATGATGCGTTTTTTATGTGCGTTTGCACTGCGCACTGTGCGCAGCGCAAAAAAACGCAAGTGTGAAAGTAGCCTTACATGAGTGTAAAAACTATAAAACGAGTTATACAAAAGTCATACAATTTTGCATTTCGTCACTGTAGAAATAAGCCCTTGCACATGTCCATGGCTGCGACCTGGAATTTCAGGGCCCTATACTGGCAACATTTTTGATCCCCTTTAGACCTCCACCCCTCAAACCTTCCACAGTCCCACTGCCCGTTCTAGGAAAAATTCCACTTCTGCACCACGTCCTCACCAATCACACATTAACAGTTCCTAACAAACACTACATCACATACATATCCATCAGCTTTTGTTTTGGCCAAAAGATTTTTTTTTTTTTTGAGCCGCCCCCAGGACAAGGCATTCACTTTTGGCCGGCCCTATTCTACTGTATCCTATTAAACATTTGTTAAAATATCCTGTACTCTTTTTAGGTATATTTTTATTTATTTTTCTTTGAGCAAATGTGTCACATACACTTTTTTTTTTTTTTTTTTTTAAATGACCAATAATATCACATACAAGGGACAAATACCGACACACCATGGCAGGACCACATATTACCACCGCTTTGTGACTGAATAATACCATGAACAAGGAACAAATACCACCACACCATGACCAGAACACATTACCACCACATAGTGACCGAATAATACCACATACCAAGAACAAATACTGTCACATCATGACCAGACCCCATATTACCACCACATAGTGACTGAATACTATACAATAAGACTGATCATTAATAAAAAACAATACTAATATTACTGTAAGTGTTAAGGAACTCTCCACATAGTATACAGTGTATATTGTCAGTGTACAGTTAATACAGGGATCACTGGTGACATTATACACAGGAGCTCTGTATATACTATATTAGCTATTGAACCCGTTCTACGCCCAGGTGGCGAACATTTTTATTAGTGAATATCTCTCTCTCCTGCGCAACACTTGTTTTATTATAGATAGTATATAGAGTAAGTGTACAAGTAACACACTGACTTACCAGTGACGTCTTTAGTTGAAGTCCTTCATCTTCGCTTTTCTTCATTTAGCGCAGACCGCTATCATTTCTGCCAGCCAGGACTTGTCTCTGCAGAAAATAAGTTATCTAGTGCACCGCTCTTTCTCTCTCTCTCTCTCATTCTCTTGCTCTCTTTCTCTCGCTGTCTCTCACTCATTCGCAACACTTGCGGTTATATTATAGATAGTGTATATAGGGTAAGTGTACAGGTAACACAGTAACTCACCAGTGATGTCTCTAGTTGAAAATATTGATAATCACTTTGCTTCTTCATCCAGCGACCGTCATCATTTCTTCCAGCCAGGACTCGTTTCTGCAGAAAATAACAGTTATCTAGATCACCGCTACCAGAGCACATTCCCCAATTTTCCCCCAACTTCTCCACCACACCAGATAAAGAAAAAGGCGACATTGGCACCCTGGACAGTAATGGGAGCTTCCCCACACACTGAAAACAGTATCCTCAAACATAAAATACATCACAGCAGTAATAATATCCATAATTAGCCCCTACAATGATAATGTCCTATATCCTGGCATCTTCCTGTAATAACGTCCCCCATCCTGGCCCTCCATGTGGCTCATTCCTATCATGGCCCCATATGTTTACTCATCCTGGCCCCGTATATGTCGTCCCATCATAGCCCCATATATGTCCTCATATCCTGGCCTCATATGTCCTCCTCTCCTGGCTCCATATGTCATCTCTATTCTGCCCCCCCCCATATGTCTCAATCCTGACCCCCTCATATGTGTCTCACCATATTGCAGATTTCAGTACAAAAAAAAGTTTTGCCTTCCCTGGCCATGGTCCAGCTGCATCCTCTTCCTCAACCATTTGAGGATGCATGACAGGGACGTCATATGCTGGTCACATGCGCACCAACTTCAGCTGCCGACCTCTGATTGGCTGGCTGCTCCTATTGCAGAGTAAAAAGCTGGTCCTGCACAGCAACAGATTTCAACCGAACGTGCATCCTTGGATGCACGTTCAGTTACTGAACGAATGGCAAAACCTGCTCCTGGGGCCCAGTAAGGATATGCCAGTAAGGATAGTAATGCCCTAATGGCAGCCCTGCATGCATCTGTAGATAACAATATAAGTTATTACTGTTGGAATGACAACCAAAAGGCAATTTTTGAAAAATTAGATTTTATTGTAAGAAATAAAATATAAACTTCACAAATTTGGTGTCCCCATGTTTGCAGAAACCAAACTATAGAATTTTCATGCTGTTGATATCGCCCAATGAACACCAGAATTACTTTTTTTTTTTTTTTTGTCACCTGGTCTCCATAAATACCGTATAAGCCGAGGCACCTAATTTTGCCACGGAAAACTGGGTTAGCTTATTGAATCGAGTATAAGTTGGGTATGCATGGCTCCCCCTGGTCCCTGTCCTGGTATGCATGGCTCCCCCTGGTCCCTGTCCTGGTATGCATGGCTCCCCCTGGTCCCTGTCCTGGTATGCATGGCTCCCCCTGGTCCCTGTCCTGGTATGCATGGCTCCCCCTGGTCCCTGTCCTGGTATGCATGGCTCCCCCTGGTCCCTGTCCTGGTATGCATGGCTCCCCCTGGTCCCTGTCCTGGTATGCATGGCTCCCCCTGGTCCCTGTCCTGGTATGCATGGCTCCCCCTGGTCTCTGTCCTGGTATGCATGGCTCCCCCTGGTCTCTGTCCTGGTATGCATGGCTCCCCCTGGTCCCTGTTCTGCCTGCGCGCCCTCGCTGGATCTCGTTGGTCCCGGCGCCAGCAGCTCTTCCTGCGATCAAGTGGTATGGCTCTTTAAGGTAATGAATATGCAATCCACGCCTATGGGAGTGGAGAGGCTTGCATATTCATTACCTTAACAAGCGGGGCCACATGATCGCTCAGCCGGAAGAGCTGCTGAGCTGAAACAAACGAGATGCAGTGGCGGGCACACAGGAAGGTGAGTAGGATGTGTGCTGGAAGCCGGCGGCTGGCACTGTGAGCTATAACAGCAGCGTGGCACAGGCTTTAGCCACAGCTGCCGGCTCCTGCTTCTGTGACCCACTGCTCCACCGCTCCCCCTTCCCTGCTGGCTCCTGCCTCTGTAACCCACTGCTTAGCTGCTCCCCTTCCCTCGCCGTCTTTCTGGGACAATTGGCTCGTGTATAAGCCGAGGGGTTGTTTTCAGCGCAAAAAAATGTGCTGAAAATCTCGGCTTATACACGAGTATATACGGTAATAAAAGACAAAGCGATCAAAAAGTCACATATACACCAACATGCTATCGAAACAAACTACAGCTCATCCTACAAAATTAAAGCCAAAGCCCCAATAGACACACAACTTTTTTTTATCTATTAGAATATGACAAAAAAGGTATTTTTTATTTTATTGTTTTTTTTTTTTTTTTTGTTTTTTTTTTTTTATCCTAGAACCTCTGAAATTGGTGGCCACTAAATAAGGCCTCAAGTGTGCAAGGTGCTCTTTCACTCCCGAGTCTTGTCACAAGATTAGTGTAGACTGTTGCAAAAACTGGAAAAACAGCATACAGATAATAAGTGAACTGTCCTTTTATAATAGAAACCTATTTATAGAAAAATTGCAATTTTTCTATATGCAACATCTATTCCACACTAATTTCTGTAAAACATCTGCTCATTGCGCCATTGGATAAATGCCTTGATGGGTGTTGTTTCTAAAATGGGGGTCAATTTTGTTTGGGGTTTCACTGTTTTGTAACTTTTTAGGGGCTCTGCAAATGCAATATGGCGACCAAAAACCACTCCTGCAGAATTTGCTCTCTGCAGAATTTGCTCCCCTCTTCTGAGAAACAAATATGTATGCTCTCATATAAAATATGGGGGTATGGGGGGAGGAATATATATATGTGTGTGTGTGTGTATATATATATGTATATATAATATATTTTTTTTTATAATATTTTTTTTTTTTTTTTTTTTTTTTTTTTTTTACGACACAGTGCCCATAACAGTCTGTGAATCACCTGTGTGTTCCAAATGCAATATTCAAAATGGGAGCTTTGGGGCATTTTTCTTGTGCTTTAGCACATCAGTGCCTCTGCAAACGGAGATAAACATAATAAAAAATGGGCCCCTAAATCTATCATCCACCGATACCACTTGCTAAAGCACTGGACCTGTTGTAATTTTCATCTTGAGCTACAAGGTTCAAGGATTTATAAGGAAAATAAGGAGCATCAAATACCATATATAAATATTTTATTGAATATATTCATAAATACTGATTATCAATCACATAAAAAGATTTTTATAATAATTATTTCTAATATTAAAAGTTCTTAACAGTGTGAAGGACACAAGACATACGGTACGACACAGTTACTATAATTGCAGATCAGGGAGACAACCTTATAATATCTTTAAATATACCACTAGTACCAGACATATAAAATCATTAATGCCACTATATATATATATATATATATATATATTATGCCAAACTAGTATCCACAAAAATTCTATTAAAAATCTAGATGGTATAGAAGGTCTCACCCGACTATATCACACCGAGCAGCCCCCTGAGGAAGCCCAAGCGAAACGCGCGTTGGGGCTGCTTGGTGTGACCAGTTACACATATATTCGGGTGAGACCTTCTATACCATCTAGATTTTTAATAGAATTTTTGTGGATACCTGATCTGCAATTATAGTAACTGTGTCGTACCGTATGTCTTGTGTCCTTCACACTGTTAAGAACTTTTAATATTAAAAATAATTATTATAAAAATCTTTTTATGTGATTGATAATCAGTATTTATTAATATATTCAATAAAATAATATTTATATATGGTATTTGATGCGCCTTATTTTCCTTTTTTGCTTATAAGTTTTATTGGAGTATAACTTTTAGTGTATATTTTTCTAATTTAGTTTTAACTCCTTTTTCTGGAATTTTTTAAAGGTTCAAGGATTGCAGTGAAAACTGACACAGGAGCACCAAGAGAGCGGGTGTAACTCTGCGTACGGCAGGTTATGTTCTGAGTAATGTTATTGCTATTCTGTTTTCTGTATTACAGCGGCTACCATCGTCTGAAGGAAGAAGCCGTGCCAACATTATTTACACCATCTGCAAAACTACGCAGAACTGCAAAACTCAGAGCTCAGAAAAGGAAAAGCTTAAAGGTGACCAAAGTAAAGAGGAAAAAGTGAGTGTGAAATGTTCATGTAGAGTGGAATCTTGTGGAGAGGACAGAGGAGTTGGTTCTTACGGCATTGTTGTGGTGATCATGGCCTGTCCTTACACTAACCTCCCGTTGAGCTTGCAGTATAAAGCATGGACTGAAAGCAGCGGAGTTTCAGTCTATAATGGACAATATTGCAGGGTCCTTTTAACCATTTACCACTTTACCCCTTTTGGTTTTAGCATCTGAATCCTGGTGCTTTTAGTAAAAGTCCCCCATAGTCAGCTGATTGTCAGCGGCACTGCATTAGGACAAACTCTTTAATGTCCACTTGCATGTCTTGTGGTGTGGGAGTTAACATTACAGTCCATGATTATCATTCAGTAGTATTCATTAACTGTTATTTCTTCCATAGGGAGTTCCTGGTAAATGATACTTCAGCCCCACCAGACTCTGCAGATCGTTCCGACAACCAGTTTTTTGATAGTGGGAGGTATGACAATGTACCCACGCCAGATCTGGTTAATTTCCATGGACTATGCCCTGAAAACAATGATATTCCTGGAGATGCCGCTCCAGCTGAAGGAGCCTTGGCCACCACAGTGGACCAGCAGATGCATCCAGAAGCCGCACTAGAGGACATAGAGGTTGCATCAGTAATGAACGGACCACTGTCAGACTTAGAACTGTCTCATGTACGAGAGGGAATGTCCGCTGAAGTGTCATTGAATACAGAACCAAGTGAACCCTCAGGGCAGGTGGACAGAACACCTCGGCCTGTGTCTCCCTCCACGTACATGATGCGTATCCCACAGCCACCGGGAGCGTACATACAAAACGAACATAGTTACCATGTGGGGAATGCTCTCCTCTGGAAGAGAAGAGCGGAGGCAGCGCTGGAGGCTCTCAGTAAAGTCCAGAGGCAGCTGGAGGCTTGTAGGAGACGTGAGCAACGGCTCCGTCTACGCATCTCTTCTTTACAGCAAGAACACATGCGGGAGCGGCGTGCACAGTCCGACGTCAGAGAAAAGCTGAAGGAGCATCTTCAAGTTTTTGAGCTCCAGCTCATCAATGACTTTGTGTAGAATGGTGGCCCCAGAGTAAGGACAATGAAGGCTTATTGAAAAGTATTGCGAACTCTCACCAGACTTAGTTTCAATTCCTCATTGCCATTACGATCCCTGGTTGCTGTCATGGGATGAAAACATTTAATGTGTTCAGTGGCTGAATATCCACGCTGGTCTTAACTCAAGGCAACACAGATCCTCATCTTCCAGCTTGATAGCTGTTACCGACACTGATACAGTGTCAAAAGGGTCAAAAGAAATACAGCTTTTGGATTAAATATAGATTGATAGTAAGTAGAGATCTTGATGAGGAATTGAAGCACAAGGTATTAGAAAGGTACCCTACTTTTCATTACTGCAATGATTAGGCTTTGTGTCACACACTCTCTGGTGAGCACTACAAGATGTGGGTCTGCTTGGTGATACTTTACTGTTGCTGAAACTGTAATCGCTTCTCTTTACATTCCCTCGGTCTGCCGTGTTCCCTTGCCAGTTATCTCTGCACTTTTTGTTCTTTCTGATGTCTGGTTTTCCCACCCTGGTGATGTTACTATAGATAACATATGTCTACAATGATTTGGTCTCCGTGACGTATCTCGCCTGGGGACGACATGTCATTACTAGCGATGAGCGAGTATACTCGTTGCTCAGGTTTTCCGGTGTCCTCCGAGTATTTTGACGTGCTCAGAGATTGTTTTTGTCGCCTCAGCTGCATGATTTGCGGTTACTTGCCAGCCTGAATACATGTGGAGATTGCCTAACAAACAGGCATTCCTTACATGTATTAAGGCTGTCCAGCAGCCGCGTCGGCAGAAACTTAATTTCCGAGCACGCCAAAATACTCGGCGTACACCCGAGCATGCTCGGAAAAACCCGAGCAACGAGTATACTCGCTCATCACTAGTTATTACATAAAGGGGTGCACAGAGGAGAATTGTGGAACCCAAGCAGGTAAGTTTGGGCCACCTTTAGGCTACGTTCCCACAATGAGATTTTGATGTTGCATTTTTCTTTTTGATAGGTCATGCTTTAAATAAAGCTGCTTTGTTTTTGATGTTTTGGTATTTGACTGTGACAACTTTATTGATACAGACATGTGCGGATTATATGCATTTTTGGAACAGAAAGTCACCTCGTGTGTGCATTTTTTACCTGCAGACTTTCCCCATCTAATGTAATTCTATATGGAATATCTGCACATAAAACTCTATGCACCAACAAGAGAAATTAACATGTTGCGGATTTAAAACACACACCGCAGGTCAGTTTATGCAGCGTGAAAAAAAAGCACAGTGGGCAGGAGATTTATATAAATCCCATCCACTTTCCTGGAACTGTAAGATGCTACTTTGTATTCACAACAAAAATATGCAGTCAAAAACTTATTGTGGGAATTTATCCTGATATCACAATAAACAATGAGGTAGCAAAAAACTAATCATTACTTATCCTACAAATCTCCCGCTGTCCTGGTGCTTCAGTGGTCCCCAACAGTCCTACATCTGTGATGTCAGGTACATAGTGACCGCTGCAGCTAATCACTGGTTTGATGTATAGCCTGTCAATAGCTGCAAGACCGGCAAAGACCATCTGATCTGCTGCACTGCAACAGTGGGAGATTCTGAGAGGTAAATGGTTATTTTATTATCACATTGCCTGCTGTTATATCAGTTACATAAAATCCTGAAACCACCGTTTTAAATCTGTTGTCCCCCAAAAATAATTATAAAAGGAGGCACTAGTAAGGAATATTAAAAGAAAGTAAACCAGCTCTAACAACCTGTAGATCCAGCGTGGGCCATTAAGGGGTTTTCATTAAGCCAGGAAGTGATGACGTTTTGTTCACCTAAGTACTAAGGCCTGTGATTGGCTGCAGCAGTCTGGTAACTGAAAAGTGACAGATTAAATGTGCATAAGATGATGTCCTGTTATGAGAATGAAGAACACAACATCAACATTTCCTGGCATAGCAGAGACCACCAGAGCACCGCACTGAAGCAATGGGGGTTAATGCTGGTAGTGTACCTCATTTTATTTTATATAAACATGATTTTGTAAGATGATCAATCCCTTTTAACTAGGCCTCTGGGGACTAGACTAGTTTTGTTGCCAAAATTATCTGCTTCGTGGAACTAACAATTTAGGGGAGGTTGTTAGTAGGCCACCACCATGACATTCATATGCCATTGGCTAAAGGCCCCATCACACACAGCGATATCGCCAGCAAGATTGCTGATTTTGTGACACCACAGCGATCTTGCCAGCGATATCGCTGTGTGAGATATGGATCAGCGTCCGGCCCCCCTGCCGGGTATCGCTGATCGTGCTCCATCGTCCTGGGCCATTTTTTGATCGTTGGTCTCCCGCTGGCCAGCGCGCATCACTGCGTGTGGCAGCGAGAGATCAGCGACGCTGGTTTCCAATGTAAACAGCGGGTATCCAAGAGCCGTGGGGCTCTTGGATACCCGCTGTTAACATTGGAAACCAGCTTGCTCGCTGGTCCTAATCGCTGGAGGGGCTGTCTAACGATGTCCCAGCGATCCTATCCATGTCGGATTGTTGGTGGAATCACTGGGACATCGTTATGTGTAACGGGGCCTTTAGGCAGAAAATCCATTTAACGGTACGGAGACCGCGACTTCTCGTTGACATTTTCTTTCCCTGTGTACAATACTCTGCTATATGTTCTACCTTGAAGGAAAGAGTGTATTCTTAGTTGACAAAACGTGGGACACCTATTATTTAAGGATGTTTTTTTATTTTCATTTTGTAAATGTGTCTGGCTCCATAATTAAAATTTATCTTTTGTGTTCTCTGCCTTCCCATCTTTTTCAATCTTCGTATTGAATAAAAGCAATTTGTCCCCTATACTGGCCCCTTTTTTTTTTATAGCAGGGCTGCTATAGCAGGGCTGCTACATCCACTTCCAAGCTTTGATTGGCAGGGTCTGGAAAGGAGCGGTAAATGCACATGCCCGCAGAGAAGGCTTTGAAGAAAAGTCCAGTTGAATTGCAAGTAGAGATTTCACATACTGCGCTCCACAAGAAACCAATTTGAAGATCTCTGCAATGGAGCAACATGGCACAAAAAGGGAAAAAGCTGCACAATCGAGAACTCGGGCAGAGAAGTACGCCTGCGCAGGAGCATGATGCCAAGGACATTGTGTGGATGACGTTAATGACGCGTTAGCCAAACAAAGTGAAGAGAGGCACCAAACCAAGACCAACACCACCCCTTGGACCGGCCCCGCCCCCCCAGGTGAGAATAATAAGTTATTTCCTTGTCTTGCAGGTCGAGTTGAGGCTTATATACAGCATTATAGAATTCTGTATATCGGGCCTGAAAGGTGGTGGCCATATCTCATATCAGCCAAACCTGGTGACAGGTTCACTTTAATGTCCCCATACACATTTGGCTAATGGCCAAAGCTCAGATATTGACAGATTCGGCCAATGGCCTGTTCTTTATGGGGACACCGGATGACTGATGGGAGGGAGAGATGTCTATCAAGCATGTCCGAATTCAGATTGCTGATTACATTGCTTTCGAGAGAAAAGACATCAGCTGACATGTGACAGACAGACGATATCTATGACAGATAGCGGCTTTCTCATAGAGTACGCAGGAGTGCTCAGTCAAATGAATGCTTCTTTGATAGTCGGGTGAGATGAGTGTTGGGGCCCAAGCATTGTTCACCTGACACCCATCAAATATGTATGATGGGTTTTACATATAAATACTTTAGTATCAAAAAATAACAATTTCTTTTACTTTTAATTTGTTCTTTGTCCATTGCTGACATGATAATACAGCTCTGGCAAAAATTAAGAGACTACCACATCAAAACCCTGTCATGGGCAGCCCATTCTCCAGACCTGAACTCCATTGAAAACCTCTGGAATGTAATCAAGAGGATGAGGCTAGTCACACGCCATCAAACAAAGAAGAACTGCTTACATTTTTGCGCCAGAAGCCGTGTGAAAGACTGGTGGCAAGCATGCCAAGACGCATGATACCGGTGATTAAAAATCATGGTTATTCCACAAAATATTGATTTCTGAACTCTTCCGGAGTTAAAACATTAGTATTATTGTTTCTAAATGATTATGAACTTGTTTTCTTTGCATTATTTGAGGTCTGAAAGCACTTTTTATTTTTTTTTTACCATTTCTCCTCTTCAGAAAAAAAAAAAAAAATTTTTGCTTGGAAATTCTGAGATATGATGTCAGAACTTTGTAGACTAAAAGAACAATTTACATTTTACTCAAAAATATACCTATAAAGAGAAAAATCAGACAAACTGAACATTTGGAAGTGGTCTCTTAATTTTTGCCAGAGCTGTATATTGGGATGTAGGAAATTAGAGATCCATTTACACAAAGATTATCATGTACGAGTGTTCCTAGGAGTCTAAACAGGCTAATAATGAATGTTTCACTCTTTGTTTCAAAGCAGCCATTTGGTAAATTCAAAAAAAGTTCATTTTTTCTCATTAATGTACACTCTGCACCCCATCTTGCCTGAAAAAAAAAATGTAGAAATTTTTGCAAATTTATTAAAAAGGAAAAACTGAAATCACATGGTCATAAGTATTCAGACCCTTTGCTCAGACACTCATTTAAGTCACATGCTGTCCATTTCCTTGTGATCTTCCTTGAGATGGTTCTACTCCTTCATTGGAGTCCAGTTATGTTTAATTCAACTGATAGGACTTGATTTGTGAAGGCACACACCTGTGTATATAAGGCCTCACAGCTCACAGTGCATGTCAGACCAAGGAGCTCAGAGACAGAATTGTGGCAAGGCACAGATCTGGCCAAGGTTACAAAAGAACTTCTGCAGTACTCAAGGTTCCTAAGAGTACAGTGGCCTCCATAATCCTTAAATAGAAGTTTGGGACCACCACAAGTCTTCCTAGACCTGGCCGTCCAATTGAGCCATCATGGGAGAAGAGCCTTGGTGAGAGGGGTAAAGAAGAACCCCAAGATCACTGTGGCTGAACTCCACAGATGCAGTAGGGACTGGGAGAAAGTTCCACAAAGTCAACCATCACTGCAGCCCTCCTCCACCAGTCGGGCCTTTATGGCAGAGTGGCCTGACGGAAGCCTTTTCTCAGTGCCAGACATATGAAAGCCAGCATAGAGTTTGCTAAAAAAAAAACACATGAAGGACTCCCAGACTATGAGAAAAAAGATTCTCTGGTCTGATGAGATGAAGATAGAACTTATTGGTGATAATACTAAGCAGTATGTGTGGAGAAAACCAGGCACTGCTCATCACCTGCCCAATACAATCCCAACAGTGAAACATGTTGGTGGCAGCATCATGCTATGGGGGTGTTTTTCAGCTACAGGGACAGGACGACTGGTTGCAATTAAAGGAAACATGAATGCTGCCAAGTACAGAGATATCCTGTATGAAAACCTTTTCCAGAGTGCTCTGGACCTCAGACTTGGCCGAAGGTTCACCTTCCAACAAGACAATGGCCCTAGGAACACAGCTAAAATAACAAAGGAGTGGCTTCAGAACAACTCTGTGACCATTCATGACTGGCCCAGCCAGAGGCCTGACCTAAACCCAATTGAGCATCTCTGGAGAGACCTGAAAATTGCTGTCTACCAACGTTCATCATCCAACCTGACGAAACTAGAGAGGATCAGCAAGGAAGAATGGCAGAGGATCCCCAAATCCAGGTGTGAAAAACTTGTATCATTCCCAAGAAGACTCATGGCTGTACTAGCTCAAAAGGTGCTTCTACTCAATACTGAGCTATGAACATGTGATATTTTAGTTTTTCTTTTTTAATTTGCAACATTTCTGGGGGGTTTTTTTCAGTCAAGATGGGGTGCAGAGTGTACATTAACCCCTTCCTGACATATGACGTACTATCTCGTCCATGTGCCCTGGGCCTTAATGCCCATGGACGAAATAGTACATCATAGCGATTAGCTGCGCTCATGGTGTGCTCGCGTTCTTCCGAGGGCCTCCTCCCTGCAGGCCCCTGGATCCAAGATTCCTGTGGGGGCCTTCTGGGTCCAGCAGGAAGGTGGGTTCTCAGTGCCTGCCGAGAGCAGGCGCTGAGAAGCCGCCTGCACTGCCTGTCAGATCACTGATCTGACACAGTGCAGTGCAAAATGTCTGATCAGCGATCTGGCACTATATAGTAATGTACCCCCCCCCCCCCCCGGGACAATGTAACAAAGTTTAAAAAAAAAAAAAAAAAAGTAAAAATAATTTTTTAAAGATTCCTAAATAAAGAAAAAAAAAATTCCCTAATTCTTTATTTTTTGTAAATAAAAAAATACAATAAAAGTACACATATTTAGTATCGCCGCGTCTGTAACCACCCGCCCTATAAAACTGTCCCACAAGTTAACCCCTTTAGTGAACCCCTTAAAAAAAAAAAAAAAAAAAAAAAAAAAAAAAAGGCAAAAAGCAATGCTTTATCATCATACCGACGAACAAAAAGTGCAGTAACGCGATCAGAAAGACGGATGGTAAATAACCATGGTACCGCTGAAGACGTCATCTTGTCCCGCAAGAAACGAGCTGCAATACAGCGTCATCAATGAAAAAATAAAAAGTTATAGCTCGCAGAATAAAGCGATGCAAAAACAATTATTTTTTTTATATAAAATTGTTTTTATTGTATAAAAGCGCCAAAACATTAAAAAAAAGATATATAAATGAGGTTTCGCTGTCATCGTACTGACCCAAAGAATAAAATTGCTTTATCAATGTTACCACACTGGGAATGGTATAAACAACCCCCCCCCCCCCCTCCCCCCCAAAAAAAAAAAAAAAAAAAAAATTCATGAATTGCTGGTTTTGGTTTATTCTGCGTCCCAAAAATCATAATAAAAAGCGATCAAAAAATGTCAATGCCTAAAAATGGTTCCAATAAAAGCGTCAACTCGTCCCGCAAAAAATAAGACCTCACATGACTATGTGGACCAAAATATGGAAAAATTATAGCTCTCAAAATGTGGTGATGCAAAAACTATTTTTTCAATAAAAAGCGTCTTTTAGCGTGTGACAGCTGCCAAACATAAAAACCCGCTATAAATAGTAAATCAAACCCCCCCCCTTTATCACTCCCTAAAAAAAAAAAAAGTATTTCCCTTTTTCTGCTAGTGTTAGGATTAGGGTTAGGGGTATGTTGGGGTTAGGGTTGGAGTTAGAATTGGGGGGCTTCCACTGTTTAAGCACATCAGGGGCTCTCCAAACGTGACATGACACCCGCAGACCAGTCCATCAAAGTCTGCATTCCAAAACTTCACTACTTCCCTTCCGAGCCCCAACATGTGCCCATACAGTAGTTTTCTCCCACATATAGGGTATCAGCGTACTCGGGACAAATTGGACAACAACTTTTGGGGTCCAATTTCTCCTGTTACCCTTGGAAAAAAAAGAAATTGGGGACTAAAAGATCATATTTGTGGAAAAAAAATGATTTTTTTATTTTTATGGCTCTATATTATAAACTTCTGTGAAGCCCTTGGGAGTTCAAAGTTCTCACCACACATCTAGATAAGTTCCTTGGGGGGTATAGTTTCCAAAATGGGGTCACTTGTGAGGGGTTTCCACTGTTTAAGCACATCAGGGGCTCTCCAAATGTGACATGGCGTCCGATCTCAATTCCAGCCAATTTTGCGTTGAAAAAGTCAAACGGCGCTCCTTCCCTTCCTACCTCTGTCATGCGCTGAAACAGTGGTTCCACCACATATCAGGTATAAGCGTACTCAGGACAAATTGCACTTTTAACTTTTGTGGTCCATGTTCTCCTGTTTCCCTTGGTAAAATAAAAAAAAATTGGACCTGAAGTAATTTTTTTGTGGAAATTTTTTTTTAAACATTCAAAAATTTCCTGTGAAGCACCTGAAGGGTTAATAAACTTCTTGAATGTGGTTTGGAGCACCTTGAGGGGTGCAGTTTTTATAATGTGTCACTTTTGGGTATTTTCTGCCTCCAAAGTGACTTCAAATGTGATGTGGTCCCTAAAAAAAAAATGTAAAAATTAGAAATCGCTGCTTAACTTTTTTAACCCTTATAAGGCTGGAGTCACACATAGCGACTCACCAGCGATCCTGACAACGATATCAATGTGTCAGGATCGCTGGTGAATCGCTATGTGATCGCTGGTGAGCTGTCAAACAGCTTCACCAGCGATCAGCACAGCGACGCCCAGCGCCCGGCATCGCTGTGCACGTTAGTAACCAGCGCGCTGATGCAGGAAGCTGGTAAGTAACGTACACATCGGGTATCCAAGGGACGTGCGTCCCTAGATACCGGATGTGTATGTTAGTTACCAGCTCCCTGCATCAAGCGCGCTGGTAACTAACATACACATCGGGTATCTAAGGGACGCACGTCCCTTGGATACCCGATGTGTACATTAGTTACCAGCAGATCGCTGGTCTCCCGCCTGTCATACGCAGCGATGCGTGGTGGCCAACGGGAGACCAGCGACCAAAAAAAAAAGTCCTGGCCTTTCCTGCAGCGATCAGCAATACCGGCAGGGGGGGCGGTCGCTGATCGCTGTCACACACAGCGATCTCGCTGGTGAGATCGCTGTTGTGTCACAAAAATTGTGACTCAGCAGCGATCTCGCTAGCGAGATCGCTGTGTGTGACGGGGCCTTTTCATAACAAAAAAAATTTTGGTTCCAAAATTGTGCTGATGTAAAGTAAACATGTGGGAAATGTTAATAATTAACTATTTTGTGTGACATATCTCTGTGATTTAAGGGCATGAGAATTCAAAGTTGGAAAATTGCAAAGTTTTCGCCAAATTTCTGTTTTGTTTTTTTTCACAATTAAACGGAAGTAATATGAAAGAAATTTTACCACTAACATGAAGTACAATACGTCACGAGAAAATAATGTCAGAATCACCGGGATCCATGGAAGCGTTCCAGAGTTATTACCTCATAAATGGATAGTGGTCAGAATTGTAAAAATTGGCCCGGTCATTAATGTGGAAACCACCCTTGGGGGTAAAGGGGTTAAATTTACAAAATGCCTGCAATGAAACAGAGTGAAAAATTTAACAGGGTCTGAATACTTTCCGTACCCACTGTATTACAGATGGCTTCGTGCACAGTGGTAAGAGCGGTTTGCCTATGTAAACAGGATATTAAACGAATGCCAACCAGCAAGTGCGGTGGCTGATCAGTGCTCGGTTACTCCCGATGGTCGATTCTTGTAAATGCTGATCAGCGCTCTGTTGCTCCCTATGGTCGGTTCTCGTAAACCAACTTTTTGCCACTCTGAAAAACATCAGTATTAAAGCCCAATCTCCCCCTTCAGTTCAATAACAGTGCGTGTGAGGCCTTATCTGATAGAAAAAATCATTGTCATTAATGTAGGATCCTATTAGTCAAAGTACTTTTTATTGTTATTTGAGTCTTCTTTTCCCCTAACTTTTTCCTACGCTTATCATGTGCTCTCAAAAAGGGGCCTAGTATCTATGGATCACAGAGTAGGACTTCTAAGATAATAAGGAATCTATTGAAAAATTGCCTTATGCAGATAGCACATCTGCCAGCGTACATGTAATACACTTTGTCATAGGATTTGTACTATACTGCCAGCCTACCATAAGGAGTAATGGCATCCTAGGAATTTTTAATTGATGTATACATGTTATTGTAAATGGATGTTATATTACCTTGTTTTGGGAAATGTTATCATACTGATTGCATTATTTTAGGCCTTGACCCCTTTCAGAAAATCACGGTCCCAAGACGCATTCTGTTATAAAACAAACAAAAACTATTGTACTCATCCTCCCTGGGTCTACCGTTGAGTCTCTGCCATTGCTGTCAGTGTCTGTTATTGACAGCAGCATTGACCTCACACCAAGAGCTTGGTAGCCAAACCGTGAGGTTAGTGTCTCGGAGCGGGGTGTTCTGTCTACATGAGCTGAGCCGCTGAGATCAGATATCGGCTGCAGTGCTATTGGCGTGCAGCCAATAACTGACACTATAAGCAGCTGCGGAGACGCACTGGTGGACCAGAGGACAGTGAGTAGTCCACAGTTGTGTGTTTGTTTTTTTTTGTTGTTGTTTTTTTTAACAAGCAGGGTTTGGAACTATATCAGTGCATGTCTACTTGGTACTTGCAGATTTTCGATATTTCTCCATACTAATTGCATTATGAAGATATCAGTGTACTTACTATTGGCATCTAGTTTTGTTATGTTTGCTTTTTATTATTTCTCTACCTTTGTCACCACGCTGTCATTTTACTCCTTGGCTGCGCCCTTCCCTGGAGGAAGATCTGGCTAGTCCCGTGTTTGAGACTCTTAAATGAGGCTCCACGGACTTTATTTGCATATTCGTATTTCCCAGGGAGCAATGCACCTAGGATTTCACTGATTGAGCGCCTTTGCCGGCTGCCGCAGTGTTTTCTTTGACTGGTCTCCCTGAGGTCAGTGATTGTTTCGTGATGTTGGTCTACTAGGCATTGCTCCCACCTATCCAGAATCCTACTCCACCTATGAGGGGCAACACCCTGAAACAGCTGTCTGTGGATGGATACCTGGCCTTGGTATTTCCCTTGTCATATCTGTAAACTCGTAAAGAGCTGGATATTGACTTAAAGGGCCAATTAATATGGTGGTTTCCGAAAGGAGCCACTCCTTGGCTGCGTCCTTCCCTGGAGGAAGATCTGGCTAGTCCCGTGTTTGAGACTCTTAAATGAGGCTCCACGGACTTTATCACCATCATCTACCAGTGTCTCCATTTATTGGGCTGCCATCGCTTATCAACCCCTGTTTGTTACTTCTGCTAATACCAGAGTAAGTGTCATATCTGTGAGTCAGAGTCTATATCAATAACAAGGGTAATATACTCACCAACCAGTACCTTTTTTTTTTTCTATTATTCGCTGAAGCACACAGCTTCTTTATTGAAAAAGCTCATTGCCAGCCAACCCCCTGGTTCTAGCCGCTCTGTTACAATTAGCACTCAGCACTTTATTCAGGGAGACCTCTCCTTTTTCATGGACCTCTGCATGAATCAGTGAGTACTCGGATTCCCTCATCAGTGCATCACTGTTTTTCAGATATTTTCTATATTTAATAATATATTTAATAATTTTTTCATCAGTATTTCATCAGCTTTGCTCTCCAAACAGATTAAAATTTGCATTTATCTCAGTACGCTCCATACCAACTCGCTCATTGTATGAGTATACAATATTCAATCTATCTCAGCATTTGCACTGTGATCCCCTATTTACGGTACTTAGCATTTTTAGAGGAGCTGGCACAGAGCCTGTTGTTTTCACCAGCTGCAGCTGAGATTCATTTTATATCCTTTCTCGAGGAAGTAAACACCAGTGTGTATACATATATATAATTTAGGACTATATGTTTCTCACTTCACCAACTACGACTATTTAGTGCTGATGCCTCGCACACAAATCAGATTACAAAAATATTTAACTTCAGGTGGCAATGTAACAAAATAGGAAAAAAGCCAAGGGATTGAATACTTCCACAAGCCACTGTATCTACATTCACTGATATTGGAACTAAATTGTTATCCAATATATTTATGGTGGTTTATATAAAATATAAATAAAAAACAATTGCTGTTATGTCTCATTCTCCTCATAAAGAGTTAATAAAACTTTGATAAGTGATATATACACAAAAATGATGCCACTGACTAGTACAACTCTGCCATAAAAAATAATTCACAATACAGCTATGTAGACAAAAAAAAATAAATATTATGACACCTGGAAAAAAAGAAAAAAATAGCGTTGTCTTCGAGGCCCAAAATTGACGAATCATGAAAGGGTTAATGAATAAAGCTGATGGATCTTGTTACTCTTCTATAACAGGTCACAAACATTAATATTGTAAATGCCTTATCATGATAAAACCAGGTATAACTAGGTATAATCACTAATCCTTCCCTTTTTCGCATCTTCATCACAATATTTATGCTAGTAATACGTTTCATTATTGCTTTCCTGTTTAGATTCTGTTTTCATAGTTTCATAGCTGAAATCTCATTAACTTCCTAAAATCATTAATGACCATATTATAAAGTGAATCGGTGTTATTGCCGCCTCTTTCTAAAAGGAATATGGTGGCTGAAAGATTGTCCAGTACTCGGACAACCTCTCCTCAATCACTGTGTGTCCCCCAGTAAGATAACACTTCTACTCCCCTCTGGTGCCGTTCCAGATGGACCTAGCTGGGTGTCTTTGGTTTCTACAAATTCAGGGTTGATGGCACTGCTGGACATCTTCCGATTTTAAAGAGAAGTAAGCATGATTTTTTTTTTTTTGTATCTGCTGCACTGTTTTTTTAGGCTCACCATTGCATCTAGGGTTCTCCGTGTTGCCTATTTCTTCATGTACTCAATAAGGAGAAATGCAGGCATACACTTATAAATCATGCAATACCATCATGGAGGCGACTGGCTCCAAATATATTCAGCAACTCGACAAAGACCCCAAACATACAGCCAGTGTCATTAAGATGTACTGTATCTTCAACATAAACAAAAAAGGGGGTTCTAGAGATGATGATATGGCCCCCACAGTGCACAAGTGACATCCACAGATGATCTGTGGTTAGTTCTCCAAGATGTTTGGAGCAACCTCTTTGTTGATTTTTTTTTTTTTTTTTTTTCAAAAACTGTTTGCAAGTGTAGTTAGTAGAATTGGAATCAATGCTTTGCTGATTTGAAGGCAAAGGGTGGTCACAACAAATATTGATTTGATTAATTTGAAATTGGTAATAAACTTCTCTATAAAATGTTATTGATTTTTGATATATTCCATTCATTCCAATATTCAAGAGGTGTCTTGTTCTTAGAATAGAACAAAACTGGCCTATTTCACTTAGTCATCCAACCTCTACCTACTAAGCAAAGATCATGTTAATACTTTACATGAACACGTGTTAATAGACTTTTTTTTAAGTTATGTATACTTTTAAGCTTTAAACCCTTTCTGACATTGGGCATAATAATACGTTCCTGCACCCTGGACCTTATTGACCAGGGATGGATTATGTCTAGGCGTTTGGAAATGGGCTGTGTGTGGGCGATCTCCGCCAGGTGTCAGCTGATTCTGACAGCTGACACTCGGTACAAAGTGCCAAGAGCGGTCACGCACCGCTCCCGACACTTTACCCCCTAAATGCTGCAATTGAACACGATTGCAGCATTCTCGGAGCAGGCAGAGGGATGACAGCCCTTCTGCCCTTGGATCGGAGATCCTGCAGTGTGACGCGGGGTCCCAATCGTTGCCATGGTGACCTGATTTCGTCATGATGACATCCTGGTCACCAGAGCTAAGAAAGTTGCTTGATTATGCACCGTGCATGATCAGCAACTTTCAATGTCAGTGCAGAGTTGGCAGTTTGCATAACATGGGGATGCTGCTGCATCCCCATGCTGTAAAAGTGATCAGCCAGCAAAAAATGATTGTCCCATAGTGGAACAAAGTAAAAAAGTTAGCAAAAAGTAAAAAAAAAAAGTAAATTGTAAAAATATTTTTTTTTTAAAATAATAAAAAAAAATCAAGATCTTGTACCCATAAATTTGTATGGGAAAAAAGTACCCATACTTTGTAATGACCTGACCTATAAAACTGTCACACTGTTAACCCCTTTAGTAAACACCATAAAAAAATAAAAAAAGGCAGAAAACAATGATTTAGCATATCGCCGAACAAAAAGTAGAATAAAACGCGATCAAAAAGACAGATATAAATAAACACTGTGCCGCTGAAAACGTCATCTTGTGCTGCAAAAACAAGCCACCATCAGAGGGGAAAAAAAAAAAAGTTATAGCTCTCAGAATAAATGATGCAAAAATATATTTTTTTCTATAAGCGTTTTTGTTGTGTAAAAGTGCCAAAACATAAAAACAATATAAATGGATAAATGGAGTATCGCTGTAGTAGTTCTGACCCGAAGAATAAAACTGCCTTATCAATTTTACCACATGTGGAATGACCTAACCTCCCACAAAGAATTCCTGAATTGTTGGTTTCTGTACATTCTGCCTCCCAAAAATCAGAATAGAAAGCGATTAAAAAATGTCCTGTGCCTGAAAATGGTACCAATAGAAACGTCAACTTGTCCCGCAGAAAACAAGCCCTCACATGACTCTGTGGGCCAAAGTATGGAAAAATTATAGCTCTCAAAGTATGGCAATGCAAAAAACTGTTTTTTTGCAATAAACAGCGTCTTTAGTGTGTGACAGCAGACAAACATAAAAACCCGATATAAATCTGCTATCACTAAAATTGCACCGACCCAAAGAATAAAGTCATCTAATCACTTTTACCGCACAAGGAATGGCGTAAAAAAATAAATAGAACCAATTCTTCACATGCTGTTGATTTTTTCATTATGCCTCCCAAAGTAAGGCTCGGTGCACATTTATCCTGCGCTTTGCACTGAGCGCTTACCCAGAGTTTGTGTACATATATCTGAAATACGTGATTCAGACGGAATCCCCGGCAGAAGGTTCCCTGTAATGAGACAGATGGAGGCACTGTAGACGCTGTGACCTGTGATCCGACGGTGTCCATCTTTTTAGAATTGTATAAAAGTACCATCGGCCACAGTTTTGTGCACTTCTGAAAAGGACACCGCTAAACGGAGTCCAGAGTAACTCTGCTGCCTCATTATAGTGAATGGATCCCTAGGGGGTTTCATCTGAATCACATCACTCAGAGATTTGGATGGAAACATCAAAGTAAGTGGTCAGCGTAGAACGCCGGGTTAAATGTGATCCCAAATGTTATGTACAATGGTCCCAATAAAAGCTTCAACTTAATCCACAAAAAAGCAAGTCCCCACTCAGGTCTGTCATCTGGTAATGGAAATATAGGGAGCTTCCACCATACTGGTAGCACAAAGGCTCTGAAAAAGCGAAACTGCTCGTCACCACCAAAAGAAATTCAACAAATTCTCCACACTCAAATCCAAATGCCCCCCTCCCTTCTCATCCCCACAGTGTTCCTAAACCACATAAGTGTCCACATGTTTGGCATTTCTGAAGCGATGAGAGCCCGCCTAACAGCCCGTGCTTCTGGTGCATGTCTCTAGATGCACGGCCTGGGCATAACATACGGGTGACTGCAACTTACTGCTCACTACAGCGTGCTGGTCACTATAACGGCAGTTTGCAATTTTCACTTGGCAACATTCATTGCTGCTTGTTTCTGGAAAATACCCATGGAGTCAAAATCGTCACTGTAGATAAATTCCCAAAGGGGTGTAATTTCCAAAATTCCATCACTTCTAGCAATTAGGGGCTCTGTATATGGAGTCCGCAAACTGTTCTAGGAAAATCTTTGCTCGAGGAGGCAAATAGCGCTTAGTTCCTCCCGAGTCTCTCCATATGGCTTAGTAGTACTGTACTGCCACATATGGGGTATTGCCACGTTCAGTAGAAATTGTGGTACAAACTGTGGTGCTATTTTTACCCACTTGTGTGAAAATGGAAAATCTGGGGCTAAAACTACATTTTGGTGTTAAAAATGTAGTTATTTTTTCTTCATTGCTTAAAGGTATAACATTCTGTGACACATTTGTGATGTCAAAATGACTACGGCACCCCCAGATGAATTAATTGAGGTATAGTTTGTAAAATAGGGTCACTTTTGGGGGGTTCTGCTGTTTTGGCACCTCATGGGCTCTCCCAGTGAGTCATGGCACCTGCAAACCATAACAGTAAATCTGGCGCTCCTTGCGTTCTGAGCTTTGTACTGTGCCTGAAAAATGTTTCCTGATTACATGTAGGGTATTGGTGTATTCAGGAAGAAATGGACCTCAGTTTTTTATTAAAAAAAAAAAAAAATTCCTATTAACCCTTAGAAAAATTAAAAACTTGGGGCTAAAACAACAACATTTTAGTGGTAAAATGTAATTTATTCTTTCTTCACCACTCAATGGTATAAAATTCTGTGAAGCACATGTAGTGTCAATATGATCACAGTCAGGCCCGGATTGGCAATATAACCAACCGGGCATTTTCCCGCTGGGCCGCTGTCACCTGGGCCGCGGGCGGCAGCGCCCGATCATCTGGCCGCTTACCAGCTGCTGCGGCCACTGTTGCTCCTGCCGCCGGCCCTCTGCGGGCACGGCGGTGATAGTTTCCAAGTTCCTCCCGCACTGCAGGGAGATAAGCCGCCACGCCCCCCATCCTCGCCTTAGCATGAGACCCCCTCCTCCCCGCAGCCACTCACAGCGTCGCACTCGCTTGCCTGCTCGCTCTGTTCGCAGGACCTGTGATGAGGTCACAGGAGGGGAGGAGTCAGGGGGTCACATGATCAGGAGCCTTTGTCCAGACCCCCGATCATGTCACCCCTGACTCCGCCCCTCCTGTGACCTCATCACAGGTCCTGTGCGCTCAGCCTTGCCTCTACCGTCTGCGACTGCAAGACTCTGCTTTGCTGTTGTCATGGTGCTGGTTGAGGTAAGTATGTGTGGGGTCAGGATTTACAGTGTGGATGTAGCAGAGCTGTGTGTGTATGAGGTGTACGGAGCGGAGCCGTGTGTGTATGAGGTGTATGGAGCGGTGCCGTGTGTGTACAAGGTGTACGGAGCGGAGCCGTGTGTGTACGAGGTGTACGGAGCGGAGCCGTGGGTGTACGAGGTGTACGGAGCGGAGCCGTGGGTGTACGAGGTGTACGGAGCGGAGCCGCACGTGTACGAGGTGTACGGAGAGGAGCCGCAGGTGTACGGAGAGGAGCCGCAGGTGTACGGAGAGGAGCCACAGGTGTACGGAGAGGAGCCGCAGGTGTACGGAGAGGAGCCGCGCGTGTATGAGGTGTACGGAGCGGAGCCGGATGTGTACGAGATGTACGGAGAGGAGCCACGCGTGTACGAGGTGGTCAGAGTGGAGCCGTGTGTGTATGGATTGGAGCCATATGTGTACGGGATGTACGGAGCGGAGCCAAGTGTGTACAAAGCATACAAAGCGTGCTTTTCCCACGGACACAGGAGTATACGGCGGAGCCCCGAGGAGCATTTTAAAACTCACACATGATGTTCCACCTGAAGTGATGCGCTGGAAGCTGACCGGAAATGAGATAATTTCTTGAGGAGATTGTGACGGAACCAGGAATGCTTCAGATCCATCACCGTGTCCTCCTCCGACAGCGCAGACAGCAGGATCGCCTTGGAATCGGGGATGCCGGCCATGTGAGCGGATCATGATAGGTCCTGCACCGGGAGGCTCAGGTGGGCACTACAATGGGAGCCGGGCTGCTATAGTATCTTTGTAGAATCTTTCTTTCTCTCTTTTTCTTTCTCTCTCTGTTCTTTCTTTCTCTCTCTGTTCTTTCTTCCCCTCTTTCTTTCTTTTTCTTTCCTCTCTTTCTCTCTGTTCTTTCTTTCTTTTCTTTACTTCTTTCTTTCTCTCCCTGTTCTTTCTCTGTCTCTCTGTTCTTTCTTTCTTTCCCCTCTTTCTCTGTCTCTCACTGTTCTTTCTTTGTCTCTCACTGTTCTTTCTTTCTTTCCCCTTTCTTTCTCGCTCTCTCTGTTTTCTTTTTTCTCTCTCTCTGTTTTCTCTCTTCCTTAGTGCCAGCCACTGTGCCCTCAGTACCAGTCAGTGTGATCAGCAGTGCTAAATGGGTGCGATTAGGTGTGGACATGGGTGTGGCTGCGTGCGCCGCAGTCTTTGTCTGTCTTTCCCTTCTTCAAAAGTTGGGAGGTATGATAGGGGCGGCTATGACCAGGGGGTCTGGTTGCCCAATAGAGAGCAGTTCTGCCAGGAATTCTGTAATCATGCATACAAAAGGGGACAGAGATTTGGGAGGAGTACTGTACCTAAAAGCAATAAATAGGACTGAGCTGAAATACTGGGCACAGCTCTGACTACATGTTATATAGTCGTGTTAATCTCTCACTTCTTGTAAACTACAAGTGTACAAAGATATTATATAGTCACCATGTGACTAGTGGGCCTGTGTAACTTCAAATGCCAGGGCTGAATTTTAGTCCCAGTCCGGCCCTGATCACAGTACCCCTATAAGAATTCATTGGGGAGTGTAGTTTGTAAAATGAGTTCAGATATAAGGGGTTTCTGTTGTTCTGGCACCTCAGGGGCTCTGCCAATGTGACATGGCACAGTCAAACCATTCCAGCAAAGTCTGAATTCCAATATGGCGCCTCTTCCCTTCTGAGCTTTGCATTATGCCTCAAAAGTAGTGTTCCCCCACATATGGGGTATCGGGGTACTCTGGAGAAATTGCACCATAAATTGTATGGTGCAATTTCTCCTGTTATTCTTATGAAAATGCAATATTTGGAAAATGTCATTTTATTTTCACGGCTCAACAGTATAAACTTCTTTGAAGCACCTTGGGGGCTCAAACTGCTCACCGCACATCTAAATTCATTCCTTGAGGGGTCTAGTTTCCAAAATGGGGTCACATGTGGGGGTTTCCACTGTTTAGGCACATCATAGGCTCTCCAAACGAGACGTCCGCAAATGATTCCAGGAAATTTTACATTCAAAAAGTCAAGACTCTCCTTTCCTTCAGAGTTCTGCCGTGCGCCTAAACAGTAGTTTTCTCCCTCATATGGGGGATTGGCATACTCAGGAGAAATTACACAACAAATGTTGGGGTCCTTTTTTTTCCTGTTTTCCTGGAGTATATTTATTATGAAAAAGTTAAATGTTAATATTTTTTTTTTACCACATTCCAAAAATTCCTGTGAAGCACCTGACAGGTTAATAAAATTCTTGAATGTGGTTTTGAGCACCTTGAGGGGTGCAGTTTTTAGAACGGTGTCACATTTGAGTATCTTCCATTATATAGACCCCTCAAAGTGACTTTAAATGTGATGTGATATCTAAATAAAAATGATTTTGTAAATTTTGTTGGAAAAATGAAAAATCACTGGTCAACTTTTAACCCTTTTAAGTTTCTAACAAGAAAACTGATTTCAAAATTGTGTTGATGTAAAGTTGACATGTTGGAAATGTTTATCAACTTTTGTGTGACATTTCTCTGTGATTTACGGGCATGAAAATTCGAAGTTTAAAAATTGCAAAATTTTTGCCAAATTTCTTTTTTTTTCATAAATAAACGCAAGTCATATCGTAGAAATTTTACCACTGTCATGAAGTACAATATATCACAAAAAAATTTACCGCAGAATCAGTGGGATCCGTTGAAGTGTTTCAGAGTTATAACCATATTAAGTGACAGTGGTCAGAATAGTAAAAATTGGCCCGGTCACTAACGTGCAAACCATCTTTGCAGGTAAAGGGCTTAAACAGGACTCTTCCTCTTCCCCCTACACCCAAATTCCCCTACTCCTCTCCCTTCCAAAGCCTTTCCATGTTATTGTTTGAGAGTTTTTTTTTTTTTAGAAATGACTTAATATCCTTTTATTATGGTCATAATAAAATGTTAATGTGTTTTTGAACATTCAAAATTAAAGAATTTAAAGGAAAAAAAAATATAAACATGTATTTCCATTTTTAAAGTATTATTTGCAGCATTTTTCCCACCCCTGCCTAAAACTTATGCATAGTACTGTATATTCTCATTTTCAGAGTTATTGATAATTGAGATTTCAGGATAAGTACCATTCTTTTTCCAGCTGCATTAATCTTTTTCACAGTACAGTGTTTTTAAGTGTCAGTTTTCTTATAAACTGAATATTATTTAGGTTATAAGAAGAAATTTTATAGATACCCTTCACCCACAGACTATTACCTGTTTTTACGTTCCCCATAGTTGGTTCCAGATTAGTCTGCTTTATGTTTTTTTGTTTGTTTTTTAGTTGCTGTTAATCTTCCTTCCAGACAGGACCAAAGTAAAAAAATTGTTATCTGTAAAGTGTATGACAGCTAAAAGATCCGCTGTGGACGCGGGCGGGAGGACGTCAGGATCGCCTAGTGTGACAGGTAAGTAACGACCCCTGCGATGTTGCTGGTGAGATCTGCCTGTGTGGCAGCTCACTAGCGACCACTCAGCGATGCACCAGCGATCCTGATCACATCATATCGCTGGTCGGGATCGCTGGTGCATCGCTAAGTGTGACAGTACCTTTACACACATGGACACAATGACCTAATCTACACATCACACAGCCATTTGTGCCACATATATTTACAAAGCATTAAGAAACTGCAAATAAAGCAATCTGACAAAGGATCTTATAGTGTGTATTTGTCCTTGTCCAAATACTTCAAGATGTGAATTCTACATTAAATTCAAGGTCTCCACTTGCTAAAGAAAAAAAAACTGATGGTAATCAGACTGCTCTGGGACAAATGAGTGATATCCCAAATACTACAAGTGATCAGATGCAACTGAACCCAAATTCAGAACAAAGGTGTTCTACAAGAGAAAATTAAGGTAAACCACCTGTACGTCTCTCATAAATGGCAAGCGGAGACAATGAACACTTCTGAACACTTTGCATTCAGAAGTGAAAGTCAATAAATTGATAAAGGCTGCATAGATAGTAATGAAATCCATGCATCACACGAAAACATGGACATTAAAAGATCTACTAGTTGAGAGAAACGCCATATACTTTAAATGGGCATAGTTGCATATTATTATTATTACTGCATAAAACTCTTAACTTCATCCAAAGTTTTGGGGAGGGTATGCATGAAAGTTTGTAAACCCCCTTAGAATTTTCATAAATCTACATAAATTTGACCTAAAAGTAGATAAAGCGAACCAAATCAAACTACTTTGACGTTGCCATTTATTTAAATGAGGAAAATGATCTAATATCACATGGCTGAGAGCCATAAGTGTGTGAGCCTTAGCTTTCAGTATTTGGTGTGTCCCACTTGTACAGTAATAACTACATTTAACCCCTTAACGACTGCTGATATGCATTAAAATGGCGGTCATTAGGGGCCTTATTCCCCTCTCAAAAATTGGGGAAAAGCTCGGATCACATTTATCCTGTGCTCTTTGCTGAGTGGTTACATCAGGATTTCCATGTAAATCCCAAAAAGAGCCCTTTCGATAAAACCCCCGACGGAATCACTAACTTATGAGGCAGATGGAGACACTTTGGACTCCATGTGGTCTCTGTTCCAATGGTGTCACGTTATTTTAGGTGTCTTTTTTAGTGCACAAGTATGGATGTCCACAGTTCTGTGAACACCTGAAAAGATGGATACCACAGGAACAGACACCAAAAGCCATACAAAAAGACTCCATCTGCCTCAGTATGGTGGGTAGTTCCATCGGTGTCTGAATCGCATTTTTGTGGAATTTACATTGAAACAGCAAGGTAAGTGCTGCCGCAGAACATAACGTTACCCCAGAATTAGACTGGAAACTATCAAAAAATGCTATGTACCCCTAAATGTTACCAATAAAAACTCTAATTTATCCCACACAAAACCAGCCCCCACTCAGGTCCATCATAGGTCACTGGAAATATAGGGGTTCTTATACAAAGCTCTGAATGAGATAGATTTAATTGATAAACTACCCTATCTGAAGCACTGGAAATCGGAATTAGGCATATCCCTGGAACCGGACGAGTGGAAAGTGGGCTTGGGAGTGATACAACTTGTATAAACTTGTGTATAAACCATTTTGAACATTTGAAAAAGATACACATATGGTACCAGTGGCCAGCGAAACTAGCTCATTTTGTTCCAAATCAGTACTCACTATATTGGAAAGGATGTGGGGAGTAATGTACATTGGGTCATCTGTGGTGGTTTTGTCCCATAGTCACTAAATTTTGGGAGGGAGTAGCTGATCTTATTAAAAAGGTTCTCATGATGCAGATATTATTGGACCCCAGATTAATGGTACTTCACATTGGAACGGATAAGGTTCCTTGTGACCTTAGGTTCCCTAACTCACATTTTAATTGTGACTAGATTAGCTCTCTCGGTTAAATGGAAAGATCAGAATGTACCTTCTATTAGAGAAGTGGTTGAAAGAATTAACGTAAATTGTCAACATGAATTATCTTTGGCTCAGTCCTTAGCAGCTAAGAATAGAATATCCCACATATGGGATCCCTGGTTAGACAGTCCTATGTCCACCCCACTTCAATGAGACAGGACGAGAATTAGAAAAGTAATGGTATAATCTCCAGCTAATATGTGATATGCACATGTTACGTTTGGGTGTAATCATGGACTAACCGTTCATATTGCCTCCTTGTCCAATACATTATGATTACTGCTTAATATTTAAAAGTTAATATACAATACATGATTACTTGATGGAAAAGCTGAGATCAGTGTTATTGATATATTGCACAGATATCCTCTGTTAGTATTGAATTTTGAAAAATTAATAAAACTTTTGAAAACTTAATAAAAAAAAGAAATATAAGGGAGTTCACATGTTACTGGTAGTAGAACAAGGACTCTGGAAAAGTGATCCCTGCCCCCCCCCCCAAAAAAAAAAAAAAATCCAGTGAATTCTGTGCTTCCAAATGCCCTCCTTCTGAGCCCCACTGTGCCTAAACCACAGTAAGCGCCTACATGTTTGGCATTATTGTAGTGGGGAGAGAGTACTGAACAATTTAAAGGGTATGTGTGGTGCCCCTGAGGGTTCAGTCGCCACAGTGGTACTGCATCTCATCCGGAGGTGTGATACCTCACTCTCAGGTAAGGAGGGAGCACCACCCAGGACTCTAACATCTGAACCCAACAAAGACTATTGCAGCAGGGCACCCTGGACTTACCCTAAGGGAGGATGGTCTCATTCCAGGCTGGGTAGTAAAGGGTGTTGGGGGAGTGAGTGGAGAAGGTAGGAAAAGGGGAAGAACTTAGAGAGCAGGAAAGAGTGCAGAGACAGTGAGTCAGACGTCAGGCATAAGAGGCGTCTGGTAAGCAGTGGAAACTGAAGGTAATGAACTGAGATTTAATTAGAGGATATGCCACATGTTGTCCTGCCCAGGTACGTGTGCCATGGGAGGAGGACGCGCTGGTTAGAAAGGCACTTGAGTACGTGTGTACGCCCTCCCGGACACAGACACAGCGCTATTCCCCTGCACTCACGTGCCTTTCTAACCAGCGCGTCCTCCCGTGGCACACGTACCTGGGCAGGACATACTTCCTCTAACAGTAACAGTCCCATATCAGGGACACAAGCCTGCTATGCACAACATGTGGCATATCCTCTAATTAAATCTCAGTTCATTACCTTCAGTTTCCGCTGCTTACCAGACGCCTCTTATTCCAGACTTTTAGACCAGATATTCAGTACTGAATATTATAACACAGGCCAGCTGTTTCTCATGATATATGGAATTTTCCATTACAGCTCCTTTCAGTTAAATCAACTGTGAATTTCCTTTTCTCACCTTTAACAGCTACATCCAAACTGCCCTGGTATACAGCTGTATCTGTAGAGAGCTAAACCATCTCTGCTGCCTTGTCACCATCCCAGAGGATCTGCATAGTGGCGTCGGTCCCCTGACCGAATACCACAGGTGGCATCACACTTTATTATAAACTGTATCCCTTGTAAATATCTCTTTAATTGGATGCTCAGGGCCATGGACCGGGTCACTGCTGCCATGACACATCCCTGTTATGATGAGTCACCGAAGGAGGAAAAAACAAAATGCCAGCTAAGTCCAGAAAAACCAGAGAGGTTGGCAGCTATCGGATTGCAGACCCCTGGACCTATCCACAACAACTAGCAGTAGCCGTGGGGGGTTCCTACGGTGCCCTAGACCCCTCGATCACAGCCGGAGAACTACACAGCCTAAAGACAGGGGAAAAACTAAACTGCCCCAGAGCAGACCCCAAAGCAATAGGCAGCCCCCAACATATAATGACGGTGAAGCAAGGTGAAAACACTAACACAGATAGAAAGATAGGTTGAGCAAATGATGGGGCCCAAGCTATCTACACAGGACAGGATAGGAAAGCTGCTGTCTGCCATCCGCAAAAACCCTATCAAAATGAGCAAACCGACTGATAGGAAAAACAGGCCCTGAAGTCGCTAGGCTTCAAAAGACTATATCAGCACTCAGGTATATTCTGAAGACAGAGCAAAAGATCAACAGATCAGAGACAAAAATGGAATTCAGCTCACTCCCGGCCGGGGATGGCAGAACTCCCAAAAAACAAGGCAAAACAAAAACAAAACTGAAGAGTACAAAGCAGAGCAGAAAAACTTAGCTTTGAGATGCAGGAATCAGACTGGTCTCCAAGAATCCAGCAGGAAAATCACCAGCCAGGAAGAAGGGCGTCGGCAGCCTTATATCCAGTCCTCAATTCCAGCCACCCAGTCATCATCTAGCTGCCCAGGTGTTTGATAATCAGCCTCACTACCTTCCTTCACCAGAGGAGGGAGTTCATCAGACCTCAATGGTGAAGGGAAAAATGAACTCACAGCACATCCCCTTTAAGGACCAGCCTGGTACCGAGTCTCCCCACGGCCCTAGCGGGCGATCCATATGTGTCACCAGAAGCACAAGCTGTGCACAATGAATGGGAGCGCTACAATATATGGGGCTCTACACTGTATGTGGACACAATTTATGGACACTAAACTGGCATACTTGCAATTCACCAGAATATTGCCTGGTGTAGATGTTACAAAATAGTCACTGTAGCCATTGATTAATTGAGAGATGCAATTTCAACAATGTGGTCACTTTTGGGGTTTTTCTGCTGTTCTGGCAAATGATGCCCGTAAGCTACTATAGCAAAATCTGTGTTTAAAAAAGGAAATGGCGCTCCTGCCTTCTCAGCCCTCATATGTGGCCAAACTGTACTTTCCTTTGATATAGAGGGCATCGCCATGTTCGGAAAAAATTGAGCAATAATTTGTGGGGTTTAGTTTCACCTATTAACCACTGTGTAACTGTCAAATTTGCAGCAAATAACAAAATTACATTTTTACCACTAAAATGTTATACTTCCCCATCCCAATATCAGAAAATTCTGTGATGCACCCATGGGTCCAAAATATGCACTACACCCCTAGCTGAATTCCTTAAGCAGTGAAGTTTCCAATATGGGGTCATCCTGGGGGCGGGAGGGTTCTGCTGTTCTGGCACCTCAGGGGCTCGGCTAATAGAGCCCACCATCTATTCAAATGGAATCTGCATTCTAAAAGCCAAGTAACGCTCCTTCCCGTCCGATCCCTGCCGTGTGCTCAAACAGTACTGTGCATCTATATATACTGTGAGGTTCAGAGAAAATTGCATTATAAATTGTGTGGTCCATTTTCTCCTATTTCCCCTTGTATAAATTATAATTTGGTGCTAAAACAGTATTTTAGTGGAAAAAATGTAGTCTTTTGTTTTCAGATCTAAATGTTATAAAGTTTTGTGAATCACTTGTAGGTTAAAGATGCTCAGTAAACCATTATACAAATTCAAGGAGGGGTCTAGTTTCCAAAGTAGGGTCAGTTTTGGGGGGGTTATACTGTTTTGGTATTGTGGGAGGAAGGACCGGAACAATAGAGGCAATGGTGTCTCTGGGCCAGAACCATTGGGTCTGCCACTAGTGTTGCAGAGGGACAGAGAACCTGACCGGGACGGACCTGTGACCCCAGCTGCCAAGGGCTGGTCTGTTATAAAAGGGTCTGGGCGCGGGAACCTGGGGCTTTTGGCGGGAAGTAAGGAGTTTGCGTCAGGTGAAGGTTTGCTCCCTCCCTGCGGGCAATCCAACGGACGGCAGATTACGCTTGAGTGTGTACTACCCTGCATCCAGCAACAGCGCCATTGACCGCTTACCGCTGCTGGACGCCGACCCTACGCGACCGCAGGCAGGAAACGCCAACCCTACTGCACAACGCTTGACCACTGTGACAGCTTAGGTTGCACAGCCCCATCAGAGACTTCAACTCTACAGCCGCGGCTGCGGCCTTGAGACCAGATCCCTCCTCCTTATACGCGGAAACAACAGCCACTGGTACCCGGACATACAGCGGCCCACCAAAAGTTCCCAGACTCTTCGCCACCGCCAAGAGACAGTGCCTCTGGGGCTTCCAGGACCGCTTCCTCAATGTGACACGCCGTCTGCGGCACCATCGTGGGATGTTCCAACCACCTCCCTCCAGACAACAGTCTGATAAGTTGAACCCTACGTTTTTCCTTCCCCGCCGTTAGCAACTCTTTTCTTGTTTACCGTTGTTGACAGCTGAAGTCAGGCTGTCACCGCATTATACTGCACTTTCATATAGCTGCCCGCGCAATACTGCTGTGCATCTTGTACATATCAACTCCCTGCGTGGAGAAAGCTTTGTCATTTTTTTCCTCTTGTTATATAAAAAACACTCGTTAACACTTGCGCTGCCTCCTGCTCGTCACTGCATCTCACGCACCTGCTAGTAACCTACAGTATGTCAGAGGGTCAGCAAATGCCGCATGGCATTCACAATCTATTTCAGACAAATTAACGCTCCAAAAATGATTAGATCTCTTGCCTTTCTGAGCCCAGCCGCATGCTCAAACAGCAATTTGTGACCACATATGGGGTAGTATTGCATTAGGGAGAAATTGTGTAACAAATTATGGGGTCCATTTTCTCCTATTATCCATTGTGAAAATTACAAATTTGGGGCTAAAATAACATTTTAGCAGAAAAAAAATAATTTTCACTTTCACGTCTACATTTTTTGAAAAGTCCTGTGAATCACCTATGGGTTCAACATGCTCAACACAGCCCTAGATGAATTCTTTGATAAGTCTAGTTTCCAAAATTGCAATTTATTCCTACCAAATTTACAATTTAAATATCAAATGTTGCTTCCTCTTTTTTGAGCCTTGCCATGTGTCCAAGCAGTAGTTTTTGACTACTTGTGGAGTATTGTTGCGCTCAGAAGAAAGTTAGTAACAAACTGTGGGGTCCACTTTTTCATGTTTCCTCTTGCAAAAATGAACCTTCCTGTAATAATGTCCCTCGTCCTGGACCCTTTCTGTAACAATGTTCCATGTCCTGACCAATTTCTGTAATAATGTCCTCCGTCTTGGCCCCTTTCTGTAACAATTTCCCCTGTCTTAGGCCCCTTCCTGATATAAAGTCCCCCTTCCTGGCCCCATTCTGTAATAATGTCCAACGGTCTTGCCCATTTCTGTAATAAAGCATCCTCCTTCCCGACCCCTTTCTCTACTAATGTCCCAGGTCCTGGCTCCCATCCTGTAATAATGTCCCCTGTCCTAGGCCCCTTCCAGGCATAATATCGCCATCTTGGGTTCCTTCCTTGTGTAATGACCTCATCCTGAGCCCTTTCGTGCTATAATGTCTATTCTGCCACTCTTTTCCAAAACATTAAAAAAAATTAATAAATGATTCTTTTTACCTTTGTTTGCTCCCATGACTTGACGTCTTCTTGTATAGCGTGAAGCTGATTCCGGCATGCCAGTCATGGATTGCGCATTAAGTCACTGCCATGCACTGTTTGTGACGGGCACACCATCAGCTGTCTGCCTCTAATCTGCCGGCGTCATGTTGTACAGTGGAAATAGCCAGGGGGTTAGTGGACTCACATCCAGCTGAAATAGGCACTGGTGTAGGAGGGCCCCACTCCAACATGGCCTCGTCATAGCCAAGAACTGTTACGCCCCTGCTTCTTGCTTGTCCAGATGATCTTTAGCAAACTGCAGATGGGCAGCAATATTCTTTTTTGATGGCAGTAGCTTTCTCCTTGCAACCCTGCTACGCTTTTTTTTTAGTGTCTTCCCCAGTGTCTTCATGAGTCCCTTCATGGACCCATGAATATTAATGCTAGCTAGTGTTAGAGAAACCTTTAGTGGCTTAGAGGCTATCTTGGATTATTGTACGCCTTGGTCTTTGAGCGACCTTGGTTGGTTGAAAACTCCTGGGGAGGGTACCGTTATAATGTCTTTAATTTCATCCATTTGCAAACAGTCTTTCTGACTGTGGATTGGTGAAGTCTAAACACTTTAGAGATGGTTTTGTAACCTTTTCCAGATGGATGAGAGTCCACAATTCTTCTAAGATTCTCAGAAATCTACTTTGTTCATGCCATCATACACTTCCTCAATAGTGTTTTGTAGATCAGACTTTGATAGGTCTCTCTTCTTTAACCCCTTTCTGACATCTGACGTAATAATCCGTCCATGTGCCCTGGGCGATTTTTACCAGGGACGGATTATTACGTTACCGCGATCGCCTGTGCACACAGGTTATGCACTGGCGATCGCTGCTGAGTGTCAGCTGATTATAACAGCTGACACCTGGCACTAAGTGCCAGGAGTTGTCACACACCGCTCCCTGCACTTTAACCCCTTGAATCCTGCGATCAAATGTGATTGCAGTATTCTGGGAGCCAGCAGAGGGATGACAGCCCCTTTGCCTTTGGATCGAAGTCCTGGCGGCATGACATGGGGTCCCAATAGTTGCCATGGTGATCCGATATGGTCATGACTACAACTGGGTCATCAGAGCTAGGAAAGTTGCTTAGTCATGCACCGTGCATGGTCCGCAACTTTCTCTGTCAGTGCAGAGCTGACAGTTTGCATAGTATGGGGATGCTGCTGCATCCCCATACCATACAAGTGATCAGACTGCAAAAAAAAAAAAGTAAAAAGGTTATAAAAAAATGTTTTAATAATTGTAAGAATATTTTTAAAAAATCGAAAATAAAATCAAGATTTTGTATCTATAAATAAATATTTGTATGAAAAAATATATAAACAATTAAAGTACATATTTGATATTGCCACGTCCGCAACGACCCGACTAGTTAACCTCTTTAGTGAATACTATAAAAAAAATAAAAAACAAAGCTAAAAACAATGCTTTATTATTATACTGCCAAACAAATAGTGGGATAAAACGCGATCAAAAAGACAGATATTAATAAACATGATACCGTTGAAAATGTCATCTTGACCCGCAAAAACAAGCCATTATACATCTCCATCAGTGGAAAAATAAAAAAAGTTCTAGCTCTCAGAATAAAGCAATGCAAAAATAATTATATAAAAAACATTAAAAAATATAAACGAGGTATTGCTGTAATCGTACTGATCCAAAAGAATAAAACTGCCTTATCAATTTTACGACACACGGAACGGCATAACCCCCCCCCCCCAAAAAAAAAAATATCCTGAATTTCTGCTTTCTGTTCATTCTGCCTCCTAAAAATCGGAATAGAATGCGTTCAAAAAATGTCATGTGCCTGAAAATGGTACCAATGAAAAAAACCTCAACTCTACCCGCAAAACATAAGCCTTCACATGACTCTGTAGGCCAAAATATGGAAAAATTATAGCTCTCAAAATGTCGTTATGCAAAAATTAGTTTTTGCAATAAAAAGTGTCTTTTAGCGTGTGACAGCAGCCAAACCCGCTATAAATCTGGTATCGCTGTAATCGCAGCGACCCGAAGACTAAAGTTGCCTAATCGCTTGTACCGCACAAGGAACAGCGTAAAAAATAAATAAAACCAATTGTTCACCTGCTGTTGATTTTTTTTATTCTGCCTCCCAAAGATCGCAGTAATGCTGAATCCACAAAAAACAAGCCCTCACTCAGGTCTGTCATCTGTTAACGAAAATATAGGGGGTTTCTACGTTACTGGCAGTACAAAGGCTCTGGAAAAGTGAAATGACTCCATAATTAGTGATGTGATGACTGATAATGGTGGTGTATCATGAGCATTTGGCACGTGTTTCATGAGGGGAGAGGTTTTGCACAGCTCAGAGGCGCGGCATTCTGGTAAGCACAGCACAGCAGTCACTTTTTTCCCCCTAACTTTATGTGTGCACATTGCGGCTAGCCAGTCAGGACGCAGAAAACACCCACAATGTCCTGACACTACGGCCTGTGTCATTGGCCATATAAATAGCGGACATCTTATTTTAGCGCCATTTTGACACTGTAACAGCGCAGAGAGACTGCTCCTGACGCTGCCACTGTTAACAGCAAGATTTTAGCTAGTTAGGTGGTTGTATATCAGTCAGATAGTGTAGCTAGATAGTGTGGCTGTAAAACTTACCTTCCGGAATTTTTTTTTTGTTAGGGCCATTACTAAGGTCCACAGACAAAGCCAGCAGGGCACATGTTCTACAAGTGTGTTTTGCACTGCTTCTATGTTTTCTCCATGCCCAATTATAGTATTCTAAATAATATTTTTTCAATAGCTAAATGTGAAAAAGCCTGCTGTATCCCACATTGTCATTTAGTGCTGTGGTGATATGAAACTGTCTGCAGACCTAAGACACATTAAAGAAAGTATAATTTTTTTCTGTTGAATGTGATGCAGCCCGCTGTATCCCACATTGTCATGTTGTGGCGGCGTTATGAACCTGTCTGCAGACCTAACGCGCATAAAAAAATTAGAATATTTTCTTTGCTGAATGAGATACAGCCCACCGTATCCCACATTGTCGTTTTGTGGCGATGATATGAAGCTGTCTGCAGACCTCAAGCACATTAAAATATTTATTTTTTTCTGTTACTAACCGTGATACAGCCTGCTATATCTAACCTTTTCATTTAGTGGCATTGAAATTATTCTGTGTGCAGAGCTGTTGCACATTAAAATTAATTTATTTTTTTTTACAAGCGTGATACAGCAGCAGATATCGGAGTTTGAAATTGTTTTGAGCCTATCTTCTAGATCATGTGCTTCTTTGGCATCCAATTTCTCACGGGTATCTTTTATACCTACCGTATATCCCCCTCTCGTCTTATATTCGAGTCATATACAAAGGGGGTCGGAGGGGGGGCGGGGGTGTCAGGTCATACTTACCCGTCCTGACGCTGTGTCTTGAGCCCCCAGCTTCTCCCCGTGCTCTCTCTTCCTGCCTTCAGCGGTCACGTGGTGCCGCTCATTAAAACTCATGAATATGCGCATATTCATGAGTTTTAATGAGCGGCACCACGTGACCGCTGAAGGCAGGAAGAGAGCGCGGAGAAGCTGGGGGCTCAAGACACAGCGTCAGGACGGGTAAGTATAGCGATACTCACCTGTCCTGCGTCCATGGCTGCTTGCTGCTGTCTGTGTCTGTCATCGGTCAGTGACTTCAGACAGCAGAGGGCGCAGTGACGTGGTTAGTGCGCGCCGCGCCCCCTGCAGTCTGAACGTCACTGACTGATGACGTGGCAGACAGCGGTGAGCAGCCATGGACGCAGGACAGGTGAGAATCTGACACCCAGCGACGGAGAGGTGAGTATGTCATTTTTTTATTTTTACATGCAGCAGCGGCAGCACATGGGGGAATAATCTTAAGGAGCTTCTAATGGGGGCAGCATATGGGGGAATAATCTGTGGAGCTTCTAATGGGGGCAGTATATGGGGGAACAATATGGAGCTTATAATGGGGGCAGTATATGGGGGAACAATATGGAGCTTCTATTGGGGCAGCATATGGGGGCAGTATATGGGGGAACAATATGGAGCTGCTTATGGGGGCAGTATATGGGGGAACAATATGGAGCTTCTAATGGGGGCAGTATATGGGGGAACAATATGGAGCTTCTATTTGGGCAGCATATGGGGGCAGTATATGGGGGAACAATATGGAGCTGCTTATGGGGGCAGTATATGGGGGAACAATATGGAGCTGCTTATGGGGGCAGTATATGGGGGAACAATATGGAGCTTCTAATGGGGGCAGTATATGGGGGAACAATATGGAGCTTCTAATGGGGGCAGCATATGGGGGAATAATCTATGGAGCTTCTTCTGGGGACACCATATGGGGGAATAATCTATGGAGCATTTCCCACCCTAGACTTATACTCGAGTCAATAAGTTCTCCCAGGTTTTTGTGGCAAAATTAGGGGGGGTCGACTTATACTCGGATCGACTTATACTCGAGTATATACGGTAGCTTAAAACACGCATCTCTTACACCTATCTTCTGATGAGCATCAAACACTCTCTGGTAATTGGTGTCAGGCAGATGAGTAATCGTTGTAGGCTGGATCCTGGATCTTGTACTTCCCTTAGCCGCCCTGTTATTGATCCTGTTGTACGTTCCCATTCCCACCCCCCAAAAAATTCTTCTGTTACTAACGTCATACAGTAGAGGACATGTCACTTTGAAATTTTTTGTAGCATCTAGTCAATGTTATATGTTGTACAGGCCTCATCCACAAAAAAAAACAGAAAAAAATCTGTTACTATTGTCATACAGTAGGGGACATCTCACTTTGAAATTTTTGGGAGCAGATCTTCTTTGTTATACAGGCCTCATTGACACTGAAACAATTTCTGCTGTAAGTAACGTGATGAATCACGCCATTTTTCACCTTCTAATAATGTGCCTCTGAAATTCAGCTGTGTGCAGAGGTTGTGCAGAGTAAAAAAATCTATTTTTAGTTGCTAATAGTGTGCTCCTAGCACACTATCTGAGCAACATGACTGTGAAAAAGTGAGGTTGTGGAGGAAGGGGTATTAAGCTTGGTGCTCGAGGTGTATGTGGGGTAGATGTTTCTGAAAGCACTGGTGACCCACTAACCTGACGTCCTATCCAAAGACAACTGACAATTTCTGTTATTGGATGTTGTAGTTTTTAGTGTGCTGCATCGTTCTTGCGTAATTGCAGCCTCTGATATCTTTAGTGGGGCTTATATGCCTGTTCTGTCCTCACTAAATGAAGCAGACTGTATATAGCTATACAGGCAGCTAAACCGCTATACTGGGGTCCAATAAGGAAACTGTAGGTTGAATCTGTGCTTTATTGAACGTGATGGTATATTGGCACAGTGAAACTACAAACAAAAACATATGCATACAGTCAATACTGGGTTCATCAGGGATTCATATATACATAATACATCATCTGCACTAATAGCTAACCAGGGGAGAACGAACTAAGCAGGCTAGTATGAGACAGGAATTGGATACAGGAAACATAAATACATACCAGCGATGCTGTCACAAGGGGAGAAGAGAAATGAGATGCTTCTTGAATGCAGGCAGAAGTAAAAGGGTGGACTGGAGGGAAAATGGGGGCTGAACTAACCATAATCCTTTGCAAAAGGCTACTAGGATGCATTGTAACCTTACCAGAACACACTGCAAATGGAGGGAAATAGCAAAGTGAAAGTAAAACACACAATAACACTGTGGTTATGACTCTGGTCACTAGATGGAGCCAGAAAACACTGTAAACATTAACAAGCAGATAATCAGGGATTATGAATTAAATGTCGGAGACAGAACACTTCCCGTCTGGCATCAAACGGATGTCACTATTCTTTTTCTCTGAAGACAACAATAGGACCAGCTCAGTTACTGGTCTGGAGAAGGTCTTAAGTTCATTCCCTTTGGCCATCCTCAGTTCGACTTTGAGGACGTTGCCATCCTTACTCAGGAATGTTGCGGTCACTAGACCAAGTGGCCACTGGTTCCGATGGGCCTGACAGTCTTTCACAAGGACGAGATCACCAATCCTCAGATTAGGCCGAGTAGATTGCCACTTCATCCGTGGCTGCAGGGCAGACAAGTACTATTTGCGCCACCTGTCCCGGAATGTTTTGGCAAGACTTTGTACCTGTCTCCATTGGCGCTTGTAGAGATCCTTTACGTCAAATCCTCCTGGAGGGGCACTGGATAGTTCTGTTTTCTGGGTAAGGAGAGTAGCTGGAGTCAATGTATGAAGTGTAGACAATTGAGGGCGGATTTCAGCATCAGAGTCCTCTCTCTAGTTCAAAGGTGTCTGGAAAACATTCCTCAGTGTACAATAGTTTTAGTCCTGAGAGCCATGTTGTACTCCCTAGTCGACTTGCGTCAACTGCTCTAGTTGCGTGATCTGCTGGATTTTGGTCCGTGGGAATGTAATGCCACTGTTTTGGATGAACTGATCTCCTAATTCGTAGCACTCTGTTGTTGACATAAACGTAGAATCGTCTAGTTTCTTTGTGTATGTATCCCAGGACTACTTTGCTGTCCGAGTAGAACTTGGTTTGTGTCAGGTTGATGTCCATCTCGGATGCGATGAACTCTGCTAACTCGACGGCTAAGACTGCAGCACAAAGATCTAACCTGGGTATAGTGTGCTCTGGCTGTGGAGCAAGTTTGGCCTTCCCCATAATGAATCCGATGTGGCTCTGACATTTGGAGTCTACAGTTTTGAGATAGGCAACATCAGTAATTGCTTTGACAGAAGCATCTGCAAATACATACAGTCTTTGGCTTTGTATTTCTGTAGATGGCACAGGGGTGTATGGTCTTGGAACATTCAGGTTGGAGAGGGCTGCTAAAGAGTTCTTCCATACTTCCCACTGGATTCTCTTATCATGTGGCAGAGGTGCATCCCAGTCAGATGTCTCCTTAGTTAAGTCTCTTAGTATGGCTTTGCCTTGTATAGTAACAGGAGCTGCGAAACCCAAAGGATCGTACAGGCTGTTGATGGTAGACAGGACACCTCTGCGTGTGAAAGGCTTTTGTTCCTGGCTGACCTGAAAGGTGAAAGTGTCTGACTGTAGATTCCAGAGAAACCCGAGGCTGCGTTGCATTGGTGTGGAGTCTGACCCCAGGTCCAGGTCTCTGAGACCGTTATACAAGTCTTGTGAAGGGAATGCTTTCATGAGTTCTTGGACACAAGTCTTGTGAAGGGAATGCTTTCATTAGTTCTTGGCTGTTTGAGGCTATTTTGTGAAGCCTGAGGTTAGAGCAAGCAAGCATCTCTTGAGCTTTCCTGAGAAGACTGATGGCAGTCTCATTTGAAGGCATGGCATTCAGACAGTCATCAACATAAAAGTCCTTTTCTATGAATTGTCTGACATCTGATCCGTATTCTGTTTCTCCTTCTCGACCTGACCTTTTGAGTCCATAAATGGCGACTGCAGGTGAAGGACTATTGCCAAAGATGTGCACTCTCATGCGGTACTCTGTGACCTCTTTAGTAGGATCATTGTCTCTGTACCAGAAGAATCTTAGGAAGTTCCTGTCTCTCTCTCACAAGGAAACAATGGAACGTTTGCTGGATGTCAGCGATGAAAGCAAAGGAATCCTTACGGAAACGCATAAGTACTCCCAGCAGTTTCTTATTGAGGTCTGGTCCTGTCAGTAGAACATCATTCAGGGAGACATCATCAAACTTAGCACTGGAGTCAAACACCACTCTAATCTGGCCCGGTTTCTAAGGGTGGTATACTCCAAACATGGGTAGGAACCAGCATTCTTCGGAGTCTTTGAGAGTCGGAGCTAGTTCTGCATGGCAGTTATCAAAAATCTTTGACATGAAGGAGAAAAAGTGATCTTTCATCTCTGGTTTCTTTTGTAGATTATGTTTAAGAGAGGAGAAATGTTTTAATCCTTGATTTCTGTTGTGTAGACATGGTCTGTGGGTTCTGAAGGGAAGAGGTGCGACCCAGCTGTTGGTCTCATCTTTTACAAGTCCCTTGTCCATTACCTCTAAGAACAACTTGTCCTCTACCGACATTGCTACTTGGCTGTCTTGCTTAGTTCTCTGGAATACTGTGCACAACTGATCCTCATAACACCATACTGCTGTCATGAGTAAAGTCTATTAAATGATTGGGTAGTTGGATGCTGTGTGGTAGTTCCTTGACATGGAACTCGTTGTTGCAAGGTTGAAATGTAGATGGGCGTCCTTTCTCCAATGTATTTGTTAGCATACTTGTCATAGAAGATGGGGAGTGCATATGTCCCAAGCATACGTTTCCTATTATGACCCATTCTAGGTCTAGCCTTTGGGCATAGGGAGCATTGTGGAGTCCATTGATATGACATCTCACTTTATGGACCTGTAAGATATCTCTTCCCAACAGCAGTATTATCTGAGCCTGATGGTCGAGTTCCGGTATAAGGTGTGCTATGTGTTTGAAGTGAGCGTGATGGATTGCCATATCTGGTGTAGGGATTTCAGATCTGTAGTCTGTGATCTGATTACACTCGATGATTGTAGGTAGTAGTATCAGTGTTCCTTTCCTCCCCGCCATGCTCACTGTCAGCTGGTGTGTTTTGTGCACTCCATGGAGCTGTGCCAGGGTGTAGGGCAGTGTTATGATCTGTGGTGCCGCATTCTGTGCATTTTACACTGACTTTACAATCCTTGGCGAGATGAGTGGTGGATGAGCAGCACTTGTAGCAGATACCGTTCTCTTTCAGGAAGCTTCTGCGATCTGGCATAGATTTTTCCATGAAAGCTCTGCATTTCAGGAGAGGATGAGGCTTTTGATGGAGCGGGCACTGCTTGTCAGGTTCTTGTACCTTTGTCTCTGATTGGAAGCAGCCAACAGACCTGTAATTGGAACTTGGAGAAGAAACATAAGTCTTGTGCACTGCCACAGATGTTCTGCGTGGGTTTGCAGCTGGTGACGGTGTGACATATGACATTGCAAAATCAAAGCTGGGATCATTTCTGATTGTCGCTTGTTTGTGTATAAAGTCTACAAAAACGGAGAAGGGAGAGAATGAAACACTGTCTTTGTATTTGTACATGGAACCTCATGTGGGCCACCTCTCCTGTAGATTGTAGGGCAACTTTTGGACTATAGGGTTAACACCTTTGGCTGTGTCAAGGAATGCAAGTCCTTGTAGGTCACCTTCATATTTGGCAACTAGGACTTCCTTCAGCAGGTCACTTAGTTCTCTAAGTTTCTGGAGACCTTTGTTAGATATTTTAGCAAAGTCATCGATTCTTTTGAACAAGGGTCTCTCTATTACCTCCGCTGAGCCGTAACACTCATCTAGCCTCTTCCAGATCTCTTTGAGGCCGATCTCAGGGTGATTTATATTAATGTCTCTGATCCTTACTGCATGTTTGACTGACTCTTCTCCAGGTATTTGACTAAGAGGTCTATCTCTTCCCTGTGTTGTAGCCCCAAGTCTCTAGTGACATTTTGGAAGGAAGCTTTCGAAGCTCTATAACCTTCAGCGTGGTCAGTGAATTTCTTGTGTCCCTTGGCAACCAGTTCACGTCGTGTGATGAACTTAGCAAATTCTGTTGTGAACCGGTTGTCAGCAGAGTATACTGGTGATGAGTCACTCTGATAGTGATGTGAGGTGCATTCATACCTGTTAGTATCCTCAGGGTGGCGCCAGCTAGGGTCATGTTGCTTCGGTCTGACATGCGGTGTGTCAGCAAGGTGATTCACGCTGGTTACCTGGTGAGGGGCAAGGTAGTCATTAGCAGAATTGTTTTGCTCCAGGTTTTCCTGGAGCTGAGCCTCATCATGACTCTCACTCGCTTCACTGGATGTGTCGTGTTCTTGGTTATAGTTTGGATCAGGAAGTTCATTAACATACTGATATATGCGTTGTAGCAAATCTTGCAGTGGCAACTTCAGACTTGACGTACTGTTTCGGCTATGCAGCTCAGGGTTTTGCGCAGCTTCTAGTGATACTGCTTCAGCTAGGGCTGTGGCAGCGTCTCTTTTTTCTTTTTACTGCTAGGCTCTCTAAGGCGGCATCCACGTGTGCCTTCTCTAACTGCGTCTTTCTCTCTTGCTCATCTCTTTCTAAGAGTAACCTTCTCTCTTGATCCTCTCTCTCTATGCGTGACCTTCTTTCTTGGTCTTCTAGGCGTGCTTTCTGTAATTTAAGTTGCATCTCTTCAGCATAGCTTGCTCGCATTTTGGTGACTTCAGCATTTGCGCGTGCAATGGCGACCGCGCTGCTAATGGATATAGTCTTGGAGGAGACAGATGTAACAGATTTTGTCCTGTGTGATTTGCGAGACATTGTGTCTTGGAGGAATGCTTGGCTGTGCAGAGATTGCTGCAGCTGTATTAGTTTCTGTGTAGCCGGAGACTTGAATCTCACTAGGTGGGTGGCTGCAGTTTCACTAGTTCCTTGTGTGTTTCCTGTAGCAGAAGGCCTCTGATACCGCAGTCCTTCACTGTCTTTGAGTCAACTACCCGTGTTACTATCCTTACATTTTTCTGACAATAGTAATCTATGAAACTGATATGGGTGCCACCTGAGTGTGGCTGAGCATCACTTTCAATTTTTGGGGGGTTTTATCACTTATATAGTGCCAATAATTCAACATTTGCTTTACAGACATCACTGGCTCTGTCATCATTGGGACTCACAATCTAAATTTACTATCTGAATGTCTTTGTAGTGTGGGTAGAAAAATAATTAATTGGACTCGGAGTAAACTCTCGCAAACAAGGGTAGAACATACAAACTCTTTGCAGATGCTGTCCTTGGTGGGATTGTAACACAAGACTACAGCGCTGCAAGGCTGCTAATGTTTTTGCGTTGACAGCTGAACGTTTCTGTGGTTGGAAGGCTATAACTGCAATTCAAACTGTGTCTCATTGCTGTGTTGGGGAAAACACTGTCAAGATTGTCTTCCAGCATGTTTTGATACTGCAGCATGGGTGCGTCCCTTTCTAGGGGGGAAAGCAACAGGCAAAACTTACTTTTGCATTGTAGCTAGAACACACTGGCAACCCAGCAGAGAGCATTATTCGAAATCATAGCTATATGGGTAACAATCATGTTGCAGATAGTGCTGCAAGAAGACGCTCATGGGTCGGTCTCTTTCATGAGGTTCAACTCCACAGTGTGTTGGTGGTGGAATAACACTCAAGCTTTCTTCCTGCATCCCCTCCTGACAACCACGGACAACATAGAGGGAATCATTATCGTCTTCATTTCCTAACTGTTGCGCGTCCATCGTCTCTTACTTCTCGTCCTCTTCATGGTCCTTCTCCATTTGTTCCTACCATGGCAAATGTCTGTGAGATGACAGACTTGAACTTATAGATATTGTTAACCCTAAAGGTATCCTCTGCTTCCTCCACTCCCCCCAGGACCACCACCTCCTGTTCACACACTCTATATAAAGTGTGCTCCAGCATGTAAATGACAGCAATAGGGATGCTGAATGATGATGGCATCATCACCGCTAACCATCTTAGTAGCCATTAAGAAAATGTACAGAAGGGTGCAGAGGTCTTTCATCTGTATCCAGTACGCAAGTGTGATTTGCACCATGTTTGCACTGCAATGTGCTAGGCTATCAAAAATGTTATCCTGCACCAGGTCTCGACTCTGCAACATGTGCAGAATTTAATTCCATATCAACCGGTTAACCGGTAGTCCTAAAGATCTCGTTTCCTGTATCACCAGGTTGAGGATGCAAACGATGCAAGTGTAAGGGGTGTGCAGGTGGCTGATTTTGTCCCTGCACCTTAATGCATATCTGCTGGATCAAACCAGGTACGCTGTGGATGTTTTACTAATGCGCTTATGTGTATATGTCATTTATAGTATACAATTACATGTGATGCAATGTTTATATACCTGTATTGTGTTAGGGACTTAGTGACAGTTAACAACACAGTTAGGCCTAGTGTTTTGCATAGTATGAGGTTATGTGAAGTATAGTGCAGTGGGGGCACTATAGAGGCAGAGATGTAGATTTAGATGTAAGATAAGATAGACATTTCTGAACGGAAGAGGAACGGGGAGCCCCTGGAAGAAGCAGGACCGTTATCTCAGTTAGCTGTGGAACTGGGTACCTGGGAACCAGATCTTGTGCCAGAAGACAGTATTAGGCCGGGGTCATACTTGCAAGAAACTCGGACGAGTCTCGCATGTCAACACCCGGCACTGCTGCCGGCACTCGGGAGCAGAGCGTGCGGCCGCATAGAAATACATGCAGCTGAACACTCCGATCCAAGTGCTGGTGGCAGTGCCGGGTATTGATGTGCGAGACTCGTCTGAGTTTCTCGCAAGTCTGACCCCGGCCTTAGGAAGAGTCTAGAGAAGGAAGTTTCTGTGTCATGTGGAAAATACTGAACTGTAACTGCTGCAATTTTGAACGAATTAAGTAAAGTTTTGCAAAAAATGAAAAGTGACTCACAATATTTGCGTGTGCGTGAGAAGAAAAGGAACCCTCATAAGAAAAAACGAACAGCATTCCATCAGGGTGAAGATAAAGTATCTTATGACATCTTTATTCTGCCAAATGCAACGTTGCATGCATGCTTGGAAAAGACCATTATGGGTCAAAACGTTGCATTTGGCAGAGTAAAGATGTCATGATACTTTTTCTCTCTCACCAATGACAGCACCACGGAGAGAGGGAGTCCGCCCATCAAGGACAGGAACCTACAGATAAAAAGGCGGCGCCTCGCCTCCGCCCCAGTTGGGTTCCTGTCCTTGACGGGTAACCCGTGGAACCAGCAGCAGAGGCAGCAGCTTACCTTGTTCAGGAGTCCAGGGCCGTCCCGTCCATGCTCCAGATAGCGGGAGTCCCCTGTTGCGGCGGGGTTGGTTCCTGAAGCCGCAGCCGACGGGCTTGACAGGGTGAGCCGGGGGGAGAGGACTGAGCCGCCGCTCCGGAAAGGAGGCTGAGGCTGGGGCTGGGGGGGACCCGGACACGCGTGAGCAGCGCCGCAGTACAGATGTGTACCAACATGGCGCTGCCCCAGAAATAGAGGAGGCGACTTCCGGGTCCCCGTGGTCGGCGCATGCGCACTGCGCGCTCCCCAGTCTGAGAGCGGAGCAGGCTGGGAGAGGAAGTGACGTGATGGCCGGAAAATTTAAAAACGAAAGCGCTGAAACAATCCTTGCTGGAAGCGTCCTGTAAAATGGAGGACAGCGACTAGCAAAAGCAGCAGCCAGAGCAGCAGCCTAAGCAGCAGCGCAGGCAACACCACCATCACCGGCAAAAGGATAAGGACTGGCCCGACGGCCGGTCCAGTAGCCGCTCCACGCAACTCAGCAGGTCGGCTGCAAGGAGCAAGTCACGTTCCTTGGATCAACCCGTGAGGGACCTGAATCCACCTCCCGAACCGGGAAAGAAGAAAGAGAAAACAAAGAACAGGGAATGCCCCACCTGTAGCAGAGCCCTGCCTGCTTCTTGGGATAAAAAGCTTTGCGAATCCTGCATACAGGAAGTTCTTTGTGACGAAACCCCGGATTACGCCTCAGATCTAAGAGCTGTAATCTGATCAGAGTTTCAGAGTGCCCTTTCATCTTTAAAACACAAAGGGAAAGCAAAGAAGAGGGATGTAATAGCAGGCTCCCAGTCAGACACCTCGTCATCAGGGGAGGTTACCTCACAAACTTCGGACACCGACTCGCCATCCTCAGACGAAGAAACGGGGGGTCATCACTGTTTTCCCCTAGATGAGGTAGACATGCAAGTAAGAGCGGTAAGGGCTACCATGGGAGTGGCAGACCCTCGGCCAGATAGGTCAGTCCAGGACATAATGTTTGGGGGGACTGGGCCAAAAGAAAAGGAGAGTGTTCCCGCTAAATAAGAATGTACAGGGCCGTGGACATGGGGCTTAATGTATGCCTTTCCGACGACCATTCTCATCCCGGCAGTCATAAGAAAAGTCAGAGAGGACAAAGCAAGAGTGATACTAATTAGCCCCCTTTTGGCCAAAAAAAACTTGGTTCTCCTGGCTAAGAATACTGTCAATAACCGACCCTTGGGTCCTACCAGATCTCCCGGACCTACTGTCTCAAGGACCAGTGTTACACCCTCAGGCAGTGAACCTCCATTTAACAGCATGGAATTTGAAAGGGCACTGCTGAGGGGGAGGGGGTTCTCCGAAAACCTGGTTTCTACACTACAAAAGAGTAGGAAACCGATATCAATGAGAGCCTATGGGAGATCTTGGGTGAAATTTCTGTGCCCGCCCGCAGTGGGCGCGGCGAAGGAAAAAGAAATCCCACCTCCTACAGTGGATTCCTGAAGAGCAGAAGGAGTCCAATGCAGAAGGGAAGGAGCCGCCGGAGCCCGCATCACCCTGTCCCGGGAGGAGCCAGAAGAAGGAAATGGACATATCAGGCTGGATGGCGACATTACGGGTGGAGCAAGATGGCGCCCAGAAGGTGTAGGCGTCTGTTCAGGAAGAGGTCACTGCAGAGGCGGAGGACACCAATGATGATAGAGCTGCAGTAGCAGAACTGCTGGTAAGTGTCCCCAAATCACCGAGTGCCGATCCTACCGTGCCGGACCCCCATCTCCCTGACCCTCACCTCAGCGGCGGCAGGCGGTGGGCACGTCTTCATCCTCCATGCAGGGTGGCAGAAGTGGTGAAAGATGCAGAAATGCAGGCGTTCCTGGAATGGGACCCGGAGCGAGAAGCTCTCCGTCTGAGGCCTAGGTCTGTTTGCTCTTGCGCACCAGAGGATGCAGTGGCCAGAAGGATTTTAGCGATAGCTGGAGCATGGGCACGGAGCTCTGAAGCTAACGATGATGATGCTGATGAAAGACAGTAATGTGGAATGGTCCTTAAAGTGAAAGTTGTGCTCATTGCACAGAGTCCTGATGAAAAGTGGAACTGTTTCGCATCTCTGAGGGCAGGAGCCGTGTAATGCTGTGAGGGACTGTTCTGCATCCCGTGGGCAGGAGCCCAGAAGTTATTGTGGTGAGGATGGCCACAGTTGAGCAAGTTGCTAAATTTGTTTTTTCCCCTTTCAAGTTTTGCGCCTGTTGCGCCCCTTCTGCTGGGGACTGCAGAGGAAAAGAAAAAAGCACCACTGCATGTATGTGCACACTGACCCAGATATAAATTATAAAGTAATGAAAAATCTTTATTGATACACAGGATATGCAAAGTTAAAACATAATTAAAATCACAAAATTATGGCATCCATGGTAACTATAGTATATATCCATTTACAAAATATGTTAACATGAAGACACATACAATTTATGCATATAATCAATAACAGATGTTATGGATGAGGATGGCCACAGTTGAGCAAGTTGCTAAATTTGTTTTTTCCCCTTTCAAGTTTTGCGCCTGTTGCGCCCGTTCTGCTGGGGATTTCAGGACTCAGACCTTATGAAGAAACGGTGCCCTATGTACTGTTGTTGGACTGTGTGTGGCTGCTTTAAAGACTGCGTTTTAAGATGAGAATTGTCTTTCCTTAACTTAAATTTTATTTGCAGGAGATTAATTACAGCACACACATTTTAAAGGGACTGTGGTCTGAAAACAGAAGGGAGGAAGGGGGGTAAAACATGTACAATGAAGCCCATTTGAAATGGAAGGACCTGGTGAGAGACTCAGGTCAGAAGAAGAAAGATTGTGTGCTCCTGGACTGGTGGAGCTGAAGTGAATTGGCTATGTGGGCCATGACGATAGTGTGGAATTGGACATTCAAGACAAGTTAAAGGACTGGTCAATAGACCTGGAGAGTCCCATGGAGAACTGTCTGTCTGTCCAGGTCTCAATAAGGGGAGACCGGGGTTGATTGGACCCATAGCCTTTTCTGGAGAACCCAAGGATCGAGCCGGGTTATATATGGACTGCGCTTATGTGACGGTGAGCTGGTGTGGACTGAACTGTTTGCTCTGTGGTCCCAAGTAAGTGGGATTGGTACCAGTCCTGACCTGTAGTAGGGTCAAATGTGGTGGACTGGAGCAAGGTTCTTGATATAATGTATAAAAGTTGTAAAAGTTATTCATGTTTTAATAATAATTCTTTCCATATTCTTGTACTTATTTTAATGTTTTTTATTGCTGATGCTTTTACCAGTACCGCATGGTCAGGGACGACCATGGTTTTAGAAGGGAGGTATGTAAGGGGTGTGCAGATAGCTGATTTCGCCCCTGCACCTTGATGCATATCCAAAGGATCAAACCAGGTACGCTGTGGATGTTTTACTAATGTGCTTATGTGTATATGTCATTTATAGTATACATATACATGTGATATAATGCTTATATACCTATATTTTGTTAGGGACTATTGTAGGGACTAGAGTTGAGCGACTTTGGTCTGATCGGGTTTCATGAAACAAAATTTGTTTCAGATGAAACTGGTCTGACTAGGGCAAAAAAAGTCGGAGTTCCGTCCGAAACCCGACCCCAATGCAAGTCAATGGGGAATAAAAGTCGGCATTGAGTGGATGAATGTCATCCGCTCAATGCCGACTTTTATTTCCCATTGACTTGCATTGGGGTCGGGTTTCGGACGAAACTCCGACTTTTTTTCCCCTAGTCGGGCCAGTTTCATCTGAAACAAATTTTGTTTCATGAAACCCGATCCGATCAAAGTCCCTCAACTCTAGTAGGGACCATTAACAACAGAGTTAGGCCTAATGTTTAGCATAGTATGATGTTATGTGAAGACTGTAACTGCTGCAAGTTTGAACGAATTAAGTAAAGTTTTGCAAAAAAGTCTGCGACTTGTTGCTGAAGCGCAGGCACATCTTTCTTAGAGAAGTAATGGTGACTGGGCAACTGGTATTGGGGGGACTGCGACGGCCATCAGCTTTCGGAAACCATCTGTATCCATAAGGTTGAAAGGCTGCATTTCCGTGGCCAACAGATTGGAGTGGCCATGCAGTAATCACAGAGATCACAGGCCATGAGTCATACAGAAACAAGCACTTGATCTTAGTAGCTAGCTCTCAGCTGCCCCTGTTGTCCAGACAATGACACTATTGGGCTACAAATCACCCGAGGAGGCCGCAGGCTGTTCACAATAATTAGTTCTCAGAAAAGTAATAGTAAGCGTACGGCTTATCCACGTCCAAATTACAACCTATGGAATATGCGTATATCCCACTGTATGATCACTGCTAACTCCACGATAACCCTAAACTCCTTGCTGCCAACAACAATCCTGTTTTTAATCCAATAAATAAATGCAGGCCGACTGGACGCCATTCTTCTTTTGAGGTTCACACCATCAGGGTGTTCCATCCCCTCTCCCTCAGAATAGCAGTCATATACCGGCCCCCAGGCTCAACCACCCACGTCCTTGACCACTTTTATGCGTTGCGGCCACTCTTCATGCCCTCAGGCTTGACAACCCTTATCCTGGGAGACTTCAACAGCTCCACCTCCCCAACTGCATCCCAGCTTCTATCTCTAGCCAATTCTCGCCGCCTCTCACAACTTTCAAACTCAGAGACACACAAAGACGATAACATCCCTGATCTGGACTTTGTCCGGCTCAGTTCAATCTCCTACCTAGATGAATCACCTTTATCCCCCATGAAATTAGGAGTATAACCACAACTTAGACATTTTTAGGTGCTCCCTAAAAACACATCTGTTTAGGGATGCCTATCATGTTCCCTAATCAAAGTCCTTTTTATATACTGTATATAGCTTATTCTCTACTTCTCTGAACATAATTCACCATCATACTCAACCGTACCCATAAGGCTCATGCAGCCTTTATCTTCCCCCCCTTTCCTTAAGATGGTTGTACCATCATTGTAAATAAGCACCTGTAATTGGTGTCACCCTCACCTCATTGTAGATTGTAAGCTATGAAGAGCAGGGTCATCATTATTTTTGCTTGAATTGTTTGATTATCTTAAACTTGGTAACTTTTGACTGTTTTATATGAACTGCTGACTCATAAAGCTATGCGTAATGTGTTTGTGATATATAAATATTATTATTAGTTGTAGTAGTAGATTGAAGATGGTGAAATTCAAGCTGTTAACTTTGCCTTGTGTAGGAGTAAAGAATCTTTTACATGAGCAGAACTGCACAAACAAGGGTTTGCTACTGTGCCGACACAGGGTGAAGTAGGGTGAAAACGACAAGCTGCTTGACTGTGAGAGAAATGCAGGCAGGGATGTTGCGGTGGATTGAGAAAGATGGGGTGTGCTTGGTATGTAAGATCAGTCGAAAACAGCAGGCATGTCCAATTCCGTATCAGCTGACAGGCTCTCAATCACCTCAACTGTAGGGGATAAACAAGTGGAGGTTCATCGGTCTGTGACAAAACTTGCCACGGTGAGGGAGGAGGAAGAATCAGAAAATGCAGTTGATCGGGTGGACGGTGGTTGGCGAGACCCGCTAGCCTGCATTTTAGCACAATGACATTCCCAGATTAACACATGTTGATCAAGCATGTGCCAGTTCATGCATGTAGTACTGAAATTATTTAATTTGTTTTTTATTCTACTAGGTCTTTTTTTAAAAATTTGACAGCTAACATGATTTTCTAGATTTTTGCCGGTCTGGAAAAAAGACCCAAGATAGCCAGCTGCAGAACCTCGAACGCTGCTGTCCACTGCCAGAGTTAGGCCTCAGGAAGCATTGGTTGCGGTGGTTGCATAACCCTTTGTCTACTTAACCTTCTTCCTCCTCCTCCCCCTCTGCTGAGTTACTCAGCTGCATGCCTCTGGGTTTACACAAAGTGTGATCTACTACCTCATCATCATACGCTCTATTCTCCCACTCCTCGCCCTGAGAGTCAACCTCCTTCTCTTCCTGCCTTGACAGCACAGTACAATTCGCGGGAGCCTCAAATATCTGAGTCTCGTCACAAATGGATCACCTTCACCCAATGGGATTAACGTCTGTTGACGAAGGTTTTGTTTATGCTCAAACAAAACTTCGTCTGGCCATGGATCAAAGCGAGAAAAAATTTGGCCATCGGTGCAGATGATTTCATCCTCTTGACTCTGTGGATCTTTAGAGTATGCTTCCTATGCCCATGGCATACAATGTGTGAAGAGATCTGCAGACATCTGTGGTTCCCAATAGTCAGTTGGGCGCTTGGAGTGTTGTGATGTGGGGGGGGAGTTAATTGGGGTGCCACCACTGAGGACTGTACTGTGTGTGATGTTAAGGTGGAGGAAGAGGAGCGGAGACCACTTGATGCAGCGCATGCCATCTACGTACCGTTGTATGGCTGCCAAAGAAAGGGAGTAGAGTTGCCCGTCCAGTATCAGAAGATGTAAAAATGCTGTGCAAATTCTAACTGCAGCAAAACAAACCGACTTCTCATCCCTCATATCATACCTGTCTCACAACCCTAAACAGCTATTCAGCACTTTCAATTCTTTCCTGCATCCACCAGTTCCCCCTCCCTCACCTCTCATCTCAGCAGAATACTTTGCCTCACCACCTGTGAACTTGACAGAATAACATCCCACCTCACTCCAAACTTAACCACAGTCTTCATCACAAGCATATCCCACCTCTTCATCCTGTCACTAATAACTGATGTATTCCATCCTGTTTGAAACATACCTCGATCACATCCATCCTCAAAAAGCCCACCCTTGACCTATCCTTTCTGTCCACCTATCGCCCCATATCATTTCTCCTCTATGCCACCAAACTACTGGAACAACATGTCCATTTTGATCTGTCCTCTCACCTCTCCACTTGCTCCCTCTTTGACCATGTACAATCTGACTTTAGACTGCACCATTCCACTGAAACTGCCCTGACTAAAGTCACCAACTACCTACTAACTGCCAAATGAAAGAGATGCAGGTTTGTCCTCCTCCTTCCCCTGGACTTGGCATCTGTCACAGTGGAATGTTCCCTCTTAATACAGACTTTCTGATCTGTTGACATTACAGACTCGGCCCTTTGTTGGATCTCCTCGTACCTAACAGACATTACATTCAGTGTCTCCCACTCACACACAACATCTTCATCTCGCCCCCTATGTGTCGGTGTCCACCAACGTTCAGTTGTTAGACCGGAAACTATGCTTAGAGGGTGCACTCGCACGCCCCCTCCCTCTTAAAGGGACGACCCACCTGAACCTAAGGTATTCCCAACCTATAGCTGGGTGACACCTTCTATTTAAGGCTTCTCCTCCAATATCGAGGTGCCTGAGCCGCGTTGTTAGTTTAAATTCCACGCAGATTTGCTGCGGCTTATTTTCCGCAGCATGTTACTTCTTTTTTGCGGAACCGCAGCTGCAGTGTTCGTTCGGGGACATACAAATCAATCAATCTCTCTCTCTCATCCGCACTGCCAAACCGCACTAGAACCTGCATCAAATCCGCTGTACACATGCTAGGAATCCGCAGGAAAAATGCATGTGTTTTACCCTGCGGTTTCTGCCAAGAGATATGGATTCTCCGCAGTAAAAGCCACAGACTTATCTGCAACGTGTGCACACACCCTAACAGATCACCATATAGTATCATGTTATCAGCAGCACATCTACAGTTTACACCCCATAGTCCTCCAAATAATATAATCTGCCCCATAGTCCTCCATATAGTATAATACACTCCTCAGTCCTCCATATAGTATAATGCACCACCATAGTCACCCATGTAATACAATTCACTTCCCATAGCATAATGCACCCCGTAGTTCTTCATATAATGTATTCCCCATAGTCCTCGATACAGTATAATGCAGCCCACATTTAGTATAATGCAGCCACCCCATAGAGCATAATGCAGCCACCCCACAGAGTATAATGCAGCCCCGCCATACAATCTAATGTAACCCCCATAGAATATAATGCAACCCCCTCTTACAGTATAATGCAGCCACCCCTTTGAGAATAATGCAGCTATCCCAGAGTATAATGCAGCCACTCCACAGAATATAATGTAACCCCCTCATAGGATATAATGCAGCCCCTTATATAGTATAATGTAGCCCCTCCATAGAATACAATGTAGCCCTCCTCATATATTATAATGCAGCCCCCATTGAATATAATATAATACAGCCCCCCATAGAATATAATGTAGCCCTCAATAGAATATTATACAGCCCACCTCCCCATATTATATAACACAGCCTCCCCCTATAGAATATAATGTAAAATGTACCCCCCATGGTATATAACACAGCCGCATAGTATATAGCCCAGCACCACATGGTATATACCCCAGCACCACATGGTATACACCCCAGCCCACGATGGTATACAGCCCAGCCCACCGTGGTATACAGCACACCATGGTATAATATAGCCCACCATGGTATAATACAGCCCACCATGGTATAATACAGCCCACCATGGTATAATACAGCCTACCATGGTATAATACAGCCCAGCATGGTATACAGGCTGTATACCATGCTGGGCTGTATATCATGGTGGGCTGTATAATAGAGCCCAGCATGGTATAATACAGCCCACCATGGTCTAATACAGCCCACCATGGTCTAATACAGCCCAGCATGGTATATAGCCCCCCTAGAATGGTATAATACAGCCCAGCATGGGTATATAGCCCCCCAGAATGGTGTTGGGTCGCCCTCCCAGAGCTGTGGGGTACTCGGTACCGGGCCGGTATCAGTGGGACGTGTCACAGCAGCAGTGACCCAGACCGTGGCCCTGGGCGCCCAAGTAACAGGGTGGATGTTGTGAATGGTGGAATGTAGTTAGATAAATAGTTTGTGATGCCACCTGTGGTGTTAGGCAAGGGAGGTGTTAAGCCGACGCTGCATGCAGATCCTCCGGGACAGATGGTGTGGTGCAGCAATGATGTTATAGCCCTCCACAGGCAGGGCTGCTGTCCCAGGGCAGTGTAGATGTGGAGACACTTAGATGGTGTAGTGTCTGGTGCAGGGGATGTAGCAGTGCCAGGCGGACGGACGCAGGAAGGAATGGAGGACACCAGGGCATGTAGTTCCAAAGCTTTACTCACAGTCTGTAGTGCCCGCTTCTGTGCCGTGTCCTCTGGGTCAGGGACTCAGTCAACCTCCAGGCAAGATGGAATGCTCCCTTCCATGCTCCGCCAACTTATGTGCCTTTTCTGAACGTCTCCTCTATAGTGCCTTTAAGTGTGAAGATCTCCTAGTACTGAGTTACACTGGAGTTCCTCCTGACAGAGGTTCCCAAGAACTCTACTTGTATGGCAGACAGCTGTAGCCTGCTTCGGGGACTCTCTACTTCTGAGTCCCGGCTCTCTATCTGTGTTGCTGTTGTGCCCCCAAGTCTTAGATGGGAGTAGTGAATTTACAGCCCACTACTCCACCGGTGTCTGCTGCAGAACCATTAGTGTCCATACAACCTCGGGGACCAGGCCCCGGCCTTGCGCTTAGAACTTCTAGGCAGGGTTCTTCCTCTAACCCACGTCCTCTGTGTTCCCTTTTACTCCTACGTTCTGTACTTGTCTTTCCCTTCTATGGAAGCTCAGGCTTCGGTTCAATGTCTTTCTCCTTCTTTCCTTTCCTGTGCCAGCTGGCTCAGGTCACTGAGGCAGCTGCAGCACTCCTTCCTCCATCCCTCTTCCAGAGATCCCCACTCCTCTCCGAGTGGCCTCCTCTCTCAGACTCTCCGCCTGACTGACTGAACTGAACTCCAATCCTGGAACTGTCCCGCTCTTTTATATCTAGTCTAAACTCCACCCACCTCCCAGCACGTCTAGTGTTCCAAGCAGGGAACCACCAAAGGTGCTCTGCTTCTCTCTAAGCAAGGAGCTGCAATGTGGCTTTGAACTACTCTATTGTGTGTGGTGTGAGAGTTGGAGCGTGGTCAGGAGCCCCCAACTTACCTGGATGGTGGGGCACCACACCTTAGGAGAAGGTGCAGTACCTCTGTGGCGACTGAGCCTCAGGGGTGCCACAGTATAATACAGCCAAGCATGGTGTAATACAGCCCAGCACGGTATATAGCCCCCCCCAGAATGGTATAATACAGCCCAGCATGGTATAATACAGCCCAGCATGGTATATAGCCCCCCAGAATGGAATAATACAGCCCAGCATGGTATATAGCCCCCCCAGCATGGTATAATACAGCCCAGCATGGTATATAGCCCCCCCCAGAATGGTGTAATACAGCACAGCATGGTATATAGCCCCCCAAAATGGTATAATACAGCCCAGCATGGTATAATCAGGGCCGGCCCGAACGTATAGGCGAACTAGGCGGCCGCCTAGGGCACCGACCCAAAGGGGGCGCCAGAGAAAAAATAGAAAAAATTATAAAAAATCTTTTCAAAAGGCAAAAAGTTTTAGGGATGGAAAGAAAAGTGTACATATTTAAGGGCAAATATGACTCGAGAGGTTGGTTGGGTTGGCAACAATTTCGATAGAATCTGAAGTTGCTAAACAAATTAATCTCGGTGATTTAGTGTCATCCTTTTAAAAAAAAAAAGGCAAGGAAACAAAAATTTTAATTACCTATGGTCGTTTTTGTTTTGTGTTATTGATTACTTTGTATATATTTGTCCTATACAATGTCTCAGAAGATTAAAGAGTTAGGAGAGAGTTAATTAATCATTGTTGTTGTGGTTTATTTTGCTCCTAAATTTATATCCCAAGTTTTCATCTACTGCCAAGAATAGTAAGGGCGCAACAAAATAGTTTCGCCTAGGGCGCCGTAATCTCTCGGGCCGGCCCTGGGTATAATACAGCCCAGCATGGTATAATACAGCTCAGCATGGTATATAGCCCACCCAGAATGGTATAATATAGCACAGCATGGTATATAGCCCCCCAAAATGGTATAATACAGCCCAGCACGGTATATTACAGCCCACCATGGTATACAGCCCCCCAGAATGGTATAATACAGCCCAGCATGGTATATAGCCCCCCCAGAATGGTATAATACAGCCCAGCACGGTATAATACAGCCCAGCATGGTATATAGCCCCCCCAGAATGGTATAATACAGCCCAGCATGGTGTAATACAGCCCAACGTGCTATAATACAGCTCAGCATGGTATATAGCCCACCCAGAATGGTATAATATAGCCCAGCATGGTATATAGCCCCCCAGAATGATATAATACAGCCCAGCATGGTATATGGCCCCCCAGAATGGTATAATACAGCCCAGCATGGTTTAATACAGCCCAGCATGGTATAATACAGCCCAACATGCTATAATACAGCCCAGCATGGTATATAGCCCCCCCAGAATGGTATAATACAGTCCAGCATGGTATATAGCCCCCCAGAATGATATAATACAGCCCAGCATGGTATATAGCCCCCCAGAATGGTATAATACTGCCCATCATGGTATAATACAGCCCAGCATGGTATATAGCCCCCCCAGAATGGTATAATACAGCCCAGCATGGCATATAGCCCCCCAGAATGATATAATACAGCCCAGCATGGTATATAGCCCCCCAGAATGGTATAATACAGCCCAGCATGGTTTAGTACAGCCCAGCATGGTATATAGCCCCCCAGAATGGTATAATACAGCCCAGCATGGTATAATACAGCCCAGTATGGTATATAGCCCCCCAGAATGGTATAATACAGCCCAGCATGGTATAATACAGCCCAGCATGGTATATGGCCCCCCAGAATGGTATAATACAGCCCAGCATGGTATATAGCCCCCCCAGAATGGTATAATACAGCCAAGCACGGTATAATACAGCCCAGCATGGTATATAGCCCCCCCAGAATGGTATAATACAGCCCAGCACAGTATAATACAGTCCAGCATGGTATATAGCCCCCCCCCAGAATGGTATAATACTGCCCAGCATGGTATAATACAGCCCAGCATGGTATATAGCCCCCCCCCCAGAATGGTATAATACAGCCCAGCATGTGTAGCCCCCCAGAATGATATAATACAGCCCAGCATGGTATATAGCCCCGCAGAATGGTATAATACAGCCCAGCATGGTATAATACAGGCCAGCATGGTATATAGCCCCCAGAATGGTATAATACAGCCCAGCATGGAATATAGCCCCCAAGAATGGTACAGTGGGGAAAAAAAGTATTTAGTCAGTCAGCAATAGTGCAAGTTCCACCACTTAAAAAGATGAGAGGCGTCTGTAATTTACATCATAGGTAGACCTCAACTATGGGAGACAAACTGAGAAAAAAAAATCCAGAAAATCACATTGTCTGTCTGTTTTTTTTTTTCATTTTATTTGCATATTATGGTGGAAATTAAGTATTTGGTCAGAAACAAAACTTCATCTCAATACTTTGTGATATATCCTTTGTTGGCAATGACAGAGGTCAAACGTTTTCTGTAAGTCTTTACAAGGTTGCCACACACTGTTGTTGGTATGTTGGCCCATTCCTCCATGCAGATCTCCTCTAGAGCAGTGATGTTTTTGGCTTTTCGCTTGGCAACACGGACTTTCAACTCCCTCCAAATATTTTCTATAGGGTTGAGATCTGGAGACTGGCTAGGCCACTCCAGGACCTTGAAATGCTTCTTACGAAGCCACTCCTTCGCTGCCCTGGCGGTGTGCTTTGGATCATTGTCATGTTGAAACACCCAGCCACGTTTCATCTTCAATGCCCTTGCTGATGGAAGGAGGTTTGCACTCAAAATCTCACGATACATGGCCCCATTCATTCTTTCATGTACCCGGATCAGTCGTCCTGGCCCCTTTGCAGAGAAACAGCCCCATAGCATGATGTTTCCACCACCATGCTTTACAGTAGGTATGGTGTTTGATGGATGCAACTCAGTATTCTTTTTCCTCCAAACACGACAAATTGTGTTTCTACCAAACAGTTCCAGTTTGGTTTCATCAGACCATAGGACATTCTCCCAAAACTCCTCTGGATCATCCAAATGCTCTCTAGCAAACTTCAGACGGGCCCGGACATGTACAGGCTTAAGCAGTGGGACACGTCTGGCACTGCAGGATCTGAGTCCATGGTGGCGTAGTGTGTTACTTATGGTAGGCCTTGTTACATTGGTCCCCACTCTCTGCAGTTCATTCACTAGGTCCCCCCGCATAGTTCTGGGATTTTTGCTCACCGTTCTTGTGATCATTCTGACCCCACAGGGTGGGATTTTGCGTGGAGCACCAGATCGAGGGAGATTATCAGTGGTCTTGTATGTCTTCCATTTTCTAATTATTGCTCCCACCGTTGATTTCTTCACTCCAAGCTGGTTGGCTATTGCAGATTCAGTCTTCCCAGCCTGGTGCAGGGCTACAATTTTGTTTCTGGTGTCCTTTGACAGCTCTTTGGTCTTCACCATAGTGGAGTTTGGAGTCAGACTGTTTGAGGGTGTGCACAGGTGTCTTTTTATACTGATAACAAGTTTAAACAGGTGCCATTACTACAGGTAATGAGTGGAGGAAAGAGGAGACTCTTAAAGAGGAAGTTACAGGTCTGTGAGAGCCAGAAATCTTGATTGCTTGTTTCTGACCAAATACTTATTTTCCACCATAACATGCAAATAAAATGAAAAAAAAAACAGACAATGTGATTTTCTGGATTTTTTTTTCTCAGTTTGTCTCCCATAGTTGAGGTCTACCTATGATGTAAATTACAGACGCCTCTCATCTTTTTAAGTGGTGGAACTTGCACTATTGCTGACTGACTAAATACTTTTTTTCCCCACTGTATAATACAGCCCAGTACGGTATAATAAAGCCCAGCATGGTATATAGCCCCCCAGAATGGTATAATACAGCCCAGCATGGTTTAATACAGCCCAGCATGGTATATAGCCCCCTCAGAATGGTATAATACAACCCAGCACGGTATAATACAGCCCAGCATGGTATATAGCCCCCCCAGATTGGTATAATAGAGCCCAGCATGGTGTAATACGGCCCCGCATGGTATATAGCCTCCCCAGAATGGTATAATACAGCCCAGCATGGTATATAGCCCTCCCACAATGTTATAATACTGCCCAGCATGGTATATATCACCCCCAGAATGGTATAATACAGCCAAGCACGGTATAATACAGCCCAGCATGGTATATAGCCCCCCAGAATGGTATAATACAGCCCAGCACGGTATAATACAGCCCAGCATGGTATATAGCCCCCCCAGAATGGTATAATACAGCCCAGCACGGTGTAATACAGCCCAGCATGGTATATAGCCCCTCCAGAATGGTATAATACAGCCCAGCACGGTATAATACAGCCCAGCATGGTATATAGTCCCCCAGAATGGTATAATACAGCCGAGCATGGTGTAATACAGCCCAGCATGGTATAATACAGCCCAGCATGGTATATAGCCCCCCCCCCCAAGAATAGTATAATACAGCCCAGCACAGTATAATACAGCCAAGCATGGTATATAGCCCCCCCAGAATGGTGTAATACAGCCCAGCATGGTATATAGCCAGGGGTGAACCTAGCCTCTCTGCTGCCTGAGGCGAACAGCAAAATGACGCCCCCCCCCACACAAAGTAAATTTTCATATCTATACTGTAAAACTGAGTTCAATAGTGGACATTTTGATTTAGATAAATACTGTAGAAAAAAAAAGTGTCCAAACACAAGGATGTCAGCGCCATCACACGCACAGACAAGAACAACACAGAAGTATCCAGAACAAGGGCCATTAAAGGCAATGGTAGGCCTGCCACAGGGTCGGACTGGGACAAAAATGCAGCCCTGCCACACAAATCCCACCAGCCCACAAACTATAGCACTCCTCACCCCGATCAGTGAATTTTTGCTATACTTTGTCGTCCCCATATCACTCTCTTTAAGGAGTTATTAGAAGAGCCACATGTGAATGGCACCACAGTACGTATGATTGACCACAGCTCCATTTTCATGGTGCTCTTCAAAGCTACGTTTCCTAGGATCATGGGTGTCCCAACGGTCAGATCCACAACAAACAGAAAGTCATCCCTTATCCCCACATAATGCTCCATACAGTATTATGGGCTCCATATATTACTGCATACAGTATAATGGGCACCATATACTACAGTCATGGCCAAACGTTTTGAGAATGACACAAATATTAATTTTTACAAAGTCTACTGCTTCATTTTTTATACTGACAATTTGCATATACTCCAGAATGTTATAAAGAGTGATCAGCTTAACAGCAATTACTTGCAAAGTCAATATTTGCCTAGAAAATGAACTTTATCCCCCAAAACACATTTCAACATCATTGCAGCCCTGCCTTAAAAGGACCAGCTAACATCGTTTCAGTGATTGCTCCATTAACACAGGTGTGGGTGTTGATGAGGACAGGGCTGGAGATCAATCTGTCATGAGTAAGTAAGAATGACACCACTGGACACTTTAAAAGGAGGCTGGTGCTTGGCATCATTGTTTCTCTTCTGTTAACCATGGTTATCTCTAAAGAAACACGTGCAGTCATCATTGCACTGCACAAAAATGGCCTAACAGGGAAGAGTATCGCAGCTAGAAAGATTGCACCTCAGTCAACAATCTATCGCATCATCAAGAACTTCAAGGAGAGATGTTCCCTTGTTGCCAAAAAGGCTCCAGGGCGCCCAAGAAAGACCAGCAAGCACCAGGACCGTCTCTTAAAAGTGTTTCAGCTGCGGGATCGGGCTACCAGCAGTGCAGAGCTTGCTCAGGAATGGCAGCAGGCAGGTGTGAGTGCATCTGCACGCACTGTGAGGCGGAGACTCTTGGAGCAAGGCCTGGTCTCAAGGAGGGCAGCAAAGAAGCCACTTCTCTCCAGAAAAAACATCATGGACAGACTGATATTCTGCAAGAGGTACAGGGAGTGGACTGCTGAGGACTGGGGTAAAGTCATGTTATCTGATGAATCCCCTTTTCGATTGTTTGGGACATCTGGAAAACGGCTTATTCGGAGAAGACGAGGTGAGCGCTACCACCAGTCTTGTCTCATGCCAACTGTCAAGCATCCTGAAACCATTCATGTGTGGGGTTGCTTCTCAGCCAAGGGAATGGGCTCTCTCTCAGTCTTGCCTAAAAACACAGCCATGAATAAAGAATGGTACCAGAATGTCCTCCGAGAGCAACTTCTCCCAACCGTCCAAGAGCAGTTTGGCGATCAACAATGCCTTTTTCAACATGATGGAGCACCTTGCCATAAAGCAAAGGTGATAACTAAATGGCTCAGGGAACAAAACATAGAGATTTTGGGACCATGGCCTGGAAACTCCCCAGATCTTAATCCCATTGAGAACTTGTGGTCAATCATCAAGAGACGGGTGGACAAACAAAAACCTTCAAATTCAGACAAAATAAAAGCATTGATTTTGCAAGAATGGACTGCTATCAGTCAGGATTTGATCCAGAAGTTGATTGAGAGCATGGCAGGGAGAATTGCAGAGGTCCAGAAGAAGAAGGGTCAACACTGCAAATATTGACTTGCTGCATTAACTCATTCTAACTGTCAATATAACCTTTTGTTACTCATAATATTGTTGCAATTATATTTCTGTATGTGATAAAAACATCTGACAAACACACATAAAAACCAGAGGGCAGCAGATCACGTGAAAATATAATATTTGTGTCATTCTCAAAACTTTTGGCCATGACTGTACTTCATGAAGCATAATGGGCACGATATATTACTTCATACAGTGTAATGGGCCCCATATAATGCTCCAGACAGTATAATGGGCCCCATATAATTCTTCTATTCTTCTCCCCAAACCCCGCTGCTCTGGTCCTCCTCAGTGTATTCTGATCCTCCGCACTGCTTGGCACAGGGACATCATTACCTTTACGTATATAATTGTCCAGTTGGACTGATAGTAATAGTGATTTGTTTGTACCCTGTTGTCTGGGGCTGGCCCTGTTTAAGGGGTGCTCAGGGCATATGATTATACACCAATAAAAATTATGAGAGGCTCAAAGTGACCAGTGCCACCTAGTTTCCTACCCCCCTTATTCTACTGGTACTGTGGGCACGCTGACTGGTACTGAGGAAAAGAAACAAAGAACAGAGAGAAAAATGAAAACAGAGAGCGAAAGAAAGAACAGAGAGAGAAAGAAAGAAAGAAAGAAAGAACAGAGAAAGAAAGAAAAGAAAGAAAGAACAGAGAAAGAAAGAAGAAAGAAATAACAGAGAGAGAAAGAAAAAAAGAAAGATTAGAGAGATAAAGAAACAGAGAGAGAAAGAAAGATTCTATAAAGATACTATAGCAGCCCGGCTCCCACTGTAGTGCCCACCTGAGTCTCCCGATGCAGGACATATCATGATCCGCTCACATGGCCGGCATCCCCGAGTTCAAGGCGATCCTGCTATCCGCGCTGTTGGAGGAGGACACGGTGATGGATCTGAAGCATTCCCTGAAGTGCCTCCATGGTTCCGTCACAATCTCCTCCCGAAATTACCTCATTTCCGGTCAGCTTCTAGCACGTCACTTCCGGTGGAACATCACATGCGAATTTTAAAGTGCTCCTCGGGGCTCCGCCGTGTACTCCTGTATCCGCTGGAAAAGTAAGCTCCCAGCCGGGGCAGTATCTCTCTCAAAATCGGGCCTGTCTCGCTGGGAGGTATGAATGCTCCCCACCATACACCTTGTGCACGTATGGCTCCGCATACATCATACACACACGGTTCTGCTTTTTATGCATTGTACACACGGCTCCGTTCTGTACACCTCGCACACACATGGCTCCACTCAGTACACACATGGCTCCACTCCGTAAACCTTGTACACATGCGGTTCTGCTCCATACACCTCACACACGCGGCGCCGCTCCATACACATACGTGCGACTCTGCTCCGTACAGCTCGTACACGTGCGACTCCGCTCCGTACAACTCACACACTCGCGGCTCTGCTCCGTACACCTCGTACATACACACGGCTCTGCTACATCCACACTGTAAACCCTCCCTAAACCCACACATAAACTTCACCTCATCCAGGACGATGAGAACCAGCACAGACAGCAGAGTCCTCCATAAACCAAGGGCTGATACTGGGTACTGGGGGAACAATATACTGTGTATGGGGAAGATGGCGGTACTGGGGGAACATTATACTGTGTGTGGGGGGTGACGGTAGTGGGGAACATTATACTGCGTGTGGGGGATGGCGGTACTGGGGGAACATTATACTGTATGTGGGGGATGGCGGTACTGGGGGAACATTATACTGTGTGAGGGATGGCAGTACTGTGGGAATATTATACTGTGTGGGGGGTGACGGTAGTGGGGAACATTATACTGCGTGTGGGGGGTGACGGTAGAGGGGAACATTATACTGCGTGTGGGGGATGGCGGTACTGGGGGAACATTATACTGTATGTGGGGGATGGCGGTACTGGGGGAACATTATACTGTGTGGGGGATGGCAGTACTGTGGGTATAATATACTGTGTGGGGGGTGACGGTAGTGGGGAACATTATACTGCATGGGGGATGGCAGTACTGTGGGAATATTATACTGTGTGGGGGATGGCAGTAGTGTGGGAATATTATACTGTGTGGGGGGGTGACGGTAGTGGGGAACATTATACTGCATGTGGGGGGTGACGGTAGTGGGGACCATTATACTGCGTGTGGGGGATGGCGGTACTGGGGGAACATTATACTGTTTGGGGGATGGCAGTACTGTGGGAATAATATACTGTGTGGGGGGGTGACGGTAGTGGGAAACATTATACTGCGTGGGGGATGGCAGTACTGTGGGAATATTATACTGTGTGGGGGATGGCAGTAGTGTGGGAATATTATACTGTGTGGGGGGTGACGGTAGTGGGGAACATTATACTGCGTGTGGGGGGTGATGGTAGTGGGGAACATTATACTGCGTGTGGGGGATGGCAGTACTGGGGGAACATTATACTGTGTGAGAGATGGCAGTACTGTGGGAATATTATACTGTGGGGGGTGACGGTAGTGGGGAACATTATACTGCATGTGGGGGGTGACGGTAGTGGGGAACATTATACTGCATGTGGGGGATGGCGGTACTGGGGGAACATTATACTGTATGTGGGGGATGGCGGTACTGGGGGAACATTATACTGTTTGGGGGATGGCAGTACTGTGGGAATAATATACTGTGTGGGGGGGTGACGGTAGTGGGGAACATTATACTGCGTGGGGGATGGCGGTACTGGGGGAACATTATACTGTGTGAGGGATGGCAGTACTGTGGGAATATTATACTGTGTGGGGGGGTGACGTTAGTGGGGAACATTATACTGCGTGTGGGGGTGACAGTATTGGGGAACATTATACTGCGTGTGGGGGATGGCGGTACTGGGGGGACATTATACTGTATGTGGGGGATGGCGGTACTGGGGGAACATTATACTGTGTGGGGGATGGCAGTACTGTGGGAATATTATACTGTGTGGGGGGGTTACGGTAGTGGGAAACATTATACTGTGTGTGGGGGATGGCGGTACTGGGGGAACATTATACTGCGTGTGGGGGATGGCGGTACTGGGGGAACATTATACTGTATGTGGGGGGATGGTGATACTGTGGGGACATTATACTGTGTGCGGGGACAGGAAAGAGACATTGTAATATGTGTTTCCTTACACCGCACTCCAAATAGAGAATAATGGGGCCTCCAGCACCGACCTCCACCGCACTCCAAATAGAAAATAATGGAGCATCCGGCACCGACCTCCACCTGCAGAGCCGCACTCCACATAGAGAATAATGGAGCCTCCGACACCGACTTCCATCCATAGAGCCGCACTCCACATAGAGAATAATGGAGCCTCCGGCACCGACCTCCACCCACAGAGCCGCACTCCACATAGAGAATTATGGAGCCTCCAGCACCGACCTCCACCCGCAGAGCCACACTCCACATAGAGAATAATGGGGCCTCCAGCACCGACCTCCTCCTGCACTCCACATAGAGAATAATGAAGCCTCCAGCACCGACCTCCACCCTCAGAGCCACACTCCACATAGAGAATAATGGAGCCTCCAGCACCGACCTCCACCCGCAGAGCCATACTCCACATAGAGAATAATGGAGCCTCCAGCACCGACCTCCACCCGCAGAGCCACACTCCACATAGAGAATAATGGGGCCTCCAGCACCGACCTCCACCCGCAGAGCCACACTCCACAGAGAATAATGGAGCCTCCGGCACCGACCTCCACCCGCAGAGCCGCACTCCACATAGAGAATAATGGAGCCTCCGGCACCGACCTCCACCCGCAGAGCCGCACTCCATATAGAGAATAATGGAGCCTCCAGCACCGACCTCCACCGCACTCCAAATAGAGAATAATGGAGCCTCCGGCACTGACCTCCACCTGCAGAGCCACACTCTACATAGAGAATAATGGGGCCTCCAGCACCGACCTCCACCGCACTCCAAATAGAAAATAATGGAGCCTCCGGCACCAACCTCCACCTGCAGAGCCGCACTCCACATAGAGAATAATGGAGCCTCCGGCACCAACCTCCACCCACAGAGCCGCACTCCACATAGAGAATAATGGAGCCTCCGACACCGACTTCCATCCACAGAGCCGCACTCCACATAGAGAATAATGGAGCCTCCGGCACCGACCTCCACCCACAGAGCCGCACTCCACATAGAGAATTATGGAGCCTCCAGCACCGACCTCCACCCGCAGAGCCACACTCCACATAGAGAATAATGGGGCCTCCAGCACCGACCTCCTCCTGCACTCCACATAGAGGATAATGAAGCCTCCAGCACCGACCTCCACCCTCAGAGCCACACTCCACATAGAGAATAATGGGGCCTCCAGCTCCGACCTCAACCCGCAGAGCCGCACTCCACATAGAGAATAACGGAGCCTCCGGCACCAACCTCCACCCACAGAGCCGCACTCCACATAGAGAATAATGGAGCCTCCGGCACCGACCTCCACCCGCACTCCACATAGAGAATAATGGGGCCTCCAGCACCGACCTCCACCTGCACTCCACATAGAGTATAATGGCGCCTCCGGCACCGACCTCCACCCGCAGAGCCACACTCCACATAGAGAATAATGGAGCCTCCAGCACCGACCTCCACCCTCAGAGCCACACTCCATATAGAGAATAATGGGGCCTCCAGCACCGACCTCCACCCGCAGAGCCACACTCCATATAGAGAATAATGGGGCCTCCAGCACCGACCTCCACCCGCAGAGCCGCACTCCACATAGAGAATAATGGGGCCTCCAGCACCGACCTCAACCTGCACTCCACATAGAGAATAATGGAGCCTCCAGCACCGACCTCCACCCTCAGAGCCACACTCCATATAGAGAATAATGGGGCCTCCAGCACCTACCTCCACCCGCAGAGCCACACTCCACATAGAGAATAATGGGGCCTCCAGCACCGACCTCCACCTGCACTCCACATAGAGAATAATGGAGCCTCCAGCACCGACCTCCACCCTCAGAGCCACACTCCATATAGAGAATAATGGGGCCTCCAGCACCGACCTCCACCCACAGAGCCGCACTCCACATAGAGAATAATGGAGCTTCCGGCACCGACCTCCACCCGCAGAGCCGCACTCCACATAGAGAATAATGGAGCCTCCAGCACCGACCTCCACCCGCAGAGCCACACTCCACATAGAGAATAATGGAGCCTCCAGCACCGACCTCCACCCGCAGAGCCACACTCCACATAGAGAATAATGGGGCCTCCAGCACCGACCTCCTCCTGCACTCCACATAGAGAATAATGAAGCCTCCAGCACCGACCTCCACCCTCAGAGCCACACTCCAAATAGAGAATAATGGAGCCTCCAGCACCGACCTCCACCCGCACTCCACATAGAGAATAATGGAGCCTCCAGCACCAACCTCCACCCACAGAGCCACACTCCACATAGAGAATAATGGAGCCTCCAGCACCGACCTCCACCCTCAGCGCCACACTCCATATAGAGAATAATGGGGCCTCCAGCACCGACCTCCACCCTCAGAGCCACACTCCATATAGAGAATAATGGGGCCTCCAGCACCGACCTCCACCCGCAGAGCCACACTCCATATAGAGAATAATGGGGCCTCCAGCACCGACCTCCACCCGCAGAGCCGCACTCCACATAGAGAATAACGGAGCCTCCGGCACCAACCTCCACCCACAGAGCCGCACTCCACATAGAGAATAATGGAGCCTCCGGCATCGACCTCCACCCCGCACTCCACATAGAGAATAATGGAGCCTTCAGCACCGACCTCCACCCGCAGAGCCACACTCCACATAGAGAATAATGGAGCCTCCAGCAACCAACTCCACCTGCAGAGCCACACTCCACATAGAGAATAATGGAGCCTCCGTCATGAACCGCCACCCGCACTCCACGTAGAGAATAAAGGGGCCTCCAGCACCGACCTCCACCTGCACTCCACATAGAGAATAATGAAGCCTCCGGCACCGACCTCCACCCGCAGAGCCACACTCCACATAGAGAATAATGGAGCCTCCAGCACCGTCCTCCACCCACAGAGCCACAATCCACATAGAGAATAATGGGGCCTCCAGCACCGACCTCCACCCACACTCCACATAGAGAATAATGGAGCCTCCAGCACCGACCTCCACCTGCAGAGCCGCACTCCATATAGAGAATAACGGAGCCTCCGGCACCAACCTCCACCCACAGAGCTGCACTCCACATAGAGAATAATGGAGCCTCCGGCACCGACCTCCACCCGCAGAGCCGCACTCCACATAGAGAATAATGGAGCCTCCAGCACCGACCTCCACCCGCAGAGCCACACTCCACATAGAGAATAATGGAGCCTCCAGCAACCACCTTCACCTGCAGAGCCACACTCCACATAGAGAATAATGGAGCCTCCGTCACCAACCGCCACCCGCACTCCACATAGAGAATAATGGGGCCTCCAGCACCGACCTCCACCTGCACTCCACATAGAGAATAATGGAGCCTCTGGCACCGACCTCCACCCGCAGAGCCACACTCCACTTAGAGAATAATGAGAAAAAAGAGGGGGAGAAGCCAGCGCTGCTTGTGGTCAGAACGTAATACATAAAGTGTGAAAACACACATTGGTTTCTATCTGCATTCAAAAATGAGACATTTAGCAAAAAATTGATCAATTGTTTGAGCTACCCCGCCACGTCAAGGCAGTCTCGTATGGGGAGTCCTACTCTACGTTTTTTATGTTCGCTGTGCCATTGCGGCCTCCTAAATGTATAAAAGCAAGACCTCATTACATGCACACTGTACCTCAAGCATTTCAGAATCGCTCCTATGGCACCAGAGAGGACAAGCGCAGGTAAAGGTTAGCCAGGTCCATGCAGACATTTCAGGTCCAACCTCCACACTGCCTGACCAGCACCACAGATAAAGGACGATCCAGGCCCAGATATAGGTGCGTAATCAATTGATCAATTTTTTGCTAAATGTCTCATTTTTGAATACAGATAGAAACCAATGTGTGTTTTCACACTTCTTGTATTACGTTCTGACCACAAGCAGCGCTGGCTTCTCCCCCTCTTTTTACTTAGAGAATAATGGAGCCTCCAGCACCGACCTCCACCCGCAGAGCCCCACTCCACATAGAGAATAATGGGGCCTCCAGCACCGACCTCCACTCACACTCCACATAGAGAATAATGGAGCCTCCAGCACATACCTCCACCCGCAGAGCCGCACTCCACATAGAGAATAATGGAGCCTCCAGCACCGACCTCCACCCGCAGAGCCGCACTCCACATAGAGAATGATGGGGCCTCCAGCACCAATCTCCACCCGCACTCCACATAGAGAATAATGGAGCCTCCACTCAGTCCTGCAGCTTAAAATCGCTGATGTATGTGGGTATTATATCTCGATCTCCGTTCTCCAAGTTCTTCTCCAGTAATCTGCAGTCTGCACTGGGAGTTTGGGACAGGACATGGGATGAACACATACACAGAGGTAGAATGACTGTGACCCACTGACTGGATCACCAATCATCTCATCACACTCCCTGGCTGCAGGGGGTCAACACAGAGGAGATAGAGAGCCAACCAATTGTTGTTCAAATGAAAGTGAAACAAAAGTAAAAACAGCCTCCGAGTCATCCCTCCCAGGTCTTGATCACAGCCAGCCAGGCAGCTCTCTGGTTCTTATCTTCACACAGTGTCAGTGTCACACAGTGACACAAACACAAGTGACTCATCACCAATCACGCAAACAGCATTGCAGCCAGGAGCATGGCGTCAGCTTATCTGATTGCAGGGGACAACGCTGCTCTGCTTCCCCCTCTTCAGAGACTCTGTGCCGCCTGAGCTGACTTCTCACCTTGGCTCATGGATGATGCGGCCCTGTATATAGCCCCCCAGCATGGTATACTACAGCCCAGCATGGTATATAGCCCCCCAGCATGGTATAATACAGCCCAGCATGGTATATAGCCCCCCAGCATGGTATAATGCAGCCCAGCATGGTATATAGCCCCCCCACAGTGGCCCCACAGTCCAGTACTCACACTGATTTAAAAAAAAAAAACACTCCTCACCCTCTCCTCGTGCCTTCGCTGCTGGCTGCTCCTGTCTCCTCCTGCTCTGTCTGGCACACAGTGAGAGTGCGATAATGTCATCACGCCCCCGCTGTGTCAGAGGCAGAGCGGGGAATGATGGGAGAGGGAGCAACAGCTGACGCTCTCTCCTCCATCACTACCTCCTTCAATGCGGCGGCGGCGGGAGTCGGCGCTGGGGGCAGGCGGGCCACCCTGGCTCACAGGGGCCCCATAGCAGCTGTGTGATCTGCCGCTGGCTGGGGACCCTGGAGGAGTGGGAGCCCTAGGCAGCTACCTAGTCTGCCTGCCCGTAACGCCGGCCCTGTGAGTCCATGATCCCCAGACCCAGGCGCAGACCTGGTGCAACTTGTACAGCGACACAGGGGTCCAAGAGGTTAGGGGGCCACTACCACCTCCAAAACAGGCCCAGACCTGAATCCAATTGGGAACCTCTAAAACATTATGTATCAATGCATCTAATACCGGGGTCTAGGAGGCTGTGGTTAGTGTTGCTCAAAAAGCTGATTGCAACAGACTCTATGGATGAGCGGCTTATGTCTATTAACCCCTTTACCCTCAAGGGTGGTTTCCACGTTCATGACCGGGCCAATTTTTACAATTCTGACCACTGTCCCTTTATGAGGTAATAACTCTGAAACACTTCCATGGATCCCGGTGATTCTGACACTGTTTTCTCGTGACATATTGTACTTCATGTTAGTGGTAAAATTTCATTCATATAACTTGCGTTTATTTGTTAAAAAAATGGAAATTTGGCAAAAATTTTGAAAATGTCGCAATTTTCCAACTTTGAATTTTTATGCCCTTAAATCACAGACATATAGCACACAAAAAAACTTACTTGGTAACATTTCCCACATGTTTACTTTACATCAGCACAATTTTGGAACCAAAATTTTTTTTTGTTAGGAAGTTATAAGGGTTAAAAGTTGACCAGCGATGTCTCATTTTTACAACACCATTTTATTTTTACGGACCACATCACATTTGAAGCCACTTTGAGGGCTCTATATGATAGAAAATATCCAAAAGTGACACCATTCTAAAAACTGCACCCCTCAAGGTGCTCAAAACCACATTCAAGAAGTTTATTAACCCTTCAGGTGCTTCGCAGGAATTTTTTGAATATTTAAAAAAAAAAAATGAACATTTAACTTTTTTTCACAAAAAAAATATTTCAGGTTCAATTTTTTTTATTTTACCAAGGGTAGAAGGAGAAATTGGACTGGAAAAGTTATTGTGCAATTTGTCCTGAGTACGCTGATACCTGATATGTGGGGGGGAACCACTGTTTTGGCACATGGCAGAGCTCAGAAGGGAAAGAGCGCCGTTTTACTTTTTCAATGCAAAATTGTCTGAAATTCTGATCGGCCGCCATGTCACGTTTGGAGAGCCCCTGATGTACCTAAACAGTGGAAACCCCCCACATATGACCCCAGTTTGTTAAGTAGACCCCCCAAGGAACTTATCTAGATATGTGGTGAGAACTTTGAACCCACAAGGGCATCACAGAAGTTTATAACGTACAGCGGTACAATTAAAAAATCATATTTTTTAAACAAAAATGATCTTTTCACCCCCAATTTTTATTTTCCCAAGGGTAATGGGACCCTAAAAGTTATTGTGCAATTTGTCCTGAGTATGCTGATACCCCATATGTGGGTGTAAATGACTATTTGGGCGCATGGCAGAGCTTGGAAGGGAAGCAGCGCCATTTGACTTTTTTGGCTGGAATTGAGATCGGACACCATGTAGCATTTGGAAAGCCCCTGATGTACCAAAATAGTGGAAACCCCCAAAAATGACACCATTTTGGAAACTAGACCCCCAAGGAACTTATCTAGATGTTTGGTGAGAACTTTGAACCCCCAAGGGCTTCACAGAAGTTTATAACGTACAGCCATACAATTATAAAATCATATTTTTTCCACAAAAATCTTTTCACCCTCAATTATTACTTTCCCAAGGGTAACAGGACCCTAAAAGTTATTGTGCAATTTGTCCTGAGTACGCTGAGACCCCATATGTGGGTGTAAATGACTATTTGGGCGCATGGCAGAGCTTGGAAGGGAAGCAGCGCCATTTGACTTTTTTGGCTGGAATTGAGATTGGACACCATGTCGCATTTGGAAAGCCCCTGATGTACCAAAACAGTGGAAACCCCCCACAAATGGCACCATTTTGGAAACTAGACCCCCCAAGGAACTTATCTAGATGTTTGGTGAGAACTTTGAACCCCCAAGGGCTTCACGGAAGTTTATAACGTACAGCCGTACAATTATAAAATCATATTTTTTCCACAAAAATGATCTTTTCACCATCAATTCTTACTTTCCCAAGGGTAACAGGGCCCTAAAAGTTCTTGTGTAATTTGTCCTGAGTACGCTGATGCCCCATATGTGGGTGTAAACGACTATTTGGGCGCATGGCAGAGCTCGGAAGGGAAGCAGCGCCATTTGACTTTTTTGGCTGGAATTGAGATCGGACACCATGTCGCGTTTGGAAAGCCCCTGATGTACCAAAACAGTGGAAACCCCCCACAAATGACACCATTTTGGAAACTAGACCCCCCAAGGAACTTATCTAGATGTTTGGTGAGAACTTTAAACCCCCAAGGGCTTCATAGAAGTTTATAACGTACAGCCATACAATTATAAAATCATATTTTTTCCACAAAAATGAGATTTTCACCCTCAATTCTTACTTTCCCAAGGGTAACAGGACCCAAAAAGTTATTGTGCAATTTATCCTGAGTACGCTGATACCCCATATGTGGGGGTAAACCACTATTTGGGCGCATGGCAGAGCTCGGAAGGGAAGCGGCGCCATTTGACTTTTTTTGGCTGGAATTGAGATCAGACACCATGTCGCGTTTGGGAAGCCCCTGATGTACCTAAACAGTGGATTCCCCCCACAAGTGACCCCATTTTGGAAACTAGACCCCCTAAGGAACTTATCTAGATGTGTGGTGAGCACATTGAACTCCCCCAGTGCTTCACGCCCGGGCGTGAAAATAAAAAAATCGTATTTTTTCCACAAACATGATCATTTAGTCCCCAATTTTTTTATTTTCCCAAGGGTACCAAGAGAAAATAGACCCCAAATGTTGTTGTCCAATTTGTCCTGAGTACCGTGATACCCCATGTGTGGGAGAAAACTACTGTATGGGCCCACGTCGGGGCTCGGAAGGGAAGTAGTGACGTTTTGGAATGCAGTCTTTGATGGAATGGTCTGCGGGTGTCATGTTGCCTTTATAGAGCCCCTAATGTACCTATACAGTGGAAACTACCCACAAATGACACCATTTTGGAAACTAGACCCCCTAAGGAACTTATCTAGGTGTGTGGTGAGCACTTTGAGATCCCCCAGTGCTTATAACGCACGGGCGTGAAAATAAAAAAATCGTATTTTTTCCACAAACATGATAATTTATTCCCCATTTTTTTATTTTCCCAAGGGTACCAGGAGAAAATGGACCCCAAAAGTTGTTGTCCAATTTGTCCTGAGTACACTGATACCCCATATGTGGGAGAAAACTACTGTACGGGCACACGTCGGGACTCGGAAGGGAAGTACTGACATTTTGGAATGCAGACTTTGATGGAATGGTCTGCGGGTGTCATGTTGCCTTTGGAGAGCCCCTGATGTACCTAAACAGTGGAAACCCCCACAAATGACACCATTTTGGAAACTAGACCCCCTAAGGAACTTATCTAGATGTGTGGTGAGCACTTTGAACCCCCAATGGCTTCACAGAAGTTTATAATGCCCGGGCGTAAAAATAAAAAAATCGTATTTTTCCACAAGCATGATCATTTAGTCCCCAATTTTTTTTATTTTTCCAAGGGTACCAGGAGAAAATGGACCCCAAAAGTTGTTGACCAATTTGTCCTGAGTACCCTGATACCCCATATTTGAGAGAAAACTACTGTATGGGCCCACGTCGGGGCTTGGAAGGGAACTAGTGACGCTTTGGAATGCAGACTTTGATGGAATGCTCTGCGGTTGTCATGTTGCCTTTGGAGAGCCCCTGATGTACCTAAACAGTGGAATCCCCCCACAAATGACACCATTTTGGAAACTAGACCCCCTAAGGAACTTATCTAGATGTGTGGTGAGCACTTTGAACCCCCAAGGGCTTCACATAAGTTTATAACGCCCGGGTGTGAAAATAAAAAAATCATATTTTTTTCCCACAAAAATGATATTTTTGCCCCCAATTTTTTATTTTCCTAAGGGCAACAGGAGAAATAGGACCCCAAAAGTTGTTTTGCAATTTGTCCTGAGTAGGCTGATACCCCATATGTGGGGGTAAAACACTTTGGGCGCATGGCAGAGCTTGGAAGGGAAGGAGCACCATTTGACTTTTTCAATGCAGAATTGGCTGGAATTGAGATCAGACGCCATGTTGCGTTTGGAGAGCACCTGATGTGCCCAAACAGTGGAAACCCCCCAATTCTAACTCCAACCCTAACCCCAACACACCCCTAACCCTAATCTCAGCCCTAACCCTAGCCCTAACCCTAATGGGAAAATGGAAATAAATACATTTTTTTATTTTATTATTTTTCCCTAACTAAGGGGGTGATAACGGGGGGTTTGATTTACTATTTATGGCAGTTTTTATTTTTGGCAGCTGTCACATGCTAAAAGACGCTTTTTATTGTAAAAATAGTTTTTGCATCACCACATATCGAGAGCTTTAATTTTTCCGTATTTTGACCCACTGAGCCATGTGAGGTCTTATTTTTTGCGGGACGAGTTGACGTTTTTATTGGCATCATGTTCGGGCACGTGATTTTTTTTTATCGCTTTTTATTCCGATTTTTGGGAAGCAGAAAGAACAAAAACCAGCGTTTCATGAATTTCTTTTGGGGGGTTCGTTTACACCGTTCCGCGTGCGGTAAAATTAATAAAGCGGTTTTATTCTTTGGGTCAGTACGGTTATAGCGATACCTCATTTATGTCTTTTTTTTATGTTTTGGCGCTGCTGTGTAGCGGCTTGATTTTTGCTGGACAAGATTATGTTTTCAGCGGTACCATGGATATTTTAATGCGTCTTTTTGATCGCGCGTTATTGCACTTTTTGTTCGGCGCTATGATAATAAATGATTATTTTTTGCTTTGTTTTTTATTTCTATTTTTTAAGGGGTTCGCTAAAGGGGTAAACTAATGGGACAGTTTTATAGGGCAGGTCGGTGCGGACGTGGTGATACCAAATATGTGTACTTTTATTGTTTTTTTTTTATTTCCAAAAAATGAATTTATTAGGGAATATTTTTTTTTTAATTTATTTAGCGATTTAAAAAAAATTATTTTTACACTTTTTATTTAACTTTATTAGGTTGTCCCAGGGGGACATCACTGTCCTGTGACAGATCGCTGTGACAGATCAGCAATCTGTCACAGGCAGTGTGAAGGCTTCTTCCTTGCCTGCGCTTTGCAGGCACTGAGGAAGCCAGCTCTCTGGAGGCCCCCGAAGGTCCCCGTCGCCATTTTGGATCCGGGGACCTGCAGGGATGGAGCTCCCCGCAGCAGCGCTGCACATTGCGCTGCTGTGGGGGGGCTCAGGGAAGCACGGAGGGAGCCCCCTCCCTGCCGATGCTTCCCTTTAACCCCCGGTACACCGTGATCGTGTTTGATCGCGGTGTGCAAGGGGTTAACGTGTCAGGTGTCAGCTGTGATAATCAGCTGACACCCGGCCGCGATCAGCGGCGCTCACCACGTGGGCGCCGCTGATCGCGCTAGACGTACTATCCCGTCCATGAGCATAGGGGCCTGGGTCTCATGGACGGGATAGTACGTCTGATGTCAGAAAGGGGTTAATGAACAGAAGAGCGGCTATATTGAGCACTGATAAATATTTCTTAAATATCAGAAATGTACTTTTTAACTTTTTGAGTTCCTTCATTATTATTCTCACTGTAAGAGGAAAATAAACAAATGAGATGAGAAAATGTATGTTTTTCATTTAGTTGCATAATAATTCTGCACAATAATAGTTACTCAATACTTCTGCGCACAGAGATATTCTCCAAAGAAAGAAAAAACTTTATTTTTAATTTCCTAAATATTCAGGTTTCAGATTTATTAACATTTTGAATCAATCAGCAGCACAGTAGTTGTTCAATAATAAAATGAATCAAAAATACAAATTGTGCACACAGGGTATACACTCACTGGCCACTTTATTAGGTACACCATGCTAGTAACGGGTTGGACCCCCTTTTGCCTTCAGAACTGCCTCAATTCTTCGTGGCAGAGATTCAACAAGGTGCTGGAAGCATTCCTCAGAGATTTTGGACCATATTGACATGATGGCATCACACAGTTGGCGCAGATTTGTCGGCTGCACATCCCTGATGCGAATCTCCCGTTCCACCACATCCCAAAGATGCTCTATTGGATTGAGATCTGGTGACTGAGGAGGCCATTTGAGTACAGTGAACTCATTGTCATGTTCAAGAAACCAATCTGAGATGATTCGAGCTTTATGACATGGCGCATTATCCTGCTGAAAGTAGCCATCAGATGTTGGGTACATTGTGGTCATAAAGGGATGGACATGGTCAGCAACAATACTCAGGTAGGCTGTGGCGTTGCAACGATGCTCAATTGGTACCAAGGGGCCCAAAGAGTGCCAAGAAAAAATTCCCCACACCATGACACCACCACCACCAGCCTGAACCGTTGATACAAGGCAGGATGGATCCATGCTTTCATGTTGTTTACGCCAAATTCTGACCCTACCATCCGAATGTCGCAGCAGAAATCGAGACTCATCAGACCAGGCAACGTTTTTCCAATCTTCTACTGTCCAATTTCGATGAGCTTGTGCAAATTGTAGCCTCAGTTTCCTGTTCTTAGCTGAGAGGAGTCGTACCCGGTGTGGTCTTCTGCTGCTGTAGCCCATCTGCCTCAAATTTCGACGCACTGTGCGTTCAGAGATGCTCTTCTGCCTACCTTGGTTGTAACGGGTGGCAATTTGAGTCACTGTTGCCTTTCTATCAGCTCGAACCAGTCTGCCCATTCTCCTCTGACCTCTGGCATCAACAAGGCATTTCCGGCCACAGAACTGCCGCTCACTGGATTTTTTTTCTTTTTCGGACCATTCTCTGTAAACCCTAGAGATGGTTGTGCGTGAAAATCCCAGTAGATCAGCAGTTTCTGAAATACTCAGACCAGCCCTTCTGGCACCAACAATCATGCCACGTTCAAAGGCACTCAAATCACCTTTCTTCCCCATACTGATGCTCGGTTTGAACTGCAGGAGATTGTCTTGACCATGTCTACATGCCTAAATTCACTGAGTTGCCGCCATGTGATTGGCAGATTAGAAATTAAGTCTTAACACACAGTTGGACAGGGTGTACCTAATAAAGTGGCCAGTGAGTGTATATGTATATGCATACATCTGCAAAAATTTGGTTCATCATCCTTTACATTTCATTTCTATCTATTATCTATCTAGCTATCTGTCTATCTATCTCTATCATCTCTCTTATGGTGACATCACAATAAAACCAATGTCACAAGTGATGTGATGACATCATCACATTCTACATTCCATTATTGCAGCCTAAGGGAAATCACTGCCTTACAGACTCCCAAGGGTGAGGCAACCCCTTTTGTTTTTCGTGACGAACGAAGCAAAAATTCATTCTAAAATGGATAAAGAGAGAAGAAGAGCCCAAAGAGATTGGGTTCTGAGAGAGAAGAGAGGAATAAATGAAGAGCAGGTACCATTGTTCGCTTTAGGGTGAAAAGACTCTATATTACTGGACATGGACACTGAAGCCTCAGAAATGGCGTTCAAATGACAAAATCTGGAGAAAATGAGAAAGACCAAAAGACATGACTTCCTGACAGAGAAAAGGAAAATGGAGACCCTCATGGAGTCTCACTCTGCAGCCTCTGCTGAGCTTCAGAGGGCCATTCTTATCTCCTTGAAAAAAATCGGAGATCTGGTCCCTGAAATACGGAGGAGGAACAAAGATGACATCCTCAATAAGCGGAGAAACATCAGCGCAGAGTTAGAGCTGGAAGATGTTCTCCAAGAAGCACCGAGACATGTCACATTCTCCAGATCTGAAAGTCTGGAGACACCAAACCTACAAAGAGCGGCAGCCCTGAAGAGGATCAGGAACAGCAGAGACTTGGTTGTCCAATGTACAAGACGTCTCATCTATGCTAAACCCATTATAAATGGGAATGGTACATCACAGAGGTCCAGGACATCAGCTGAGAACATCTCCATCCCAGATAACAAACAGCAGAGTGATTCTCCACCAAACACATCACTGGATAAAGAGGGACCAGGTAAGATGGACACTGCTCAGTATAATACGACTGGGGTGAGTGGGATTATACTCCTGATATTATGTACTGGCCACAATTATCGAAAGTGCAGAAAAACTGTCCTTGTTGTCCATAGTAACCAATCACAATGCGCTTTCATTGTTCTATAGAATGTTAAGAATTAGAATCTGTGCTGTGATTCATTGCTATGGGCAAGAGGAACTTTTGCTAATGGACAGTTTTGATGAATGGGAGCCCAAATATTAGACATTTCCTGCTCATTTACATAATGCTGTATAAAATTGTAATATGTCTTCTGGAGCTATATTTGTTAACCCCTTCTTGAGCTGGTAACTGTCCGTTTTTTTTTTCTTACTCCTTATAAAACCAATAACTATTTTTAATTTTTCTGCCAAAGTAGCCGTATGTGGACTTGTTTTTTTAGTGGACCGAGCTGTAGTTTTGAACATTATTTATTTTACCATTCAATGTTCTGGAAAATAAGGAAAAAGATTTAAAGTGTGGGTAAAAAAAAGTGGTAAAAATGACCTCACAAAATATTTCTCCACGTCAGTGACAACTATGATAATGCTGAATATACATAGGGGTTTTAATTTTACTTGATGTTGAAAGAAAATTGTGAATTTAAATAAAAAAATTGGTTTGTATCCCCATATTTTGAGACATTGTATCTTTTTGATTTTGATAGCTTGATGGAACTGTGTGAGGACATATCTTTTGCGTGTCGAGTTGTAGCTTTTATTGATGCCTTTCTTGGGTAGAGCGGACATTGTGATATCTCTTCATTACAATTGTTTAGGTGGATACAGCACTCTCAAAAAATCAATTTTCATTTTTTTTCTCATTTCAGTGTTTACGGTTTGCGCTAATAATAATAAATATTGCATTTTTGTGTATCGGACCAATATAGATGTGGTGATAATAGAGATGCAAAATATTATTATCATTATTATTGCTTTTATTAATGGGAAAGTTTAAGTTTTTACATTTAATTTCTGTTTTCTTCTGTAACAATTTTTTCAGTTACTTCTTTTCTTTAGTCTCCGTAGGGGACTTGAACCTGTGATTTTCTGATCGCTTGTACTATATACTGTGATAGAACAGTATATAGCTAAATTAATGTTCTCATATGAAATTAAGCCAGGCTGGTCTTCACAGGAGAAGGAAAGTGAGAGACAGGGCTTTCAGCAGGCCCAGGTAGTCATTTCAAACCATCAACCCCCAGCAATTATGTCCTGCAATTGCGTGGACACAAATTGGAAGTCACTTAGTTTAAATACAATTGTCAGCATTGAAATGGATAAACTACAGTAATCGGAGAACGCTCTGGTCGCTGAAGTTATAGGCAGGTGGCAGCTATGTAATACAGCAGGCATTGGTACGATGCATGCTCAGCTTCTGAGCCCGCTCCATACATTTACTACACAACCTGACAAACATTTCCACCATGTGTTCGCTAAGGGGCTAATCTTGTATCATCTCTTGCAGATGGAATGGATAAGATGTCCATCGACGGAGTGGAAATGATGTCCATCGACACACCATACATGCCGGCACGACGCCTTGGTGATGCCAGTGTACAGATTTCTCCACACAGAGGACTGGTCTACACAGACCAACCTATGGACCTTTACAGTCTTGAGTTCCTGAAAGATCTTGGAAAAGGGGGCTATGGAAAAGTAAGTGTCAATTTATATTTGTCCGTGACCCTCAATGTATCCTGCACAGATACACAGGAGGGATGGACTTATTCATTACAGGATGTTCATATGTAATAATACTTGGAATAAACCAGTGACATATTACAGAGTAATATTTGGGAGTTTGGTCTGATCTGTTGTGATTTTTCTCCAGGTCAGCTTGGCATCAGATCCGGTCAGTGAAGGACTGCTGGCCATTAAGATCATGGACAAGAGATCTTGTGAGCACACAATCTCTACAGAGGTAGAAGTCCTGAGACTGACTGCCGGGTGCCCCTACCTAATGTCTATGAGGGCGTTTATGGAGACACCTACAGAGTATGCAATAGCCATGGACTATATGGCCGGAGGAGACCTGTCTCACCACATGAAAGATTCAATGATGTTTAACACAAAGACAACAAGGTAAATGTCTTATACTGAATCTTAATAATCCGCTGCCCGCACATTGTAGTCCTGGAGCAATGGAGAATGACAACAAGAGCAAATAATGAGGTGAAAAGGACACGTGTGTGACCTCCTCATGTTCTCCGTATGATTGTGTATGTACCACTGATCCATCTTTTACTTTCTACTCCACAGACTCTTTGCGGCAGAGATGGTGTGCAGACTCCAATTCTTGCATGAACATGGCGTCATACATAGGTAATCATTTCACCTCCATAAATCTGTCACCTGTGACTCTCTGTTGTCTCCTTACATATCTAATGTAGAAAGTTATTTTCATGAATAATCCTCATAATCAGTGTCTGTTCCTTCTCCCTGCAGTGACCTGAAGCCAGAGAACATCCTCCTTCAAGACACAGGACATATCAAAATCTCCGACTTTGGCTTATCAGTCATGAATGTGTCTGAGGGTGACCTAGTGCACAACCTTGTTGGCACTAAGGGTTATGTAGCACCTGAGGTAAGGAACATCTCTGTGTGATTGGTGCCGATAGCAGGATTGAGGGATAATCTGATCCCAATGTATCCTGCTCACATCTAATCACAGACCGGTACTCATATTCTCTGTGTGTCATTCTTCCCATTATATTTAGCTTCTCTCCAATCTCATGTTCCCACAGATAATGAATGAGGAAGGATACAACCATCTGGCAGACTCCTTTTCCTTTGGAGTCATCCTATATATGATGAGTGTAGGTGACTGGCCATTTTACAGCAAAGGCTCACTGGACGAATACCACCAGTCTCTGCGTGAGCACATCCCTTATTTTCCACCAGGGATATGCACTAATACCATTGACATCATAAAAGGGGTGAGTAGTATCAGATGGATAAAGATGACTGTGGACTACAAGAATAGATAGAAGATAAGATGTGGACAGTCCATAGATATTGTGTAATAACTTATCAGTAATAATGCATAATCTAATGACTAATGGTCTCATTCATTTTCTAGCTTCTCTGCAAAACTCCATCTACTCGATTTGCCATAACAACATCCATCAGGTCCCACCCGTTCTTCCACTCCATAGACTGGAGCGATGTGGAGTGCGGGAGATCTGACCCACCATTCCCATATTACTATGTAAGTATAACACATACGGACATCCATAATGTTATCACTACCCAGTAACGCAATTACCCACTATACCCCTTATTGTTATATCCCCCAGTAAACTGTATATACTGACTGTGAGGAGCTCATTCACAGACGTGTATATTTCTCTTCTTACAGCAAGACTATTAAGCTGATAACAATCAGCCCCATTCCAGTAACATCCAGGAATGAAGATTTACATTAATCGGATGAGACGACAAAACTGGACTTTCTCATTAACCGGACTGTGACAAACCTACTGAGCTTCCACCACATAACACCCACGTAGATTTGAGCACCAAACATCCAGGGATTTATTCCGATCGCCATATTTGGGATCAGGAAGGAATGTTTTTCCCTTGATATGAGGACAATCCATCAACGAGTCCTCAGGGTTATTTTTCGCCTTCCTCTGGAGCAACATAGCAAGTAATTAAAGGCTGAAATTGAAGGACTTCTTTCAGCAATACTTGCTATGTCACCATCTGGACGACTCATCTACAATGTGGTGGCAAGGATAAGACTACCGAATATGGACAGACAGAAGGCAGCGGATGCTCCTACACCTACCGGATATTTACAGAAAGAAGGCAGCGGCTGCTCCATCACCTACCGGATATTACAGAAAGAAGGAAGCGGCTGCTCCTTCCCCTAATTGGCCATGTACATACAGAAGGAAGCGGCTACTCCTTCCCCTAATTGGCCATGTACATACAGAAGGAAGTGGCTGCTCCTTCACCTAAAAGGCCATGGACAGAAAGAAGGCAGCGGCTGCTCCTTCACCTACCGGATATTACTGAAAGAAGGAAGCGGAGGCTTCTTCACCTACTTGGTCATGTACAGACAGAAGGAAGCGGCTGCTCCTTCTCCTACTTTGCCATGTACATACAGAAGGAAGTGGCTGCTCCTTCACCTAAAAGGCCATGGACAGATGGAAGGAAGCGGCTGCTCCTTCACCTTACTGCCCATGGTCAGACAGAAGGCCATATGGTTGATCGCAATGCTGTAGGCATCCAGGAAAACTTCAACTACAATTCCTGCTCTTCTCATCTCTGTGATGTGTGTTCCAGACCTGGATGTCCAAAATCAGCACAAGTGTAAACCAAGGCCCAAGAAGCGGAATCATCATCATCTGCTCCTTTATAGAGAAAGTCACTGTATCTACACACTTTCTTTTTCATATTTGCATAATATTAACAACTTTTATGCACAAATATATATATATAAAACATCTATGTTGCTTTTGGTTAGATTCTTCTCATATACAGACCTGATTTTTGGTATCTTTAGTAATATAATCAGGGTCAGGACAAGGTATTTTGAAGCCTTAGGCAGATGAAGCCAATGGCATCCTTCCAAGCAAAGTAATGGGTCAGAAACTATGCTAACAGGACCCCTAAAGCAGCACCTCCACCCTCCGAACAGTCAGGAAATAAGCTTTCATGACCAATGCCACTAAAATTGTTTCCTTTTTCACCAAAAATACCAGCAAAAGTGAAAAAAAGTGGCGTACTTTTAGGGGTGAGGCTTAACAGGGAGCACATTTTCAAAGTTTTATGTAGAACCAATCATTGTAGATCATTTACGCAATACAAAGGTCAAATAATAATATTCATCCCTGACATCTCATATTTTAGATGTCAAACCCAATAATGGTCATAGGAACTATCATAGATTAACTATAATGGGGGCTGTTTGGTTTCAATTAATGTCATGCTGTAAGAGTGTGGACTGTATTGCATGCATTGTGTCATGCATTATATTTATAACTAGCTGAAGAGCCCAGCGCTGCCCAGGCATAGTAACTAACTGTGGTTAGTTATAGAAAATTATAATTATCCTCCATCCCATAGTCCCGCGCCCATATACCCATCATACATATCCTCTATCCCATAGTCCCGCGCCCATATACCCATCTTACATATCCACGATCCCATAGGCCCGTGCCCATATACCCATCATACATATCCTCCATCCCATAGTCGAGTGCCTATATACCTATCACACATCCTCCATCCCATAGTCCCATGCCCATATACCCATCATACATATTCTCCATCCCATAGTCCCATGCCCATATACCCATCATACATATCCTCCATCCCATAGTCCCGTGCCCATATACCCATCATACATATCCGCCATCTCATAGTCCCGTGCCCATATACCCATCATACATATCCTCCATCCCATAGTCCCGTGCCCATATACATATCCGCCATCCCATAGTCCCGTGCCCATATACGCGTCAAACATATCCTCTATCCCATAGTCCAGTGGCCATATACCCATTACACATCCTCCATCCCATAGTCCCGTGCCCATATACATATCGTCCATCCCATAGTCCAGTGCCCATATACCCATCACACATCCTCCATCCCATAGTCCCGTTCCCATATACCCAGCATACATATCCTTCATCCCATAGTCCGGTGCCCATATACTCATCACACATCCTCCATTCCATAGTCAACCATTATGACATCATAATGAGGGGCGGGGCTTGATACGCACACACTGTTTCCCCAGTATGCAAATAGGGGCATTATGACATCACAATGAGGGGCGGGCTTGACGTGCATACACTTTTTCCCCCAGTATGTAGATAGGGGCAAAATTGTTTGGGGAATTGGAACGTGCGGGGTTAAAATTTCGCCTCACAACATAGCTTAGGACGCTCTCGGGGTCCAGACGTGCGACTGTGCCAAATTTTGTGGCTGTAGCTGCGACGGTGCGGATGCCTATCCCAGACACACACACACACATACACACACACATACATACACACTTTGAGCTTTATATATTAGATGTAAACGGAGATGTGTCCTTGTGACTGAAGTGTGGAGTCGGGAGCAGCGCATGTGCATACTGTACTGCAGCACCATTTTATTGAAGAGTGCCTTCGATAAAATGACGCTGTAGTGCGGATGCCGCCGACGCCAGCCCCTACTTCAGCTGAACGTGGGTAATCGGACACACATCCAGCTGAAGTGCATTGCAGCTCCGGAACATGCCGGTCCGTGCTCCGCAATATAAGTTTCCTCCCAATCAAAGGTCAGCAGCTGATGTCGGTGTGCACGTGACTGGGCGCATGGCAGCGATGTCATGCGGCTCCGTGACTTGCACACTGAAGCCAGGAACTGGCTTCAGAAGACAACGCTTTGCAAGGGAAAAACTAGTGGGAGTGCAGGCAGTGTGAGGGAACATATGTAGAAATCACAGGTACGCGGGATGCAGTGACAAGTAGCGTGAGGCCTAATTCTGACCAGGTAAATCATACAGAGCCGGGTTGCTTCACCCCCAGTCTCCGCCACTGAACTGAGTGACATTCCGGCGGAGCAAGAGTTAAAGGGTTTATTAAAGGGGTTACTCCACGCACGGAGAGAAAGAGTTATGAGGGTGAGTAAACTGAGTAATGTATCAGGGTAAGAACGAATGTTTATGAAATGGGTAAACTTATCAGTCTGATGGTTTCCAGGCAGGGGAAGCATGAAATCCCACAGTAGCGCCACAAGTAATGCGTGAAGTCTCTCGCCTGATCCTGAAGAAAGTAGATCCACTGTCTCCTGACAGAAGCGCATATCCTGGCTCTTCTACACGAGGTCCTACATTCCCAGAGCAACGAACATGGTGTGACGTAGTCTGTGGCGCCGCCGGAATGTCACTCAGTTCAGTGGCGGAGACTGGGGGTGAAGCAACCCGGCTCTGTATGATTTACCTGGTCAGAATTAGGCCACACGCCCGCGGCAGTCAGCGGAGCGGGACTGATTCTCAGTCACCGGAGTCAACGGACACACACGAATAAGTTGCTCACAGTCAGTGTGTGTATGGGCTGGGGAGCTGCAGGTCGGGCCTGAATTATCGCGTAGCTCCACGAAGAGGGAATCAACCTTCTCCTGCTGTGTGCTCTGTCTTCCCTCCAAGTGTCCTGCTTTCTCGAGCACCATCTCTTTTATTTCTGTCATGACCCCTACAGTCGGGTGCAAAGGTCCGTCCAGGTCAGAAAGCTTCCCACCCAGCAACAATGGTGACAGTCCCAATGATTTCGTAAATGACACGAGAGCGGTACCACCGGCCCGATGCATCTTCCTACACTCCCCCTCCTCTCATTTTGCTCGCCATTTTACGGGCGAGTGTTCTTGTAAAACGCTTTGGCAGTCTTCTTTTCCGTGGACAGTTTGCTGTCAAATAAATTGGTCCTGATTGTATTGATTGGTGGTATTCTGGCTGTTGTTCGTTCGGAGCGCCGTAAGTCAGAAGGAGTAATAGTCTGTTGTGAATTGTCTTTCTGGGATCCCTCTGGTGGTTATTGAAGGTAGTGGAGCTGGTCAGATTGAAAGAGGTGTTGCGAGTTCTCTTTCTGGGCTCCCTCTGGTGGTTACTGAAGGTAGTGGAGCTGGTCAGATTGACAAAGACTTGCCACCTGATAATGATGATGACTAGAGTTGAGCGAAACGGGTCGATCATATTCAAAAGTCGGGGACTTTCGCTGAAGTCGGGTTTCATGAAACGAAACCCGACCATAGCGTGAGGTCGGCCACGAGGTCAGCGACCAGAGCGTCAAAGTCGCGTTTCAAAAGATGCTTCCAGCGCCCTTTTTCAGCCAATGATGGAGGACGCACACTGTGGGCAACGCGATGACATAGGCATCGGTCACCACTAGAGTTGAGCGAAACGGGTCGAAAAAATTCAAAAGTCGCCGACTTTTGGCAAAGTCGGGTTTCATGAAACGAAACCCGACCCTAGGATGAGGTCGGCCACGAGGTCGGCGACTTACGCGCCAAAGTCGCGTTTCAAAAGTTTGTTTTGCGCTCTTTTTCAGCCAATCAGGATCCACGGACACTGTGGGCAACGTGATGACATAGGCACGGGTCACCACCATCTTTCAGAAGGGCATGCAAGTGATTGGCTTGCTTTGGTGGGCGTCACAGGGGGTATAAAAGGGCGTGCACGCCGACCGCCATCTTACTTCTGCCGATCTTAGTATAGGGAGAGGTTGCTGCTGATTCTGTAGGGAGAGCGTTAGGCAGGGAAGAAGACAAAAAAACTGCTTCTGCTGCTAGCGATTTGGCCTGCACAACACACAAGTCACTGTGTGTACAGTGCAAGGGGAGGCTATATTGTGGTGTATCAGTGGTGTTGGTTGTTGGGCTGCCTTCTAAGGCTTCCTGACATGCTGGCATTGCTGTTTACCCACTGCTCCGCAAACTGCTTTTTTAAAAGCAATCCAATCTCCCTTATCCTCTCGTCACTTTGGTCACAGGCAGCTGTGCCATCGAGCGTGTCACATAGCGCTCAGATATCAGTGGGCCGCACACAATCCACAAGTGTCCAGTGTCCAAAAGTGTACGCAGAGATTCAAAATCTCCATTATCCTCTCGTCACTTTGGTCACAGGCAGCTGTGCCATCGAGCGTGTCACATAGCGCTCAGATATCAGTGGGCCGCACACAATCCACAAGTGTCCACTGTCCACAAGTGTACGCAGAGATTCAAAATCTCCATTATCCTCTCGTCACTTTGGTCACAGGCAGCTGTGCCATCGAGCATGTCACATAGCGCTCAGATATCAGTGGGCCGCACACAATCCACAAGTGTCCACTGTCCACAAGTGTACGCAGAGATTCAAAATCTCCATTATCCTCTCGTCACTTTGGTCACAGGCAGCTGTGCCATCGAGCGTGTCACATAGCGCTCAGATATCAGTGGGCCGCACACAATCCACAAGTGTCCACTGTCCACAAGTGTACGCAGAGATTCAAAATCTCCATTATCCTCTCGTCACTTTGGTCACAGGCAGCTGTGCCATCGAGCGTGTCACATAGCGCTCAGATATCAGTGGGCCGCACACAATCCACAAGTGTCCAGTGTCCACAAGTGTACGCAGAGATTCAAAATCTCCATTATCCTCTCGTCACTTTGGTCACAGGCAGCTGTGCCATCGAGCGTGTCACATAGCGCTCAGATATCAGTGGGCCGCACACAATCCACAAGTGTCCACTGTCCACAAGTGTACGCAGAGATTCAAAATCTCCATTATCCTCTCGTCACTTTGGTCACAGGCAGCTGTGCCATCGAGCGTGTCACATAGCGCTCAGATATCAGTGGGCCGCACACAATCCACAAGTGTCCAGTGTCCAAAAGTGTATGCAGAGATTCAAAATCTCCATTATCCTCTCGTCACTTTGGTCACAGGCAGCTGTGCCATCGAGCGTGTCACATAGCGCTCAGATATCAGTGGGCCGCACACAATCCACAAGTGTCCAGTGTCCAAAAGTGTACGCAGAGATTCAAAATCTCCATTATCCTCTCGTCACTTTGGTCACAGGCAGCTGTGCCATCGAACGTGTCACATAGCGCTCAGATATCAGTGGGCCGCACACAATCCACAAGTGTCCACTGTCCACAAGTGTACGCAGAGATTCAAAATCTCCATTATCCTCTCGTCACTTTGGTCACAGGCAGCTGTGCCATCGAGCGTGTCACATAGCGCTCAGATATCAGTGGGCCGCACACAATCCACAAGTGTCCACTGTCCACAAGTGTACGCAGAGATTCAAAATCTCCATTATCCTCTCGTCACTTTGGTCACAGGCAGCTGTGCCATCGAACGTGTCACATAGCGCTCAGATATCAGTGGGCCGCACACAATCCACAATTGTCCACTGTCCACAAGTGTACGCAGAGATTCAAAATCTCCATTATCCTCTCGTCACTTTGGTCACAGGCAGCTGTGCCATCGAGCGTGTCACATAGCGCTCAGATATCAGTGGGCCGCACACAATCCACAAGTGTCCAGTGTCCAAAAGTGTACGCAGAGATTCAAAATCTCCATTATCCTCTCGTCACTTTGGTCACAGGCAGCTGTGCCATCGAGCGTGTCACATAGCGCTCAGATATCAGTGGGCCGCACACAATCCACAAGTGTCCACTGTCCACAAGTGTACGCAGAGATTCAAAATCTCCATTATCCTCTCGTCACTTTGGTCACAGGCAGCTGTGCCATCGAGCGTGTCACATAGCGCTCAGATATCAGTGGGCCGCACACAATCCACAAGTGTCCAGTGTCCAAAAGTGTATGCAGAGATTCAAAATCTCCATTATCCTCTCGTCACTTTGGTCACAGGCAGCTGTGCCATCGAGCGTGTCACATAGCGCTCAGATATCAGTGGGCCGCACACAATCCACAAGTGTCCAGTGTCCAAAAGTGTAAGCAGAGATTCAAAATCTCCATTATCCTCTCGTCACTTTGGTCACAGGCAGCTGTGCCATCGAGCGTGTCACATAGCGCTCAGATATCAGTTGGCCGCACACAATCCACAAGTGTCCACTGTCCACAAGTGTACGCAGAGATTCAAAATCTCCATTATCCTCTCGTCACTTTGGTCACAGGCAGCTGTGCCATCGAGCGTGTCACATAGCGCTCAGATATCAGTGGGCCGCACACAATCCACAAGTGTCCACTGTCCACAAGTGTACGCAGAGATTCAAAATCTCCATTATCCTCTCGTCACTTTGTTCACAGGCAGCTGTGCCATCGAGCGTGTCACATAGCGCTCAGATATCAGTGGGCCGCATACAATCCACAAGTGTCCAGTGTCCAAAAGTGTACGCAGAGATTCAAAATCTCCATTATCCTCTCGTCACTTTGGTCACAGGCAGCTGTGCCATCGAGCGTGTCACATAGCGCTCAGATATCAGTGGGCTGCACACAATCCACAAGTGTCCAGTGTCCACAAGTGTACGCAGAGATTCAAAATCTCCATTATCCTCTCGTCACTTTGGTCACAGGCAGCTGTGCCATCGAGCGTGTCACATAGCGCTCAGATATCAGTGGGCCGCACACAATCCACAAGTGTCCACTGTCCACAAGTGTGTGCAGAAATTCTAAAACTCCCCTGTCCTATAGACACCTTGTACCTTGTTTTACATTACTATATAGTTTGTTGGATTTTGTCTACATTTCTACCAAAAATGAGGAAGGCTGGTGGAAGAGGCCGTGGAATTGGGCGGGGGTTGGCAGCTGGTAATGATGGTGTTGGTGGTGGATCTGATGGTAGTGGCAAGAGCAAAATAGGACCAAATGCAGGAGGTGCTGACCCTGCGTCATCGTCTGTCTACATAAGGCCTCGAACGCTTAGTTTTCTAGGAGTTGGCAAACCGCTTTTAAAGGCAGAGCATCAGGAAAAAGTTTTGTCTTACATTGCTGACTCAGCCTCCAGCTCTATCGCCTCCTCTTCTTCAGTTGTAAAAAGTAAAAGCACTGAGTCGTCATTGGAGGCTCATGTTCATGAACCACACCTTTCCTTGTGTCCTTCACCCCAACCAAGATTGAAGGATGACGCAGGCCATACTACTGATTACTCCATGGAGCTGTTTTCACATACCATGCCTGGATTATCAAGTCAAATGGTGAATTACCCAGGCCAAGATGAATCTGACATGGAGTGCACTGATGCACAGCCGCTGATGGATGATTCTGCTGGTACATTCACTCAGAGCACTACATTGTCCTCGCAGTGTACAGAGCCAGATTTTGACCCTGATGAGACTCAGGTGCCCCTTCCCGCACACTATACCACCATACACGGTGACACAGAGAAAGGTGCACATGACATAGAGGAGGAGGTGATGGATGACCCAGTTGTTGACCCAGATTGGCATCCATTGGGGGAAGAGGGTGCTGCTTCCAATAGCTCAGATGAGGAGCATCCACAGCAGACATCGACATCGCAACAGCTGTTATCTGGCAGGCCCGGAGCACTCCAAAGACAGGTTCCAAACATCAAAAGAGTTGCTGGACAGCTTGTCCAGAGGGTCAAAAGATCACAGCGTGCTAGGCCGCAAAATGTCTGCCAAAGTAGGAAGAGTGCAGTGTGGCAGTTTTTTGAACAAAATCCTCATGATCAGGCCAAGGTTATCTGTAAGAAGTGCGCAAAGACCTTTAGCCGAGGGAAAAATCTGAAAAATTTGAATACCAGTTACATGCTTAGACATTTAACCAGCATGCACTTGCAAGCGTGGACACAACACCAAACCTCAAGTGCCACATGTGCAACTGATCACAACGAAGGTAGTCAGCAACGCTACATTGTTTCCCCCACTGTAAGCACACCGGTTAGCACAGCAGCAAATGTTGAGGTGTCGTTGCAAGGCCACAGCAGTCAGGGAATCCCACTGTTATATCAACGAAAGACTGATTCTAGGCCATCAGAAAGAACACCAACTCCATCACCATCATCAACCCTCTCTCAGTCCGCACTGTCCACCGCTACTTCCACCATATGCAGCTCTCAAGTCCAGCTCACCCTCCCAGACACTATGAGTAGGTCAAGAAAGTACTCAGTCTCTCATCCGCGTACACTGGGTTTGAACGCCCACATTGCCAAACTAATCTCGTTTGAGATGATGCCCTTTCGGTTGGTGGAAAGCACAGCTTTCCGCGAACTCATGGCCTATGCAGTACCACGCTATGACCTACCCAGTCGCCACTTCTTCTCTCGCAAAGCCATCCCAGCCCTCCACCATCATGTGAAAGACCGCATTGTCCATGCACTCAAGCAGTCAGTGAGCGGAAAGGTGCACCTCACAACTGATGCATGGTCCAGTAGGCATGGCCAGGGCCGTTACGTGTCCATCACTGCGCACTGGGTTAATGTGGTGGATGCAGGGTCCATAGGGGACAGCGGTGGTGGGACAGTGCTGCCTAGCCCACGGTATAGGAAACAGTTGGCTGTAGGCGTTCGACCCTCCTCCTCCTCCTCCTCCTCCAGAAGCGACAGCTCGTCCACAGAGCGCAGTCGTACGAGCACTCCATCTGCAGCTGCCACTGTTGCACACGATGTGTCCCCCTATCGAGCAGCTAGTGGAAAGCGTCAGCAGGCTGTGTTGCAGATGATGTGTTTGGGCGACAGACACACCGCCGAGGTGCTGGCCGAGTACTTGAAGCGACAAACTGAGTCATGGCTGGGCAGTGTACATCTTGAGGCAGGCAAGGTAGTTAGTGATAACGGCCGTAATTTTGTGGCAGCCATAGCCCTTTCAAAACTCAGCCACATACCTTGCTTGGCTCACACCTTGAACCTGGTGGTGCAGTGCTTCCTCAAAAATTATCCGGAGTTAACAGCCCTGCTCCAGAAGGTGCGAAGACTGTGCGCGCACATCCGCCGGTCGCCTGTACACTCCGTTCGTATGCAGAAGCTGCAGCGATTGCTCCACCTTCCCAACCACCGCCTCATTATCGACATTGCAACAAGGTGGAACTCCACCCTGCACATGGTGGAGCGGCTGTGCGAGCAGAGGCAGGCCATAATGCATTTGTGGGAGGATACACGGCCAGGCACTTTGAGAGCAGACATGGAGTTGACAGGCGTGCAGTGGTCGAAGCTGAAAGACCTTTGTAAAGTCCTTCAATGTTTTGAGGAATGCACACGGCTGGTAAGTGCAGACGACGCCATCCTAAGCATGAGCATCCCACTTATGCGTCTGCTCATGCAAACTTTGACGCACCTTAAGGAGCAGGCGTCTGCAGCCAATGTTGATGAGGAGGAAGAGGAGGAGGGAATCCTTGATGACATTCAGCCATTGTCTGCTCAGGAACCTCTCCTGGACGAGGTGGAGGAAGAAGAGGAGGAGGAGGAGGAGGAGGAGGATGATGGGGATGATTACTTAGGGGAGGAGGATGCATCTCGTGGGGCAAGTGAAAATGTTGGCGTGGCAAGGTCTGGTACAGGGTTTGTGCGTGACTGGAGGGATGTGGATTTGCCAGAAAGTGCTCCTCCACCCAGCACTCGCAGTGCATCATTGACACCGGGAACATTGGCCCACATGTCAGATTATGCCTTGCGGATCCTAAAAAGGGACCCCCGCATTGCCAAAATGATGAACGATGACGACTACTGGTTGGCCAGCATCCTGGATCCACGCTATAAAGGCAAATTACAAAACATCATGCCACAGGAGAACCTTGACCTAATATTGGCTAATAAACAAGCAACTCTGGTAAATCGGTTGCTTGAGGCATTCCCAGCACACAGCAGCGGTGATGGTTCTCACACGAGCCGTACGGGCCGGGGGCAGCTTGGCAGAGGTGTTCGTGGTGCACACAGCAGAAGTGGCGTTGGAGACAGGGGTTTCATGACAATGTTGCGGACTGATTTTTCAAATACCGCTCACACAACTGGTAATACTGCATCGATGGAAAGTGACAGGAGACAGCAGTTGTCAACTATGGTTACAAACTACTTTTCCTCCCATATCGATGTTCTCCCACACAGGTCATTCCCCTTTGACTATTGGGCCGCTAAACTGGACACCTGGCCTGAATTGGCCCAATATGCCTTACAGGAGCTCGCTTGCCCAGCTGCAAGTGTGCTATCGGAAAGAGTCTTCAGTGCAGCTGGATCAATCCTGACAGAAAAAAGGACCCGTCTGTCAACCCAAAATGTGGATGATCTAACCTTCATTAAAATGAACCACGCATGGGTTTCCAAGGATTTTGTCCCACCTTCCCCTGATGACACATAGGGTGACAGAAAAATGGCTTGCTTTGGTCCACCTCTTCCTGGTACTTCACCTATTTCGCCTTTTGCATCAGTTGAATGTCCAACATCAACATATGCCACTTTCTAAAACTCCCTAACTGTGCTGCCTCCCCCCCCATGGCCGGGGTCACCACCTAGCACACGACACCGTGCGAGTGCCGTTGCCCTGGACAGGTGGGTAGGCCGACTCTTGGGCGCGGGCACTGGCACAGGGTCCCTCATAGTGCAATCAAGTGTCTCTGACGGTGGTGGTGCACACCCGCCGTCAGACACACCGCTGTACTATGAGGGGCCCAGTGCCAGTACCGACGCCCACGAGTGGGCCCCCCTTGCTTGGCCAGGGCCCCAGCATTAGCAATCTTTACCTCTCCCTGCTCCTCCGCTGTGTAATCTGGGCCGTCAAATCCATACTGTGCCTGACACCGTCTGAGCCTGCCTCCTGATGTATAGACATATATTTTGAATGTGTACGCTATCCATACATGTTATCCGGGGATACGTTACCCCTTCTAAACTTTGTGCAATGACGTGCAATCCATACTGGGCCTAACACCATCTGAGCCTGCCTCATGCTGTATAGACATATATTTTGAATGTGTACGCTATCCATACATGTTATCCGGGGATACGGTACCCCTTCTAACCTTTGTGCAATGACGTGCAATCCATACTGGGCCTAACACCGTCTGAGCCTGCCTCATGCTGTATAGACATATATTTTGAATGTGTACGCTATCCATACATGTTATCCAGGGATACGGTACCCTTTCTAACCTTTGTGCAATGACGTGCAATCCATACTGGGCCTAACACCGTCTGAGCCTGCCTCATGCTGTATAGACATATATTTTGAATGTGTACGCTATCCATACATGTTATCCAGGGATACGGTACCCTTTCTAACCTTTGTGCAATGACGTGCAATCCATACTGGGCCTAACACCGTCTGAGCCTGCCTCATGCTGTATAGACATATATTTTGAATGTGTACGCTATCCATACATGTTATCCGGGGATACGGTACCCCTTCTAACCTTTGTGCAATGACGTGCAATCCATACTGGGCCTAACACCGTCTGAGCCTGCCTCATGCTGTATAGACATATATTTTGAATGTGTACGCTATCCATATATGTTATCCGGGGATACGGTACCCTTTCTAACCTTTGTGCAATGACGTGCAATCCATACTGGGCCTAACACCGTCTGAGCCTGCCTCATGCTGTATAGACATATATTTTGAATGTGTACGCTATCCATACATGTTATCCGGGGATACGGTACCCCTTCTAACCTTTGTGCAATGACGTGCAATCCATACTGGGCCTAACACCGTCTGAGCCTGCCTCATGCTGTATAGACATATATTTTGAATGTGTACGCTATCCATACATGTTATCCGGGGATACGGTACCCCTTCTAACCTTTGTGCAATGACGTGCAATCCATACTGGGCCTAACACCGTCTGAGCCTGCCTCATGCTGTATAGACATATATTTTGAATGTGTACGCTATCCATACATGTTATCCAGGGATACGGTACCCTTTCTAACCTTTGTGCAATCACGTGCAATCCATACTGGGCGTGAGAACGGCTGGCGAGCTGTTAAGCAAGCTACAGCACCTGTCCAGACAAGTACAGGGATTCCCTAGCGAGGAGACTTATTTGATTGTTTTCTATGTTGGGACAGCAATTTTTGGGGAGCACTATACTCTGGAGAATGATAGATGGGGCCCACCATACACTGGAACATTCCAAAGGTGGACATCAGACACTGGAGCAGCATTTACAGGGCCCATTATACACTAGAGCATTAGAAATGGGGCCTATTATGTTTGGAGCATTATTTGGGCCCATAAGACAGTGGAGCTTCATCCATGGGGACCAACATATACTGTAGTATTATGTGGAGCTCATCATATACTGTTTCAAACATTATATGGGACCAATGATTTTGTATGGAGAAATAGATGGGCCTCGTCATGAGATGTAAAAAGTGAGGTATTTTTCATTGTACTATACCGCTATTTCTCTGCCGTATCGGAGCATGATGAGTTGTGGTATGTGTTAAAGGGGCGCTCTTTCGCCCAGGGCACATGAAAACCTGCAGCCAGCCCTCCCCCCCCACAAATTTAGCCAAATAACCCCCATTTTTCAGTGCGTAACTTGTATTATGAAGTTAATTAAGGTTGACAAGCTTAAGTAAGAAGAATTGATGCTTTTGGCATTCAAATGGGCAATGTAGGTGTGTTTCCTGTCCTCCTCTCACTGCCGACTTTTATTCCCCATTGACTTACATTGGGTTTCGTGTTTCGGGACGACCCCGACTTTTCCCTATAATCGGACGATCTTGCTCGACCCGACTTTTGGAAAAGTCGGGTTTCACGAAACGAAACGCGACCCTAAAAAACAAAGGTCGCTCAACTCTAGTCACCACCATCTTTGAGAAGGGCATGCAAGTGATTGGCTGGCTTTGTGTGGCGTCACAGGGGCTATAAAAGGGCGTGATCGCCGACCGCCATCTTACTTATGCCGATCTTAGCATAGGGAGAGCTGCTGCTGCTGCTGATTCTGTAGGGAGAGCGTTAGGCAGGGAAGAACAACAAAAAAACTGCTTCTGCTGTTATCGATTTCCACTTACAACACAACACTTTGTGTGCAGTGACAGGGGAGGCTCTATTTTTGTGCATCAGCTCTGTTGGTTATTAGGCTGCCTAATAAGGCTCTCTGATAGCTGCATTGCTGTTTGCATACTGCTGTGCAAACTGCTTTTTTAAAAGCAAAAATACTTTTCTTCCTCTTTTCTGCTCAGTTACCAAGCGTTCATGTTTCCACCCTTTTCTGTGTGCAGCAGTCCGGCTTATTAGGCTGCCTGCGTCCATACTCAGACTGAGAGCATCATTGTTAGCGTCCTCAAATCTCTAGTGAGATCCAAATTCTCACCAATCCTATAGACACCCTCCACCTTGTCAAATGGGTCGCCCTCCCAGGGCTGTGGGGTACTCAGCACCGGGCCGGTCTCTCAGAGGGGATTGTCACAGCAGCGGTGACCCGGTTTGTGGCCCTGGGCGCCCATGTAAAAGGGGTTGAGTTGGTAATAAAGTTTATAAGTGATTTGTGACGCCACCTGTGGTGTTCGGCAAGGAAGGTGTTAAGCTGACGCTGCAGACAGATCCTCTGGGACAGATGGTGTAGTGCAGCAATGATGTTGTAGCCCTCCACAGGTAGGGCTGTTGGTCCCAGGGCAGTGTAGCGGAATGTTTAGGAATAGGGTGCAGTGTTTGGCACAGAGATGTAGCAGTGCTAAGGATGTTGCAGGAAGAAGGCAAGGACACAACAGGGTGCAGTTTCTTTACCTTTACTTGGCAAACGCAGTCCAGGGTCCTGGTTATGGGTCGCCCTCCCAGGGCTGTGGGGTACTCGGTATCGGGCCGGTGTCAAGGGGATGTGTCACAGCAGCAGTGACCCTGTCCATGGCCCTGGGTGCCCAAGTAATGGGGAAATGTAGTTAATGGAATGGAATAGTTCGTGACGCCACCTGTGGTCCTTTGGTCCAATTCGCAGGGAATTCCCCAAGTACTGTGCTGACCTTCTCTTCTTCCACTACGGGCGGGATGTTATATGGTTCTACTTTTCTTTCTTATAACTGGTCAGGACACAACTTCAAATGATCTCTCGATACCGCTGCAGAGGTCTCTCCTCCATCTTTACTCACAAGGCATACCTTAGTATTATCAAAGTTCAAAGGTAGAATGGTATAAGGTTCAGCCTCCCATTGATCATCCAACTTATGCAATCTTCTCTTCCTTTTCAAGACTTGCTCCCCCGGCGACAAAGGAATGGCAGGTGCATTTTCATTGTAAAGCTTCTCCTGCTTTTGCCTTGCCTGAGCCAGACTCCTTTCCACGCATTCTTGAACTCTCCGGTACTGTTGCTGCCTCTCCGTGTCCCAATGAGCATCTGGGGACGCTACTTCAGGTGTCAGGACTCCCATGTCCAAGTCAATAGGCAGCTTACCAGGTCTGGCTCTCATTAAATAGGCTGGGGTACAGTTGGTGGAGTTCACTGGGATATGGTTGTAGAGGTCCACCAGATCGGGCAACTTCTCTGGCCACAAATTCCTCTCCTCCAAGGGCAAAGTCTTCAGGAGGTCAATCACTACCTGGTTCATCTTCTTGCACATGCCATTGGTCTGTGGGTGATACGGCGCTGTCCGGATCTTCTTAAAACCATACAGGTTACAGAATTCTTGGAACACTTCTGCCTCGAAGCTGGACCTTGATCTGTCAGCACTCTTTCAGGATACCCATGTAGATTACAGAAGTGCTGTTGGAATGCTCTAGCTGCTGTCCTGCAGTTTGATCTTTAACAGGCACAACTACCAGGAATCTTGAGTAGTGGTCCACAATAGTAAGTGCATAGATGTAGCCTGACCGGCTTGGAACCAGCTTCACATGGTCCTGGGTTACCAACTCAAAGGGCAGTTTGGTGATGATTGGCTGTAGAGGAGCTCTTTGACTGTCCCAATCCGCAGGTTACATTGTCCACATTCCCGGCACCACCTCTCAATGGCTTTCCTCATACCAGCCCAGTAGAACCTCTCTCGGAGCAATACATCCAACTTCTTCCATCCGAAGTGTCCAGCTCCATTGTGGTAGGCTTCCAGGACCATTGATGCCTCTCTCTTTGGGACTATCACCTGCCAAACCAGCTCATGAGTGCGGGCATTGATACTCCTCCGACACAGCTTCCCTTCATAAATGAACAGCCGGCCTCTCTCCTTCCACAACTGCTGAGTTTCTTCAGGAGCATCTGACTCTGGACGTGAGTCAGCTCATGTCAGCAGCTCCTTCACCAGGCGGACTGCAGGGTCACTATCTTGCGTTTCTGCCCAATCATGATGGGACAATGGGTTGAGGGTAACCTCCTTCAAGCCAGACCGTCTGTTTCTCACTCCTTGAGCACGTTGGGCCGCAAGTGGCCGGTGGAAGGGAGGTAGCTCTATCTCTTCAAGAGCCTCAGGGTCTTCTCCAGCATCTGGTAGGTTAGGCATTCTGGACAGCGCATCAGCATTCTTGTGCCCTGCCCGGTACTTGATGGTAAACTCATAGTTCGATAGCCGTGCCATCCATCGCTGTTCCAGTGCACCTAGTTTTGCAGTATCCAAAAGCGTCAATGGGTTGTTGTCCGTGAAGATAGTGAACTTGGCAGAGGCTAGGTAATGTTTGAACCTTTCAGTGACAACCCAGACTATGGCAAGGCACTCCAGCTTGAAAGAACTGTAATTATCAGGGTTCCTTTCATTTGGGAGCAGCTTCCTGCTGGCATAGGAGATCACTCTTTCTTTCCCACTCTGTACCTGCGACAGTACTGCTCCTAGTCCCACGTTGCTGGCATCTGTGCACAGCACAAAGGGTTTGTCATAATCTGGGTAGGCCAGAACTTCATCTCCTGTGAGAGCCATCTTCAATCTGGTGAAGGACCTTTCCAACTCTTCAGTCCATTCAAAGGTGGAATTTTTCTGCTTGGTCTTCTTGGACTGCCCCACCAGGAGATTTTGCATAGGGGTGACTATTTCAGTAAAGCCCTTGATGAATCTTCGGTAGTAGCCTACCAGTCCAAGGAATTGGCGTACTTCATGAAGGTTGCTGGGCTTCGGCCAGTCCCGGATGACTGTGACCTTATCAGGATCTGGTGCCACACCTTCTGCACTGACCACATGACCGAGATACTGCACCTTGGGCTTCAGGAGGTGGCACTTGGAGGGTTTCACCTTCAGGCCAAAATTGGACAAAGCTTCAAACACTTCAGCCAGGTGTTCCAGATGATCTTCATAGGTTTTGGAGAAAACAATGACGTCATCCAGGTACAACAGGACCGTCTCAAAGTTCCTGTGTCCCAGGCAGCACTCCATCAGCCGTTGAAATGTTCCTGGAGCAGTGCAGAGCCCAAATGGCATATAATTGAACTCACAGAGACCCATTGGAGTGGTAAATGCTGTTTTTTCCTTGTCTGCCTCTGCCACGGGAACCTGCCAATACCCACTAGTGAGATCCAAGGTGGAAAAGTAATTAGCAGTTTTAAGTGCAGCTAATGATTCCTCAATTCTGGGTAATGGGTAGGCATCCTTATGTGTAATGCTGTTAATTTTCCTGTAATCAACACACATTCTCATGGTACCTTCCTTTTTCTTTACAAACACTAATGTAGCTGCCCAGGGGCTACAACTGTCTCTGATGACCCCTGCCTCCTTCATCTCCCTCAACATACTCTTAGCACACTGGTATTGTGTTGGGGGTATAGGTCTGTACCTCTCCTTTATGGGTGGATGGTCTCCAGTGGGGATATGATGTTAAACCCCTTTTGCCTGCCCAAAATCTAGTGGGTGTTTGCTGAATACCCACTCATACTCTTGTGTCACTCTGTAAACCCCATTTTTCTGGTAAAAAGGTGTAGAGTCAGTTCCCACCTGCAGTTGCTGACACCACTCATCTGGCTGCTTCACAGAGCCATTGTCCTCCACCTGATTGGATGAGACCAAGGGTTCTGCTGTCTGCAAAGAGTTGTTATTAACGGTGAGCAGCTTAGCAACTGTGGCGTACCGAGGTATTGTGGCTTCCTCTTCCCCACAATTCAAAAGGCGTACAGGTACTCTCCCTTTTCTGACATCAACCACCCCTCCGGCTGTCAGGACAGTGGGCCTGCTCTCGGAGTATACTAGTTCTTTCAACGCCTGGTAATCTCTCCCTTTAAGACCTATAGCTGTCCGACACCAAACCAACATTTCACATCTGGGGGGTATTGCAATGGGAAAAGCATCACTCACTGTGACGCTGCCAATCTCTCCGCCAGAGAGTTCTACCTGTTGCCTTTGCATCAGGCCTCCAGGACTCGTTCTCCAGAACCAGCAGTCTCAGTGTGACGGACTCAGCTACTGCTGAGCCCATTTTCCTTTTAGAGTGGACCCTCTGGGCCGTGGCACCCACCCACCGAGGGCGAGCTTACCTTGTGAGAACCCACCCCCTGTACAGGGAGTGTCAGGGGCAAGACCAAGGGGGTGAGCCACCACGGCAGCTGGACCAGACGGCCGGCTCAAGGGACACTAGACGAGTGTCTGACGACAAGGACGAACAGGAAGCAAGACGAGACAAGACGTAGGTGCAAGGTAACTTCATTAGAATAACTCAGGATCACATACAGTGTAAACAAGCAAAACGTGCAAGGTGCGTGCGTGGGCACGCCAAGGTCCATAACATGGTACGTGCCAGGTGGCACGCCTAGGTACAGGTAAAGGCATGATGGCATCGGACTCCGGACTGCTGGCAACGATCGACATCATCAAGGCATCAGGCTGCGGACATCAGCTCCGGACGTCAGGCCGCAGTCATCCAGCTCATGATCTCTGGCAGCGATCAGCAGGTTCCGGGCATCTGGCAGGCAAACCAGATTTCAGGCAAGGAGGCACGACAGGTATCCAGGCATGGTGCGTGTTACGGAACACGCCGAGGTCCGAGGCTAGGTGCGTGTGTAGGGGACACGCCAGGGTTCAAGACTATGTGCGTGTGTAGGGGACACGCCAGGGTTCACAAAACAAGACAGGGTGCGTGTGTGGAGACACGCCAAGGCATGAGACAGAGTGTGTGTAGAGACACGCCAAGGCACACGGTACAAGACAGGGTGCGTGTAGAGACACGTCAAGGCACAAGGTCACAAGGCAGAGTCCTGCGCGTGCAGAGAGGCACGCCAGGATCAGGCGAGGCAGAGTCCTGCACGTGCAGAGAGGCACGCCAAGGAACAAGGTCACAAGGCAGAGTCCTGCGCGTGCAGAGAGGCACGCCAGGATCAGGCGAGGCAGAGTCCTGCACGTGCAGAGAGGCACGCCAGGGACAGGCAAGGCAGAGTCCTGCACGTGCAGAGAGGCACGCCAGGGACAGGGTTCAAGGACCAGGTTAGGACCTGTGCGTGCAAGAGGGCATGACAGGGTACATGGCCAAACCTGCGCGTACTATTATAGAAGCACGGGGAGGTATGCCATGGGCAGGTGAGGGCCTGCGCGTGCTTTAGAGAGCACGCAGAGCACAGTGCGGAAACAGCGTGAAGTGCAAGGGAGCACAGAGGGCACGGCTGGGGCACTGGCTAGCTGATAGGGCTGCAGCACTGACAACCGGGCAAGACTCCAGCGAACCCGGCTGAGGCATGGCAGGCGACACAGCTGTCACTGACCAACGAGCACGGCTGAGGCACAAGCAGGCGGGCACGGCTGAGGCACAAACAGGAGGCTAGGAAGGCCAGGCGCATGCAAAGAGCATATGAAGAAACAGAGCAAGGGAAGACAAGACGAGAAACAAGGCAGGGCTTAAGCAGAGTACAGAACCAGGAACGGAAGCAGATCATAGCAAGAACAGATCTAGCAGGGGAGCGTAGGCCGAAGCCCAAAGACCGGGCCAAGGGAGAACCTTGGGACTAGCCTAGAAACATGCAAGGGAGCATAATAGGAAAGAGTCTAGCAGCGGAGCGTAGGCGAAGCCCAGAGCCGGGCCAAGGGAGAACCTTGGGACTAGACATGGAAAAGAGGAGGAAGGGTGCGTGTGCCAGGGAGCACAACAGAGCACCATAGGAGAGAGCGAGGCAGAGCAAGCAAAGACCATAGGGAGGAACAAGGCAGAGCAAGGCAAGGTACGGAACAAGGCATAGCAAAAACAGGCAAGGCAGAGAAACAGAAGGACTACAAGTCCAAGCAGGACAAAGACGAACATGGCACAACAGACAAACATAAGACAAGGCACAGGACAAGAGATGGAGTACGAGCACAGAGCGTGTGCAGAGACGCACGACAGGGCAGAGTGCAAGGGCACAGAATAGAGGGCGCACCCCACAGACCAAGCAGCCATGCAGGGACACCACACAATACTCAGGCCCAGAGCATAGGAAGGGGCGGCCTGATATAGGGCATAGCACCTCCTCTTCCAGGTCAGGATCACGGGAGCACTTCCGGGTTCAGATCCACAGGATAACAGAGCGTAGTCACATGATCGGAGATCCAGACATGACGAGACGACTGCAGAATCAGTGCTGAAACCTAGACAGGTCACATGATCAGAGTTCCAGACATGACGAGATGATTACTGAACCAGACAGTGCAGGATCTTTAGGAAACGTCACATGATCAGCGTTCCAGACATAACGAGATGATTGCAGAACCAGACAGTGCAGGATCCAGGCAGGGACACATGATCAGGGACTCTAGACAAGACGAGATCACAGAAGGCAGAGCAGAAACGCAGGCATCCCGCAGCTCAGACATGAGGTGAGTGTGCACACTGCTCTAGCAAACATGCAGGACAGCAGACAAGATATGCACATCGCTCCAGGAGTTCTTGAGACAAAACAGACATGACAAACATGGCGGACATGACACTCAGCCACCTGTTGCAACAAGACAATAAACTCGGACAGACAATTTTCAATTACATTTGTACCAAGAGTCATCATGGGATTACATTCACGTCAATCAATATCAACAACTATTAAACTTTGAGACTTTAGCTCTACCCGCCCCACTTTGACAGTAATTTCTTTACATCCTATCTGCGGTAAAGACTGACCATTACTAGCAACTACTGTCAGTTCATCAGTTGGGCCACGGGTAAGCTCTGAATTAGCCCAATATCTCTTGTACAGAATGTACGGCATAGTGGTCACCTGGGAGCCAGTGTCCAGCAAAGCGTTCATGGGGATGCCGTCAATCACCAGAGGAAGGATTGGTCTCCCTCCCACATACTTGGCTCTCCAGTTCTTTGGGCCTGGGGATCCTACTCCTGGGGGTTGGCCCTTTGCCCCAGGGGTTGCTCGTTTAAAGGACAGTACCTGGCAAGATGACCTGCCTTGTAGCAGCGACGACAGATGGGACGTCCGTCCTGGTCATAGCGATCGTTGTTCCTTCCCTGAAGTGGCGGGGTTCTCCTTCTCTGAAGCCACAAGACATCCTCTGGACTGGAAGCAAGCTGGATCTTTTCTTTAGAGGACACTTGTAGGGACTGCACGGTTTTGGTAAGTGCAGCCATTAGTGTTGAGCGACTTTTGTTTTTTTTAGGGTCGAGTTTCGTTTCATGAAACCCGACTTTTCCAAAAGTCGGGTCGAGCAAAATCGGCCGACTATAGGGAAATGTCGGGGTCGTCCCGAAACACGAAACCCAATGTAAGTCAATGGAGAATTAAAGTCGGCAGTGAGAGGAGGACAGGAAACACACCAACAGTGCCCATTTGAATGCCAAAAGCATAAATTCTTGTTACTGAAGCTTGTCAACCTTAACTTCATAATACTAGTTACGCACTGAAAAATGGGGGTTATTTGGCAACAGTTGTGGGGGGGAGGGCTGGCTCCAGGTTTTCGTAGGCCCAGGGCCAAAGAGCGCCCCTTTAACACATACCACAACTCATGATGCTCTGATACGGCAGAGAAATAGCAGTATAGTACAATGAAAAATACTTCACTTCTTACATCTCATGACTGATATCCATTTTAAATTCTCCAATACCTCCAAAAATGGACAGTATATAACTCCATACAGTATTATGGCCAGCGCTTAGTGCGCTATACAGAGTAATGAGGCCCATATATTTCTCCATACGGAATCATTATTCCCATAGAATGTTTCAAACCGTATATGATGAGCTCCACATAATACTACAGTATATGTTGGTCCCAATGGATGAAGCTCCACTGTCTTATGGGCCCAAATAATGCTCCATGTATAATGGCCCCATTTCTACTGCTCTAGTGTATAATGGGCCCTGTAAATGCTGCTCCAGTGTCTGATGTCCACCTTTGGAATGCTCCAGTGTATGGTGGGCCCCATATATCATTCACCAGAGTATAGTGCTCCCCAAAAATTGCTGTCCCAACATTGAAAACAATTACATAAGTCTCCTTGCTAGGGTATCCCTGCACTACTCTGAACTCCTTGTCGTCCCCATCTTCCATCTCACTGCACTTGGCTGTTTAGGCCCTCCCACCGGCAGAAACACTTTTGCGTACTATGCGGTGCCCTGTGCCAGTGCCATCGCCCATGAGTATGCCCCCCCACCTGCTCAAGGAACCTGCACTTTCATCTGCACCTTCCTCTTTGTCACAGTGTAAGGTGGTATAGTATGCGGGAAGGGGAACCTGAGTTTCCTCTGGGTCAGATTCTGGCTGTGTAGAGTGCGAGGGGAATGTAGTGGTCTGGGTCAATGTACCAGCAGCATCATCCAGCAGTGGCTGGGCCTCAGTGCACTTGTGGCGTCCCCAAGAGTACGGTCTCCCACTGTGGCATTGCCTTCCTCCTAGGGAGTGTGTTGTCAAGCTTGGGAGCAACGAAGGATCTCTCTAGCAGTGAAACCAACACACAACACATTTCCCACTCCAGGCCAGCAGGGAGACCTCTGAACCTGACTGCTGAGGAGCTGCTCTCTGTGGTCGGGAGGAGGTAAGTTAGGGCACTCTGTGCAGGGAAGGGGAAGTGTGTGGACGTGAGAAGGGGAGCTGGAGGATGAGCAGAGTTAAGGCTCACTCCTAGCTGGAGCGCATGGTCCGGATTCCGGTCTCCGAGTTTGTAGGGACACTGACGTTCCTGCAGCAGAAACCGGGGGAAGTAGCAGCTACAAATGCTCTGTACCCAACTAAGGCTCGGAGGCCCCAGCATCGACGTGTGCGAGGCAGAAGGAAAAGGCTACAGCTGTCTGCCATACAAGTAAAGTCTGAGGAACATCTGTTAGACAGGAGGCGTTTCAGTGAACCACGGTCCTGTGAGTGCTTCCCCCACAAGCGCTAGAAAGGAGACGTTCAGGAAGGTACATGTTGGCGGAGTGTTGGAAGGGAGCTTTCCATTCTGGTCCCGGAGGTTGGCAGAGGTCCTGACCCGGAGGACACAGCACGGAGGCAGGCATCTGTGTAACCTGCAGACTGTGAGTAAAGCATTGGAACTGCACGCTCTGGTGTCCTACAGTTATTCCAGCACCGCTACATCTGGGTACCAGCACCTACACCGCCTGTGCCTTTCCCCATCACTACATCTACACTTCCCTGGGACTCCAGCTCCACCTGTGGGGAGCTTCACCATCTTTGCTGCACAACACCATCAGTCCCAGAGGATCTGCATGCAGCGTCGGCCTAACATCTATGTTGCCGAACACCACAGGTGGCGTCAAACTATCTATATAAACTCTTTACCATTATACCACGCCATTTACATGGGCGCCCAGGGCCACCGTCTGGGTCACCGCTGCTGTGACACATCCCACTGACACTGGCCCGGTACCGAGTACCCCACAGCCCTGGGAGGGCAACCCATATGCCAACTGCTGATCTGGCGGCGTTATTCCCACGAACCTCCAAAGAGCGTCCCTGAAGGCAAAGTTTTTGGTTTCCGGGGGCAGTATGATTGCAAATCTGAACCTTAAAGGAATGTCCAAAAGGGCACCACCAGGAGTGGCGCCTGTGGCTTAATTGGACTGCACCCGGGAAACCACTACCATACAAGCTACAGAAAAGATGGACAGATTGCAAGCTTTGTCGATTCTGTGTGTGGTGTGGTATGTCCGTTTGTAGTTGTGCTAGCGATTTCTCAGCTTTATTCCGTTAACGACCGAGACTCCGGCATGGCCCCGCAGTACGCGTCAAGCTTACTAGAGGGATACTCGAGGCTGTGGCACGTGAGATCGAGCAATAACAGGTCTAGCATTCCAGTACATGTCCGGGGCTGCATGCACGCTACACTGAAAGGACCAGCTTTTGTCGCTTACAGGTGCAGATAACCTGCTGAACTCCGTTAGTGATGGGGATCTGGGATTCAGATTATTCCCCGCGAATGATGATTTCCCAGTAAGTTCAGGTCAACCGCAATTCCGGAGTTAGGCCTAACCGTCATTCCTGAAAAAATTACGTGTCCAAACCACAGGTGCTGTAGCTTGCTTAACAGCTCGGCAGCCGTTCTCAGGCCCAGTATGGATTCAACAACATTGTAGAAAGTTGATAAAGGGTACAGTTTCACCGGATAACACGTATATATGTAGCTTAGTTTACACATTAAAAATATATGTCTATAGATCAGGAGGCAGACTCAGATGTTCTCAGGCCCAGTATGGATTTGACCAGATTGTACAAAGTTGAGAAAGGGTACTTTATCACTGGATAGCAGGTATTTATAGCATAGTTTAAACATGTAAAATCTCCGTGTTCTCAGTATGGATTACACAGCAATCTAAAAAGTGGAAAAAAGGAAATGCATTTGAGGCGTACACAACTATATACTTTTGGTGTTATTTTTAAATCTTCATATATATTTCTGTCTCAGTAATACAGTCCAGCCTCTCCGCAATAGGAAATGAGATGCATACAATTAGTGACATAAAGGCTATTGATTGCAGAAATCTAGGAATTATTATTCACGGGAAAAACTTCCGTCACAATTCTCATAGGCGATGCTGACCCTCAATTAATTTGTGTGTTGAGACAGTGAAAACATTTTTTTGTGAATAAAGTCTTGCTGTATCGCACTTCCGTTGATTCCATCACTGTTACTCATCTCAATCCAATTTTTATCACAGGGAGCGATGTAAACATGGTGCTCACTGGCTATCATGATCTGTCACGTAACTTTGGAGTGCAAAAGACAGAAGCCACAGGCCGTAGACGATTCTATTTGATTGGCATGAGAGGGCACATTTTGAAATGTGCACCGGAATGTCACACGTTTGTGAGTAGGAAAACTGTGAAAGCTGATGATAAACCACCACTGCATGTAATTGTGAGTCGACGTCCATAGGAAATGGAAGCCACTGATCATCTGGAGCTAGAGCCCGGCCAGCAGGACAGGGCATAGCTACATCTTAACCATCATCTTTCAGTTCAATCAATTTGTAGTGGCAGTCCCAGTGAAGGATTTGACAGGCCAGACTACACAGCGGAGGAGCAGGGAGAGGTAAACATTGCAAATGCTGGGGCCCTGCCCAAGCAAGGGGGGCACACTCGTGGACGTCGGTACTGGCACTGGGCCCCTCATAGTACGGCGGTGTGTCTGACGGCGGGTGTGCACCACCACTGTCAGAGACACTTGATTGCACTATGAGGGACCCTATGCCAGTGCCCGCTCCCAAGAGTCGGCCTACCCACCTGTCCAGGGCAACGGCACTCGCACGGTTTTGTGCGCTAGGTGGTGACCCCGGCCATGGGGGGGAGCGCCCACTTAGGGAGGTTTACAAAGTGGCATATGTAGATGTGGGTCATTCAGCTGCTGCAAAAGGCGAAATAGGTCAAGTTCGCGGAATAGGAGGAGGACCAAAGCAAGCCATTTTTCTGGCAACCTATGTGTCATCAAGGGATGGTGGGACAAAATCCTTGGAAACCCATGCATGGTTCATTTTAATGAAGGTTAGATCATCCACATTTTGGGTTGACAGACGGGTCCTTTTTTCTGTCAGGATTGATCCAGCTGCACTGAAGACTCTTTCCGATAACACACTTGCAGCTGGGCAAGCGAGCTCCTGTAAGGCATATTGTGCCAATTCAGGCCAGGTGTCCAGTTTAGCGGCCCAATAGTCAAAGGGGAATGACCTGTGCGAGAGACCATCGATATGGGAGGAAAAGTAGTTGTTAACCATAGTTGACAACTGCTGTCTCCTGTCACTTTTCCATCGATGCAGTATTACCAGTTGTGTGAGCGGTCCGTGAAAAATCAGTCCACAACATTGTCATGAAACCTCTGTCTCCAACGCCACTTCTGCTGTGTGCACCACGAACACCTCTGCCAAGCTGCCCCCGGCCCGTACGGCTCGTGTGAGAACCATCACCGCTGCTGTGTGCTGGGAATGCCTCAACCAACCGGTTAACCAGAGTTGCTTGTTTAGTAGCCAATATTAGGTCAAGGTTCTCCTGTGGCATGATGTTTTGTAATTTGCCTTTATAGCGTGGATCCAGGATGCTGGCCAACCAGTAGTCGTCATCGTTCATCATTTTGGCAATGCGTGGGTCCCTTTTTAGGATCTGCAAGGCATAATCTGACATGTGGGCCAATGTTCCCTGTGTCAATGATGCACTGCGAGTGCTGGGTGGAGGAGCACTTTCTGGCAAATCCACATCCCTCCAGTCACGCACAAACCCTGCACCAGACCTTGCCACGCCAACATTTTCACTTGCCCCATGAGATGCATTTTCCTCCCCTAGGTAATCATCCCCATCATCATCTTCCTCCACCTCTTCTTCCTCCACCTCGTCCAAGAGAGGTCCCTGAGCAGACAATGGCTGAATGTCATCAAGGATTCCCTCCACCTCTTCCTCCTCGTCAACATTGGCTGCAGACGCCTGCTCCTTAACCCCTTAGCGACAGAGCCAGTTTGCAGCTTAATGACCAGGCCAATTTTTACAATTCTGACCACTGTCCCTTTTTGAGGTTATAACTCTGGAACGCTTTAATGGATCCTGCTGATTCTGAGACTGTTTTTTCGTGACATATTGTACTTCATGTTAGTGGTAAAATTTCTTCGATAAGTCTTGTGTTTATTTATGAAAAAAACAGAAATATGGCAAAAAATTTTAAAATTTTGCAATTTTAAAACTTTAAATTTTTATGCCCTTAAATCAGAGAGATGTGTCACATAAATTTCTTAATAAATAACATTTCCCACATGTCTACTTTACATCAGCACAATTTTGGAAGCAAAATTTATTTTTGTTAGGAAGTTATAAGGGTTAAAAGTTGACCAGCGATTTCTCATTTTTACAACAAAATTTACAAAGCCATTTTTTTTAGGGACCACATCATATTTAAAGTCATTTTGAGGGGTGTACATGACAGAAAATACCCAAAAGTGGCACCATTCTAAAAATTAGACCCCTCAAGGTGCTCAAAACCACATTCAAGAAGTTTATTAACCCTTTAAGTGCTTCACAGGAACGAAAGCAATGTGGATGGAAAAAATTAACATTTAACTTTTTTTGGAAAAAATTTACTTCAGAACCAATTTTTTTTATTTTCACAAGTATTAAAAGAGAAAATCAACCACAAAATTTGTTGTACAATTTCTCCTGAATACGCCGATACCCCATATGTGGGGGTAAACCCCTTTTTCAGCACACGGCAGAGCTCGCAAGGGATGAAGTACCGTTTGACTTTTTCAACGCAGAATTGGCTGGAATTAAGATTGGATGCCATGTTGCGTTCGGAGAGCCCTTAATGTGCCTAAACAGTGGAAAACTCCAACAAGTGACCCCATTTTGGAAACTAGACCCATTAAGGAACTTATCTAGATGTGTGGTGAGCACTTTGAACCTTCAAGTGCTTCACAGAAGTTTATAACGTAGAGCCGTGAAAATAAGAAATCCATTTTTTTTCCACAAAAATGATCTTTTCGCCCCCAAATTTTTATTTTCACAAGGGTAACAGGAGAAATCATACCCCCACAGGGAAGGAGTGCCATTTTGGAATGCAGACTTTGATGGAATGGTCTGCGGGCGTCATGTTGCGTTTGCAGAGCCCCTGATGGGCCTAAACAGTGGAAACCCCCCACAAGTGACCCCATTTTGGAAATTAGACCCCCTAAGGAACTTATCTAGATGTGTGGTGAGCACTATGAACCCCCAAGCGCGTCACAGAAGTTTATAAACGCAGAGCCGTGAAAATAAAAAGTCTTTTTTATTTCCACAAAAGTGATTTTTTTAGACCCCAATTTTTAGACCCCCAAAGTTGGTAAATAGTGGAAACCCCTCAATTCTTGCTCCAACCCTAACCCCAACACACCCCTAACCCTAATCCCAACCCTAATCCCTAATCCTAATTCTAACCCTAATCCTAGTTCGCCCTAACCCTAACCCTAGCCCTAACCCTAGCCCAACCCTAACCGTAGCCCTAACCCTAACCCTAGCCCAACCCTAACCCTAGCCCAACCCTAACCTTTAACCCTAGCAGAACCCTAACCCTAGCCCAAACCTAACCCTAGCCCAACCCTAACCCTTAACCCTAGCCCAACCCTAACCCTAACCCTAGCCCAACCCTAACCCTAGCCCTAACCCTAGCCTAACCCTAACCTAACCCTAACCCTAGCCTAACCCTAACCCTAGCCTAACCCTAACCCTAACCCTTATGGAAAACTGAAAAAAAAAATATTTTTTTTATTTCATTATGTGTGCCTATATAAGGGGGTGATAAACGGGGGGGTTATGTACTATTTTTATTATTTTGATCACTATGATCGTTTATCATAGTGATCAAAATAATGAATGGAATCTGCCAGCCGGAGCCAGCAGATTCCCGGCGGGCGCACTGCGCATGCGCCTGCCATTTTCAAGATGGCGGCGCCCATCGGATGACGCCGGCGGGCGCGGGACCACCGGGAGGGGACGGAGGACAAGGGAGAGGTACCGGGAGGGGACCGGGGGGATCGGGGACCCTATTTCTCTATCCTCTGATGTGCGAGGAAAGAGAAATTAAATGTAAAATCGCGGCTTTTTTTTTTTTTGCGGTCGCCGTTATAGGGTTAATAACGGCGATTGCAAAAGCTGGGTCGGCAAAAATGACCCGATTCATGTTCTCTGGGGTCTCGGCTGCCCCTGGCAGCCGAGACCCCGGAGAAAATCCGACACTGGGGGGCGCTATTTACTTACTCCACAGCGCCGTGAATTAACAGCGCTGTGGTTTAAGTACCCTTAATTACCGCCGTTAAAAGGCGTATCGGCGGTCGTTAAGGGGTTAAGGTGCGTCAAAGTTTGCATGAGCAGACGCATAAGTGGGATGCTCATGCTTAGGATGGCGTCGTCTGCGCTTACCAGCCGTGTGCATTCCTCAAAACACTGAAGGACTTTACAGAGGTCTTTCAGCTTCGACCACTGCACACCTGTCACCTGTCAACTCCATGTCTGCTCTCAAAGTGCCTGGCCGTGTATCCTCCCACAAATGCATTATGGCCTGCCTCTGCTCGCACAGCCGCTCAACCATGTGCATGGTGGAGTTCCACCTTGTTGCAATGTCGATAATGAGGCGGTGGTTGGGAAGGTGGAGCAATCGCTGCAGCTTCTGCATACGAATGGAGTGTACAGGCGACCGGCGGATGTGCGCGCACAGTCTTCGCACCTTCTGGAGCAGGGCTGTTAACTTCGGATAATTATTGAGGAAGCACTGCACCACCAGGTTCAAGGTGTGAGCCAAGCAAGGTATGTGGCTGAGTTTTGAAAGGGCTATGGCTGCCACAAAATTACGTCCGTTATCACTAACTACCTTGCCTGCCTCAAGATGTACACTGCCCAGCCATGACTCAGTTTGTCGCTGAAAGTACTCGGCCAGCACCTCGGCGGTGTGCCTGTCCCCCAAACACATCATCTGCAACACAGCCTGCTGACGCTTTCCATTAGCTGATCGATAGGGGGACACCTCGTGTGCAACAGTGGCAGCTGCAGATGGAGTGCTCGTACGACTGCGCTCTGTGGACGATCTTTCGCTTCTGGAGGAGGAGGGTCGAACACCTACAGCCAACTGTTTCCTATACCGTGGGCTAGGCAGCACTGTCCCACCACCGCTGTCCCCTGTGGACCCTGCATCCACCACATTAACCCAGTGCGCAGTGATGGACACGTAACGGCCCTGGCCATGCCGACTGGACCATGCATCAGTTGTGAGGTGCACCTTTCCACTCACTGACTGCTTGAGTGCATGGCAATGCGATCTTTCACATGATGGTGGAGGGCTGGGATGGCTTTGCGAGAGAAGAAGTGGCGACTGGGTAGGTCATAGCGTGGTACTGCATAGGCCATGAGTTCGCGGAAAGCTGCGCTTTCCACCAACCGGTAGGGCATCATCTCTAACGAGATTAGTTTGGCAATGTGGGCGTTCAAACCCAGTGTACGCGGATGAGAGACTGAGTACTTTCTTGACCTACTCATAGTGTCTGGGAGGGTGAGCTGGACTTGAGAGCTGCATATGGTGGAAGTAGCGGTGGACAGGGCGGACTGAGAGAGGGTTGATGATGGTGATGGAGTTGGTGTTTTTTCTGATGGCCTAGATTCAGTCTTTCATTGATATAACAGTGGGATTCCCTGACTGCTGTGGCCTTGCAACGACACCTCAACATTTGCTTCTGTGCTAACCGGTGGGCTTACAGTGGGGGAAACAATGTAGCGTTGCTGACTACCTTCTTTGTGATCAGTTGCACATGTGGTACTTGAGGTTTGGTGTTGTGTCCAGGCTTGCAAGTGCATGCTGGTTAAATGTCTAAGCATGCAACTGGTATTCAAATTTTTCAGATTTTTCCCTCGGCTAAAGGTCTTTGCGCACTTCTTACAGATAACCTTGGCCTGATCATGAGGATTTTGTTCAAAAAAGTGCCACACTGCACTCTTCCTACTTTGGCAGACATTTTGCGGCCTAGCACGCTGTGATATTTTGACCCTCTGGACAAGCTGTCCAGCAACTCTTTTGATTTTTGGAACCTGTCTTTGGAGTGCTCCGGGCCTGCCAGATAACAGCTGTTGCGATGTCGATGTCTGCTGTGGATGCTCCTCCTCCTCATCTGAGCTATTGGAAGCAGCACCCTCTTCCCCCAATGGATGCCAATCTGGGTCAACAACTGGGTCATCCATCACCTCCTCTTCAATGTCATGTGGACCTTCCTCTGTGTCACCGTGTATGGTGGTATAGTGTGCGGGAAGGGGCACCTGAGTCTCATCAGGGTCAGAATCTGGCTCTGTACACTGCGAGGACAATGTAGTGCTCTGAGTGAATGTACCAGCAGAATCATCTATCAGTGGCTGTGCATCAGTGCACTCCATGTCAGATTCATCTTGGCCTGGGTAATTCACCATTTCACTTGATAATCCAGGCATGGTATGTGAAAACAGCTCCATGGAGTAATCAGTAGTATGGCCTGCGTCATCCTTCAATCTTGGTTGGGGTGAAGGACACAAGGAAAGGTGTGGTTCATGAACATGAGCCTCCAATGACGACTCAGTGCTTTTATTTTTTACAACTTCAGAAGAGGAGGCGATAGAGCTGGAGGCTGAGTCAGCAATGTAAGCCAAAACTTTTTCCTGAAGCTCTGGCTTTAAAAGCGGTTTGCCAACTCCTAGAAAACTAAGCCTTCGAGGCCTTGTGGAGCCAGACGATGACGCAGGCTCAACACCTCCTGCATTCGGTCCTATTTTGATTTTGCCACTACCATCAGATCCATCACCAACACCATCATTACCAGCTGCCAACCCCCGCCCAATTCCACGGCCTCTTCCACCAGCCTTCCTCATTTTTGGTAGAAATGTAGACAAAATCCAACAAACTATATAGTAATGTAAAACAAGGTACAAGGTGTCTATAGGACAGGGGAGATTTTGAATTTCTGCACACACTTGTGGACACTGGACACTTTTGGATTGTGTGAGGCCCACTGAATATCACAGCGCTATGTCACAGGCTTGATGTCGCAGGTGTGAAAAATGTCACTAGAGGATAACGGCGATTTTGAATTTCTGCACACACTTGTGGACACTGGACACTTTTGGATTGTGTGAGGCCCACTGAATATCACAGCGCTATGTCACAGGCTCAATGTCGCAGGTGTGAAAAATGTCACTAGAGGATAACGGAGATTTTGAATTTCTGCACACACTTGTGGACACTGGACACTTTTGGATTGTGTGAGGCCCACTGAATATCACAGCGCTATGTCACAGGCTCGATGTCGCAGGTGTGAAAAATGTCACTAGAGGATAATGGAGATTTTGAATTTCTGCACACACTTGTGGACACTGGACACTTTTGGATTGTGTGAGGCCCACTGAATATCACAGCACTATGTCACAGGCTCGATGTCGCAGGTGTTAAAAATGTCACTAGAGGATAACGGAGATTTTGAATTTCTGCACACACTTGTGGACACTGGACACTTTTGGATTGTGTGAGGCCCACTGAATATCACAGCGCTATATCACAGGCTCGATGTCGCAGGTGTGAAAAATGTCACTAGAGGATAACGGAGATTTTGAATTTCTGCACACACTTGTGGACACTGGACACTTTTGGATTGTGTGAGGCTCACTGAATATCACAGCGCTATGTCACAGGCTCGATGTCGCAGGTGTGAAAAATGTCACTAGAGGATAACGGAGATTTTGAATTTCTGCACACACTTGTGGACACTGGACACTTTTGGATTGTGTGAGGCCCACTGAATATCACAGCGCTATGTCATAAGCTTAATGTCGCAGGTGTGAAAAATGTGACTAGAGGATAACGGAGATTTTGAATTTCAGCACACACTTGTGGACACTGGACACTTTTGGATTGTGTGAGGCCCAGTGAATATCACAGCGCTATGTCACAGGCAGAAATTGGCTAGTGTATGACAAACTACAAGGTGTATATAGAAATGGGCAGAATAGGAATCTCCCTAGAGTGTAGGTCTGTAAGAACGGAACAAGTCCTCGACTTATCCTTACAGAGCGACACACAGCTTCACTGTGGCCGTGATAACAGCCGTTACACGGTACTGAGAGAGGAGCGTGCACGTACACGGCTGTCCGGTGTACGTAAAATTGTCAAGCTCCGTGTTTTTTAAGTATACGGACTGACACATGCTGTCTCTCTATAGTTTGGAATGTGATCAAACAGCAAATATATTTAACTGTTTGAAAACTAGACAAAACTAGAAGGTGTAGGTCTGTAAGAACGGAACATGTCCTCGACTTATCCTTACAGAGCGACACACAGGTTCACTGTGGCCGTGATAACAGCCATTACACGGTACTGAGAGAGGAGCGTGCATGTACACAGCTGTCCGGTGTACGTAAAATTGTCAAGCTCCGTGTTTTTTAAGTATACGGACTGACACACGCTGTCTCTCTATAGTTTTGAATGTGATCAAACAGCAAATATATTTAACTGTTTGAAAACTAGACAAAACTAGAAGGTGCAGGTCTGTAAGAACGGAACATGTCCTCGACTTATCCTTACACAGCGACACACAGATAGCTTCACTGTGGCCGTGATAACAGCTGTTACACGGTACTGAGAGAGGAGCGTGCACGTACATGGCTGTCCGGTGTACGTAAAATTGTCAAGCTCCGTGTTTTTTAAGTATACGGACTGACACACGCTGTCTCTCTATAGTTTGGAATGTGATCAAACAGCAAATATATTTAACTGTTTGAAAACTAGACAAAACTAGAAGGTGCAGGTCTGTAAGAACGGAACATGTCCTCGACTTATCCTTACAGAGTGACACACAGATAGATTCACTGTGGCTGTGATAACAGCCGTTACACGGTACTGTGTGAGGAGTGTGTACCGCTGTATGGTGTGAAAAAATGCACGCTCAGTACCTCACCAGGACAAAAAAAAAAATTGGGATTGCTTTTAAAAAAGCAGTTTGCAGAGCAGTGGGTAAACGGCAATGCAGCCGTCAGGAAGCCTTAGAAGGCAGCCTAACAACCAACACCGCTGATCCAGCAAAATATAGCCTCCACTTGCACTGCACACACAGTGACTGGTGTGTTGTACAGGCAAAATCGCTAGCAGCAGAAGCAGTTTTTGGTGTCTTCTTCCCTGCCTAACGCTCTCCCTACAAAATCATCATCATCAGCAGCTCTCCCTATTCTGAGATCAGCAAGAGTAACATGGCGGTCGGCGTGCACGCCCTTTTTTACCCCCTGTGACGCCCATCAAAGCAAGCCAATCACTTGCATGCCCTTCTGAAAGATGGTGGTGACCCCTGCCTATGTCATCACGTTGCCCACAGTGTCCGTGGATCCTGATTGGCTGAAAAAGAGCGCAAAACAAACTTTTGAAACTCGACTTTGGCGCTTAAGTCGCCGACCTCGTGGCCGACCTCATCCTAGGGTCGGGTTTCGTTTCATGAAACCCGACTTTGCCAAAAGTCGGCGACTTTTGAAATTTTTCGACCCGTTTCGCTCAACTCTAGCAGCCATCCCTTTGGTCAGCTCCTGGACTTGAAGACGCAGCTACTCAGTTGGATCTTTATCCAGAGTTTGTGCATCAGCCTCCACATGGATGGAAGGAAAAGATGTTGAATCCTGATGGTAGGTGATCGCTAGGCGACTAGGGGGTGCTGGACGGCTGTCAGTGGACTCCTGCAGTACCCGAATAGCCCTGTCCTTAAAATCAGCAAAGTTCAGATCAGGGTTTTGCAGGGTTATAATGCGCAACTGTCCTCTGTGGGTACTAGATAGGAGTCCTTCAATGAACTGCTCCTTTAACAGTTTATCTTCTTTTACACTGTCAGGATCAACTTGCTTAACGGCTCACAGCGCCTCCTGCAGGTTGAGAGCATAATCCCTGATACTGTCCTGCGCCTTCTGTTTACAGCCAAAGAACCTCATCTTGATTTCAGCTGCAGTGCGGGTGTCAAAGGTGCTCCTCACCTTGGCCAGGATCTTTGCAACAGTCTCTTTATCATTGTCCTGCCAGGCTTTCACTTCTCTCTGCGCTGCACCCGTTAGCTGTCCAATCAGGATATTTACTTTATGGCTTTCAGACAGAGGGTATACTTTAAACAAACTGCACAGTCTCTTTAAATTCACTCAGGGTATGCGACTAACCCGAGTACTGTGGTAGCCAGGCCACTCCCGGTGTGTAGGGCACAGACAGCGCCATTATGGAGACCGCTGCGGCGGGCGCTCCTCCTGGTGGTGCTGCGGGGTTGACAACGGCGCCTGCCGCAGCATAGCCATTCGGCGCGGACATCCTCTTCCCCCCCTAGTTAACGTTAGCCAGGGCCGGGGATTGTGTGAGCTCACCGGCGGCTGCTTCACAGACCCGATGCTCCGGGCTGTAGGCCTCAGCCCCTCCTCCTCTTGCGCGCTGTCCTCTCTTCCCGCGCGGCAGTTCACTTCTTCGCGCTCTGCGGCAGGCTCCTCCCATGAAGTCCCGCCTCTTTCTTCCCACGCGCGCCAAGCAGCGTGGCAATGGCGGCAACTGGCGCCAATTTCACAGTCTTTTACATAAACACAGTCTATGGCACACAGAACCCGGGGGTACCGGGCTCCGTAATCCTGTTCGTGACGCCAAATTGGGTCGCCCTCCCAGGGCTTTGGGGTACTCGGTACCGGGCCGGTGTCAAGTGGATGTGTCACAGGAGCGGTGACCCGGTCTGTGGCCCTAGGCGCCCAAGTAATGGGGAAATGTAGTTAATGGAATGGAATAGTTAGTGACGCCACCTGTGGTGCTCGGCAAGGGAGATGTTAAGCCGACGCTGCAGACAGATCTGCTGGGACTGATGGTATGGTGCAGCAAAGATGTAATAGCTCCCCACAGGTGAAGCTATAGTCCCAGGGCAGTGTATATGTGGTTGGCACGGGGATGTAGCAGTGCCGGAAAGGTAGGAAGCAGACAAGACACAGCAGGGTGCAATTTCTGTACCTTTACTTGATAACTGCAGTCCAGGGTCCTGATTGCAGATGGTAACGGAGCAGGCTAGCCTGGAAGCAACTCAGGGATTCTCTCAGCAGACGGGCTGTGCAGTCTCCTTCCTAACGCTTGTTTGAATGAAGCACTCCAGTACTAAGCTACTCTGAAGTTCCTCCTGTCAGATGTTCCCAAGAACCGTACTTGCACGGCAGACAGCTGTAGCCTCTCTCGGGAACTCCCTTCTCTGAGTCCTGGCTCTCTATCCAAGCTGCTGTTGTGCCTCAAGTCTTAGATGGGAGTAGGGCATTTACAGTCTCCTACTCCTCTGGTATCTGCTGTAGGACCCTTAGCATCCATACAGCTTTGGCGACCAGGCTCCAGTTCGTGCGCTCTCAAGCTGAGGGAGCTCTCCTTCCTAGCTCAACCTCCAGCTTCTCTCTACACGTCTGCACACTTCACCCTCTGCAGACTGACTTCCCCTTCCTCCTGGCCCTCAGAGAGCACTCATCCCCTTAATCCTGGTTCAGAGTTCCCCCTGCTGGCCTGGAGTGGAACTGTGTTGCATGAGAGACCCATCATTGCCTCCAAGCCTGGCATTACCCTCCCCTGGAGGAAGGCAAAGCCACTGTGGCGGCCATACTCCTGGGGGTGCCACAGTTACAGATGGCACTGGAGCAGGCTAGCCTGGAAGCAACTCAGGGATCTCTCTATCTGATGGGTTGTGTAGTCTCCTTCCTAGCGCTGGCTTGAGGTACATGCAGTACAGTGTTACACTGAAGCTCCTCCTTCTTATCTTCTCTTAGAACTACCTTATATGACAGACAGCTGTATCCCTCTATCTCTCTTGGCTCACACGTTGCTGTTGTGCCTCTGAGTCTAAGTTGGGAATAGAGCATTTACAGCTTCCTATTCCTCTGGTTTCTGTTGCAGGACCTTCAGTATCCATACAACCGTGGAGACCAGGCTCCAGATCATGTGCTATCACTGGGAGGGAGCTCTCTATCCTCAGCTCAACCTCCAGCTTCTCTCCACACGTCTACACTCGTTACCCTCCTCACTCACTCCTCATTTCCCCTCCTGGCCCTCAGAGAGCACTCCTCTCCCAATTCTGGTTCAGAGCTCCCTCTGCTGGCCTGGAGTGGGAACTGTGCTGCATGACATGGTTAACTGTTAGAGACCCTTCATTGCCTCCAAGCCTGACACTACCCTCCCTGGAGGAAGGCAATGCCACTGTGGCGACCATACTCCTGGGGGCGCCACATTCCCCCCTAGTGCAAGTCAGTACTCCTGGACTGATAAAAGAAAAGCATGAAAAACATATAAACATGTAAACAATATGAAGGTTACAAGATTTAAGAAAAATGAAAAATTTACAAAAACCAAAGGCTCCAAAAATAGTCCTATGATGATAAGTCCAAGCATCAATGTCCATGGTCCATTCCTGGGCAAATGGTGAACTATGTACAAGTTGGTTTTGACCACACAAGTCCTGTGGTCCAATGTCCATCAAAACATGAAACAAGAACTTCAAAAAGGCTTCTTACAGATTATCTGTGGAGAATAACAAATGTGCAAAAATGCCCTGCAGTAAAAAAATATGACAATAATCAGCAAGTTCTGGTAAAAAAATGACAACAAATACAGGGTATTTAGTCGATACGTTTTTTTGCAAAAAAGTGTATACCAAGCCACTTCACCTCTTCAAGGTAACCCTTAATGGAGCAGTCCCTATCTAATGTATTTAAAACCTGAACATATGAACAGTGTCTAAATGAACAGGATGAAGACAGGCGCTTCCTAGTATGGGCACGTGGTGTAAGACGGCTCTTTATGTGCATGTCACACAAGAGAGGGGTGGGGTCTCTCAAGCCATGCAAAAGCAAGGAAAAAAATGGATTAAAAACACATGTGACATGCACAAATGTGAACAAGTCGGTCGGACAGTGTTCACAGTGGTGTGCAGCATCTATGGAAATATATATAGATATATCTATGGAAATATCTATAGTTATATCTGTAGTAATCGCAGGTAGAGTTGAGCGACTTTAGTCGGATCGGGTTTCATGAAGCAAAATTTGTTTCAGATGAAACTGGTCCGACTAGGGCAAAAACAGTCAGAGTTTCGTCCGAAACCCGACCCCAATGCAAGTCAATGGGAAATAAAAGTTGGCATTGAGTGGATGAATGTCATCCGTTCAATGCCGACTTTTATTTCCCATTGACTTGCATTGGGGTCGAGTTTCGGACGAAACTCCGACTTTTTTTCCCCTAGTCGGACCAGTTTCATCTGAAACAAATTTTGTTTCATGAAACCCGATCCGACCAAAGTCGCTCAACTCTAGTAGGGACCATTAACAACATAGTTAGGCCTAATGTTTAGCATAGTATGATGTTATGTGAAAACTGTAACTGCTGCAAGTTTGAACGAATTAAGTAAAGTTTTACAAAAAAGTCTGCGACTTGTTGCTGAAGCGCAGGCACATCTTTCTTAGAGAAGTAATGGTGACTGGGCAACTGGTATTGGGGGGACTGCGACGGTCATCAGCTTTCGGAAACCATCTGTATCCATAAGGTTGAAAGGCTGCATTTCCGTGGCCAACAGATTGGAGTGGCCATGCAGTAATCACAGAGATCACAGGCCATGAGTCATACAGAAACAAGCACTTGATCTTAGTAGCTAGCTCTCAGCTGCCCCTATTGTCCAGACAATGACACTATTGGGCTACAAATCACCCGAGGAGGCCGCAGGCTGTTCACAATAATTAGTTCTCAGAAAAGTAACAGTAAGCGTACGGCTTATCCACGTCCAAATTACAACCTATGGAATATGCGTATATCCCACTGTATGATCACTGCTAACTCCACGATAACCCTAAACTCCTTGCTGCCAACAACAATCCTGTTTTTAATCCAATAAATAAATGCAGGCCGACTGGACGCCATTCTTCTTTTGAGGTTCACACCATCAGGGTGTTCCATCCCCTCTCCCTCAGAATAGCAGTCATATACCGGCCCCCAGGCTCAACCACCCACGTCCTTGACCACTTTTATGCGTTGCGGCCACTCTTCATGCCCTCAGGCTTGACAACCCTTATCCTGGGAGACTTCAACAGCTCCACCTCCCCAACTGCATCCCAGCTTCTATCTCTAGCCAATTCTCGCCGCCTCTCACAACTTTCAAACTCAGAGACACACAAAGACGATAATATCCCTGATCTGGACTTTGTCCGGCTCAGTTCAATCTCCTACCTAGATGAATCACCTTTATCCCCCATGAAATTAGGAGTATAACCACAACTTAGACATTTTTAGGTGCTCCCTAAAAATACATCTGTTTAGGGATTCCTATCACGTTCCCTAATCAAAGTCCTTTTTATATACTGTATATAGCTTATTCTCTACTTCTCTGAACATAATTCACCATCATACTCAACCGTACCCATAAGGCTCATGCAGCCTTTATCTTCCCCCCATTTCCTCAAGGTGGTTGTACCATCATTGTAAATAAGCACCTGTAATTGGTGTCACCCTCACCTCATTGTAGATTGTAAGCTATGAAGAGCAGGGTCATCATTATTTTTGCTTGAATTGTTTGATTATCTTAAACTTGGTAACTTTTGACTGTTTTATATGAACTGCTGACTCATAAAGCTTTGCGTAATGTGTTTGTGATATATAAATATTATTATTAGTAGTAGTAGTAGATTGAAGATGGTGAAATTCAAGCTGTTAACTTTGCCTTGTGTAGGAGTAAAGAATCTTTTACGTGAGCACAACTGCACAAACAAGGGTTTGCTACTGTGCCGACACAGGGTGAAGTAGGGTGAAAACGACAAGCTGCTGGACTGTGAGAGAAATGCAGGCAGGGATGTTGCGGTGGATTGAGAAAGATGGGGTGTGCTTGGTATGTAAGATCAGTAAAACAGCAGGCATGTCCAATTCCGTATCAGCTGACAGGCTCTCAATCACCTCAACTGTAGGGGATAAACAAGTGGAGGTTCATCGGTCTGTGACAAAACTTGCCACGGTGAGGGAGGAGGAAGAATCAGAAAATGCAGTTGATCGGGTGGACAGTGGTTGGCGAGAGCCGCTAGTCTGCATTTTTGCACAATGACATTCCCAGATTAACGCATGTTGATCACGCATGTGCCAGTTCATGCATGTAGTACTGAAATTATTTAATTTGTTTTTTATTCTACTAGGTCTTTTTTTTTTTAAATTTGACAGCTAACATGATTTTCTAGATTTTTGCCAGTCTGGAAAAAAGACCCAAGATAGCCAGCTGCAGAACCTCGAACGCTGCTGTCCACTGCCAGAGTTAGGCCTCAGGATGCTTTGGTTGCGGTGGTTGCATAACCCTTTGTCTACTTAACCTTCTTCCTCCTCCCCCTCTGCTGAGTTACTCAGCTGCATGCCTCTGGGTTTACACAAAGTGTGATCTACTACCTCATCATCATACGCTCTATTCTCCCACTCCTCGCCCTGAGAGTCAACCTCCTTCTCTTCCTGCCTTGACAGCACAGTACAATTCGCGGGAGCCTCAAATATCTGAGTCTCGTCACAAATGGATCACCTTCACCCAATGGGATTAACGTCTGTTGACGAAGGTTTTGTTTATGCTCAAACAAAACTTCGTCCGGCCATGGATCAAAGCGAGGAAAAATTTGGCCATCGGTGCAGATGATTTCATCCTCTTGACTCTGTGGATCTTTAGGGTATGCTTCCTATGCCCATGGCATACAATGTGTGAAGAGATCTGCAGACATCTGTGGTTCCCAATAGTCAGTTGGGTGCTTGGAGTGTTGTGATGTGGGGGGGAGTTAATTGGGGTGCCACCACTGAGGACTGTACTGTGTGTGATGTTAAGGTGGAGGAAGAGGAGCAGAGACCACTTGATGCAGCGCATGCCATCTACGTACCATTGTATGGCTGCTAAAGAATGGGAGTAGAGTTGCCCATCCAGTATCAGAAGATGTAAAAATGCTGTGCAAATTCTGACTGCAGCAAAACAAACCGACTTCTCGTCCCTCATATCATACCTGTCTCACAACCCTAAAGAGATATTCAGCACTTTCAATTCTTTCCTGCATCCACCAGTTCCCCCTCCCTCACCTCTCATCTCAGCAGAATACTTTGCCTCACCACCTGTGAACTTGACAGAATAACATCCCACCTCACTCCAAACTTAACCACAGTCTTCATCACAAGCATATCCCACCTCTTCATCCTGTCACTAATAACTGCTGTCTTCCATCCTGATTGAAACATACCTCGATCACATCCATCCTCAAAAAGCCCACCCTTGACCTATCCTTTCTGTCCACCTATCGCCCCATATCATTTCTCCTCTATGCCACCAAACTACTGGAACAACATGTCCAATTTGATCTGTCCTCCCACCTCTCCACTTGCTCCCTCTTTGACCATGTACAATCTGACTTTAGACTGCACCATTCCACTGAAACTGCCCCGACTCACCAACTACCTACTAACCGCCAAATGAAAGAGATGCAGGTTTGTCCTCCTCCTTCCCCTGGACTTGGCATCTGTCACAGTGGACTGTTCCCTCTTAATACAGACTTTCTGATCTGTTGACATTACAGACTCAGCCCTTTGTTGGATCTCCTCGTACCTAACAGACATTACATTCAGTGTCTCCCACTCACACACAACATCCTCATCTCGCCCCCTATGTGTCGGTGTCCACCAAGGTTCAGTTGTAGGACCGGAAACTATGCTTAGAGGGTGCACTCGCACGCTCCCTCTTAAAGGGACGACCCGCCTGAACCTAAGGTATTCCCAACCTATAGCTGGGTGACTCCTTCTATTTAAGGCTTCTCCTCCAATATCGAGGTGCCTGAGCTGCGTTGTTAGTTTGCCTTGCATGCTTGTTAGATATCAGGTTCCCCAGGTCCGCCTGTCTGCTTGTCTACCCTGTACCCATCTGCTCTTACCTATCTGTGCCCATCTGCTCATACCTGTCTGCGCTCTTCTGTCCATCAGCCGGTGTAGATCGCACCTGCCAGCACCCATCTGTCTAACACCCGGTCCAGCCTGCACCTGCCAGTGCTTTTCTGTTCCTCAGCTGGTCTCATCTGCACCCATGGTTCCAGAGTCCCTACAGTGTCTGCCTGAATTTTTCATCCATCCCTCCTTTGGGCTGAAGCAGCTTACCCACTGTAGGGGGTCAGCTGCCACATTCTGTAGGTCAGCCATGGATTAGCACCTGGTACTACCTCAAAGTACCTCCTTAGAGTGCAGTTTTTGCCTGCTGCCACTTGTCTGAGCTGAGATTTGTTAGACCACCTAGTTACAGAGGGATACATAATAGTGATTCCACCACCTTGCCTGTTACAGTCTCCATCTGCTGGATTGGCTGTAGTGGAAGAGATGTCAATCCCCGCTATACTACTTCTACTTTATTGCAGTTGATGACACTTTGTTGGTGTCTGCCATTAATTTTTGTAAATGTGTAGACTCCTGGTTGGGTCTCCTTCATGCGTGTTGACTGTAGCAGTAGGCCTCCGAGACCATCAGGCGTCGACGTCCTTGGACTCAACTACCCGTGTTACTATCCTTACATTTTTCTGACAATGGTAGTCTACAAAACTGGTATATGTGTCATCTGAGTGTGGCTTAGCATGAAAAGCAGGTAGAGGTGATGCATTGTGGTATCAGGGCTCCCAGCAAAGGGGCCCTACACTGATCCCTCACCCACCTTGTCTTACTGTGACGTTCAATTGAAAGCTGCAAATGCTGTCCCAGACCCCGATACCTCATGCCTGGCTGATTGCTGCAATGCCATGCTAAAATCTGTACTGTGGGTGAATTAAGACCCTTTCCTGGTGTCTGTCCCTCATGTGATGTGTTTTGGCAGCATTTGGGGCCATTATAAGGTGTTGTGCATGCGTTTGTTTTTGCCTCCCATTGAGCTGAATGGCATTCAGTAATGTTCAGTGACTAATTAATCGTCGAATATTGAAAATTCAGCGAACGTAATCCAAACCGTACATTGAAATATTTGCTCATCTCTATCCATAACCCTCCAAAAAATTAAGCAAATTCTGTGCTCCCAAATCCAAATGCCCCCTCTCTTCTGAGCCCCAATTGTGTACCTAAACCACATATAGCGTCCACATGTTTGGCATTTCTGAAGCGATGAGAGCCCGCCTAACTTATGGGTGCATGTCTCCAGAAGCACGGGCTAGGCATAACGTACTGGTGACTGCAACATACTGGTCATTACAGCACATTTGTCACTACAACATACCTCCCAACTTTCCAAGAAGGGAAAGAGGAACAAAGACTTTGGTAAATTTTAGGCCATGCCCCAGACCACACCTATTTCACAACTAGTCACACCCATGTCCACACCTCAACCACACCCATTTAGCACTGCTGATCACACTGACTGGTACTGAGGGCTCGGTGGCCGTCATTATGGGCACAGTGGCTGGTACTGTGGGCACACTGACTGGTACTGAGGAAAAGAAAAGAAGAACAGAGAGAGAGAAAAAAGAAAACAGAGAAAGAAAGAAGGAAAGAAAGAAAGAACAGAGAGGGGAAAGAAAGAAGAGAGAGAAAGAAAGAGGTGAAAAAAACAAAGAACAGAGAGGAAGAAAGAAGGAAAGAAACAGAAAGAGAAAGAAAGAACAGAGAGAGACAGAAAGAGGGGGCAGAAAAAAAGAACAGCGAGAGAGAAAAAAGAAAGATGGGAAAGAAAGAAAGAACAGAGAGGGAGAGAGAAATAAAGAGGGGAAATAAAGAACAGAGAAAGAAAGAGAGAAAGAAAGAAAGAATAGAGAGGGAGAAAGAAAGAACAGAGCTAGATAGAGAAAGAAAGAAAGAAACAGATAGAGAGAAAGAAAGTGAAAGAGAGGGGAAAGAAAGAACAGAAAGAGAAAGAAAGAAAGTGGAAAGAAAGAACAGAGAGAAAGAAAGAACAGAGAGATAGCGAGAAAGAAAGAACAGAGAGAAAGAAAGAAAGCGAAAGAGAGGGGAGAGAAAGAAAGAACAGAGAGAGAAAAAAAGGGGAAAGAAAGAACAGAGAGATAAAGAAAGAGGGGACAGAAAAAAAGAACAGAGAGAGAAAAAAAGAAAGAGGGGAAAGAAAGAACAAAGAAAAAGAAAAAAGGGGAAAGAATAGAGAGAAAGAAAGTGTGGTGTAGTAACCACTGTGTCCACTAGGGGGGCGCTGTGTGGATGTCCCGAGAGAGAGGATGAGTGGCAGAATCCTGAAGGACCGTTATGTATCTCAAGGTGGGTGGCCTTGAGATGGAGACTTATGTATGTGTGTGGATCAGCAATGACATTGCTGAAGTGTTGCTTCAATGTGTCAGGGAGAAGTCTCCAGGTAACTAGAGAGATGGGTGGGTCTGGTTACCTACAAACCCACCCAGGGGGTGTGTTTAAAGAACACTGTTGTAAAGAGTGTGAGTGGTTGAAGGACCTGTGATGAGGTCATAGTCATGTGACCCGGTGGGCGTGGCTATGGACCATAAAATGCGGCGAGGTTAGATCACATGAGGTGAATGCAGGGACCTGGTTGGTCCATTGTGGAAGCTCTCGCTGAGAGTTTGGGCTCTCTGCCTGACAGCAAAGAAGTGGCTGTGTGTAATGGCTGCAAGTGTCTGAGAGTTCCCTGGAGGGAATGAATGTCTGCAGTATGGAGAAGCAGCCATGAGAGAACCCTGACGGGGTGAGATATAACTGTGAGGCTGAAAAGCCTGCATATTGGACATTGCTAACAGAGTGAAGCTCTGTCATGGACGCTATGCCGTTTATATATTGCTGGTCATGGTTTATGATGTTTAATAAACCGCATGGACTATACTGTTTTATGGAAAACCTGTGCCGGATCTGATTTTGTGGCTGCCAAGCGAGTGATCCCCTACTTAAATGACAGCGCTACCTCACAATAGATAGGAAAGAAAGAACAGAGAAAGAGAAAGAAAGAGGGGAAAGAAAGAGAATAGAGATAGAAAGAAAGAACAAAGAGAAAGAAAGAACGAAAGAACAGAGAGAGAAAGAAAGAATAGAGAGAGAAAGAAATAAAGATTAGAGAGACAAAGAAAGAGGGGAAAGAAAGAACAGAAAGAGAAAGAAAGAAGGGAAAGAAAGAGAAAGAAAGAATGAACAGAGCGAAAGAAAGAACAGAGAGAAAGCAAAATAAAGAGGGGAAAGAAAGAAAGAACAGAGAGAGAAAGAAAGAACAGAGAGAAAGAAAGAAGAAAGAAAGAAAAAGAACAGAAAAAGAAAGAGTGGACAGAAAAAAGAGAACAGAGAGAGAAAAAAGAAAGAGGGGAAAGAAAGAACAGAGAGAGAAAGAAAGAGGGGAAAGAAAGAACAGAGAAAGAAAGAGGGGAAAGAAAGAGAACAGAGAGAGAGAAATAAAGGAGGAACAGAGAGAGAGAAAGAAAGAACAGAGAGAGAAAGAAAGATTAGAGAGAGAAAAATAGGGGAAAGAAAGAAAGAACAGAGCAAAAGAAATAACAGAGAGAGAAAGGAAGAGAGGAAAGAAAAAAGGAACAGAGAGAAAGAAAGAAGAGAGAGAGAGGAAAGAAAGAAGAGAGAGAAAAAAAGAAAGATGTCACGTCGGCGGCTGTGCCCGCCACCGTTCCATCAGCGGCAGGGGCCGCTGCCGCCCCTACTCACCAACCCATGCCACGCCGTGCCCGGAGAGTCCTACCTGTCTCCTCCTCCTTCCTTTCCTCCCGGCCAGCAGCAGACCCACACATGAGCCTTATGCCGCGTGCCCTGCAGGTTTCTTAACAATGCAGTGCCTGCCCACAAGCCCCTGTCATCCAATCACCGGCTGGCACAGGATATATCAGGCGGCTCCTCCTTGTTGGAGGTGCCTGATTATCATGTGCATATCGTGCACTAATCCTGGCCGCGTTATAGGGGTTTACCCTGTAATCCTGTACCTTCTGCCTTGTATCCTGGTCCCTGTGCTCCATCCTGTACCTCCTGCCCTGTATCCTGGTCCCTGTGCTCTGTCCTGTACCTCCAGCACTGTATCCTGTATCCAGTGTTCCGTCCCGCTCCTTCCGCTCCATCCTGTCCAGTCACCCTGATCTCTCTGGTAAATCGAGCCTGCTGCTCCATCCGGGCCTAGGGTATCTATTTCCTAGTCTGGCCCATAGCGTTCCTCTAGTCCAGACCTGGGCAAGGGGCGGCCCCCCCACTGCCTGTGACCGGCCCGCGGAGGGGTCCAGGACTTCTCCGGATCCTGCTTTCCTCATGAATCATTCATGAGGAAAGCAGGACGCAGAGGAGTCCCGGCAGACGCGGCGGTGAGCGGAACGGACCCCGATCTACTGAGAGCGGCACAGAAACATTGCCTCCAGCGCACCGCCCATACACCAAACCTGCGGCGCTGACTGGTCGAGGCTGGAGGGGGCGTGGTCTGAGAGAGGGCTGCGTAAATGCCGTTGGTGGCGACTGCTTCCAGCAGTATACATCACACCACGCCTCCAACTCTGTGCTAAAACGTGCGGGTGTGGAGGCGTGGTGTGATCTATACTGCTGCAAGCAGACCAGTGACACTGTGGTGCAACATAAGGCTAGCATCAATTACTTTAGACTGGGTCTGGACTGGGTGTTTGGGTCTGGACTGGGTATTTACTGCTGCAGTTTTATTCTTCTCTCAAGGAGGAAAACTTTCCTAACCTAAGGAGGCATACTCAGAGGATGTTAGTTCTCTTTGGATCTACCTACGTATGTGAACATACATTCTCACTGATTAAGTTCAACAAATCCAGATACAGATCCTCTCTCAGTGATGATCACTTGTGTGCTGTTCTTCGCATATCTACCTCAGATATTGAACCTAACTTCAATGAACTTTTCAGGCCCAAAACAGGCTAGATTGCTCTCATTGAACATTTTCATGATATTGAAATGTTTCATTCACTGTTCTTTACTAAGTTAAAGGGATGCCGGTCTTTAAAAAACTAACATGATATCTTGACGTAAAATAGCAAGTTTTTCCAAACACTGTTAAAGTTAACAATTAAAGTGAACAATCACAAGCTGGTTCATCATCAAATAAAGATGTAATTAGGTCCTCCATATTTTCATTGTATTGTAAATCTTTGCATTGTTTAACATACTGTTTGTTTATGAAAAGATAGCATATGTATTCTATATATTTTATACACATATAGTATTGGGTACAACAGAGTTAATTATATTAGTCCGGCCCTCTGACACCATCCCAATTTCTAATGCGGCCCCATGGCAAAATTAATTGCCCACCCCTGCTCTAGTCCCTCGAGCCGTCCCTCTTGGTTCCAGCTGTTGCGGTGTCTGTCTCCCGCGAGTCTGTCCTAACGATCCCTGTATAGGGGTCAGCTCCACTTGGTCCGCTCGCTCTCGGGAGCTCCAGTACCGTGACTCAGAGGGTCCACTCTCGGACACCCGGCATTCGCTGAGTGTCACAGTATAATCAGGCTATGGACCCCGCTGGTACCTCGGCCGCTACGCAAAACGAATTGCTCTTTTTGCGGAAAAAAAACAAAATAATAATGTCCTTCATGAAATCGATGGACACCCGGCTTTCCGCCCTACAGACCACCGACCCAGGCAACGCTCCTCTGCTGGCCGGGCTCCAGCAGAATCTCGCGCAGCAGCATGATACCCAGTCCCACATCCTGAGCTACATGGCGTCCGTCGATGATCGACTACTCTCTCTTCAGTCCTCTGCTGCTGCCTCTGCTACGCCTCGTGACCCAGTACCCCACCCACCACCACGTTTGGGAAAGCCTCCTAGGTATAGCGGAGATCCCAAATTGTGTCGTCTGCACTTTGAGCTCCTGCCCCAGCAATACCCCTCAGATCGAGCCAAAGTGGCGTTTATCTTGTCCCACCTTGAGGGGGAGGCCTTAGCTTTGATAAATCCCCTGTGGGAGAGGGATGATCCAGTGGTATCTAGTATACAGAATTTCCTGGACACTTTCCGCAGGGTATTTGATGAGCCTGGACGGTTGGCTTCTACTACCGAGGGCATTTTTAATCTCCGACAGGGAACTCTCACAGTGGGACAGTACGCCATCAGCTTCCGGACACTATCCTCAGAGCTGGGGTGGAATAATGAGGCATTTGTTAGGGCCTTATGGAGAGGGCTCTCGGGTAAAATAAAAGATGAGCTTGCCGGCCGGGACACTCCCACCACCTTGGAGGACCTCATATCCCTTGCCACCCGTATAGATTTACGGTTCCAAGAACGCTCTCGCGAGTCACTTAGAGAGAGGAGACCCTGTAGGTCATACCAAGCCCCTAATTCCCATTCTTCCACGCTTCCTAGTTGTTCCGCTCCTGAGCCCATGCAGGTGGATCGGATAAAGTTGTCCGAAAAACGGCAGAGGGAGAGAATGGCGCAGGGTTTGTGCCTTTACTGCGGCAGAGTCAATCATTTTCTGCACACCTGCCCGGAGAGACCGGGAAACTCCTCCACCTAGGCCAGGTAAGAGAGGCCTCCCTAGGTGACTCTGATTCCTCTCTGCCCCTTACCATTTCAGCTCAAATTATTCTAGGTCGGGAGCGTAGATCTGTGGAGGCGTATGTGGACTCGGGTGCGGCTGGTAACTTCATTCGGCTCGAAGAAGTGGACAAGTTTTGGATTCCGGTTGTTACCCTAGAAAACCCATGCGCGATTGCTTCTGTGGATGGTTAACCGCTACCTGAGCTCATCACCATGGTTACCGCCGAAGTGGGAGCACTCCATCTGGAAAGAATAGCCTTTTACGTCTTGCCCAACTTGTCCCACGCCTTGCTCCTTGGCCTACCCTGGCTCAGGTCGCATGAGCTGGTTCTCGACTGGCGTTCAGGGCAGGGGAAATCCTGCACTGGGGTCACTCCTGTCATGAACGCTGTCTGTTGTCTGTTGCCCGTCCTAGGCCGCCTCAAGTTCCTGCCGATCTTCCTGGGCTCCCCACAACTTATTACTCGTTCGCAGATGTCTTTGATAAGAAGGAGGCGGAGACCCTGCCGCCGCATCGGACCTACGACTGCCCAATCAAGTTGATCCCAGGAGCTACCCCTCCCAGGGGGAGAACTTATCCACTGTCTTCAGCAGAGACCTCGGCCTTGTCCGAGTACATTCGGGAGAACTTGGCCAAGGGTTTCATTCGGAAATCGTCTTCTCCTGCGGGCGCAGGTTTTTTCTTTGTCCGTAAGAAAGATGGATCCCTTCGGCCATGTATTGACTACCGAGGCCTGAACAACATCACAGTCAAGAATAGGTATCCCCTTCCACTAATCCCTGAACTCTTTGACCGCCTAAGGGGGGCCCGGATCTTTACCAAATTAGATCTGCGGGGTGCTCATAACTTGATCCGAATTTGTGCTGGGGACGAGTGGAAGACTGCCTTTAACACACGGGATGGCCATTATGAATATTTGGTCATGCCCCAGTGGTGTTCCAGGAGTTCGTTAATGAAATCTTCCGGGACCTTCTGTATTCGTGTGTCGTGGTATATTTAGATGACATCCTCATCTTTTCGTCCGACCTTTCCTCCCATCGGAGGAGTGTTCGTCTGGTCCTGCAACGCCTACGGGAGAACCGACTCTACGCTAAGATAGAGAAATGCCTGTTTGAGCAAACCTCGTTGCCCTTCTTAGGGTATATCATCACATACTCTGGGTGGAAGATGGATCCCGAGAAGCTATCCGCCATGCTCAAATGGCCACGCCCTGTCGGAGTAAAAGCCATCCAATGGTTCCTGGGCTTCGCAAATTACTATAGGCAGTTTGTCCCTCACTTTTCCTCGGTGTCCAAACCTATAGCCGCTCTTACCCGGAAAGGGAAAAAACCAAACGTTTGGCCCTCAGAGGCCGAAGACGCCTTCCTTGCCCTGAAAAGGTCCTTTGCGACAGCCCCGATCTTACACCAGCTAGTAGCCAGCAGGCCCTTCGTCCTATAGGTAGATGTCTCCTCCACCGGAGCAGGGGAGATTCTTTCCCAGCGGACACCTTCGGGACGCTTGGTTCCCTGTGGGTTCTTTTCTAAATCATTTTCTCCCACAGAATGCAACTATTCAATCGGGGATCGGGAATTGCTGGCCATAAAGATGGCTCTGGAAGAGTGGCAGTATCTTCTGGAAGGGGAGGTCCATCCCTTTATAATCTTCACTGACCACAAGAACCTAGCTTATCTGCAGTCAGCTCAAAGACTCAACTCCAGGCAAGCCAGGTGATTTTTGTATTTTTCTCGCTTTGACTTCAAACTTCACTTTCGGCCCAGTAATAGAAATGCCAAAGTGGATGCACTTTCCAGGTCTTTGCAATCACCTGAGACGGAGGAGGTCCCTTCGCATATCATCGATCCTGCCAAATTCATCACAGTGGCACCCGTGAGTCTTTCTCCTATTCCACCTGGCAAAACCTTCGTCCCACAAGGTAGAAGAATAGAAGTGCTACGCTGGGGGCACTCCTCCAAAATTGCTGGTCACGTCGGAACCAAGAAGACCTTCGTCCTCCTCTCCCGTTATTACTGGTGGCCTTCCCTTCACCAAGATGTGACAGATTTTGTAGCCTCCTGCACGACCTGTGCTTGGAACAAGGTACCAAGGCTTCTACCTTCTGGCCTTCTTCACCCTCTGCTTCTTCCTGAAGCTCCTTGGTGACAAATTGCCATGGATTTCGTCACCGACTTGCCTCGCTCCTCCGGGTGCACTACTATCCTGGTAGTGGTAGATCGCTTCTCCAAGATGGCCCATTTTGTCCCATTGCCCGGCTTACCTTCAGCCCCTGAGTTGTCCGAGATCTTCATCCATCAAATCTTCAAACTGCACAGACTCCCGCAACGGATTGTGTCTGATCGAGGAGTCCAGTTTACCTCCCGATTCTGGAGAGCACTCAGTAAGCTCATGGGTATATCTCTCGATTTCTCCTCCGCCTATCATCCTCACACCAGCGGGCAAATAGAATGGGTTAATCAAGTTTTGACATCCTACCTGCGTCACTTTTCTAACGCCCATCAAGACATCTGGGTTTCCCTCCTTCCTTGGGCGGAGTTCGCCCATAACAATCATCCTAATGAATCTACCTCCAAGTCACCGTTGTTTGTGGTCTCAGGCCAGAACCCTGGTGTCCCTATTCCCATGTCCACATGCTCTGGTGTTCCCGCAGCAGATGCCCTCTCCTTGGAGTTTTCTCAAGTCTGAAGCGAGACCAGAGAGGCTCTCGAGAAGTCCAGTGTCCGGATGAAGAAACATGCAGACAAGAGGAGGAGGGATCTCCCACCATACCATCCCGGGGACAAAGTCTGGCTTTCAACCCAGCATATCCACCTGAAAATGCCTTCTTACAAGCTGGGTCCTCGGTACATCGGTCCCTTTGAGGTTCCTGGACGCATTAACGTGGCTTATAAATTGAGGTTGCGGGCTTTACTTCGGGTCCCTAACGCCTTCCATGTCTCGCTCCTTAAACCTGTCGTTCTTAATCAATATTGCCTGGCGCCGCTTCCTTCTCCTCAGCCAATAGGGGCCGATAACATCTTTGAAGTAAAAGATATTCTAGCCATGAAGAGAGTTAGGGGAAGAACCTTCTTCCTTATTGATTTTAAGGGGTTTGGTCCTGAGGAGAAGTCCTGGGAGCCTCGGGAGAACGTTAATGCTCCACTTATTTTGAGAACATTTTTGTCCAATCTCAGGAGGGGGAGACGTAAGGGGGGGTACTGTCACGTCGGTGGCTGTGCCCACCACTGTTCCATCAGTGGCAGGGGCCACTGCTGCCCCTACTCACCAACCCACGTCACGCCCTGCCCGGAGAGTCCCGCCTGTCTCCTCCTCCATCCTTTCCTCCCGGCCAGCTGCGGCCCCACACATGTGCCTTAGGCTGCGGGCGCGAGCTCTGCAGGTTTCTTAACAGAGAGAAAGAAAGAACAGAGAGAGAAAGAGGGGACAGAAAAAAAGAACAGAGAGGGAGAGAAAGAAAAATGGGAATGAATAGAGAGAAAGAAAGATGGGAAAGAAAGAACAGAGAGAAAGAAATAAAGATTAGAAAGAGGGAAAAGAACAGAGCGAAAGAAAGAACAGAGAGAGTAAGAAATAGGGGAAAGAAAGAGAAAGAACAGAGAGAAGGCAAAAGAAAGAGGGGAAAGAAAGAACAGAGAGAGAGAGAAAAAGGAAAGAAAGAAAGAAAGAAAGAAAGAAAGAAAGAAAGAAAGAAAGAAAGAAAGAAAGGGGAATGAAGGAACAGAGAGAAGAAAGAAAGAAAAAGAACAGAGAAAGAAAGAGTGGACAGAAAAAAAGAACAGAGAGAGAGAAAAAAGAAAGAGGGGAAAGAAAGAAAAGAGAGGGAGAGAGAAAAAAAGAGGGAAAAGAAATAAAGAACAGAGAGAGAAAGAAAGAAAGAATGAGGGGAAAGAAAGAAAGAACAGAGAGCAAGAGGGGAAAGAAAGAGAACAGATAGAAATAAAGGAAGAACAGAGAGAGAGAAAGAAAGTACAGAGAGAGAAAGAAAGATTAGAAAGAGAAAAAGAGGTGAAAGAACACAGCAAAAGAAATAACAGAGAGAGAGAAAGGAAGAGAGGTAAGAAAAAAGGAACATAGAAAGAAAGAAGAGAGAGAGAAAGAGAGGAAAGAAAGAAAGAAGAGAGAGAAAAAAAGAAAGATGTCACATCGGCGGCGGTGCCCGCCGCTGTTCCATCAGCGGCAGGTGCAGCTGCCGCCCCTACTCACCAACCCACGTCACGCCGTGCCTGGAGGGTCCTGCCTGTCTCCTCCTCCTTCCTTTCCTCCCGGCAAGCTGTAGCCCCACACATGCGCCTTAGGCTGTGGGCGCGCACTCTGCAGGTTTCTTAACCCTGTGTCACAGTCCAATCCTTGGATCTGTGTCATATTCTGAATTCCCTGATTTAACCCTTTTTTTTTCCTTTCAGGCCTTTGGGGACTTAATATGGGTTTTTTGCCCCGGTGGCCACAGGTGTTATTACATGTCTTTGGGTTTCCTGCTGATGTTACCGCTCCTCCTTGGCTATATAAGGTCACATGATGTATCAGCTGGGGTTGGTGATACCAGGTCCTTTTTGGATTCCAACCACGGTGAAGTGAGCAGCTGGCTCTGAGGTGTTGAGCCACTGCTGAAACCTGGTGAAGTTAGCAGCTGGCTCTGAGGTGCCGAGCCACTGCTGAAACAGGTGCTGAACTCTGCCTGCCCGGTGTTTGCAGCAGAGAAAGAGGTGAAGGTGGCAGCTGGCTCTGAGGTGTCGAGCCGCTGCTGAAAATTAATCCGGTAATGAACTCTGCTGCCTGATGTCTGCAGCATAGAAAGATGGTGAAAGTAGCAGCTGGCTCTGAGGTGTCAAGCCACTGCTGAAAGCTGATCTGGTGCTGCACTCTGTTGCCTGGTGACTGCAGCCGAGAAAAATAAGTGTTTTGGTGTTTTCCCCTTTTTCCTTCATGTGTATTAGTGCAGCGGTGGGACCAGTGTCCGCACTATCCAGTTCCCTAGCAAGGGATAGGTGCAGGGATAGTGAGGGATTCAGGTATCCTGCTCGGTGACAGGTGAAGAACCTGTATAGGAAACGTTAGGAGTGTTCAGGGACACTGCCTCAGGGGAGTGCAGGAGGTCTCCACATCCCCATTCCTTATTGCAGGGCCCACCGTTGTAACTGTTTCCCCGGTGTTCCCCTTTTGTCTTGTTGATGCAGTTACCAACCTGTGGGTCATGTCTCACAGGAGAGGTACACGTGACACTTTTGTCTTGTTGTTTTAGTTACCGACCTGCAGGTTGTGTCACACAGGACAGGTACACGTGGCAGTTTATAACCAACCATTCATTTTCTCTGATGAGCCATGGGCTAAGTACAGACCTGTGACCAATTGATTCTGGTCCTCACTGAGGAGAGTGAGGTGCTGCACGGTGTGTTGGAGCAGAAGTTGTTGGGGTCTGGGGCCTCCCCTCTGGCTCAATCAGAACACCAATGTGCGGCATTGGCGAATATGCCCCCTGTAGTCCCTGCTAGGGAGCAGGACTTGCTCATACATGCGGACGCACCCAGGCAGGTGGGAGGAGTAGGTGTCCCTTTGGTGCTTCGTGATGTTCCCTGAGGTGAGGGGGCATGTCCCTGCTGGGCGCAGACTGATAATTTGGTCTGCGGGGCTCACGTCGAAACTTCTATAGAACCAAAGAAGCCACCTTCCCCTGGTTGTGTGGAGGACAACGACCAGGGAGAGTATGTTTCCGTCTTCTTTCTCTTCCCAATTGCAGCTCTGACAAATATGCCCCCTGTAGTCCCTGCTAGGGAGCAGGACTTGCTCATACACACGGACGCACCCAGGCAGGTGGGAGGAGTTGGTGTCCCCGTGGTGCTGCCTGATGTTCCCTGAAGTGAGGGGGCGCGTCCCTATAGTGAGCAGACTGATGAATTAGTCTGCGGGGCTCATGCCGAAACTTCTATACCATCGAAGAAGCCGCCCCCTCCTGTCGTGTGGAGGAAGACGACCAGGGAGTGTATTTTTCCTCCATATTCCCGTCCCCGTCTCCTCCAGTAGTGGCAGCAGGGGTGCTGCCAGGGAGTAGGGGCAAGTCGCAACCCTCACCACAAGCTGGGTTCCCTGCACTCCGTTCTGTACCTCCTGCCCCGTATCCTGTATCCGGTGTTCCGTCCCACTCCCTCCGCTCCGTCCTGTCCAGTCACCCTGACCTCTTCCGCTTCTCTCTGGTAAATCGAGCCTGCTGCTCCATCCGGGTCTAGGGTATCTATATCCTATTTCGGCCCGTAGCGTTCCTCTAGTCCCTCGAGCCATCACTCTTGGTTCCAGATGTAACGGTGTCTGTCTCCCACAAGTCTGCCCCTAACGATCCCTGTATAGGGGTCGGCACCACCTGGTCCGCTCGCTCTCGGGAGCTCCAGTACCGCGACCCAGAGGGTCCACTCTCGGACGCCCGTCATTCCCTGAGAGTCACAAAAGATTAGAGAGAAAGAAAGAACAGAGAGCGAAAGAAAGAAAGAAAGAACAGAGAGAGAAAGAAACAGAGAGAGAGAAAGAAAGATTCTATAAAGATACTATAGCAGCTCGGCTCCCATTGTAGTGCCCACCTGATCCTCCCAGTGCAGGGCATATCTTGATCCACTAACATGGCCGACATCCCCAAGTCCAAGGCAATCCCGCTGCCTGCGCTGTCGGAGGAGGACACGGTGATGGATCTGAAGCATTCCCTGAAGTACCTCCATGGTTCCGTCACAATCACCTCCCGAAATTACCTAATATCCAGTCAGCTTCCAGTACGTCACTTCCGGTGGAAAGTCACATGCAAATTTTAAAGTGCTCCTCGTGGCTCTACTGTGTACTCCTGTGTCAGCGGGAAAAGTAAGCTCCTGACCGGGGCAGTGGGGCAGACTCTCTCTCAAAATCGGGACTGTCCCGCTGGTTCTAGGATGGCTGGGAGGTAGGAATGCTCCTGTCATGGTCACGTGTGTCAGGTCGCAGATGATGCCGCAAGGCGAACCCATAACACACGTGACCCTGGATACACCGCCTCCAGTGGGGCGAATTTAAATAATAAAGCGTGCAGGTGGATACGCCGCCTCCACCTGGCGGATTTAGGTATTACACGCCATGCATACATATATCTGGAAACACCGCCTCCAGTAAGGCGCATTTAAATAATAAGGGGGGACCTGGGTAACTTTAACAATGGTGGGCCCTGCGATAGGGAATGGGGACATGGAGACTTCCTAAGCTCCCCTGAGCCAGTGTCCCTGCACTCCTACCATTCCCTAAACAGGCTCCGCACGCGTACCTTAACGCCCTTGCTCACCCTGACCCTAAACCCTCACTAGGGAATGGTCGGTGCGGAGACTAATCCCACCACTGCACTAATAACACACATGAGGAAAGAGACAATACAGGGGAAACACCACTTAGCTTTGCTCTGTTGCGTGCGCTCCTAGCAACAGAGCCCTCCACCTGCGTGCGTCTTCTCCTCCACCCGGATCCATCACCATAACTGGATCCATCACCATCGTGCAGCCTGGGAGCAGAGTCCATCACCACTTGCAGCAGTCCAGTACAGAGTCCCAAGATGAGTCCAGCCTCTGCCAAGAATCCAAGCACGCTCGAGTCCAGTTCTCAGCAACCAAGTCGAGCATGCTGAGTGCAACTCTCTTCCTAGTCGCCACTCCTCTAAGCCATGCCCGCACTTCCCGCTGACACCATAAACTGCGACTCCACCAAGCCATGCCAGTCCTTCCTGCAGACACCATTAGCTGGCACTCATTCTCTCTGGCTGACTGCGCATGACTCCTGTCCCGCTCCATCCTTCCACCAGGCTCTCCAACAACTCAGCAAGAAATATCACCAGCAGTGAGTGAACCCCCTGAGCACACCTTTATAGGGAGTCACACCTGATTCCTAATTAAGTGCAACCTAACCTAAACCTAAGGTGCAATACCGCTAACCACCACCGGGGACAGTCAAAACACCTTTGAACTTAACCAAAGTAAAAAAAGTTCACTTTGTGCTTTTAATACCGCCAGATCCAACACTGGATCATGACAGCTCCCCACCATACACCTTATACACGCATGGCTCCGCAGACCTCATACACACACGGTAACGCTTTGTATGCCTCGTACACACACGACTCCGCTCCGTACACGATGCACACACACGGCTCCACTGAGTACACACATGGCTCCACTCCATAAACCTCATACACATGCGGCTCTGCTCTGTACACCTTGTACACACGTGACCACGCTCTGTACACCTTGTACACACGCAACTCCACTCCGTACACCCCATACACACGCAGTTCCGCTCCGTACACCCCGTACACACTGGCTCCACTCTGTAACCTAGTACACATGCGGCTCCGCTCCGTACACCTCGTACACACGCGGCTCCGCTCCACACACCCCATACATACATGGCTCCATTCCGTAGATCTCGTACACACAAGGCTCCACTCCGTACACCCCGTACATATGCGGCTCCGTTCTGCACACCCCGTACACATGCGGCTCTGCTCTGTACACCTCATACACATGCGGCTCCGCTCCACACACCCCATACACACATGGCTCCATTCCGTATATCTCGTACACACAAAGCTGCACTCCGTACACCCCGTACACATGCGGCTCCATTCCGCATACCCCGTACACATGCGGCTCTGCTCCGTACACCTCGTACACACACGGCTCCGCTCCATACAGCTTGTACACACGTGGCTCCACTCCGTACACCTCGTACACATTTCCGCTCCTTACACCTCTACACACACGGCTCCGCTCCGTGCACCTTGTACACGCATGGCTCCGCTGCGTACACCTCGTACATGCGCGGCTCCGCTACGTACACCTCGTACACATGCAGCTCTGCTCCGTACAGCTAGTACACGCTTGGCTCTGCTCCATACACCTTGTACACACAGCTCCGCTCCGTACACCTCGCACACACGTGGCTCTGCTCCGTACACCTCGTACACACGCGGCTCCGCGCCGCACACCTTCTACACACATGGCTCTGCTACATCCACCCTGTTAAACCGCCTGACCCCACACAAACTTCCCTCATCCAGCACCATGACAACAAGCACAGCAGAGTCCTGCATACACCGAGGACTGTGCGCACTGGACCTGTGATGAGGTCAGAGGAGGGGAGGAGTCAGGGGTCACATGATCAGGGGCCTCGGACCAAAGCCCCTGATCATGTGACCCCCTGACTCCCCCCTACTGTGACCTCATTACAAGTCCTGTGCGCACAGAGCAGCCCAGCGACGTCATTGCTGGGATTTATCAATGAGGGGCTGCATTGGCCGGTGGGTCTGTCTGGGAGGGCGACGATGGGGTCTGTGCTGTAAGAGAATGGTCAGTCATAATATACTGAGCGGCCATGTTGTCTCTAGCAGCCATTTTGTTGAAAGTTAGAGAAGATTCAACTTCTACAAAAGAACTAATAGATGGAGGATGGCAAAATGAGATCATGTCTCCTAGCAACCTCAGCCGATGTGCATAGAGGAAGATTGGATCAATAGGGGAATAGGGTCACCAAATATATGGTCAGTATGCTTATACGTGATAGTGTGGTAGCGAAGTGTAGAGTAGTTAAAATGTCAGGATGTAAGAATTTATGGACATAGATTGGAGACAATGATAAGATTTTAGGACAGTAGCCATAGATACCAATGACTTATGGGTTTTAGTGTTGCTTGGAGAAATGTTAATTAATATCTTTGTATTATGTCATTATATTTTCTGTTCTAAACCACGTTTCTGCAGATTACATGAAAACGCCTTAGAATTATAATGTTAACGCCCTCTGCGGCAAAATGCAGCTTTCTTTGTTCTGATAATGTATAAGAAGCCCCTGTTACTGTCGATCGGGGCCATTCCATCGCCATCATGCCACTGTGCCTCACCATGGCCAGGGCACAGAGCCTTATCATCGCTAGACCTCCTAGCAAATCTCTGCCTGTCTGAATTCCTGTTTTTGCCCGCATATTCCAACTCCTCTGTTATTCTGTATCTGTTTTGCCGTGTATCTCCGAATAAACCTTCAACCTCAGCTTGATAAGAGATCGTCTGTGGAACTTCTTCCCGACTCTTCCAGTTCTCAGTAGAACTTTTTCTTACAAGTGGCGATTGCCAGCCAGGAGAAGCGGCTCCGGAGAGCTGCCTCCAGAAGAACCACCGGAAGAAGCCGCAGATGAGGGCTTGGAGGTGGGAAGAGGAAGAGAAAAAAATAAAAGAAACGCGTGTGGCCATACGTTAAACCGGTCAAAGGAAGCCAGCCTGAAGGAGAACCTCTCGTGATCGCTCTGAAACAGCCTGCCCGATTTTTTTATAATAAAACCACGGACAAAGAAAAAGACTATAAAAAGATGAGTAACTAAGAAGAAGCTATCTACAAGGATGTGAGAATTTGTTGTGCCGGGTAGCAAGAAGCTTTAAAAGGGCGTGGGGAGACGCCTGGCAAGCTAACGAGTGAGGCTGGAATCACGGCTGCACCTCTTTTGATATCTGGTCGACGCAGCCTGCAGGAGGTCTTCCATTCGAGAGAGGTGTGAGTATCTAACTTTGCTTAAATTGCATTTGTTGATACTAGAACAGAGTAAAATTCGTCCTTGTAGACCACTGTAAATATGGAGTGGTTACGGAAGCAGGCAGAGAAATATGCTGGCACACCCCAGCTGGAGGGGGTTAATGTGGAAACCACGTGGTTAAATTGTATGCGATGGTTTACCATAGAAAACAGGGAACTAGATAGAAAGAATTCACTAGGGAAGAGTAACAGCCGGGTATCGGCTTTGTGTAAGACAGTCATAACCTTTGATCAGGCTCTTGATAAACAGTTTACACAACAATGTGTTAACATGATCACCCGGGGAGGGGCAGCGTATAGGGAGAGATTAGAAAGCTGAGTGAGATGCTGGAGCTAGCACGGAAGCACAGAGAGGAGGGGTGCGAGCAGCAGCAGCAGCAGCAGCTGAGAGCAGTTATGTCACAGATGGACACTGCAGCTTCGAGACACAGTGCTGATGTAAATACAGTTGTAGACTGGAGAAGAGAGTTAGGAGAATGAGTGAAGTAGTACATAACAAGATATAGTGTCCCAACAGCTCCAGCTTATGCAGACACAGTTGAGGAAAGATATATTGTCCCGACAGCTCCAGCACATGCAGACCCTAGGTTAGGTGTGATGCTGCTTCAACCCCGAGAGAAAAAAATCCCAGGCCAAATGTTCCTGGTCCATCTTAAATTTATTAAAAAAAGTTGCCTAATTGGGAGGAAAGTAAGTGAGTGTTTTGTTAGGACGATGCAATCCGAGGTGAGGGGTGATGAGTCTAATGTTTTTGCATACCATTCACCTCGGGGTGTATCTGCTGATTCGGGGAGGCCAGGGGTTCCGGGGGGGTATGGCCAGGTACCGAGAATGGGCAGGTCCCGTTCGGCAGAGCCCCCAAGGGATCCCATGAGAGGCCCCCCTTGTGTTATTTTTGTGGACATCTGGGACATGTTAGACGTTTTTGTCCCAACCTTGTGCCAGGGATTGTACCCCTAGAACCCCGGGCACCATTTAATCCCCAACAGACCCGGGAGTTCTCTAGACCACCTTTCGGAGTTAGACCTCCGTATCCAGCAGTGAATGACCCTAGGCAGTATCAGCAGTACAACGTTCTTCAAATGGTTAACCCAGTCTCACAGAAGCCTTCTGCTCCTGCTCCTTCCCCAATGGCTTTCACTCATCTGCACCCGGAGGTCCATGCTATTAAGGGAGGGGTCACTCCTCCTCGTCCCTATGCTCAGCTGATCACGGAGCTACGGGAACATGGGGACCGGACCCTGACTAAGGATCTCTTTGGGGCGGAGGCGGCGGCTGTTGGACGGAAGCCGTGTTCAGGTGGGGATGATAGATTTTTCGGGCTTCTCACGGCAGGTAACACTGATTGATGGAGTGCACCCCCTGTTCCCCTTGCCCTCCTTTCCCCCCTTTCCCTGGGCGGGGACGGTAGACCTTATGTCAGAGGGAGAATAGAGGGGCTGCCTTGGGAGGACATCCTCATCGATACAGGAGCCTCAGTTTAAGTAAAAAAAAAAGACACAAATTGCAGTCACCCCCTGGACTGCCTGAGACTACCATTTTGGGTAGAATTTGGGGGCTCCTGTATTCAAGCAGTAAAAAGTCGTCCAGTAAACCTGAGATTTCAGGACACAGGGGGATCGAAGCAAAGGGGTCTTCGATGCGCTTTTTGGGTAAACTCACAGTTACGGTACACTATTTTGGGAACTGATGTTTTGGGAGCAATGGGAATTGTTGTTGATTTATGTAACAAAGTCTTGTGGCGGAACAAAGAAGCCACTATCTGTTCTGTAATTGTCCCTGTGGAGGAGGAGGAGGAGAGTCATAAATTACCCATTGCTAGTTTCAGAGTATGTACTGGTGAAAATGTTGAAAATGCTAACAATGATGCTTTAAAGAATGAATTGAAGCAAAAGTTCCCTGAATTGTGGATCTTAAAGAAAACTGATTGTGGGTTAATGCAACCTCAGGTTAAAATTGATGGTGAGAAACTGCCACCTTTCCAGCGTCAGTACCGTATTCCAGAGGACGCAATCCCTTACATAAGGGTAGCAGTCAGTGAATTGGAGAAACAAGGTGTTGTTGTGAAAGGTAATTCCCCATGTAACATTCCTATTCTACCTGTAAAAAAGGAAGATGGCAGTTTTCGAATGGTAGTAGACCTGAGACTTGTAAATAAGTACACTCCCTCAGCTGCTCACCTTGTTGCATCTGTCCCTGAAGTTATGTCGCAGCTGAGGAGTGATTGTAAGGTGTTTTCTTGTTTAGACATTGCAAATGGCTTTTTCTCTGTACCCCTAACACCTGAATCTGCCCTCCGCTTCGCATTCACTTTGAGAATGTGCAATACTTGTTCACGCGGCTGCCCATGGGATTTCACAGTTCTCCTGTGTATTTCCATCAGGCATTAGCTCAGATGTTAGAATCCCTTGGTTACGGAGACAAAGTCTTACAGTATGTTGATTATTTATTGATTAAAACTGTCGATGAATGTGGACACAGAGAAATCCTTGAAAATGTTTGTCAGGCTTTACAAGAGGCAGGACTCAAAATGAGTCTAGACAAAGTACAATTGATGAAATCAGAGGTTAAATTTCTGGGTGTGTCTGTCTCAGCAGAAGGAAAGAAGCCCATGCATGATAGGGATAAAGCTATTCAGGCTGTCCCCATACCAACTAATATTACTGAACTCAGAAAATTTTTGGGTCTTATTAATTTTTCCAGAGAATTCATTGAAGATTTTGCTTATTTGGCTAAACCACTGTATGATTTATTGAAAAATGTTGATAATGATTTTGACCCTGTTAATGTAGAGGGAACCGCCTTACAGGCTTTTGAGGGATTAAAGCGCGCCCTTACGGCAGCTACTGCATTGGTTAACCCTGACCCTTCCCAGCCTTTCTACATTCAGACTCACACCGGTGATATCTCTATTTCTTCTGTGCTCCTACAAAAATGGCCCAAAGAAAGCCCAGAAGTGTCTAGTCAGTTGTATGCCCTAGGTTATTACTCCAGGTTGCTGACCCCCGTGGAAAAAGGATTCACTCAGTGCATGAAGCACCTACTGGGCGTGCACTGGACTATGAATCAAGTGAAGCATATAGTGGGATTTGCTCCTTTAATTCTACAAACCCCGCATGTCACTTTAAAAACTTTGCTGAAGGGAAAAGCTTCAGGTATTAATTCGCAGAGAATGTCCCAATGGATCATTGATTTTGAGACTAGAGACTTACAAGTTGAAGTAGGTGAGAAATATCACTTAGCCCAGATGATGCAGTATGCAGGAAAAAGTCACGATTGTCGAATTAAACAGGCTAATGTTACTCCCTCTCCCTTCCGAGCAGACTTTCAAGAGGGAATCCCTTGTGCCTATATTGACGGAGCTCGCTATTGGCATGAGGGGCATTACGTCACAGGCTTCGCTGTGTGGTTTCCAGCTAAGCCATTGCTGCTGCAGTATAAACTCCCTGGTCATTTCTCCGCTCAAAGAGCTGAGTTGGAAGCAGCTTTACAGGTCATTCTCGTGTGTCCAGAGCCAATGAATATCTTCAGTGATAGCGCATATGTCGTGTCGTCACTCACTCTATATCTTAATGTATGGGCCCTTAGGGGGATGGTTGATTCTCAGAACAAGCCCTTGCAGCATGCAGACATTCTAAAACAAATTGAGCAACGGGGTAAAGAATTCCCAAAATTATGGTCCTTCTGTAAAATAAAAGGACACCAGAGGTTGATTCCTGACCCCCACATCCTTGGCAATGCATATGTAGATCACGCGGCCAAGGAGGCTGCACTCACAGGCGATGACAAATATCCTCAAGAAGTCATCGCTGCAGTCACTGAGAAACCCCAAGAGCCCCCCTTGTCTTTTCTCCTCTGCAAGATCTCATAAAGGCACAGGAGAAGGAGGGTGACTCATCCCTGTTCAATTCCCTCGAGTCCCTGCCCATTGAGGGGGAGTGCTTGTACTACAAACGGGTTAATGATAGACTAGTGCTTTACATCCCAACGACAATAAATGGTTCATATCAATCAGTGTAGACTACTTAATTATTTTACTGAGATTTCTGGTAAGGACTGATACTCCACTCTTTTTTTCTATTTCCTCCAGGACCGCTGAAGATTTTCATATTTGACTCCTAGGACCATGAACCTATTGGATGATCAGGAGAAGTTGTTTCACACTATACAGTGGGACTCTGATAGTGTGAGAGGGGGAGAAGATCAGGAAAATCCAGAAGACAAAGAATGAGAAGAAAAAGACCAAAAGACTTGACTATTGTGCAACTTATTTTTTTCGGGGACTATTTGAATTATTTTTTTATTATGTGTTTGTGCTATTTTTAGGGACTTTTGCCTTACACACACGTGCATAATGTGCTGAATTACCTTCATATTCTTATTTTCAGTAATTCACCCATGAATATTACAGTACTGTATGTTGTACTCTGGATAGAGTACAAGAGGGGGACTTGTAAGAGAATGGTCAGTCATAATATACTGAGCGGCCATGTTGTCTCTAGCAGCCATTTTGTTGAAAGTTAGAGAAGATTCAACTTCTACAAAAGAACTAATAGATGGAGGATGGCAAAATGAGATCATGTCTCCTAGCAACCTCAGCCGATGTGCATAGAGGAAGATTGGATCAATAGGGGAATAGGGTCACCAAATATATGGTCAGTATGCTTATACGTGATAGTGTGGTATCGAAGTGTAGAGTAGTTAAAATGTCAGGATGTAAGAATTTATGGACATAGATTGGAGACAATGATAAGATTTTAGGACAGTAGCCATAGATACCAATGACTTATGGGTTTTAGTGTTGCTTGGAGAAATGTTAATTAATATCTTTGTATTATGTCATTATATTCTCTGTTCTAAACCACGTTTCTGTAGATTACATGAAAACGCCTTAGAATTATAATGTTAACGCCCTCTGCGGCAAAATGCAGCTTTCTTTGTTCTGATAATGTATAAGAAGCCCCTGTTACTGTCGATCGGGGCCATTCCATCGCCATCATGCCACTGTGCCTCACCATGGCCAGGGCACAGAGCCTTATCATCGCTTGACCTCCTAGCAAATCTCTGCCTGTCTGAATTCCTGTTTTTGCCCGCATATTCCAACTCCTCTGTTATTCTGTATCTGTTTTGCCGTGTATCTCCGAATAATCCTTCAACCTCAGCTTGATAAGAGATCGTCTGTGGAACTTCTTCCCGACTCTTCCAGCTCTCAATAGAACTTTTTCTTACATGTGCATGGGGGGGGTGGCGGCTCAGTGCAATGCGGGAAAAATAAGCTCCCGGGCGGGACAGCGGGTGAAAGGGTCAAAATAGGGACTGTCCCACCAGATACAGGATGGTTGGGATGTATGCTACAATGGCAGTTTGCAATTTTCGCTCAGCAACATTCATTGCTACTTGTTTCTGGAAAATACTCATGGAGTCAAAATCGTCACTAGATCTGTAGATAAATTCCCATAGGGGTATAATTTAAAAAATAAGGTCACCTGAGGGGGATTCTGTTCTTCTAGCACTTAGGGGCTCTGTACATGTAGTCCTCAAACTATTCTAGGAAAATCTGCGCTCCAGGACGCAAATAGCGCTTCTTTACTCCCGAGTCTCTCTGTATGGCTAAGTAGTACTGTACAGCCACAGTAAAATTGTGGGACAAATTATGGTGACACTTTTACCCACTTCTTGTGTGAAAATGTAAAATCTGGGACTAAAACACAATTTTGGTGGTAAAAATGTAGTTATTTTTTCTTCACTGCATTATGATATAAAATTCTGTGACACAACCATGGTGTCTATATGATCACTGTACCCGTAGATGAATTAATTGAGAGGTGTAGTTTGTAAATTGGGGTCAGTTATGGGGAGTTCTGCTGTTCTGGCACCTCATGGGCTCTTACTGCAAACCATAACAGTAAAATCTGGCACTCCTTGTCTTCTGAGCTTTGCAATGTGCCAGAAAAAATTTTTTCCGATTACATGTAGGATATGGGCACACTCAGGAAAAAATGGACCTCGGCTTGTTGTAAAAAAAAAATCATGTTACCCTTTAGAAAACTTAAAAACTTGGGGCTAAAACAACATTTTAGTGGTAAAAATGTAATTTAATCTTTCTCAATGGTATAAAATTCTGTGAGGCACATGTGGTGTCAATATGATCACTGCACCCCTAGAAAAATTCATTGGGAAGTGTAGTTTGTAAAATGAGTTCAATCATAGGGGGTTTCTGTTTCTGTTGTTCTGGCACCTCAGGGGCTCTGCCAATGTGACATGGCACGCTCAAACCATTCCAGCAAAATCTGAACTCCAGTATGGCGCCTCTTCACTTCTGAGCTTTGCATTGTGTCTGAAAAGTAGTATTCCCCCACATATGGGGTATCAGCATACTCAGGAGAAATTGCACAACAAATTGTATGGTGCAATTTCTCCTGTTACCATTATGAAAATGCAAAATTTGGGGATAAAATAATATTTTTGTGTGGAAAATGTGATTTTATTATTTTCATGGCTCAACAGTATAAACTTCTGTGAGACAGCTGGGGGTTCAAGGTGCTCACCACACATCTAAGTACATTCCTTGAGGGGTCTAGTTTCCAAAGTGGGGTCACTTGTTGGGGGTTTCCCCTTTTTAGGCATATCACAGGGTCTCCAAACGGAACATGACATCCGCTAATGATTCTGGGAAATTTTACCTTCAAAAAGTCAAATGACACTCCTTCCCTTCCAAGCCCTGCCATGTGCACAAACAGTGGCTTTCTCCCTCATATAGGGATCAGCATAATCAGGAGAAATTGCACTACAAATTGTATGGTGCAATTTCTCATGTTACCCTAAAGAAAATGCAATATTTTCATCTGAAAACATATTTGTGTGGAAAATTTGATTTTTCTTTTATTTTTATGGCTCAACGTTATAAACTTCTGTGAAGCACCTGAGGGTTCAATGTGCTCACCACACATCTAGATTAGTTCCTGAGGGGGTCTAGTTTCCAAAATGGTGTCACATGGGGGATATACACTGTTTAGACACATCAGAGGCTCTCCAAATGTGGCGTCTGCCATTTGTTCCAGCAAATTTTGCATTTGAAAAGTCAAATGATGCTCCTTCTCTTCCGAGCTCTGCTGTGCGCCCAAACAGTGGTTTTCTCCCTCATAAGGAGTATCGGCGTATTCAGGAGAAATTTCACAACAAATTTTGGGGTCCAATTTTTCCTGTTACCCTTGTCAAAATAAAAAAAAAATTGTATCTGAAGTCAATATTTTTGTGAAAAAAAGTTAAATGTTAATTTTTTTTTCCACATTCCAAAAATTCCTGTGAGGCACCTGAAAGGCTAATAAACTTATTGAATGTGGTTTTGAGCACCTTCAGGGTGAAGTTTTTAGAATGGTGTCATTTTTGGGTATTTTCCATCATATAGACCCCTCAAAGTGACTTCAAATGTGATGTGATCCTAAAAATAAAATGGTTTTGTAAATTTTGTTGGAAAAATGAAAAATCGCTGGTCAACTTTTAACCCTTATAACTTCCTAACCAAAAAATTGCTGATGTAAAGTAGACACGTGGGAAATGATATTTACTTTTTATTACTATTAATTATTTGATTATATATCTTACTAGCTATGAACCCATTCTACGCCCAGGTGGTGAACATTTTTATTGGTATATGGTCTCCCATCCTGGTATGTGCTGCCCCCCTCCTATCTTGGTGTGCATGGCACCCCTCATCCCTATCCTGGTATGCATGGTACCCTCACCCCCCCAATCCTGGTAAGCATGGCACCCTATTCCACATCCTGGTATGCATGGTCCCCTCACCCCCCCCATCCTGGTATGAATGGCCCCCCTCATCCCCCAATCCTGGTATGCATGGTCCTCTCATTCCGTATCCTGGTATGCATGGTCCTCTCACTCCCGTATCCTGGTATGCATGGTCTTCTCACACCCCCTATCCTGGTATGCATGGTCCTCTCACTCCCCCTATCCTGGTATGCATGGTCCTCTCACGTCCCCATCCTGGTATGCATGGTCATCTCACCCCCCTATCCTGTTATGCATGGTCTTCTCACCCCCCATCCTGGTATGCATGGTCCCCTCACCCCCCAATCCTGGTATACATGGTCCCCTCACCCCCCTTTTCGTGGTATGTGGGTCGCCCTCCCAGGGCCGTGGGGTACTCGGTACCAGGCCGGTGTCAGTGGGATGTGTCACAGCAGCGGTGACCTGGACCGTGGCCCTGGGCGCCCAAAAATGGGGGAATGTAGTTAATGGAATGGAATAGTTCGTGACGCCACCTGTGGTGTTCGGCAAGGGAGGTGTTAAGCCGACGCTGCAGACAGATCCTCCGGGACAGATGGTGTGGTGCAGCAAGGATGGTATAGCCCTTCACAGGCAGGGCTGTTGTCCCAGGGCAGTGTAGATGTGGGGACACTTAGGTGGTGTAGTGTCCGGCGCAGGGGATGTAACAGTGTCAGGCAGACGGACGCAGGAAGGAATGGAGGACACCAGGGCATGTAGTTCCAAAGCTTTACAGTCAGTAATGCCCGCTTCTGTGCCGTGTCCTCCGGGTCAGGGACTCAGTCAACCTCCAGGCAAGATGGAAAGCTCCCCTCCAACACTCAGCCAACTTATGTGCCTTTCCTGAACGTCTCCTCTATAGTGCCTTTAAGTGTGAACATCTCCAGTACCGTGGTACTCTGGAGTTCCTCCTGACAGATGTTCCCAAGAACTCTACTTGTACGGCAGACAGCTGTAGCCTGCTTCGGGGACTCCCTTCTCCTGAGTCCCGGCTCTCTATCCGTGTTGCTGTTGTGCCCCCAAGTCTTAGATGGAAGTAGTGCATTTACAGCCAACTACTCCACCGGTGTCTGCTGCAGAACCATAAGTGTCCATACAACCTCGGGGACCAGGCCCTGGCCTTGCGCTGAGAACCTATAGGCAGGGTTCCTCTTCTAACCCACGTCCTCTCTGTTCTCTCTACTCCTTCGTTCCGTACTTGTCTTTCTCTCTCTTATGGAAGCTTAGGTTTCAGTTCTACATCTTTCTCCTTCTTTTCCTTTCCCGTGCCAGCTGGCTCAGATCACTGAGGCAGCTGCAGCACTCCTTCCTCCATCCCTTCTTCCAGGGATACTCACTCCTGTCTGAGTGACTTCCTACCCGACTGACCTTCTGTCAGACTGACCTGTCATCCTACACTTTCCCACTCTTTTATATAGCTTAACTCCACCCACCTCCCAGCACGTCCAGTGTTCCAAGCAGGGAACCACCAAAGGTGCTCTGCTACTCTCTGAGCACTGAGCTGCAATGTGGCTGTGCAGAACTACCCTGTTGTGTGGGGTGCGAGTATTGGAGTGTGGAAAGGAGTTCCAACCCCTACCTGGATGATGGGGGCACTACATCTTAGGAGAAGGTGCAGTACCTCTGTGGCGACTGAGCCTCAGGGGCGCCACATATGCATGGTCCCCTCACCCCCCTTTCGTGGTATGCATGGTCCCCTCATCCCCCTTTCGTGGTATGCATGGTCCCCTCACCCCCCCTTTCGTGGTATGCATAGTCCCCTCACCCTCCTTTCGCGGTATGCATGGTCCCCTCACTCCCCTTTCGCGGTATGCATAGTCCCCTCACTCCCCTTTCGCGGTATGCATGGTCCCCTCACTCCCCTTTCGCGGTATGCATGGTCCCCTCACTCCCCTTTCGTGGTATGCATGGTCCCCTCACTCCCCTTTCGTGGTATGCATGTCCCCTCACTCCCCTTTCATGATATACATGGTCCCCTCACCCTCCTTTCGTGGTATGCATTGTCTCCTCACCCTCCTTTCTTGGTATGCATGGTCCCCTCACTCCTCTTTCATGGTATGCATGGTCCCCTCACTCCCCTTTTGTGGTATGCATGGTCCCCTCACTCTCCTTTCGTGGTATGCATGTCCCCTCACTCCCCTTTCCTGGTATGCATGGTCCCCTCACCCTCCTTTCGTGGTATGCATGGTCCCCTCACCCTCCTTTCGTGGTATGCATGGTCCCCTCACTCCTCTTTCGTGGTATGCATGGTCCCCTAACTCCCCTTTCGTGGTATGCATGGTCCCCTCACCCCCCTTTTGTGGTATGCAAGGTCCCCTCACCCCCCTTTTGTGGTATGCATGGTCCCCTCACTCTCCTTTCATGGTGTGCGTGGTCCCCTCACCCCCCTTTCCTGGTATGTGTGGTCCCCTCACCCCCCTTTCCTGGTATGCGTGGTCCCCTCACCCCCTTTTTGTAGTATGCGTGGTCCCCTCACCCCCCTTTCGTAGCATGCATGGTCCCCTCACCCTCCTTTCATGGAATGCATGGTCCCCTCACCCCCCTTTCCTGGTATGCATGGTCCTCTCACCCTCCTTTGGAAGTATGCATGGTCCCCTCACCCTTCTTTCCTGGTATGCATGGTCCCCTCACCCTCGTTTCTTGGTATGCATGGTCCCCTCACTCCTCTTTCGTGGTATGCATGGTCCCCTCACTCCCCTTTCGTGGTATGCATGGTCCCCTCACTCCCCTTTCGTCATATGCATGTCCCCTCACTCCCCTTTCCTGGTATGCATGGTCCCCTCACCCTCCTTTCGTGGTATGCATGGTCCCTTCACCCTCCTTTCGTGGTATGCATGGTCCCCTCACTCCTCTTTCGTGGTATGCATGGTCCCCTAACTCCCCTTTCGTGGTATGCATGGTCCCCTCACCCCCCCTTTTGTGGTATGCATGGTCCCCTCACCCTTCTTTCGTGGTATGCATGGTCCCCCTCACCCTCCTTTCATGGTATGTGTGGTCCCCTCACCCTCCTTTCCTGGTATGTGTGGTCCCCTCACCCCCCTTTCCTGGTATGCGTGGTCCCCTCACCCCCTTTTCGTAGTATGCGTGGTCCCGTCACCCCCCTTTCCTGGTATATGTGGTCCCCTCACCCCCCTATGCTGGTATGCGTGGTCCCCTCACCCCCCTTTCCTGGTATGCGTGGTCCCCTCACCCCCCTTTCGTAGTATGTATGGTCCCCTCACCCTCCTTTCCTGGTATGCATGGTCCCCTTACTCCTCTTTCGTGGTATGCATGGTCCCCTCACTCCCCTTTTGTGGTATGCATGCCCCCTCACTCCACTTTTGTGGTATGCATGGTCCCCTCACCCTCCTTTCGTGGTATGCATGGTCCCCTCACTCCCCTTTCGTGGTATGCATGGTCCCCTCACTCCCCTTTCGTGGTATGCATGATCCCCTCACTCCTATTTCGTGGTATGCATGGTCCTCTCACTCCCCTTTCGTGGTATGCATGGTCCCCTCACCCCCCTTTCGTGGTATGCATGGTCCCCTAACCCTTCTTTCGTGGTATGCATGGTCCCCTCACCCTCCTTTTGTGGTATGCATGGTCCCCTCACCCCCCTTTCCTGGTATGCGTGGTCCCCTCACCCCCCTTTCCTGGTATGCGTGGTCCCCTCACCCCCCTTTCCTGGTATGCGTGTTCCCCTCACCCCCCTTTCGTAGTATGCGTGGTCCCCTCGCCCCCCTTTCGTGGTATGCATGGTCCCCTCACCCCCCTATCCTGGTATATGTGGTCCCCTCACCCCCCCTTTCCTGGTATGCGTGGTCCCCTCACCCCCCTTTTGTAGTATGCATGGTCCCCTCACCCTCCTTTCGTGGTATGCATGGTCCCCTCACCCCCCTATCCTGGTATACGTGGTCCCCTCACCCCCCAATCCTGATATGCATGGTCCTCTCACCCCCAATCCTGGTATACATGCTACCTCTCACCCCCCTATCCTGATGTGTGGTCCCCCTCACCCCTATTAAACTACAGACATGCAAAAAAAAAACATTTATACTCACCCTTCTTTCCTGTGTTCCAGCGCTGTGACGTTCTGCTGGAGGCAGGGGGAGGAGTCTGGCGCCGGAGTACGCGCATGCCCATAGCGCAGTCCCGGGCCATATTGCTGAAGACACGCTGCAAATGTATCTTCAGTAAAATGGCGCCGGATCACGCTATGCGCACGCGCGATTCTGGCCACACTCCTGCCCCGGTCGCCGGACGAAGAGAAGCGCCACGGAAACGCTCCTCCCGGTCAGGTAAGTATGTAAGTATGGCGCGGGAGATGGCGGTATGCAGTGTGTACGCGTACCGTCACCTCCGACGCCATACACACTCCTCACCGCTGGATGCCTCATCCTGTCTGGAGCCAGACTGCGCTTGCGCAGTCTATAAAGGCTTCAGACAGAGTGACGCTTAGCCCATTATATTATAGATTCCGCAGCAGTTTATTATTATTATTATTATAATTTATTTATATAGCACCATTAATTCCATGTTGCTGTACATGATACTGGGATACATCAAAATACAAATGTCACTTACAGTAAACAAACTAACAAAGGTAGACTGATACAGAAGGGGGAGGCTTACATTCTACAGAATCATGGGGAAGGAGACAGTAGGTCGGGGGTTGCAGTAGCTCCGATGGTGTGGACTTTGTAGACATTATCATCTTTGTCCCCATTGGGGCTCACAATCTAAATTCCGTATCAGTATGTCTTTGGAGTGTGGGTGGAAACTAGAGAAAACCTACACAAACATACAAACTTCTTGGAGATGTTGTCCTTGGTGGGATTTGAAACCAGGACCCCAGCGCTGCAACACTGTAGTGCGAACCACTGAGACACTGTGCTGTCTGTTACTTATTAACTATTTTGCATGACATATCTCTTGCAAACCACCTTCGGGTGTAAAGGGGTTAACTACTTTTGGATTGGCCATAGACTTTAATCATCTGGTCAGTCCATACATATTCCTGCACTTACTTTCCACAGTGTCACTGCAGTATGAGCAGATCACTAGATCATGCAGCTGCAGTGGTGGGGAGACGGCGGTCACACACGCATGACTTATTACCATGTTTCCCGTCTCAATCTCTGTATACACAGTGCTGAACCAGGGTTTCTGTATAGAGATTAGGAAGCACTGACCATGCTTCTTCCTCTGGAACCAGTGAACATGTGATCACTGGGTGCAGGGAGGGAACAAGGAACTGCTGGGTCATAGGAAACCGACAACCTCTGCTTTGCAGGCAGGAGGCTGAAACTTCCTTGTAGCTGGAGCTGAAATACCAGTTCCAAAGGGGAAAATCAGCCGAAAAAGAATGTGTTTATATGCTAAAATGTCCCCCAAAGTTATTTTAGGACCTCATGTGGAGACATAGTTTATAAAATAAATGAAAACAAAAGGAAACAAATATGTCAAGAAAAAGCAAAAATAGAAGCTGCCAATCTAAATCCCTGGAATAACAAAAAATATGTTGAATAAAAATAATTTCTACAGAGAGGGGAACACATTGTGAAATGTTTTTCACAGTCCTTGTGGTCATAAAAAAAATGACACGTGTTTCCTAAAATTAAGCCCTTAGTACAGTAAAAATGCTAATCCTGAAGGTTCACATACTTTTGCAACTCACAAACCTCTGATATTGAATAATTTTCCTCATTTAAAAAAAAATACAGTGAAAAACACTGAAAGACTTGATATGCTGGAGATTTTAAAAAATAAACAGCAGCTCAAAATTGCAATGAAAAAAAAAGTGTGTGCATGAGATCTTTGTAATCTCATTCACTTTGTAAAATATAGAATTTTTGCTGCAGAAAACAATGCAGCAAAAAGAAGCTGCCAAAACAACACATGTGAACATACCCTAAACGTAGTTGTGGCAAAGAAGGCTTGTCTTCTCCGGATATTGAACTTATCTAGACCAGGGGTCTCAAACACGCGGCCTGTGGGCTGCATGCGGCCCCTGAGGCTGCTTCATGTGGCACTGCAGAGCCCTTAATGATCGCGGACTGGTGCAGGAGTCTGCCAGCGGTAGCTCTTTGTTTCAATTGAAAGGGCATCCTTGGACAATAGCAGGTGAAAATAAAAACTTGCTTTTATTAACTCACTAGCTGAAGAGCCCGGTGCTGCCCAGGCATAGTAACTAATTACGGTTAGTTATAGCAAATTATAATGATTATATCTATATATATAAAGCTGAGTGTAGAGCCCCACCCATGCCGCATAGTCACATTCGCTATAATATCCCACATCATCCCGTCAGCCAGAGCTACCGGATTACTACCCCTAATATCCCACATCATCCCGTCAGCCAGAGCCACCGGACTACTACCCCTAATATCCCACATCATCCCGTCAGCCAGAGCCACCGGACTACTACCCCTAATATCCCACATCATCCCGTCAGCCAGAGCTACCGGATTACTACCCCTAATATCCCACATCATCCCATCAGCCAGAGCCACTGGACTACTACCCCTAATATCCCACATCATCCCGTCAGCCAGAGCCACCGGACTACTACCCCTAATATCCCACATCATCCCGTCAGCCAGAGCTACCGGACTATTACCCCTAATATCCCACATCATCCCGTCAGCCAGAGCTACCTGACTACTACCCCTAATATCACACATCATCCCGTCAGCCAGAGCCACCGGACTATTACCACTAATATCCCACATCATCCCGTCAGCCAGAGCTACCGGAATAGTACCCCTAATATCCCACATCATCCCGCCAGCCAGATCCACCGGACTACTACCCCTAATATCCCACATAGTCCCATCAGCCAGAGCCACCAGACTACTACCCCTAATATCCCACATCATCCCGTCAGCCAGAGCCACTGGACTATTACCCCTAATATCCCACATCATCCCGTCAGCAAGAGCTACCAGACTATTACCCCTAATATCACACATCATCCCGTCAGCCAGAGCTACCGGACTATTACCCCTAATATCCCACATCATCCCGTCAGCCAGAGCCACTGGACTATTACCCCTAATATCACACATCATCCCGTCAGCAAGAGCTACCGGACTATTACCCCTAATATCCCACATCATCCCGTCAGCCAGAGCCACTGGACTATTACCCCTAATATCCCACATCATCCCGTCAGCCAGAGTCACCGGATTACTACCCCTAATATCCAACATTATCCCGTCAAAGCCATCGGACTACTACCCCTAATATCCCACATCATTCTGTCAGCCAGAGCCACCGACAACTACCACTAATATCCCACATCATCCCGTCACAGCCGCCAGACTATTACCACTAATATCCCACATCATCCCATCAGAGCCACCGGACTATTACCACTAATATCCCACATCATCCCGTCAGAGCCAACGGACTACTACCCTGATTATCCCACATCATCCTGTCAGCCCGAGCCAACGGACTACTACCCCTAATATCCCACATCATCCCGTCAGCCAGAGCCACCAGACTACTACCCCTAATATCCCACATCATCCCGTCAGCCAGAGCCACCGGACTATTACCCATAATATCACACATCATCCCGTCAGCCAGAGCCACCGGACTACTACCCCTAATATCCCACATCATCCAGTCAGCCAGAGCCACCGGACTACTACCCCTAATATCCCACATCATCCAGTCAGCCAGAGCCACCGGACTACTACCCCTAATATCCCACATCATCCCGTCAGCCAGAGCCACCGGACTACTACCACTAATATCCCACATCATCACGTTAGAGTCACCGGATTACTACCCCTAATATCCAACATTATCCCGTCAAAGCCATCGGACTACTACCCCTAATATCCCACATCATTCTGTCAGCCAGAGCCACGGACAACTACCACTAATATCCCACATCATCCCGTCACAGCCGCCAGACTATTACCACTAATATCCCATATCATCCCGTCAGAGCCACCGGACTATTACCACTAATATCCCACATCATCCCGTCAGAGCCAACGGACTACTACCCTGATTATCCCACATCATCCCATCAGCCCGAGCCACCGGTCTACTACCCCTAATATCCCACATCATCCCGTCAGCCAGAGCCACCGGACTACTACCCCTAATATCCCACATCATCCCGTCAGCCAGAGCCACTGGACTACTACCCCTAATATCCCACATCATCCCGTCAGCCAGAGCCACCGGACTACTACCCCTAATATCCCACATCATCCCGTCAGCCAGAGCCACTGGACTACTACCCCTAATATCCCACATCATCCCGTCAGCCAGAGCCACCGGACTACTACCCCTAATATCACACATCATCCCGTCAGCCAGAGCCACCGGACTACTACCCCTAATATCCCACATCATCCAGTCAGCCAGAGACACCGGACTACTACCCCTAATATCCCACATCATCCTGTCAGCCAGAGCCACCGGACTATTACCCCTAATATCACACATCATCCCGTCAGCCAGAGCCACCGGACTACTACCACTAATATCCCACATCATCCCTTCAGAGTCACCGGATTACTACCCCTAATATCCAACATTATCCCGTCAAAGCCATCGGACTACTACCCCTAATATCCCACATCATTCTGTCAGCCAGAGCCACGGACAACTACCACTAATATCCCACATCATCCCGTCACAGCCACCGGACTATTACCACTAATATCCCACATCATCCCGTCAGAGCCAACGGACTACTACCCTGATTACCTGAAATGTAAAGTGCTGCGGAATATGTCGGCGCTATAAAAATAAAATTTATTATTATCCCACATCATCCTGTCAGCCCGAGCCACCGGACTACTACCCCTAATATCCCACATCATCCGGTCAGCCAGAGCCACTGGACTACTACCCCTAATATCTCACATCTTCCCGTCAACCAAAGCCACCGGACTACTACTCCTAATATGCCACATCATCCCGTCAGCCAGAGCCACCAATGGCTGGGAGATTATGTTCCCAGGGATGCTAGATTTCTCCCACTATGTCAGTGTCTGCTGAGGTATTGTCGAGTGAGAAAAGTGTTGCTCATAGCAACCAATCACAGCTCAGCTTATTTTAAACAACTTTGGTGAAATGAAAGATGCTTAGTGATTGGTTGCAAGGAAAACTGAGAGAGAGAGAGAATTTTTGCTGTCCGCCAGAAATGATTTCAGGGTTAAATTTCTGCCTGACTTCATTCTGTCCTGGATGGGGACATAGGTCCGGCATAGAGACATTACTCATGGATGGGGACTTTACTCCTGGATGGGGAACTGGATGGAGACATTACTCCTGGATTGGGAACAGGATAGGGACATTACTCCTGGAAGGAGACATTATCTTGGATGGGGAACTGAATGGGAACATTACTATTGGATGGGGACATTACTCCTAGATGGGGACCTGTATGAGGACCATACTCCTGGACAGGGACATTACTACTGGATGGAGAAAATACTACAAGATGAGGACATTGTTATAAGATGGGGAAATGGAAGGGGACCAGGATGGGGCATTATTACAAGAAGGGGACAAGGATGCGAACATTACTACAAGATGAGGACCAAGATAGGGATATTACTACCAGAGGAGGGTCAGGATAGGGACATTACTTCAAGAGGAGGACCAGGATAGGTACATTGCTACAAGAGGAGGACCAGGATGGACACAATACTACAAGACAAGGACTAGGATGGAGACATTACCATAAGAAAGGAACCAGGATGAAGTCATTATTCCTAGATGAGGGCCAGGATAGAGACATTACACAAAGATGAAGCATTACTACAAGCTGGGGACATTACTACAATATGGGGAACAGGATGGGGGACATTACTACAAGATGGGAGACATTACAAAGATGTTTGCCAGAATTACTATAGGTGCTAATTGTAAGACAATATTACTGTATGTGGTCAATTGGGGGAAACAAAATTGTAAAAATGTTTAAAAAATTTCAAAGTAAAGCATGAAAAAATATATTTCTACTAAAAATGCTGTTTTATATACAAACTAAACAAGTAAATAAAAAAGTGCACATTTATTATCGCTACATCAATAACGACCCAACGCTATAAAATATAAAACTACCATAACCCGTACAATCAATGCGATTTTAAAAACTAAAATAAGCACTGCAAAAAATGTTAAAAAAATGATCAAAAGGTGTAGAGAAAAAATAGTATTGTCATGCTCGCCATGTCTGTCATGTCCGCCATGTCTGTTTTGCCTCATGACCCCTGGAGCGGTGTGCACGCGCATCTCATGTCTGCTATCCTGCATGTTCCCTAGAGCAGTGTGCACACTCACCTCATGACTGTTGAGTTGTGGGATGCCTGCATTTCTGCTCTGCCTTCTGTGATCGTCTCATCATGTCTAGAACCCCTGATCATGTGTCCTTCCTGTGTTCCAGCAGAGGCTGGTTCTGCATTCATCTCTGCATGTCTGGAATTCTGATCATGTGACCTGCCTAGGTTTCAGCACTGGTTCTGCAATCATCCCTGCATGTCTGGAATCCTGATCATGTGACTGCTCCCTGTGATCCTGGAGGAACTGAACTGGAAGTTCTTCCCTGGTCCTGACCTGGAAGTGGAGGTGCTATGCCCTATATCAGACCACCCCTTCCTATGCTCAGGGCCTGAATATTGGGTTGCTTCCCTGCATGGCTGCTGGTCTGCTGGGTTGCTGTGCCCTTGCACTTTGCTCTGTCGTGCGTCTCTGCACACGCTCTGTGCTCGTATTCCATCTCTTGTCTCGTGCTTTGTCTCGTGTTGTCTTTCATGCTTTGTTTGTCCTCGCTATGCTTCCTTGATAGCTATGTTCTGTACCCTGTCCCTGACGTGTCTTTCTACACGTGCAGGCCACTGCTCTGTACCCTGTCCCTGACGTGTCTCTCTACACGTGCAGGCCTCCGTTCTGTACCCTGTCCCTGACGTGTCTCTCTACACGTGCAGGCCTCCGCTGTGTACCCTGTCCCTGACGTGTCTCTCTACACGTGCAGGTCACCGTTCTGTACCCTGTCCCTGACGTGTCTCTCTACACGTGCAGGCCTCCGTTCTGTACCCTGTCCCTGGCGTGCCTCTCTACACGTGCAGGCCTCCGTTCTGTACCCTGTCCCTGACGTGTCTCTCTACACGTGCAGGCCTCCGTTCTGTACCCTGTCCCTGGCGTGCCTCTCTACACATGGAGGCCTCCGCTCTTTACTCTGTCTAGTCCCAAGGCTCTCCCTTGGCCCGGCTCTGGGCTTCGGCCTATGCTCCACTGCTAGACTCTGTCCCTGGCGTGTCTCTCCACACGCGCAGGCCTCGTCTTGTACTTTGCCCCTGGCATGCCCTCTGCATGCGCAGGACTCTGCCTCTTACCCTATGCCTTGTCTCTGATGTTTCGTGCGCCCTTGCACTTTTCTTACTAGGCTTTGCCGTGCTGTTTCGCACGCGTCTCTGTCCTGTACCTTTGCCTAGCCCTGCCTTGTGGCTCCGTGCCCTCGTGCACGCACCTGGTCGCCCTGTGCCTGCCTGTTGTGCCTCAGCCGTGCCGCCTCTAGTTGTGCTCGCCTGTGTGCCTCAGCCCTGCCCGCCGTCCAGTGCTATAGTGGTTACCGGCTGTTTGAGCCGCCTCTAAGTCGTGACCGCCTGCTTATGCCACCGTCGGTACCGCGTGCCGGTGCCCCAGCCGTGGTTTCCGTGCTCCCTTGCACGCACACTGGTTTTCGCACTGTGCCTTTTTGTGCTACTCTTGCACAAAGTCTTTTGCTTACTTTGCTCTGCTCTGAACCCTGTCTTGCCTGCCGGATTCCATAACCTGCCGGCCACTGCCAGAGGTCCGGACCTAGATGACTGCGGCCTGATGTCCGGAGCTGATTTCCGCAGTCTGATTCCTGGACCCTGTCGGTCGATGCCAGCACCCCGGATTCTGATGCCACCGTACCCTATCTTGGTCCCTGGCGTGTCCTCTGCATGCGCAGGCCTCCGTCCTGTATCTCTCCCTGGCGTGTCTCTTCACACGCGCAGGCCACCGTACCTGCCCCTTGGCATGCGCAGGCCTCCATCCTGTGATCCTGACCCGGGCGTGTTCGTTGACACGCATCCTGTTTCTAACTTTGTCTTGTCTCCTTGCATGGAACCCTGCTTTGCTTACCGGATGTCCGGAACCTGCCGATCACCTTCAGAGCTACAGAACCCGATGTCCCGGTTGATCGTTGCCTGCTGTCCAGAGTCCAATGTCCTCGTGCCTCTGTCTACCATCTGCACGTACCATGCTCTGGACCTCGGCGTGCTCTTGCACGCACCTTGCTCTATGTACTCTGTGTGTCCACGTTTTTGCACCTGTTACAGTCATATGTAAAAGTTTGGGCACCCCTATTAATGTTAACCTTTTTTCTTTATAACAATTTTGGTTTTTGCAACAGCTATTTCAGTTTCATATATCTAATAACTGATGGACTCAGTTATATTTCTGGATTCAAATGAGGTTTATTGTACTAACAGAAAATGTGCAATCTGCATTTAAACAAAATTTGACCGGTGCAAAAGTATAGGCACCCTTATCATTTCCTTGATTTTAACACTCCTAACTACTTTTTACTGACTTCCTGAAGCACTAAATTGGTTTTGTAACCTCATTGAGCTTTGAACTTCATAGCCAGGTGTATCAAATCATGAGAAAAGGTATTTAAGGTGGCCACTTGCAAGTAGTTCTCCTATTTCATTCTCCTATGAAGAGTGGCATCATGGGCTCCTCAAAACAACTCTCAAATGATCTGAAAACAAAGATTATTCACCATAGCTTTTCAGGGGAAGGATACAAAAAGTTGTCTCAGAGATTTAACCTGTCAGTTTCCACTGTGAGAAACATAGTAAGGAAATGGAAGAACACAGGTACAGTTCTTGTTAAGCCCAGAAGTGGCAGGCCAAGAAAAATATCAGAAAGGCAGAGAAGAAGAATGGTGAGAACAGTCAAGGACAATCCACAGACCACCTCCAAAGACCTGCAGCATCATCTTGCTGCAGATGGTGTCACTGTGCATCGGTCAACAATACAGCACACTTTGCACAAGGAGAAGCTGTATGGGAGAGTGATGCGAAAGAAGCCGTTTCTGCAAGCACGCCACAAACAGAGTCGCCTGAGGCATGCAAAAGCACATTTGGACAAGCCAGTTACAGTTTGGAAGAAGGTCCTGTGGACTGATGAAGCAAAGATTGAGTTGTTTGGTCATACAAAAAGGCGTTATGCATGGAGGCTAAAAAACACTGCATTCCAAGAAAAACACTTGCTACCCACAGTAAAATTTGGTGGAGGTTCCATCATGCTTTGGGGCTGTGTGGCCAATGCCAGCACCGGGAATCTTGTTAAAGTTGAGGGTCACATGGATTCAACTCAGTATCAGCAGATTCTTGACAATAATGTGCAAGAATCAGTGACAAAGTTGGAGTTACGCAGGGGATGGTTATTTCAGCAAGACAATGATCCAAAACACCGCTCCAAATCTACTCAGGCATTCATGCAGAGGAACAATTACAATGTTCTGGAATGGCCATCCCAGTCCCCAGACTTGAATATCATTGAACATCTGTGGGATGATTTGAAGCGGGCTGTCCATGCTCGGCGACCATCAAACTTAACTGAACTGGAATTGTTTTGTAAACAGGAATGGTCACAAATACCTTCATCCAGGATCCAGGAACTAATTAATAGCTACAGGAAGCGACTAGAGGCTGTTATTTTTGCAAAAGGAGGCTCTACGAAATATTAATGTCACTTTTATGTTGAGGTGCCCATACTTTTGCATCGGTCAAATTTTGTTAAAATGCAGATTGCACATTTTCTGTTAGTACAATAAACCTCATTTGAATCCAGAAATATAACTGAGTCCATCAGTTATTAGATATATGAAACTGAAATAGCTGTTGCAAAAAACAAAATTGTTATAAAGCAAAAAGGTTAACATTAATAGGGGTGCCCAAACTTTTACATATGACTGTATATCCTGAAGTGTTCCTCATGCCTTGGACCTCGGCGTGCCCTTGCACGCATCTTGTTTTATGTACTTTGTGTGTTCACGTTTTGCACCTGTTGTACCCAGAAGTGTTCCTTAATGAAGTTTCCTTGAACTATCGTCTTGTCTCACCTTGTCTTGTTTCCCTGAGCCGGCCGTCTGGTCCAGCTGCTGTGGTGGCTCACCCCCTTGGTCTTGCCCCTGACACTCCCTGTATAGGGGGTGGATTCTCACTAGGTCAGCTTGCCCTAGGTGGGTGGGTGCCACGGCCCAGAGGGTCCACTCATTCAAAAGGAAAACGACTCAGCGCAAGCTGACGCTCGTCACAAGTATCATTAAAAATGTCACTTTGTCCTACAAAGAATGTGCCCCCCCAATTTCACATTTTTTCTACATGTGGCCCATGTACCCAACCGAATTTGAGACCCCTGGTCTAAATGGAGGGAGTGGCCCCTAGTCTTTTGTGGGTACATTACATGAAACTATTTTTTGTATGGGTCATTAATGTATATACTTGTACAAGATAATCATATCTCCCCTTAGACGTCTCTTTTCATTTCAAGGTTAAATAAATCTAATACTTTTAATATTTCCTCATAACTATGATCCACCTTGACCATTATTGGCTTTGTGGTTCCTTGTTCCTGTTTGTTAACTCTACTGATTGCCTTCTATAAACTGCTACCCAGAACTGAACTGTATACTCTAGATGAGGATGATGTGAAACTAGATCTCCTGAGATCTCGATCTGCGCATGAGCCACCTCTGGTGGCCATTTTTCCGAAGCCCACAGCAGGGATATCATAAGGAAAATGGATTCTGCTCACCAGCGCCAACACCTTGAGATCCCAGGCACCACAGCATCGCCCCACTCCTGCTGCCGCCAGCCTCCTGAAGCAGCGACCCTGCTCCACCACCGCCACCTCCCAGTATGCTCACTTCGGATTATAAGATGCACCCCCATTTTCCTAATCCCCATTTTTGTAATCTGAAAAATACAGTATATGAAATCTGGTATCGCTGTTATTGCACCGACCCGAAGAATAAAACCATCTTATCACTAATACTACATGGTGAACTGCATAAAAACAAGAACTATTCTTTTACTGCTGTTTGTTTGTTCATTCTGCATCCCAAAAGTCAGAATAAGGCTCGGCTCACATTTATCCTGCACTCTCCGCTAAGCGGTTACGTAGGGGTTTCCATGAAAATGCCCAAAACCACAATTCAGGCAAAACTACCAACAGAATCACTCACTTTGGAGATATTTTGTACTCCGTCTGAACTGTGTTCCGGTGGTGTCACATTATTTTAGGCACCTTTTTAGAGGACAAGTGTGGATGACCACAGTTTTGTGCACACTTGAAATCATGAATACCACTGCAACAGATGCCAAATAGACCCAAAGTGTCTTTTTCTGTTTCTTTATAATGGGTGATTCCATCATGGGGTCTGAATCGTATTTTTGTGGGATTTACATGGAAACCCCGACGTAAGTGCTCAGACCAAAACACAAGAATGTGATCTCAGGTGTCACGGGTTTACAGCGACAGGGAGGAGCTAGAACACCGCAGCGTCTGATTTCACCTACTCCTGCATTGTTTAGGAGCACTTCACCTTCATATTAAATGGTGCAGGTTTCTTTCAGCACTGCAGGGGTTAATCTAGTCAGTTCAGAGCTCTTGGAAGCTTTCCCGCGTTAACACTTTCAGTTGTTCACTGTTTGCCACTCTCATCTCCTAAATAATTTGGGCCATAGCTAGCACTGTTTGCGAGAGTAACTTATGGAGATGGTGGTTTGTGGTTGTTATTTGAGAAGGCATTTAGTGAATTTATCTGAGACTGTTGCTAGGTTTTGGGTATGTGCTATTTCCCCTCCTCCTACTTTGGTTTTACCCCATCCTCCACTACCCAGTATTTACCTCTGTTGTTTGTGTGAGTATATTTATATGATTGATTGGTATTTTCCTTTATCCCTCTTTCTATTACCTTGTTAGTCTGGCTGGTGTATCACAGTACACTACTACTCCCCTCTTCGCTGAGTGGGGGAAGGTACAGACTGAGGGAGGATTCATGTGGTAAGGCAAGGTACGTGGCCCCGGCTTCTTCACCATCAGAAGTAATCCTGGGTAACAGGGCGAGCTAGGGCAAGGAGCCCCTGATCCCAGGACACACGACAACTGAGTCGTGACACCAGCCTTATACTAGAAGCAATCAAAACATGTTATGTTACCAAAAATGTTACCAATAAAAACCCTAATTTATCCTGCACAAAATCAGCCCCCATTTAGGTCCATCATCTGTCACTGGAACTATAAAGGGGGTTCCCACGTTGCTGGTAGAATAATTGGTGGAGGAAGGTTGAACTGGAGGGACCTAGGTCTTTTTTCAACCTATGTAAATATGTAACAAAGACTCTGGAGAAGCGACATGTCTCTAACACATCCTAATATAAAATCCAGTGAAATCTATGTTCGCAGATCCAAATGCCCCCCTCTTTCTAATCCCCACAGTGCCTATATCAAAATAAGCGGCCACATGTTTGGCATTATTGTAGTGAGGAGAGTCCAATTAACGGGGTTCACGTCGCTCACTGTACCCCTGGATAAAATCCTTGAGGGGTCTAGTTTCCAAAATAATGTCACTTGTTGGGAGGTTCAGCTGTTTAGGCACCCTAGGGGCCCTGAAATTGCGACATTTGTGTTCCAAAGTTCAAATTGTGCTCCTTCCCTTCTGAGCCCTGCTTTTTGTCCAAATAGAGATTTCTGACCACATGTGGGCATCTGCGTGCTCAAAAGAAACTAGGTAAAAAAAAGGTTTGTGGTCTATTTTCTTGAGGTATCCCTTGTAAAAGTGAAAAAATTGGGGCTAAAGCAACATTTTAGTGGAAAAATTACAATTTTTTTTTTTTATTCCACTTTGCATTAATTCCTGTGTAGCACCTGATGGATTAAACAATTTCCTGACAGCAGTTTTGAAGTATTTGAGGGGTACGGTTTTTAAGATGGCATCACTTTTGGGGAATTTCCAATATATAGGCCCAGTAAAGTTCATGAAAATCTGAATAGGTCTCTAAAGCAACGGGCTTTATAAATGTCTTGAAAAAAATGAGAAATTACTGCTCAACCCTTCTAAAAGCCTTAAAAAAAAAAAGTTTGAAAAATGATGCAGCTGTAAAGTAGATATAAGGCTTCTTTTACACTTGCCATGTTTTTGAGTGCCGTTTTTGTGACCCCAATAGATTTCTATGGGGCCACAAAAACGGCCTGCAAAAATTAGTCAGAGCGCTGTGCGCCGTATGGCCGTGAAAAAATATCGAGCTTGTTCGATATTTTTCACGGCTTAAGGACACGGCCCTCATTTAAATCAATGGTGCCGCAAAAACAACGGTAGCTTGTTTTTGCGGTACACCGTATTTGCAGAACGCCGTATTTTTTCCCCCAAATTGTTAAAACTGGGAAAAACAGCAATCCGAGAAGATTTTTTGTGCCCGTTTTTGCAGAAGACCGTGAAAATCACGGCAATACGGCCCGCAAAAATGGGCCACAAAAACACGGGAAGTACAAAAGAACCCTAAGGGAAATGTTATTTATTAATTATTTTGTACGGCATAATTAACTGGTTGAGGGTATAGAAATCGAAAGATTGAAAATTGCGAATTTTTCTAAATTTTTCCCCGAGTTTAGATATTTTCACAAATAAATGCAAAATATATCGATCTAAATTTACTACTTACATAAAGTACAATGCGTCGTGAAAAAAACAATCTTAGAATCAAGTGTCAAAAATTTGGACAGGAAGGACACTGACAATGCGGAGTGATAGAAAACAAGACTGGTGGCCAAGGGATACTCACAAAAATTTGGAAAAGACTATTATGAGACATTTGCTCCAGTAGTCAAACATACTATTGTAAGGGTCCCCTCACATAGACATGACAGTTTTCTGTCAGCATACCAATCGCTCTCTCCAGCTCCCCCTCAGGGCTTTCTGTTATGCGCTGCACATTCTCCTCAGACGATGTGGAACAAACAGAGTCACAGTCCTGTTCAATACTTGAACAATCAACTTTACTGTTTCCTTTACACAGCGCATACATATTCACTCCAGCATCAGCATCAGGGTTGGCAATGGACATTTTCTCCTCTGTCCCTGTCTTTCCCTCTCTCCCACTAAGTTCGGTTCCGGGACGGACCTTGTTCTCTGGTCTTTCAGCATCAACTCTGCTCAGTCTTACTCCAGTAGAGGACTCCCTTAACCGTTTAGCCCTGATCTCAAGAATATCCACAGATGAAATAAGCTGCCACATTCTGAGTGACCTGCCCCTATTGTCCACAGATGAAATAAGCTGCCACATTCTGAGTGACCTGCCCCTATTGCTTAGTCTTCTTCTGGCAACTGTAGACCCACTAATTCTGCACTGTCAGCACTTCTCCTGGTGTTACTCCCTAATGAGATACTGGATTGGGCTCTTGACTTTAATGCTACGGAGCCAACAGCCCTGTCAGGGCTCTCCCGCCCAACTGATTAAAATTCCAGATGCTCCCTGGCTTAACAGCTGTTAGCCCCTCCTACTTTAACTATTTACAAGCTGAGCAACTCTAACCCCATCTAGTGGGCAAACTAGGGTACTACACTTTCCCTATCTATATAACAGTGTCCAAAGTTAAATAATACAATAAATAATCATTTACATGGCACGTACCATAAGTACGAATAACGTTAAAAGGAAAGCGTACATAACATGCAACATTAAATCTATATACTGTATATATACACGTATATATCTCTACACATATGGGCACTCCTTTGTGTCCCTTACACTATAATCAGGACTTTGCTCACAGTGCTAGCCTTAAAGAAAAGGCAGGTGAAACAGTCTGATGTGAAGGCGGCATTCCTGCATAGTGATTTATAAGAAAATATTGCCATGGCAAAACCACTGGGATTTAGGTCCGTCATTTTACAGATTCCCAAAAAATGGTCCGAGTGTCATCATTGTTTTTAATCAAAGTGTGATCAGTGTTTGCTCAGGGTCAGTTTTTACCATCAGTGATTTTCACATATAAAAAATATAGTATACCACGTCTCCTTTTCACTGTAATGTTAATAACAGACAGTGCAAGGATCACACACTAATGACATCCAAGTGATGTCCTTGATTTTCACAGACCCATAGACTTATATGGCTAATTTTGGTCCGTGACATGGATCAAAAATGAATATGTATTTTTACCACAAATATGTGATCCGCACCATAGATTATAGTGGATATGTGTTTTATACGTGATGGACAACCAAAAGTAATTTGCTGCCAAATGACAATCATTACAAAATGGCAATAGGAAAATTTCTATACATTACCTCTGATGCGAGGGCTGACATGGCGGGCGGCAGCAGTAGGAATCTCATGCAGAAAGTTTTCAAAGGGAACCATGTCTCTCTAAGATTACCAACAAGTGATATCTATAAACTGACCAGATATGTGAAAGCTGACTGGGCTGCAGACCCCTGTGACAGAAAATCCACCAATTTATGCTCTCAGATAGAGCTGTCAGTTGGACCTGTAGAAAACAACTCTGGGTAAGGGGTCATTCAGATATCTAGTTTTCACGTGCTAGTGCTGTCTGTGTTTTTTACAAATAGCACTCGTACCTCTGATACTCGATGGGCTATTCACATGTCCGACGGTCGGATAAAAATCGGTAATGTAAGTCACTGCGTCAGTGAAAAAAATCAGGTCACACTTGAATGACATCTGAGTTCAGTCTTATTTTCACAGACTATCAGAAGAAACTTTTTTATTCTGTATGTAAGAGAAAAACAGATAACACTTGGACCACACTTTGATCAAACTCTGATCAAGGTCTCATTAGAATAATCGGTCCATTTTTCTTGTATGGCCGGGGTCACACTAGAGAGGAATACGGACGAGTGAGAGGCGTTAAAAGCACGCATTACACACGGACCAATGATTCTCTATGGGTTTGCTCCCAACAGCCGCATATTTCTCGGCCATATTCTACGGTCCGTGCCAATCGCAGCATGCTGCGATTGTCAGCGTACTACGCCCGTAGTACGCCGATGCAAGTCTATGGGTGCACTAAAAATACGGATTACACACGGAACACACGTGTGACCTGCGAGCAATACGCAGGTCTTTTGGCTGGTGACAGGAAATGCCCCAATCCATCATCAGGAAGCCTAGACATGCAAATGAGCTCAAAAAGCGCTCCAGACATCCAGGAAGTACGCCTCCACGGAGTACAGCAGCGTCATGGCGCCATATTTCCTCAATGTGGAGATGTTGATTGTGTTAGTGCAGGAGCGGCCAGAACTCTGGGACCAACGTGATGCCCATTATGCCAACCAGGCAAGAAAGGAGGCGTCATGGAGGCGCATATATCGCCAGATGTTCCATGATTTTGGTGATCGGCCACGTGAGGAGCAGCAGAAACTGAGTAAGTACAAGCCAAAAAATGAGTAAAATTACCTCATTACCTACATCAAAAAATGCATACAGAATCAGCCCCCCCCCCCCCCCCCTCCTGTGCTTCTACTTTTTTCCTCATGAGGCGGGTAGATTTTGATGTGACACATGGTTTGACACTGCCATAATTTTGCCCAGGCCACAAGCTCCTCATCCTCTTAGCCAACCAAGTTATTAAGTGTAGTTACTTGATACATGAACTATTGTGACCCTGTGTATCTGGCTGGATGCCCCAATTAGATATGCCTCCCTGGGTAGAAAGCACACCCCAGAAGGCCACATGCCTAGACTACTGGTAGCAAATGTGACCGATCAAATATGTAAAATTGAGAATATTTCCTGTCACATTGCAGTGAAAGATGTGATGAAATGCTGGCGAAGCATCCGGGACCAATACCGCCGGGAACGTCAGCAGTGGTCCAGGAGTGGGGATGTGGGCTACGTGAAACGCAAATATGTGTATTATGACCGCCTCTCCTTCCTCGCCCCGATTCTGGATCTGAGACCGTAAGTACATACCTCACACCACATTACACCGATTCTTTACAGGGCCAAAAATATTGATGTATTTTTGGCTCTGTTCTATTTCATAACAGAACTCACTCCAACCTTACGGATAGAGGAACGGGCTCAGATACAGAGCCCATAATTGATCCTGTAGGGGATGAGGTGGCTGGCCCATCTTCTCCCCCTACAAGAAGCATGGGTGAAGAATCCTCTCAGGAGAACCCATTGCCTGCGCCCCAAACCCCACCACCAGGACCGTCTGCTGCTGCACCATCACCCATACTGGAGGAGCAGGGCAACATGAGCAGCAGCCCAACTGCCCAGATCCGGGACTCCCCACAGCCTGCTGTAAAATCCGGGCGAGGACGAAGAAGGCGCCAGATCCCTGCCCAAGATACCAGGACCAGTGTGGACACAGGGGTCCTAAATTATCTGGCTAGAGTGAATACAGATGATGGGGAGGAGGCATACTCACGTAGCCTGGCCCTTTATCTCTGTGCCCTTTCCCGTGAGGTGAGGCTCCGTATTCGAGGATGTTTTCAGATCCTGCTTGATGCAAGCACACCCCCCAATACCCCATATGAGCTGTTTGAATATCTGGAGAGGTGGCAGCTTTCCCCCTGAAATCTAATGCGCATGAGACCACCCACACAGATGCTTGCTCAAGCAGGGTCTGAAGATCATCAAATACGTGGGCCTACACCTCACCCCCTTCCTCCCCCTACCCAACATTCACAACAGCAGCAACATATGTCTGACTCTAGCCAACCCCACCAATATGGCCACTTTTTCCCACCCAGTGTTGGAGGCTGGTCCCAACCTGGTTGGGGACGACATGGCTATATTGGTGGGTATGAGACACTGGCCTACCTGAGCCAACAAGATGCCCCTCATCATTATTACTCTGGCCAGTACCCCCAACAATCCCAGGAGGAAGGACACTACCCACATCATGGGCAACAGTATGCCCCAACACAGGGCGATGTTGGTCAAAGTAGCCAGCAGCAACCACAGTCTGCTCTTCCGCCTTCTCCTTCCCCAACTTTCCACAATTTATAACAGCATAAAAACATGCAAATTGTTTACGCATACTGTACATCAGTGTCCATAAGTGGTCTGATGGCAGGAGATGTCCAGTGTGGTTCAACTCGTGCTCAAAATCCCAATCCAAAGCAAAAAAGAGGTGGTCTCCATCATCAAATTTCGATAAAAAGGCTAAAACACACATTTATTAGGAAGGTTTTCTAATCATATTAATAAGCCACCATGACAGGCAAGGCTACCTTACGCCTTTTAGACAGATATCACATGTCTGTAAAAAAGACTATATTTCACCAAGCTATGCTGGGAAAGTCAAAGGATCAAAATAGACTACTCACTTGATAATGCCGAGAAAAGGCGTGCTGCCCTTATTCAAGTAGTCACTTTTTTGGCAGCTAAATATATTCCAGAATCAAGGCGAACAGCCTCAAGAACATCACGCTCTCTCTATGTATTATCAAGTGAGTAGTCTATTTTGATCCTTTGACTTTCCCAGTATAGCTTGGTGAAATATCGTCTTTTTTACAGACATGTAATATGTGTCAGAAACGCGTAAGTAGCCTTGCCTGTCATGGTGGCTTATTAATATGATTAGAAAACATTCCTAATAAATGTGAGTTTTATCTTTTTTATATAATATTGTTGATGGAGAACACCTTTTTTCCTTTGGATTCAAAATGTCTAATGTAGCAATTTTGTTATTACATTCTGTTTGGTTTGGATATTTGTGAAAATTGTATATTTCTAAAAAGTTCACATCTGCGAAAAGGCCAGTTTGGCCCATTGCCCCAGTTATCATATGGCAATAATATGTTTGCCTTTAAAAAAACAAACAAAAAAATAAAGGCAAAAGTAAAAATTTGTCTACTCCAGTTTACGTCTCTGTCTCAATTCTCAAAAACCGTGTCAGCATACTAACATACGCTTACCAATGCAATTAAACGGTCATAGAATCAGAAGGGGGAGAAATATATATATTTAGACACACATAAAACCAAAAATTATAACATAGATACAGCATGCTCTTGCCAAGAAGTTTCCCCCTCAGGTGACATGAAGTAATTAGTGAAAATATCACGCACTTTGAGCCCAAAGAGCGGTCTACGTTGAGGGTTGATAGGTGGTCTCACCCTACGCACATTGTCCAGCCTACGCACAACACCAGCAGAGGAGGAACAATCTTGTATCCTGGTGAAGTTATGAAGAACCACACAGGCTTTAACTACTTCATTAACATTTTGTTCACTCAGCTGAATGGCAGACTGGAGTACCCGCCATTTGGCACAAAGAATGCCAAAGGAACACTCCACCATTCGCCTAGCACGTGATAGGCGCAAGTTAAATATTCTGCGCCTGTGGTCAAGGTTGTGCCGGGGATATGGCCTTATGACATTGCGTGTTAACTGAAACGCCTCATCTGCCACAAGGACATAAGGGACTGATTCTTGAGTGGAGCCTGGTAGCTGGAGTGGTGGTGGTAGATCCAACTGGTTGGTGCGTAGCCGCTGAGCCATAATGGAAGTATTGCAGACTCGAGAGTCTCCCGTCCTTCCATAGGCCCCAATGTCAACAATTATAAACTTGTATTGAGGGTCAGCCAGAGCCAACAATACAACAGAAAAGTATTGTTTATAATTGAAGAATTGGGAGCAAGAGTTCGGCGGCTTATGCACCCGGATATGTTTGCCATCCAGGGCCCCAATACAATTTGGAAACTTGCATTCCTCCTCAAAGTCCCTTGATATCCTCAACCAGTTTTCCATCCTGGGCTCGGGCATGACCACTTGATGGAGTCTTGTCCAGATTTTTGTACATGTAGACCTCACTATGCCAGAAATGGTAGATCTTCCAATGAGAAACTCATGGTGGAGGGCGGCATAAGACAGGCCAGTGGACAGGAAGCTGAAGAACAACAGAAAAGGAAGATTTTAGAATGCACAAATACCAAAAAAAGCAGGTACATACATACCTAATTTGTTATGAATTCAGAGCGACTAACACACATATTTGGTTGCACAAGTACTAAGTGAGATTCAGTACATATTACACATAACATTCTGGTGTGTAAGTTGAAACATATGTGGACTAAGATGAGGGCATTAAACTTAGTCCAATAAGCCAAAAATACATACTTTGGCCAACACATTATGAACATAGAGAATGTGGTTGTGTAGTACATACCGTATTGTGAGTAGAAGTCGCTCCTCTGCAGATATAGCTTTGCGCATCCTTGTGTCCTGAAAGGTTATCCCAGGGCGCACTGTCTCCAAGAGTAGATCAAATGTTGCAAGGCTCATGCGACAGTATTGGTAGAATTTTACAGGATGCTCCCGCATAGAAGAATTGAGGCGGTGGAAATGACCTCTTGTGAGTATTTGCCTCAAAAGTGGATGGACCCACATGTGTCTCCTCCTCCGGGGATCCACTATCACTGGGTATGGTTGCCCAAAGCGGCGTGACAAAAGCCAGTTGAAGAGAACCTGCTCAGTTGTGTTGAAACTCAGACTGTTTGCCATGTTGCACATACAACAGCAACCCACCTAGTGAAGGCAAGGTCACAAATGGACAGAATGGAGGCAGCCACCTGTTCCTGAGGCAATAAATAGGGTGCAGGCTAATGATTTAAATAGTTAGCAGGCCTCAAAACCGTTAAATGTCCATTTTGCAAGGCTGCGAGAAAATCTCGCCATACGGATTGCATACGGATGCCATACGGATTACATACGGATGCAGACATGCGCAAAATACGCGACCACACCTTGCTTACGGATGACATACGGAGCACTATTTAGGGGTCATTCATCCGTATTACGCATGTAAACTACGGACCGTATTTTGCATCGGTTAGTGTGACTCCAGCCTATATGGAAAAATCAGATATGTGAATAAGCTCTAAAACTTTCTAAAACAAGCCAGCCAATATGTTATTTGGCTGAGGCAGATGTTTGTATTTGGGGCAACAACAAATTGGACCTGCAAAGGTCACTGAACATAACCGAGGATGCATGGCAGTCGCTCAGATGGAAAGTGTTAACTAAAGAACCAGGCATATCTACGTCAGATTCCAGTCTTGAGGGATCTTCATGAATGAGGCCTTTTGGACTTACAGTACATGACTGCATATAATTTTATAAATACCTGAGCAGACTGTGATTGGTTTGTATATTAACACAATGACACTACACTAACATTTACACAGGTTCAGATACCTTTAAGACCGATTCAGACACCCTTGTGTGTCTGAGTAACCCTTAAGGCTTATGTTCAATTACCATTTGCTTTGAAGTTTGTCACCATCAAATTCTCTCAGTTGGTAATCATCTTTTTAGCAAGCTCCTGTTTTCTACTATGTGAATTTATTTCTTGGCTCAGACTATCTGGTTACCCATTTGTCTGCTGGAAGCATAACATACTCGTTTCTGGAACTGTTCACACAACAAATGCAGCCGCAACAGTGTTTATTATCTCTACAAGGAAGAATTGAGTGTGCCTGCCGTCATTGTGTCCCACGCCGTAATCCTTGTCTGGGGGCTAAATAGTTTTAAACCTGGATGGTGCCAAAATGCGACTCTCCTCGCTGAAAACCACTAGTGAATGAGCTTCTGAGAGTGCAGCATCATTCACCAGCGGTGACATCACCGAGGCCGGGCTGAATGGCTCTGACCTCAGGACCGTGGGAAAATGCCAGTGATGATGTCACAACTGGTGAATGATGCTGCGCTCTCGCAGCTCATTCACCAGTGGCTTTCAGCCAGGACAGTCGCATCTTGGCACCATCCAGGTTGAAAACTATTTAGCCCCCAGACATGGATTATGGCGTGGGACACAACGGCAGACAGGTATGGTATAGTGATATTTTTTTATTTTATTTTTATTACAGGAGATTACCCCACTTGCCATCGCTACAGCGCAAGTGGGAAGAGCCAGGCAAAGCAACAGAAAAGGCGCATCTAATAAATGCACCTTTTTTGGGCAGCTGCGGGCTGCTGTTTTTAGGCTGGAGGTACCTATATCAATGGCTACTTACCAGCCTGAGAATAACAGGCCCAAGTTGTCTGCCTTAGCAAGGCTGGTTGGCAAAAATGGGGGGACCCTACGCCGTTTTTCTTTTATTATTTATTCAAATAATGTAAAAAAAAAACAGTTTGAGACCTCTCTATTCTTGATAACCAATCTTGCTGAAGCTGACAGCTGAGGATTGCAGCTCCCAGCTGTGAGTTTTGTCTGGTTGGTTGAAGAAAATAGGGGGAATGCACGTCGGGTTTTTCATTCATTTATTTCATTAGATCGTAGGCGGAGGCTGAGAAAACCCCCCAAAAGTGTTTACCAGGGATGGGAGGAGGAGGAGAACCCGGCAGCGTCACCCCAGGCCGCTTTGTCAAGAGGAAGTTAATAGAAAATGTCCAATCAGGACCTTGAAATAGCCCCTGACCCCAGTCACGTGACCGAGGTCGACCAATAGAGATGGCACCTTCGGCGCATGCGCCCTCGCATCTGAAGGTCCTGCGCTGCAGCACAGGCATCATGCATGACGCGCTCACGCTGGGCAATGGCCCAGACACCGGCGCAATGCATAAAGATGCCAGCTGCAGAGCAGAGCCCCAGACACAGGGGCGATGCGCACAGCCATATCAATGTATAAAAGATTGAAAAGTTGAGGCCAAGTGTAGAAAAGGGGGCCAAATACTGGGTAAACGTACTCAAGCAAACTATAGGCCACAGAAATAAGATAAATACATTGCTGTCATAAACAAAATAGCAGAAAAGGGGGATGATCGCTCATCACTATATAGAAGACAATATACATCTACAGCCAAATATTCATACATATGCACATATGCATGAGAATAGATCCTTAACGGTACCATTAATATCAAAATATAGAGTGGTAACCATGAAGTGCTGTGTGAATATATACAATGGCATTATAAGATAGTACATCAACGCTATGTGCAAAGATAGCAATGGTATACATAACATAGGCAACTAACATACATGACCAAATACACATACATCTAATATATAAAGCTCAAAGTGTGTATGTATGTGTGTGTGTGTGTGATTTATGTCCGGGATTGGCATCCGCACCGTCGCAGCTACAGCCACAAAATTTGGCACAGTCACACGTCTGGACCCCGAGAGCGTCCTAAGCTATGTTGTGAGGCAAAATTTTAACCTCGCGCGTTCCAATTCACCAAACAATTTTGCCCCTATCTACATACTGGGGAAAAAGTGTGTGCGCGTCAAGCCCCGCCCCTCATTATGATGTCATAATGCCCCTATCTACATAATGGGGAAACAGTGTGTGCGTATCAAGCCCCGCCCCTCATTATGATGTCCCAATGGTGCCATGGCGACGCTGATTCATCATAGGTTGCAAGCCCCACCGCTCATTATGATGTCATAATGGTTGACTATGGGACGGAGGATGTGTGATAGGTATATGGGCACTGGACTATGGGATGGAGGATATGTATGATGGGTATATGGGCACGGGACTATGGGATGGAGGATATGTATGACGGGTATACGGGCACGGGACTATGGGATGGCGGATATGCATGATGGGTATTTATGGGCACGGGACTATGGGATGGAGGATGTGTATGATGGGTATATGGGCAATCTACTATGGGATGGAGGATGTGTGATGGGTATATGGGCACTCTACTATGGGATGGAGGATATGTATGATGGGTATATATGGGCATGGGACTATGGGATGGAGGATATGTATGACGGGTATATATGGGCACGGGACTATGGGATGGAGGATGTGTATGATGGGTATATGGGCATGGGACTATGAGATGAAGGATGTGTGATGGGTATGTGGGCACTCTACTATGGGATGGAGGATGCGTGATGGTTATATGGGCACTCTACTATGGGATGGAGGATATGTATGATGGGTATATATGGGCATGGGACTATGGGATGGAGGATATGTATGATGGGTATATATGGGCATGGGGCTATGGGATGGAGGATATGTATGACGGGTATATGGGCACGGGCCTATGGGATGGTGGATATGTATGATGGGTATATGGGCACGGGACTATGGGCTGCAGGATAATTATAATTTGTTATAACTAACCACAGTTAGTTACTATGCCCGGGCAGTGCCGGGCTCTTCAGCTAGTACATATATAGAAATGTATCACTGGCAGTACTGTTGTTGTCAAAATACACGCTGATGGTAATGGAGTACTGCATGCACTTGATTGGAGTGGGTGGCGTATAGAATCCAGAGTACAGGACTTTCTCAAGATCCAGAAAAAGACTACTGTGAAGTTACTATAAGTGAACAAAGATAAAAATGAAGTAAATGAAAATTTAAAAAAACGATTAAAACAAGCAGAAAAACTGTCAGGAAAAGATGGGGAATACAGGAGATGCAAGTCCAGTGACAAGGAAACAGGCCAAAAATACATATACAATATACAATGCTGTGAACCATAAACTCAATATATCATATAAAGTAAGGAGTATATACCACAATCTATGGATGTAGATACAAAAAAGACGAGTACGCGAATATCTTCGGACACAGGTGCTTTAAATCTTTAAAAAAGGGGCGAAGCTTAAATGTTCATTTAATCCTCTTGGTGTCATAGTGTCCAATTGGACAATCCACCGTGCTTCCATTTGTACGAGAACCTTTTTTATAATCGCCACCCCTAATGCCCATATGGAGTACATCAATTCCCCTGATTTTTAGCAAACCCGCGTTGCAGTCATGATGTGACTGAAAATGTCGAGGAATAGTTTTCAACTCAGCCATGTCAGACACGGTCCTGCCCGCGCTAATGTCCCGCACATGCTCACGTGTCCGTATTCTCAATTCCCTTGTTGTAAGACCCACGTAAATTTGAGGGCATGGACATGTTTGATCTTAAATTCCCTCGTGCCATCTGAGGAGCTGAAAGTAGAGCAGCGCAGGACATTGGCGCAGGCAAGACAGTGCCCACATGGGAAGGACCCACATACTGGACCATTAGAACCAAAGAAATTTCTGGGGGTCGGAACATAGTGGCTCCGTACCAATAGGTCATTTAAATTCTTGGAACGGCGTGGTGTCATAGAGGGGAAATCACCCAGAAAAGTCCTCAGGGACGAATCCGTCTCAAGAATGGACCAGTGCCTACGTAAAATAGCACGCATGTTGTTCCATTCATGGTTGTATGTAGAGATGAACCGTATAGGACCATCTCCACCCAAAGTACCACTCTTCCGTACAGGGTGCAAGAGGCTGCTGCGAGGCATGCACCTTGCTCTGTTGTAGCCTGCCTTAACACATCTGTGACTATAGCCCCTATTGAGGAACCGATCTTTGAGGTCCTGGGCTTGCTTCTCAAATCGATCATCGGTGGAGCAGATGCGCCGCATGCTGAGGAACTGTCCGATTGGGATGGCCCTCACAGTGGCGGAATCATGAGCTGACGCAGCATGTAGCAATGAATTAACAGATGTGGGCTTCCTGAATACGTCCGTCTGGATAAGCCGGTCATCATCGACCTCCAGACGGACGTCCAGGAAGTCCACACCTCTATAATCAAATGTATATGTCAGACGGATATTACAGCTGTTCTTGTTTAGATTCCTCATGAAGTCCCCGAGCTGGTCAACAGTACCCTCCCACAGAAATAAAATGTCATCAATAAAGCGGTACCAGCAGAGCACATGGGACACGTCCTGCGGGCCCCCGTCGCCGAAAAGGTCTCTCTCCCAGGCGTCAAGGAAGAGGTTGGCATACGAGGGCACACATGCCGCGCATATGGCCGTGCCCCGCTTCTGTAAATAAAATTGGTCTTTAAAGACAAAAAAATTGTGGGTAAGGATAAAGCCGACCAGCTCGAGGACCAAATCACAAAGAGGGCCATCCAGATCGGAGGCCCCCAAGAAACAGCGAACAGCATCTACACCCGCCGAATGATCTATGCAGGTGTACAAGCTTTCAACATCAGCAGTAACCAGAAGAGTGGAAGGTTCCACAAGGATGCCATCCACCCGTGCCAGGACATCCGTCATGTCGCGGATATAGGATGGCAGTGATTCCACAAGTGGTTTGAGATAAAAGTCAATAAATTGACAAACAGGTTCACACATACCCCCTATCCCCGACACGATAGGACGTCCCGGGGGGTCAAGGGCATCCTTGTGGACTTTAGGTAGAAGGTAGAATGTAGGGGTCTTGGGGGACTTGACCACCAACCCATCGAGAACTTTTTTGGTTATAATACCACTATTAAAAGCCCTCTCAAGTATCAACTCAAGAAAAGAAAGAAACTGGGGTCCGAGGAAAGTTTTACATATGTTGCTGAGTCCCTTAATTGGCGAAATGCCTCACGTTCGTACTTCTGGTTGGGCCATACCACTATGTTCCCCCCTTTGTCTGCCGGCTTAAAGGTTACATCTCCCAAAGTTTGTAACTGGGAAATTGCCTGGCGTTGTTTATGAGTTTATGGAGGACAATTTCTTAAAGTCCTCACTTACTAATCTGGGAAAGATATCGACAGATGGACTAATAGACAAAGGGGGGAATCTAGTGGATTTAGGCCGAGCCAGGGGAGGAAACTTACTTGCACATGGATTGCTCTGTTCATCGAGCAAATCCTCCAGATCACAGATTGCTTCCCTTTCGATGTAACTCAGGGCAGACTAGATCAGGAGAACAAACTGTTGTTATTTAATAAAATTTGACCTTTTTATATGCAATTTATCGCATGCTCATGTTTGCTCTCCTGTTCTAGTCTGCTTTTGAGCTTGTGCGTTTGGTGTTGGAGTGGGTTACTCTCCCCCATCTCCATTTCACCATATGATGTTTATGGGGCTTTTGTTGCCACTGATTGTTTCCGTGTTTTTCACAGTTGTTCCCATTTCCACTATGGATTTCCGTGCACGTGACCACACGTGGTGAGCACAGCTTAATGATGTGTTTCAGAACAATACGGATGGGGAGTGCAGTGGCACTGATAAGGATATACAGGAGGTTATCCACCGATTTAAGGAGTTATTGCGCAAGCGTACGCAAATATGATGGAACCACGAATTCTTGGACCAATACATACAAAAGGACCTGATCCCAAGGGGTCTCAGGATCCAGATTTTTCCCTCTTTCCCTGTTTTGGACGAGACCTTCAAAGATAAGTGGGAGGAGCTGACCAATAACTGTTCAAAGGGCTTTATGGTTCTTTTGAAACAGTTGAACCAGGACTCCCTTGCCGCTATTGAAACTGAGATTGATGGCCTACAATCTATTTTACAAAAAGAGATGTCTAATGATGCCCTTAAAAAACTGAATGACCAAATTGATTCTGATTTACAAAAATGGGCCCAGGACATTCAAATAAATAAGGCCAAAAAATTTAAAAGAGACATTCAGGACAAGCATTTGTCCAGGGTCTATAGATGGCGGGATACAACTGGTCGGTCACGTTCAAAACATAGAAATATGTCCCATTCACGGTCAAGATCCACATCTCTACGCTCAAACAATTTGATTCATGATGATGACAATGGGCAGAGAGGTCCTGGACGTGGTGCCGGTGGCAATGTGGCTCTTGTTAAGAGGATTGAGACTCGACAATCATCCAAAAATAAAGCAACTGGATCCATGGCTCCCCAGGGCGGCCCTCGGGGGGATCTGCAGGTACTAAATCTCTCCACCCATGTGCTCACTGAGGCACAACTGGAGGTTCTTGGGAAGGGCCTGTGTTATGAATGGGTCACCGAGGAGAAAAAAAGCAAAACAAGCTAAGTCACAGAAAACCAGAGAGGTTGGTAACTATGCAGATTGCAGATCCCTGATCCTAACCACACAACTAGCAGCAGCCGTGGAGCGTACCTACGATGTTCCTAGACGCTTCGTCACAGCCGGAGGACTAAATAAGCCTGAAGCATGAAAAGGGGAAAACTAACTGCCCCAGAGCAGACCCCAAAGGAATAGATAGCCCCCACACATGTATTGACGGTGAAACAAGATGAAGGCACAAACACAGGCAGGAAAATAGGATGAGCAAACGATGGGGCCCAAACTAACTAGAAAGGAAAGGAAAGACACTGTCTGCAACCTGCAAAAAACCCTACAAAAATAATGTCCAACATTTCTGATAGCAAAATTAACCCTGAAGTCACTAGATTTCTCCCACTATATCAGTACTCTGAAATATTCTGAGGCAGAGCAAAAAGAGACCAAACTAGTAAGGGACAAAAAGCAAATTGGCAAAATACTGATAAATAAGAGTGGAAATTCAGCACAGCCCCCAGCCAGGGCTGGCTGACCACACAAAAAACTGAATAGACCAACAAAATCAAGTGTGAACATTAGTAGAAAAACTTAGCTTTAGATGACTGGAACAGCGCTGAAAACCAAGAGCTGACAAGCCAGAAGGAATCACCAGCAACTGAATAGGGCATTGGTTGTCTTAAATCCAATCTGAGACTCCTGAGGTCCAATCATCATCCTCATTCTCAGGTGGCAGATCTCCACCGATCAAATCAGCCTCACTACCTTCTGTTACCACCAGAGGGAGTCTGGAAGGAGAACTCACAACTGGTGAACCAGAGAATGAACTCACAACAGTACCCCCCCTTGAGGAGGGGTCACCGAACCCTCATCCACGCCACCAGGCCGATCAGGATGGGCCCGGTGAAAAGCACGAACCAATCTATTGGCATGAATATCGGAGGCAGAGACCCAAGAATTATCCTCCTGACCATAACCCTTCCATTTGACCAAATACTGGCGTCTCCATCTAACCAAACGAGAATCCAATATTTTCTCTCACTCATACTCCACATTGCCTTCAAACAACACAGGGTCGGGAGGTGCTGCCATAGGAACCACTGGCTCAACAAACCTCTTCAACAGAGATTTGTGAAATACATTATGGATCTTGAACGTAACTGGAAGAGCCAATCGAAACAAAACAAGATTAAGAATTTCCAAAATCTTATAAGGACCAATAAATCTTGGCTTAAATTTAGGAGATGCAACCTTCATAGGAATATTCTTAGACGACAACCAAACCATATCACCCACTTTAAACCGGGGACCAATGGTCCTATGCCGGTTGGAAAATCGCTGGGCCTTTTCCTGAGAGAGTGACATCTTATCCACCACTTGGTCCCATATCTGCAGTATTCTCTTAACCACAGTGTCCACACCTGGGCAGGACAAAGATTCCACTTGCCCTGAAGAGAATCGAGGATGAAACCCAAAATTACAGAAAAAGGGTGACATCAAAGTGGCAGAACTAGCTCTATTGTTCAGTGCGAATTCGGCCAAGGGCAAAAATAAGACCCAATCATCCAGATCAGCAGATATAAAACATCTCAAATAAGACTCCAAGGTCTGGTTTGTTCTCTCAGTCTGTCCATTGGTCTGGGGATGAAATGCGGAGGAGAAGGATAACTGAATTCCCAGATTGGAACAAAAGGCTTTCCAGAATCTGGAAACAAACTGGACTCCTCTGTCGGACACAATGTTCTCAGGAATCCCATGTAACCGAACCACCTGTTGTAAAATCAAGGGCACCAACTCAGCGGAAGATGGCAACTTTGGGAGTGGTACAAGATGGACCATCTTTGAAAATCTATCACAAATTACCCAGATAACAGTCATTCTCTGAGAGACAGGAAGATCAGAAATAAAATCCATTGAGCTATGGGTCCATGGCCTCTTGGGCACCGGCAAGGGCATCAGCAACCCACTAGAACGAGAACAGGGTTTAGACCAAGAACAAGTCCCACAGGACTGTACAAAATTCCTGACGTCACGAGATAAGACAGGCCACCAAAAGGACCGACTCACCAAATCTCTGGTACCAAAAATACCTGGATGACCAGCCAATGCGGAGCAATGAATTTCAGACATCACTCTCTTTCGCCACTGGTCAGGAACATACAATTTTCCCATAGGGCAACGCTCAGGTTTATCCTCCTGAAATTCCTCCAGGGCACGTCTCAAATCGGGCGAAATGGCAGAAAGAACTACCCCCTCACCTAGGATGGTAGTAGGCTCGGTCACACTAAGAGAATCGGCAAAGAAACTCCTAGAAAGGGCGTCTGCCTTAACATTCTTAGTGGCCGGAAGAAAAGAGACCACAAAATTAAAACACGTGAAAAACAAGGCCCATCTAGCCTGTCTAGGATTCAAGCGTTTGGCCGACTCCAGATAAATCAAATTCTTGTGATCGATGAGGACCACAACTTGATATCTAGCTCCCTGCAACCAATGTCTCCACTCCTCAAATGCCCACTTCATGGCCAATTCCTGATTCCCCACATCATAGTTGCGTTCAGATGGGGAGAACTTTCAAGAAAAGAAGGCACAGGGATTCATCTTAGAAGTCACAGGGTCTTTTTGGGACAAAACAGCTCCTGCACGAATCTCAGAAGCATCTACCTCCACCTGAAATGGAAGTGAGACATTAGGTTGCCGTAAAACTGGAGCTGAAGTAAATCTCTGCTTAAGCTCCTGAAATGCTGAGATAGCCTCAGGAGACCAATTCAGCACATCAGCGCCCTTCTTGGTCAGATCAGTCAGTGGTTTGACAATACCAGAAAAATTAACCTATAAATTTACGATAGAAATTAGCAAAACCCAAAAACTTCTGGAGGGCCTTCAAAGAAGTAGGCTGAACCCAATCATAAATGGCCTGTACCTTGGCCAGGACCATTTCAATAGTCGAAGGAGATAAGATAAATCCCAAAAATGAAATCCTCTGTACACCAAAGAGGCATTTCAATCCCTTAACAAACAGGGAATTCTCCCTCAAAATCCGGAACACAGTCCGGACGTGTTCCACATGAGAATCCCAATCACTAGAAAAGATCAAAATATCATCCAGATAGATGATCAAAAACTTATCCACAAAGTCACAGAAAATATCATTCATAAAGGACTGGAAGACAGAAGGGGCATTAGTGAGCCCAAAAGGCATCACCAGGTACTCAAAATGTCCCTCCGGAGTATTAAACGCCGTCTTCCATTCATCCCCGTGCTTGATGCGAATAAGATTATACGCCCCCCTGAGGTCAAGCTTAGTAAACCAGCAGGCACTCTTAACTCTGGAGAATAAATCAGACATCAGAGGTAACAGGTACTGATATTTAACCGTCATCTTGTTAAGGGAACGATAATCAATACACAGTCTTAATGAACCATCTTTCTTGGCCACAAAAAAAAACCCAGCACCTAAAGGTGACGAGGATGGTCTAATATGACCCTTCTCCAACGACTCCTTAATATAGGATCGTGTTATGATTGAGTCACCGAGGAGGAAAAATCAAAACACAAGCTCAGCCCAGAAAATCAGAGAGGTTGGAAACTAGCGGATTGCAGACCCCTAATCCTATCACACAAGTAGTAGTAGCCGTGGAGTGTTCCTACAGTGATCCTAGACACCTCGTCACAGCCAGAGATCTAAATAAGCCTAAAGAGAGAAAAGGGAAAAACTGACTGCCCCAGAGCAGACCCCAAAGCAATAGGCAACCCCCAACATATAATTACGGTGAAATAAGGTGAAAACACTAACACAGATAGAAGGATAGGTTGAGCAAACGATGGGGCCCAAGCTAGCTAAAAAGGACAGGACAGAAAAGCTGCTGTCTGCAATCCGAGAAAACCCTGCTAAAAATATTACCAACACAACTGATAAGCAAAAAGGACCCTGAAGTCACTAGACTTCAAACCCTATATCAGCACTCAGAATATTCTGAAAGCAGAGCAAAAGAGAACACTGATCAAGGAATAAGAATCCAGCACACCCCGGGGATGGCTGAACTCAAAAAACAAGGTAAACAAAGCCAAAACTAATAAGTTCAATAGCAGAGCAAAAACTTATCTTTGGGAAGCAGGAATCAGACTGGTCTCCAAGAATCCAGCAGAGAAATCACCAGGCACTCAGAAGGGCGTCGGCTGCCTTATATCCAGTCTGAAGTTCCCGTTACCCAGTCGCAATCCACCTGATCAGGTGTTTGGTTTTTTCATCCAAATCAGCCTCACTACCTTCCTTCACCAGAAGAGGGAGATCCTCGGACACAAAAGGTGAATGAACAGATGAGCTCACAACAGGATCGCATAGCATCATGTTATGATTGAGTCACTGTAGGAGGCAAAAACAGAACTGCTAGCTAAGTCCAGAAAACCAGAGAGGTTGGCAGCTATCGGATTGCAGACCCCTGATCCTATCACAACAACTAACAGTAGCCGTGGGGGGTTCCTACGATGCCCTAGACCCCTCGACCACAGCCGGAGAATTAAATAGGCCTAAAGAAAGAAAGGGGAAATCTAAACTGCCCCAGAGCAGACCCCAAAGCAATAGGCAGCCCCCAACATATAATGACGGTGAAGCAAGATGAAAACACTAACACAGACAGAAAGATAGACTGAGCAAAGACGGGGACCAAACTACCTAGATAGGAAAGGACAGGAAGGCTGCTGTCTGCAATCCGTGAAAAACCCTATGAAAATAAGAGCCAACAGACTGACAGTGAAAAAGGCCCTGAAGACGCTAGGCTTCAAAAAAGCTATGTCAGTACTCAGGAATATTCTGAAGACAGAGCAACCGGCAAAAGGAGATTCAGCTCATCCCAGCAGGGAATGGCAGAATACAGAAAAGCAAGGAAAACAAAAACAAAACATAAATGCAAACAGGCAAAGCAGAAAACTTAGCTTTAGGGAAGCAGGAATCAGACTGGTGTCCTAGAAGTCCACAGAGAAATCACCCGCAGGGCAGAAGGGCGTCGGCAGCCTTATATCCAGTCAGTGACTCCACTCAGCCAGTCATCCTCATTAGTCTCAGGTGCCTGATAATCAGGCTCATTACCTTCCTTTACCAGAATAGGGAGTTTACCAGACCTCAGTGACGAAGGGGAAAATTAACTCACAACAGCATCATGTTCGGGTACTGATAAGTTGAAAAGCCGACCCTTGGGAAATTTACACCCAGGCATCAACTCAATTGCACAGTCATAACTCCTATGAGGAGGCAAAGATGCAGACTTACTCTCATTAAATACATCAGAAAAATCGGCCAGATAATCAGGAATATCATGAGACTGAGGAGAGGTGGAGAAAACAGGAGTGTCCCTACGAACACACTGACAACCCCAACTCACCACAGTCCCAGATTTCCAATCCAAAACTGGATTATGAGTTTGCAACCAGGGAAAACCCAGAACAATAGTATCATGCAAATTATGCAGCCCCAAAAATTTACAATTTTCTTGGTGGTCTGGGGCAACTCGCATTGTCACCTGGGTCCAAAACTGAGGTTTATTCTCCGCCAAAGGAGTAGCATCAATACCCCTCAAAGGAATAGGCGTCCGCAGAGGCGTCATGGAAAAACCACAACATTTAGCAAAGTCCAAATCCATCAGATTCAACGCTGCTCCTGAATCCACAAAAGCCTTAGTGGAAAGCGTGGATAAGGGGCAGATCAGAGTAATTGCCAAAAGGAACTTAGTTTGTACACTGCCCACAGCAAATGTGTGTGCAAAACGTTTCTCTCATTTAGGGCAGACAGAAATAGTATGAGAGGCGTCTCCACAGAAAAAACACAGCTTATTACGCCTTCTAAACTCCTGACATTGCGCCCTAGACAAAACCCTATCACATTGCATAGGTTCAGACGTTTGTTCAAAAGGTGGCAGCACCTCTCGTGTAGTTTTACGTTCACGTAAACACCGATCAACTTGAATGGCCAATGACATAGAATCATCCAGACCAGAGGGAACAGGAAATCCCACCATAACATCTTTTACCGTCTCTGATAAACCTGTTGTGAGTTCATTTTCCCCTTCACTACTGAGGCCCGAGGAACTCCCTCTTCTGGTGAAGAAAGGTAGTGAGCCTGATTGTCAAACACCTGGGGTTGATGATGATGACTGGCTGAGTGGAGTTAATGACTGGATATAAGGCTGCCGACGCCCTTCTGGCCTGCGGGTGATTTCTCTGTGGACTTCTAGGAAACAGTCTGATTCCTGCTCATCTAAAGCTAAGATTTCTGCTTTGCCTTTTTGCATTAGTGTTTTGTTTTCCTTGCTTTTCTGGATTCTGCCATTCCCTGCTGGGGTTAGCTGAATCTCCTTTTGCCTGTTGCTCTGTCTTCAGAATATTCCTGAGTACTGACATAGCTTTTTTGAAGCCTAGCGTCTTCAGGGCCTTTTTTACTGTCAGTTTGTTGGCTCTTATTTTCATAGGGTTTTTCACGGATTGCAGACAGCAGCCTTCCTGTCCTTTCCTATCTAAGCTAGCGTGGGCCCCATCTTTGCTCAGTCTATCTTTCTGTCTGTGTTTTGTTCTTTCTTCTTGCTTCACCGTCATTATATGTGGGGGGCTGCCTTTTACTTTGGGGTCTGCTCTGGGGCAGTTTAGATTTCCCTTTCTGTCTTTAGGCTATGTAGTCCTCCGGCTGTGATCGAGGGGCCTAGGGCATCGTAGGAGCCCCCCACGGCTACTGCTAGTTGTGTTGATAGGTTCAGGGGTCTGCAATCCGATAGCTGCCAACTTCTCTGGTTTTCTGGACTTAGCTAGCATTACTATTTTTGCCTCCTACGGTGACTCAATCATAACAGAATCACCCGCCATACCGCAGATTCTAGGGTACTCAATAGCAGGAAAGAATTGTATAAAAAGACAGACAGGGATGATTTAGCGAATCCTAGCAGGGGGTTGGACCAGATGGCCCAGGAGGTCCCTTCCAACTCTACGATTCTATGATTCTATGATTCTATGATTCTAAAAAAAATAGTGTGTATATTTTTTCCTCTATATCTCTGTGGCCGTAGGGGGAATTTCTTTTTTTCTCTCAATGGAGATAAAGCAATTGTCTGATCGTGTGGAGCAGCTCGCTGCGGAAGTGCGGGGAATTTCCGCCTACCTTGCTCATTCACATGCTGCTGAACCAAAGATTCCTACACCTGATGTATTTTTTGGGGATCGGTCTAAATTTTTGAATTTCAAAAATAATTGTAAATTATTTTTTGCCTTGAAGCTTAACTCGTCAGGGAGCTCCGCGCAGCAAGTTAAAATTGTCATCTCTTTGCTGCGTGGCGATCCCCAGGATTGGGCGTTTTCTTTGAAACCAGATGATCCTATTCTGACTAATGTGAACGCATTTTTTCAGGCCTTGGGGTTGTTGTATGACGAACCTAATGCCATTGATCAGGCTGAAAAGACCCTGCTGGCATTGAGCCAGGGTCGTGATTCTGCAGAGTTGTACTGTCAAAAGTTCCGAAAGTGGGCGGTACTTACTACCTGGAATGATAGTGCCTTGGCTGCTCTCTTTCGGAAGGGGTTGTCAGAAGCCGTAAAAGATACTATGGTGGGATTTCCTGTTCCCTCTGGTCTTGACGATTCTATGTCTTTAGCCATTCAGGTTGATCGGCGTTTACGCGAACGCAGAGCTGCACGAGAGGGGTTGCCACCTGTTGAACAGACGTCTGAACCTATGCAATGTGATAGAGTTTTTTCCAGAGAGCAGCGTCAGGAGTTCAGAAGGCGTAATAAGTTGTGTTTTTTCTGTGGAGATGCCTCGCATATTATTTCTGTCTGTCCTAAACGCGAGAAACGCTTTGCACACACGTTTTCTGTTGGTGGTGTTCAACTTAAGTTTCTTCTGGCTATTACTCTGATCTGCTCCCTGTCCACATTTTCCGCCATTTTGTGGATTCGGGAGCAGCTCTAAACCTAATGGACTTGGATTTTGCTAAACGTTGTGGATTTCCGATGACACCTCTGCAGACGCCTATCCCTTTGAGGGGGATTGATGCTACTCCTTTGGCTAAAAATAAACCTCAGTTTTGGACCCAGGTGGTAATGCGGGTCGCCCCAGACCATCAAGAAAATTGCAGGTTTTTGGTGTTACATAATCTGCATGATACTATTGTTCTGGGGTTTCCCTGGTTACAAATTCATAATCCAGTTTTGGATTGGAAATCTGTGTCTGTGGTGAGTTGGGGTTGTCGGTGTGCCTTTAGTGAGGCTCCGGTGTTTTCCACCTCTCCTCAGTCGCATGATGTTCCTGATTATTTGGCAGACTTTTATGATGTATTTAGTGAGAATGAGTCTGCGTCTCTGCCTCCTCATAGGAGTTATGACTGTGCTATTGAACTGAGCCCGGGGTGTAAATTTCCCAAGGGTCGGCTCTTCAATATATCTGTACCCGAGCACGAGGCTATGCGATCCTATAATAAGGAGGCGTTGGAGAAGGGTCATATTAGACCATCCTCGTCACCCTTAGGTGCCGGGGTTTTTTTGTAGCCAAAAAGGATGGATCATTAAGACCTTGTATTGATTATCGCGCTCTCAACAAAATTACCGTTAAATATCAGTATCCGTTACCCCTGATTTCTGATCTATTCTCCAGAGTTAAAGGTGCTTGCTGGTTTACCAAGCTTGACCTCAGGGGGGCGTATAATCTTATTCGCATTAAGCATGGGGATGAATGGAAGACGGCGTTTAATACTCCGGAGGGACATTTTGAGTACCTGGTGATGCCTTTTGGGCTCACTAATGCCCCTTCTGTCTTCCAGTGCTTCATGAACGATATTTTCCGAGATTTTGTCGATAAATTTTTGATTATCTATCTGGATGATATTTTGATCTTCTCCAAGGATTGGGATTCTCATGTGAAACATATTCGGACTGTGTTCCGGATCTTGAGGGAGAATTCCCTGTATGTCAAAGGATCTAAATGCCTTTTTGGAATACAGAGGATTTCTTTTTTGGGATTTATTTGGTCCCCGTCAACTATTGAAATGGACCCGGCCAAGGTACAGGCCATTTACGATTGGGTTCAGCCCACTTCTTTGAAGGCCCTCCAGAAGTTTTTGGGTTTTGCTAATTTTTATCGGAAATTTATAGCAAAATTTTCTAGTATTGCCAAGCCATTGACTGATTTGACTAAGAAGGGTGCTGATGTGTTAAATTGGTCTCCGGAGGCTGTTTCTTCCTTTCAGGAGCTGAAGCGAAGATTCACCTCCGCCCCGGTTTTGCGGCAACCTGATGTCTCACTTCCGTTCCAGGTAGAGGTGGATGCTTCTGAGATTGGTGCAGGAGCTGTTTTGTCCCAAAAGAATCCTGTAACATCTAAAATGAATCCCTGTGCTTTCTTTTCCCGAAAGTTCTCTCCATCTGAATGTAACTATGATGTGGGGAATCGGGAACTTGTTAGCCATGAAATGGGCATTTGAGGAGTGGAGACATTGGTTGGAGGGAGCTAAGCATCAAGTCGTGGTCCTCACTGACCACAAGAATTTGATTTACCTAGAGTCAGCTAAGCGCTTGAACCCTAGACAGGCTAGGTGGGCCTTGTTTTTTACACGTTTTGATTTTGTGGTTTCTTTTCTTCCTGGAACTAAGAATGTCAAGGCTGACGCCCTCTCTAGGAGCTTCTTTGCTGATTCTCCAGTGGTGACCAAGCCTGCTACCATCTTAGGCGAAGGGGTAGTTCTTTCTGCCATCTCGCCCGATTTGAGACGTGCTCTGGAAGAGTTCCAGGAGGACAAACCTGAGCATTGTCCCAGTGGAAAATTGTATGTTCCTGACCAGTGGAAGAAGAGAGTGATGTCTGAAGTTCATTGCTCTGCTTTGGCTGGTCATCCAGGTATTTTTGGTACTAGAGATCTGGTGAGTCGGTCCTTTTGGTGGCCCTCCTTGTCTCGTGATGTCAGGAATTTTGTGCAGTCCTGTGGGACGTGCTCCCGGTCTAAATCGTGTTCTCGCTCTAGTGGGTTGTTGATGCCTTTGCCTGTCCCCAAGAGGCCATGGACCCATATTTCAATGGATTTCATCTCTGATATGCCTGTCTCTCAAAGGATGACTGTTATTTGGGTGATTTGTGATAGGTTCTCTAAGATGGTTCATCTTGTACCACTCCCTAAGTTGCCGTCTTCCTCTGAATTGGTGCCCCTGTTTTTACAACAGGTGGTTCGCTTGCACGGGATTCCTGAGAACATTGTATCTGACAGAGGAGTCCAGTTTGTGTCTAGATTTTGGAGAACTTTCTGTTCCAAGCTGGGAATTCAGTTGTCCTTCTCCTCTGCTTTTCACCCTCAGACCAATGGGCAGACAGAGAGAACAAACCAGACCTTGGAGTCATATTTGAGATGATTTATTTCTGCTGATCAGGATGATTGGGTTTCATTTTTGCCCTTGGCCGAATTTGCTTTAAACAATAGAGCTAGTTCTGCCACTTTGATGTCTCCTTTTTTTTGTAACTTTGGGTTTCATCCTCGATTTTCTTCAGGGCAGGTGGAGCCCTCTGCCTGCCCAGGGGTTGACACTGTGGTGGAGAGAATGCACCAGATCTGGGACCAAGTGGTGGATAAGTTATCTCTCTCCCAGGAATAGGCCCAGCGGTTTTCCAACCGACATAGGACCATTGGTCCCCAATTTAAGGTTGGTGATATGGTGTGGTTATCATCAAAAAATATTGCTATGAAGGTGGCTTCTCCTAAGTTTAGGCCTAGATTTATTGGACCTTACAGGATTTTGGAGATTATTAATTCGGTCTCTTTTCGTTTGGCTCTTCCTGTCACATTTAAAATCCATAATGTGTTCCATAAATCTTTGTTGAAGAGGTTTGTTGAACCTGTTGTTCTGGGGGTTGCACCTCCAGACCCTGTATTGGTTGAAGGTAACATGGAATATGAGGTAGAGAAAGTACTGGATTCCCGTCTGGCTAGACGGAGACTCCAGTATTTGGTTAAGTGGAAGGGTTATGGTCAGGAGGATAATTCCTGGGTCTCTGCCTCTGATATTCATGCCAAAAGATTGGTGCGTGCCTTTCATCGGGCTCACCCTGATCGCCCTGGTGGCGTGGTTGAGGGTTCGGTGACCCCTCCTCAAGGGGGAGGTACTGTTGTGAGTTCATTTTCCCCTTCACTACTGAGGCCCGAGGAACTCTCTCTTCTGGTGAAGAAAGGTAGTGAGCCTGATTGTCAAACACCTGGGGCTGATGATGATGACTGGCTGAGTGGAGTTAATGACTGGATATAAGGCTGCCGACGCCCTTCTGGCCTGCGGGTGATTTCTCTGTGGACTTCTAGGAAACCAGTCTGATTCCTGCTCATCTAAAGCTAAGATTTCTGCTTTGCCTTTTTGCATTAGTGTTTTGTTTTCCTTGCTTTTCTGGATTCTGCCATTCCCTGCTGGGGTTAGCTGAATCTCCTTTTGCCTGTTGCTCTGTCTTCAGAATATTCCTGAGTACTGACATAGCTTTTTTGAAGCCTAGCGTCTTCAGGGCCTTTTTTACTGTCAGTTTGTTGGCTCTTATTTTCATAGGGTTTTTCACGGATTGCAGACAGCAGCCTTCCTGTCCTTTCCTATCTAAGCTAGCGTGGGCCCCATCTTTGCTCAGTCTATCTTTCTGTCTGTGTTTTGTTCTTTCTTCTTGCTTCACCGTCATTATATGTGGGGGGCTGCCTTTTACTTTGGGGTCTGCTCTGGGGCAGTTTAGATTTCCCTTTCTGTCTTTAGGCTATGCAGTCCTCCGGCTGTGATCGAGGGGCCTAGGCTACTGCTAGTTGTGTTGATAGGTTCAGGGGTCTGCAATCCGATAGCTGCCAACTTCTCTGGTTTTCTGGACTTAGCTAGCATTACTATTTTTGCCTCCTACGGTGACTCAATCATAACATAAACCCTTCTGAAAGAGAGCTGCCAATGCACTATCATTCCATGTAGTAAGGACCGCCCACTTTCGGAATTTTTGACAGTATAACACTGCAGAATCCTGACCCTGGTTTAATGCCAACAGGGTTCTCTCAGCTTGATCAACAGCATTAGGTTAATCATACAACAGCCCCAAGGCTTGAAAAAATGCATCCACATTAGTCAGAATAGGATTTTCAGGTGTCAGAGAAAAAGCCCAATCCTGGGGATCGCCGTGCAGCAAGGAGATGACAATTTTAACCTGCTGCACAGAGCTCCCCGATGAGTTAGGCTTCAAGGCAAGAAATAATTTACAATTATTCTTAAAATTCAGAAATTTAGACCGATCCCCAGAAAACACATCAGGAGTAGGGATCTTAGGTTCAGCAGCATGTGACTGAATGAGGTAGGTGGAAATTCCCTGCACTTCAGCAGCAAGTTGCTCCACACGATCAGACAATTGCTTAATCTCCATTAGGAAAAAAAAATCCTCCTACGGCCCCAGAAAAAAAAAAAAAGAGGAAAGAATACATAAAAAAAAAATTCTGACACTTTTTTTTTCTTCTTTTTTAACAACTTTTCCCTGCTTTTGAGTACACTAGAATCTGCGGTATGGCTGGTGATTCTGTTATGAATGGGTCACCATGGAGGAAAAAAACTAAACAAGCTAAGCCCCAGAAAAACCAGAGAGGTTGGTAACTATGCAGATTGCAGATCCCTGATCCTAACCACACAACTAGCAGCAGCCGTGGAGCGTGCCTACGATGAACCTAGATGCCTCGTCACGGCCGGAGGACTAAATAAGCCTAAAGCAAGAAAAGGGGAAAACTAACTGCTCCAGAGCAGACCCCAAAAGAATAGACAGCCCCCACACATGTATTGATGGTGAAACAAGATGAAAACACAAACATAGGCAGGAAAATAGGCTGAGCAAACGATGGGGCCCAAACTAACTAGAAAGGATAGGAAAGAAAAGACACTGTCTGCAATCTGCCAAAACCCCTACAAAAAATAATGTCCAACACTTCTGATAACAAAATTAACCCTGAAGTCACTAGACTTCTCCCACTATATCAGCACTCTGAAATATTCTGAGGCAGAGCAAAAAGAGGCCAATCTAATAAGGGATAAAAAGCAAATTGGCAAATACAGATAAGTAAGAGTGGAAATTCAGCACAGCCCCAGCCGGGGCAGGCTGACCACACAAAAAACTGAATAGACCAACAAAATCAAGTGTGAACATTAGCAGAAAAACTTAGCTTGAGCTGACTGGAACAGAGCTGAGGACCAAGACTTGACAAGCCAGAAGGAATCACCAGCACCAGAATAGGGCGTCGGCTGTCTTAAATCCAGTCTGAGATTCCTGAGGTCCAATCGTCATCCTCCTTATCAAGTGGCTGATCTCCACTGATTAAATCAGCCTCACTACCTCCTGTTACCACAAGAGGGAGCCTGGAAGGAGAACTCACAACTGGTAGACCAGAAAATGAACTCACAACAGCGGTCTTTCACATGCAGGTGGAGGGCTGGGATGGCTTTTTGAGAAAAGAAGTGCCGACTGGGTATGTCATAGCGTGGGACTGCATAGGCCATGAGCTCGCAGAAAGCTTCGCTTTCAACCAAACGGTAGGGAATTATCTCTAATGAGATTAGTTTGGCAATGTAGGCGTTCAAACACAGTGTACGTGGATGAGAGGATGAGTACTTTCTTGTCCTACTCAGAGTGTCTGGTAGGGTGAGCTGCACTGGAGAGCTGCATATGGGGGAAGTAGCGGTGAACCGGACGGAGTGAGAGGGGGTTGGTGATGGTATTGGTGGTGATGGCCTAGATTCAGTGTTGTGTTGCAAAACCATTGTGATTCCCTGAGTGCTTTGGCCTTGCGACGACACCTCAACATTTAGTGCTGGTGGTGTGCTTAATGGTGGCGGTGGTCTTACAGTGGGGGAAGCGATTGAGCGTTGCTGGCTACCTTCAGTCGGAGCAGGTGCACATGTGCAACCTGAGGTTTTGTAGTCCGTCCACGCTTGCAAGTGAATGGTGATTAAATGTCTAAGCATGCAACTGGTATTCAAATTTCTGAGTTGTTTACTTCGGTTAAAGGTCCTTCCGCACTTCTTACAGGTAACATTTGCCTCATCAGTAGGATTTTGGACAAAAAAGTGCCACACCACTCTTCCTACTATGGTATACATTTTCTGGCCTTGCACGCTGTGCTAAGTTGACCGTCTGGCCAAGCTCTCCTGCAACTCTTTTAGTTTTTGGTCCACATTTTTGGACAGCTACGGGCCTGCCAGATAACCGCTGCTATGATGTGAATGCCTGCTGCGGATCCTTCTCCTTATCTGAACTATTACCAGTGCCACCCTCCTCCCCCAATGGATGCCAAGCCGGGTCAAGAACTGGGTCATCCATCACCTCCTCTTCAAAGTCATCTGCACCTTCCTCTACCTTCCTCTGTCACCGTGTAAGGTGGTATAGTATGCAGGAAGGGGCACCTGAGTTTCACCAGGGTCAGATTCTGGCTCAGTAGACTGCGAGGGCAATGTAGTGCTCTGGGTCAATGCACCAGCAGAATCATCTAGCACTGGCTGTGCATCAGTGCACTCCATGAGAAAACCAAAAGCAAAACACAAAACAAATATCCTGGAATAAAAAATTACTTTTTTATTCCAGGATATTTGTTTTGTGTTTTGCTTTTGGTTTTCTCTGTGTAAAGGTCATGTGTTCATATGCAATTACATTTTGCATGCACATTAATTTACTTTTTCTGCTCAGACCCAGTTTCTTATCAGTGCACTCCATGTCAGATTCATCTTGGAATGGGGAATTCAGGATTTGACTGGATAACCCAGGCATGGTATGTGAAAAGAGCTCCATAGAGGAATCTGAAGTGTGGGCTGCTGCATCCTTAACTTTTGGTGGGGGTGAAGGACACAAGGAAAGGTGTTTTTCCTGACCAGAACCCTGCACTGACGACTCCGTGCTTGCAGGTTTCGAACGTTCAGAAGAGGAGGCAATAGAGCTGGTGGCTGTTTCGGCAATGTACGCCAAAACCTGTTCCTGATGCTCCGGCTTTAAAAGCGGTTTTCCTACTCCAAGAAAAGATAACCCTACAGGACTTCTTGGGCCAGATGATGACACAGGCTCAACACCTCCTGCCTTAGCTGCTATTGTGCTTTTGCCAGAACCAGCCAATGCACCACTACCATCAGTACCAGCCGTGCCCCCCTGCCCACGTCTGCGGCCTCTTCCACCATACTTTCTCATGTTTAGGAAAATGTACCAAAAATACCAGCAGAGAGATGGTGTTAGGCGTCGGATTTCTGTCGCTGCACAGCGAGAATCCCGAGCCTTACCTCCAGCGGTCTCCCATTCCTCTCCAGCCACAGAGGAGGTTGCTCACTAAACTCATTGGTCCAGGCGCTCTGCCCAGACCAGCTCCGTGGGTTTGCTTGCTGCTGCCACCTCTGGCACAGCTATGGCAATACATGCTGCTCAGCAGCGAGATTCTCCAGGGACTAAGTCCCCATGTCGGGCCACTGAGCATGCCCGTGGAGTGCTCTCCCATTGGAGATCAAAGGTCACATGCTCAGGTCCTGCTCCTGCTCGGATTGGCCCATCTGAGAAGCCAGGAAGGTCCCGGACGCTCACGGTTATAAAAGGTTTGCATGGCCGCTCGGCCATGCTCTAGGATAGACTGTATTTACAGACTATGTGGAGTGAGTGATGTATGCACGTATGAATGTCTCTGGTGAATGACTCATTAAGAAACCCCTACCCTTGGTATGCATGTGTTGTGCAGCCTAGCCTGCTAGCGCCCAGGCTTAGGTGTAGGTAGGTCAGAGGTTGAGTCAGGCATCTGTCCTCACCAGGGACTCGGCACGCCTCAGTGCACGTGCTCCATAGCCAGCGTCTAAAGCGGCGCTCGCGGTAGCGACGCCGCGAGCTCAGTGGGCCTAGAAGGACTCTAACCCCGTGTCCTTGGGTGTAAAGTTCTGTGGCCGTACACTGTGCGCTCTTTTGGCCGGGCTCTGTGAGCTTAACAGGCTCTGGCATTTAAGTTCAGCGGTTGTGCGACTCTGTGCATTAACAGAGTTCGTCCCTGTTCACATTGGGTGACGTAACCCACGTGTGACTGGTTTCACACCGCTTAATTCTTCCGCCATTACTTAGCAGCAGTGTACCACCTCTGCACGGTGGACCCCGGGCTGCGAACGCACCTGCTATTATTTTATAATTTGGTGCGTTCCGCCAGCCCTAACATTATCCTAGCGCCAGGGTCTGGCTAATAATGGCGCACGAACAACAACTGCATAGATACATCCAGCTGCTGGAGGGTAGTTTGGCAGCGCTAGAGCGTTCCACCTCAGCTGCGGATGTTAATTCTGTCGCTGTTCAAGCAGCAACAGAGGCTGTCGCCCGTGTCTCCACGGCTTTCACTGCCCCAACCTTGTCTCGCCTCCCGCTGCCCAAAAAGTTCTCGGGTGATAGTGCTTCATGCAGGGGTTTCGTGAGTCAGTGCTCCATTCACCTGGAGTTGCTGGCCACACGATTTCCCTCTGAGTGGGCCAAGGTGGGATTTATCATCTCCCTTCTGTCGGGCAGGGCCTTGGAGTGGGCCACCCCGCTGTGGTAGCGTAGGGATCCCCTGGTACAGAGTGCCACCCATTTTCTGGTCACTTTGAAGCAGGTGTACCTGGGGCCTCGGGTCACGCACGACACCGCACTGCAGTTGCTGGCCCTAACCCAGGGTTCGTCTCTGGTCAGTCAGTATGCCATCCTCTTCAGAACTCTGGCCTCAGAGCTTGAGTGGCCAGATAATGTTCTCATACCTATTTTCTGGAGATGCCTGGCTGATCATGTCAAAGATGCCCTGGCAACCAGGGAGGTGCCTACCACCTTGGAGGAGCTCATTATGGTATCCACCCGAATTAACATTCGCTTCACTGAGCGAGGGCAGGAGCGCTCCAAGTTCCGCCAACAATATAGATTGGCTCCAAACTTTGTTAGGCCCCTGGAACCCCTCAGTCAGCCACCTGAGCCTCCAGAGGCCATGGAGGTGTCTCGCACGGGGTCCAGGACCCGGTCCGCGCGGGTACCTTCAGTCTGCTTCCGTTGTCGGCAGACTGGGCACCTAGCTAACCAGTGCCCACAGCGCCCGGGAAACGCTCCCATCTAGTGGTTATCAGAGGGGGCCTACTAGACACAGCGACTTTCTCCTCCAAGCTCCTGTTTAAAGGGGCATTAGAATATAATTCTTCCGCTCTGGTGGTGGAGGTTTGTGTGGACTCTGGAGTGGAGGGCAATTTCATGTCATCTGCCTTCGCCCTACAACACGCAATCCCCCTGGTCCTGCTACCTCAGCCAGTCACTATCATAGTGGTGAATGGTGCGACACTCCCTTCCCAAATCACCCACCAGATGGCTCCACTGAGACCCTCACTGTCTCCTTCCCATCAGGAGATGCTGTCTCTTCTTGTCATGCCCGAAGGTATCGACCAGGTCCTCCTAGGAGTTCCCTGGTTACGAGCCCACTGTCCTCACATAGAGTGGTCCTCGGGAAAAATCCTCGGTTGGAGCAAGTTCTGCGAGGGTAGGTGTTTGAGGGACTGCATACAGGTCGCTACCTCTGAGATTCCCGCAGATCTCTCCTCACTTCCCAAGCCGTACCAGCAGTATGCAGACATTTTCTCCAAGAAGGCGGCGGAGACCCTTCCGCTGCACCGCCCTAACGACTGTCCTATTGACCTCTTGCCTGGTGCTGAGCCTCCCTGGGGTCGAGTCTACCCCCTATCTCTCCCAGGGACAGAAGCCATGTCTCAGTATATCAGGGAGAATCTGGCAAGAGGATTCATTAGGAAGTCGATGTCTCCAGCGGGAGCGGGATTCTTCTTTGTCCAAAAGAAGAATGGAGAGTTACGTCCGTGCATCGATTACAGGGGTCTTAATGCCATAACTGTTAAGAACAAGTATCCTCTACCCCTGATATCGGAACTGTTCGATAGGCTATGGGGAGCGAGAGTGTTTACTAAGCTTGATCTGCGAGGAGCCTATAACCTGATCCGCATCCATGAGGGGGACGAATGGAAGACGGCATTTAACACCAGAGATGGGCACTATGACTACCTGGTGATGCCCTTCGGGCTATGTAATGCGCCAGCCGTCTTCCAAGACTTTGTGAACGATATCTTCCGGGATATGCTTACCACCTCGGTAGTAGTCTATCTGGACGATATTCTCATTTACTCTCCAGATATTGACTCCCACCGGAGAGATGTTCGCAAAGTTTTCGCTCTCCTGCGGGCAAATTCCTTTTACGCCAAGTTGGAGAAATGTGTGTCTGAGCAGGAGTCCTTGCCTTTCCTGGGCTATATCATCTCGGCCCAGGGGTTGGCCATGGATCCTGCCAAACTACAGGCGGTGATGGATTGGCAGGAGCCCCATTCTCTCAAAGAGGTGCAGCGCTTTATGGGGTTCATAAATTACTATCGCCAATTCATCCCCCATTTCTCAACTTTGGTAGCGCCCTTGGTAGCCCTCACCAAGAAGGGTGCAAACCCCAAACTGTGGTCGGAAACTGTCTCCAAGGCCTTCGCCGCTATTAAATCCCACTTCGCTAGCGCTCCCATTCTACATCGCCCCGATGTAGATAAGCCCTTCATTCTGGAGGTGGATGCCTCTTCCGTCGGTGCTGGAGCGGTCCTGTTTCAGAAGGACTCGCAAGGTCGGAAGCACCCATGCTTCTTCTTCTCTAAGACCTTCATACCGGCGGAGAGGAATTATTCCATCGGGGACAGGGAGTTGCTAGCAAAGAAGCTTGCCTTCTCAGAGTGGAGACACCTCCTGGAGGGGGCTCGCCATCCTTTCCAGGTGTTCACCGACCACAAAAATTTGGTCTATCTACAGACTGCCCAGCGGCTGAATTCTCGCCAGGCCAGATGGTCCTTGTTCTTCTCCTGATTCCATTTCACCCTGCATTTTCTCTCCGGGGAGAAGAACGTCCGGGCCAATGCTCTTTCTCGCTCCGTGGTGTCATCGGAGGAGGAGGAGCCTCGGCTGATAGTTCCATCGGAGAGTCTGAGGACCGTGGCTCCGGTTGCTCTCGAGTCGGTACCTCCGGGCAAGACTTTTGTCCCTGCCCATCTGTGACCGGAGGTCCTCTCTTTGGCTCATTCGTCCAGGGTGGGGGGACATTTTGGGACCAAACGAACCTCTGATCTTCTGGTGAGGACATACTGGTGGCCGCATATGGCTTATGACGTCAAGGACTATATTCAGGCGTGCATCTCTTGTGCCCAGAATCGGTCCTCTCGGCAGCGGCCCGCTGGGTTACTCTATCCCCTGCCGGTTGCAGGCAGGCCCTGGGAGATGGTCGGCATGGACTTTGTGGTGGGTCTGCCCAAGTCCAGCGACAGCACTGTCATTTGGGTGGTCACCGATCATTTCTCCAAGATGGTGCACCTGGTACCACTCTCTCGGCTACCTTTGGCACGGGGCCTGACAGCATTGTTTATTAAACATGTTTTCCACCTACACGGCATGCCGGATAAGATTGTCGGCGACCAGGGTCCTCAGTTTGCGTCTCAGTTCTGGAGAGAGCTCTGTTCTCTGCTCAGCAATGAGCTAAATCTCTCCTCGGCCTATCTTCCCGAGACGAATGGGTTGGTTGAGAGAGCCAACCAGACCCTGGTGACATACCTGTGACATTTTGTCTCGGCCAGGCAGGATGATTGGGCATCTTTGCTGCCGTGGGCGGAGTTCGCCTTGAACAACGCTGTGGCCGACTCCACCGGTCAGACCCCATTCCTCCTAAATTACGGTCAGCATCCGCGCGTCCCCGTGTCCATGCCTGTGTCGTCCACCGACTCTAGGGTGGCAGACTGAGCGGTGGAGGCACGTGACATTTGGGATTGCATGCAGGATGCTATCCAGGCCTCCAAGGAGAGAATTAGGTCCTCCGCTGATACTCGCCAGCGCCCTGCTCTGACCTTCGCCCCTGGCGACTTAGTGTGGCTCTCCGCTCGAAACATCAGGCTGCGGGCGGAATCCGCTAAGTTCGCACCGTGCTATATTGGCCCTTTCAAGGTCCTCGAGCACATTAACCCTGTGGTCTACCGTCTGGCCCTTCCACCACACTTGGCTATCTCGAACACGTTTCATGTGTCTCTCCTTAAGCCGGTTCACATGTCCCGGTTTTCTGAGCCATCTGCCAGGACATCAGACCTGTCGTCTGACGAGTTTGAGGTCAATGCCATCGTGGGATGCAAGGTGATGCGGGGCAAAAAGTTTTACTTGGTGGACTGGAAGGGTCATAGGCTTGGACCTAGTGGAGAACATCCGCGCTCCTCTTCTTGTTGCAGAATTTGAGCAGAGTGAGGGGGGGTGCAATGTTAGGCATCAGATTTCTGTCACTGAACAGCAAGAATCCCGAGCCTTAATTCCAGTGGTCTCCCATTCCTCTCCAGCCACAGAGGAGGTTGCTCAGCAAACATGTTGGTCCAGGCACTCTGCACAGACCAGCTCCATGGGTTTGCTTGCTGCTGCCACCTCTGGCACAGCTATGGCAATACATGCTGCTCAGCAGCGAGATTCTCCAGGGACTAAGTCCCCCATGTTGGGCCACTGAGCATGCCCGTGGAGTGCTCTCCCATAGGAGATTGAAGGTCACGTGCTCAGGCCCTGCTCCTGTTCGGACTGGCTCATCCGAGAAGCCAGGAAGGTCCCAGACGCTCGCGGCTATAAAAGGTTTGCATGGCCGCTCGGCCAAGCGCGAGGATAGACTATTTACAGACTATGTGGAGTGAGTGATGCATGCACGTATGAATGTATCTGGTGAATGACTCATTAAGAAACCCCTACCCTTGATACGCATGTGTTGTGCAGCCTAGCCTGCTAGCGCCCAGGCTTAGGCGTAGGTAGGTAAGAGGTTGAGTCAGGCATCTGTCCTCACCTGGGACTTGGCATGCCTCAGTGCACGTGCTCCATAGCCAGCGTCTATAGCGGCGCTCGCGGCAGCGACGCCGCGCGCTCAGTGTGCCTAGAAGGACTCTAACCCCGTGTCCTTGGGGTAGAGTTCTGTGGCCGTACACTGTGCGCTCTTTTGGCCGGGCTCTGTGAGCTTAACAGGCTCCGGCATTTAAGTTCAGCTGTTGTGCGGTTCTGTGCATTAACAGAGTTCGTCCCTGTTCACATTGGGTGAAGTAACCCACGTGTGACTGGTTTCACACCGCTTAATTCTTCTGCCATTACTTAGCAGCAGTGTACCACCTTTGCACGGTGAACCCCGGGCTGCGAACGCACCTACTATTATTTTATAATTTGGTGCGTTCCGCCAGCCCTAACAGATGGTACTGTATGTGGAGCGTCCAGCTGTGTAAGGTGTATTAAAAAAATTAAATCTACGTATATATTTTGTTAGTCACAGATGCTCTCCCAGTATGTATTTGACCATAATCCAACAAGCAGATATATGGTACTGTATCAGAAGTGTACAGCTGTATACGTTTCTTGTGTAACTAACAATCTCCGTATATGTATTTACGGAGTGTCACACACACACGCTGACTCTGTATAGATATGACTGTAATGCGAACAGCAGATATACAATGCTGTTTGAGAATAGGACAGCTCAATACGGTGTATGGAGAAATGTAAATGTCCGTATATGTATTTACAGAGTGTCACACACACGCTGACTCAGTATAGAAGTGACCGTAATGCGAACGGCAGATATACAATACTGTTTGAGAATCGGACAGCTCTATACGGTGTCTGTCTGGAAAATTGTAAATCTCCGTCTATTTTTATACGGAGTGTCACACGCTGTCTCTGTATAGTTTTGACCGTAATCAAACAGCAGATATACGAAACTGTTTGAAAAGCAGACAGTTCTATACGGTGTAGGTCTGGAAAAATCGAGAATCTCCTCTGTTTCTTTTTCCAGAGTCACACACAGATAGCTTGTATTTGTCCGTGATACCAGCCGGTACACGGTAGTGTGTGAGGAGCGTACACCGCTATACGGTGTGTGAAAAAATGAACGCTCGGTAACTGACCAGAACAAAATAAAAAAAGTTGGAGTGCTTTGAAAAAAGCAGTTTGAACAGCAGTGTTCACGCAGCAATGCAGCTATCAGGGAAGCCTTAAAAGGCAGCCTAATCACCATCAGCGCTGCTGCACACAACAAAAATCTTCCCCTTTCACTGCACACTAACTGTACTGTGAAAAGCGCTATCAGCAGAAGCTATTTTTTTTTTCTTCTTCCTTGCCTAATGCTCTCCCTATTCAGAATCAGCAGCAGCACCTCTCCGCAGATCGGCAGAAGTAAGATGGCGGTCAGCGGTCACGGCAATTTATAGCCACTGTGACGCCACACAAAGCCAGCCAATCACTTCAATACCCTTCTCTAAGATGGTGGTGGCCGCTGCCCATGTCATCGTGTTGCCCATAGTGTGCGTCTTCCATCATTGGCTGAGAAAAGGCGCTGGAAGCATTAGTTGAAACGCGACTTTGGCGCGCGGGTCGGCGATCTCATGGCTGACCTCACGCTATGGTCGGGTTTCGATCGGCGAAACCCAACCTTAGCTAAAGTCGGCGACTTTTGAATTTCACCGACCCGTTTCGCTCAACTCTATCGGGGGCTTATCTACAGCATTACAGAATGCTGTAGATAAGCCCCTGATGTCAGTGCTGGCAGCTGATAGTCGATAAAAGGGGTGAAAGATTCCCTTTAACAAAGTCACAGTTAACACCTTCATGACCTTGTGATTTTCATTTTTTGCGTTTCTGTTTTTAGCTCCCCTTCTTCCCAGAGCCATAACTTTTTTATTTTACTGTCAGTATGGCAGTTTGAGAGCTTGTTTTTTTTTTTGTTTTTTTTTGCAAGACGAGTTGTGCTTTGGAACAACGCCATTGATTTTACCATGTAATGTACTGGAAAATGGGAAAAAAAAAGTCCAAGTGCGTGGAAATTTAAAAATAGGGCAATTTCACAATTGTTTTTTTTTACCTTGTTTACTAAATGCTAAAACTGACCTGCCATTTTGATTCTCCACGTCAGTACAAGTATGCAGATACCTAACATGTCTAGGTTCTTTTTTCAGTGATGAATAAAAATTCAAAGTTTGTAAGAAAAAAAAATGGTGCCATTTACCGAGAGCCGCAGCGTCTCTGTTTTTAGGGATCTGGGGCTGTGTGAGGGCTTATAATTTGTGCACCAAGCTGACATTTTTATTGATACCATTTTGGGGTAGATACAATGTTTTGCTAGCTTCTTACTGCATTTTATTGCAATGTTGCGGGGCAACCAAAAAACAAAATTCTGGAGTTCTAATTTTTTTCTCTTTATGCTGTTTAGCAATCGGATTACTTTACTTTAGATTTTGATAGATCGGACACTTCTGAACTCAGCTATACCAAACGTGTATTTTTTTTTTATTGTTATTGTTTTATTTTGAATTAGGCAAAAGGGGGGTGATTTGAAATTTTATATTAAATTTTTAAAATATTTTTTAAAACATTTTCTTTGACTTTTTACTTACTTCAATAGTCCCCTTAGTAGACTTGAAGCTGTGATCATCGATCGCTTGTGCTAAACATAGCAGGACCTTAGACCAGCTATGTGTAGCGGAAATCATCATCTCCTATGACTTGCTTCCGGCGCGCTCGAGTTAAATGCCCCTGTCAGTTAATGACAGCGGTATTAAACATGTTAACAGCCCTGGTGGGATCACGATTCCTCCCGCGGCTGTTATAGGCACAGCTGATCAAATCAACTGTGAAGTCCTAGGAAAGATGTGGGATCAGTGCAGGATCTCGCATCAAAGGGGAGTAGACGATTTTGGACTTACCTATACGTCCTGGGTGATAAAGGGGTTAAACAGAATGTGTCCCAAAATTAATACAAAACCTACAAAGGAACGGCTTAGTATATGGCACTTCCAAATATATGCACACCAAAAACAGGAATCCCCCAAGGAAGAAGCAATAAAGGGCATGTCACACTAAGCGATATCGCTAGCAATATCGCTATAACTTGTGACGTTATAGCGATATTGCTAGCGATATCGCTGTGTCTGATACTTACCTACGACCGCTCCCCCGCTGGTTATTGCTGATCGCGCGAGAACGTATGACGGTATCACTGATTGGGTGGATCAAGGAAATGCTGTAGATATAGTATATCTTGACTTCAGCAAAGCATTTGACAAAGTCTCTCATACAATCCTTATTGAAAAAATGACTAAGTATGGAATGGACAAGGCAACTGTTAGGTGGATTCATAGCTGGCTTAGTGATCGGACCCAAAGAGTGGTCGTAAATGGCTGCACATCCAGTTGGAAGAATGTCTCAAGTGGGGTACCACAGGGCTCTGTCCTGGGCCCTGTATTGTTCAACATCTTTATCAACGATTTAGATGAAGGAATTGAGGGTAAACTGATTAAATTTGCTGATGACACAAAGCTAGGAGGGATAGCTAATACTAGAGAAGAGAGAGAGAGGATTCAAAAAGATTTAAATAAACTGGAGAAGTGGGCAGTAACTAACAGAATGGTTTTTAACAGGGAGAAATGCAAAGTACTACATCTGGGCAATAAAAATGAAAAAAGCATATATAGAATGGGAGGAATAGGGCTAAGTGACAGCACATGTGAAAAAGACTTGGGTATACTAATAGATCACAGACTGAATATGAGTCAACAGTGTGATGCAGCAGCAAAAAAGGCAAATGCAGTTCTAGGATGTATTAACAGAAGCATACAGTCTAGATCACGTGAAGTCATTATTTCCCTCTACTCCTCTTTGGTCAGACCTCATCTGGAATATTGTGTCCAGTTTTGGGCACCACATTTTAAAAAAGACATCAACAAACTGGAGCAAGTTCAGAAAAGAGCGACCAGAATGGTGACCGGTCTGCAAACCCTGTCTTATGAGGAAAGGTTGCAGGATTTGGGAATGTTTAGTTTGCAAAAGAGAAGACTGAGAGGAGACTTAATTGCTGTCTACAAATATCTAAAGGGCTGTCACATTGTAGAAGGATCAACTTTATTCTCATTTGCACAAGGAAAGACTAGAAGCAATGGGATGAAACTGAATGGGAGGAGACACAGATTAGATATTAGAAAAAACTTTTTGACAGTTAGAGTGATCAATGAGTGGAACAGGCTGCCACGAGAAGTGGTGAGTTCTCCTTCAATGGAAGTCTTCAAACAGAGGCTGGACAGACATCTGACTGGGATGATTTAGCGAATCCTGCTTTGAGCAGGGGGTTGGACCAGATGGCCCAGGAGGTCCCTTCCAACTCTACGATTCTATGATTCTATGATTCTATGAACGTCCTGGACCATTTCTCGTCGTCAGCTTCCTGCGGCGCTTCCTGTGGAGAGACGAGCGTGGAGCCGGGCGGGAGGACGCAGGATCGCCTGGTGTGACAGGTAAGTAGCGACCCCCGTCCCCTGCGATGTCGCTGGTGAGATTTGCCTGTGTGGCAGCTCACTAGCGACCACTTAGCGATGTACCAGCGATCCTGACCGCATCATATCGCTGGTCGGGATCGCTGGTACATCGCTAAGTGTGACAGTACCCTAAGTCTTTACATGTTATCTATTTCTGCTGCTACTTTACTGCACTTATGCATTGCTGTGCTACATATAGTGTGGGATCTTGCTCCCTGGGATTGTATGCATATCTCTATATGGCTATTGTAGTCTGTTTCAATACATTTTACTGTATGCACTAGGCACTTTATGCAATTGGTCTAGACACATCAATGTGTCAGCACTAGGCACCTTATGCAAATGTTGTTAATGTTATGCAAAACCCTTTGTTTACACCAGGCAGCTTCTATTCACAGTACTAGCAGGATTTATCCTTTGTTATACTATTGATATACCTTTTTTATGCTAATTATCAAATCCACATAAGCTACTTAGTTTTTAGGAGTATCTACTCCTATTATATGTTTGTACATATCATGTCCTCAGGACATTTTGTGTTTGAAAGGCTTCCTAGCGCTCTTTTTGATTTCTCTGGCACCTATTAGGAAGTGGTGCATGTACTTTTAACCCTCCGTCAGGCGCAATATAGATTCTCCTCAGTTCATGCGCAATGTGCCTGACAAGCACAGGTCAGAAAACCACCTATAGTAGCTACATATTTCAATTTCAGGACTATAGAAGTAGTCAGTGACCTTCATAGGAATGTATTAAAAGAGATTACACCAAATCAGATGCAAAAAAAAACATTTATTAACCATAAACTTATTAAAACTAAAAGTACCACTTTTCGGTAGTACCGCCAAATAGGCTCCAGTTATCTTTACTTAACTATTGCTTAAATATAAAATTATGGAAAAAAACTTTAAGGATATTGCACTTAGATGTTACTTAATTATTTTCTACTCATCTTCAGTGGTTTCAATTGCAGCAGAAGCAGCACAGGTACACTTAGAAAAGCAAGGCTGGCAGACGAAAGTTGCATGGGAAAGGCAGATGGATTCTTTACATATTTTGCAGTCATATTTAGAAAGCCTTCTGAAACCAGATACAAATGAGCAGGTAGTACAACTGCGTCTTTTAGAAGGTGGTAGAATCGGTGTTTGTTCTGGAACGTCCTTGGGACGATATCTCTTCAACCGGTGTTGCAGGGCAAGGGGCATTCCAACCGTCTTTGTACTTCTTAGGCTTAGCTCTCCACTCACCAGTTCATTAGCCAATTGTTTTAGGTACATTCTTCTGCGCATTTGTTTAAGTTCATTACCGAGGTAAATTACTTGTGAGTTGATGCCACCCACATTCAGCATTGTAAAGAAGATTACCATCGGCCAGCATTTGGTATTTCGACTTACATTGAAATTGCCACACATTTGGTCAGCAGTGTCAACGCCGCTTTTGGTCAAATTATAAAAAGTTATGATTTCTGGTTTCCTTAGCTCCCCAGACTCTGGATCAATGGTGTAATCATTATGTAATGAAGAGACCAAAATCACATTTTTCCTCTCGCGTGGGATGTAAGAAACTAAAATCTTTCCATTACTGAACCCAAACATAGTGCTATACTGTTGTTTGCCTTTTGTACATAGAAAATCTGGCGGCAACTGCCTTTTGTTTTTTCTAACAGTTCCCACATATGACAGCTTTTTCGTTTTTAAAAAATCAATCAGATCAAAGTCAGTAAACCAGTTGTCAGCAGTGATATTTCGACCAGATCCAAACATTGGCTCAGCAATTCTCTTTACCACATCACTAGGCTTGTTGCTCACATTGAAAGGACCTGGTGGCTGTCTTCCACAATAAACTTCCATGTTCATAGTGTACATCATCCTTGCATCAACCATGGCAAAAATTTTAATTCCATATTTGTTTGGCTTTGATGGTATATATTGCCGAAAACCACATCTTCCACGGAAACCTGGAAGCATCTCATCAATAGTGAGGTTTTGCCCTGGGCAATAGCTTTTTTGACAATTCATAATAAATTGTTGAAATATGTCCCGAATTGGTGCAAGCCGGTCATAACCTTTTCGTTCTGTCCGGGTACTTGGATCATCGAAACGGAGGCAACGGATCAGGACTTTGAATCGTTTCAGATTCATCACAAGGCTGAATTTTTCGATGCCATCACCGTCTGTCCCCCACAGCTCCTCCAAACTTTGCCTATTTGCTCTGAAAGCACCAGCTAGGTATAACAAGCCAATAAATGCCTTGAGTTCAATCACATCAGTGTTTTTGATGTCCCTCTCTCTGGAGAATTGCTCTTTGATTGTGTCAATATACTGGTTAGTGAACCGAACAATAGTTTCCAACATGCTATCTGTAATTAGATTACTCCAACATTCCACTGCAGTTTTAGCTTTTCTAGCACTTCCAATAACTCCAGGAAGGTGTGTAATAATATTGTGGGATTCTCTGCGCTGTTTGTTCTTGGGTGCCTTTTTGTTCCACTTTGTATTTTTCTCTTTGCCCAAATAATAAGCTAGATCTGTGTCTGTTTCCTCTGTATCAGTGTCATCACCATCCTGCTCTGTTCCAGAATCAGTGTTACATTCTGCTACCTCATCTTCAGATGAAATGTCACTAGATTCCTCTAAATCCTCAGTTACTGCTGGTTCTTCCTCATCATCTTCTAACAAAAAAATCTTCATTTCTTCTAAATGAAGGGGTTTAGATAAATCATACTGTTTTCTGGCCATTGCAGCAGAAAATCTGAAGCAAGAGAGAAAGAGTATGTGTTAGGGCGCAATGTGCCTTAGAAGCCACCCTCCTTTTGTCTAAGAAAACAGTACTTATGTACACTAACTTAGCATTAATCCTTCATAAAACAAGCTAAATACACAATCGTGATGAATAAAAAAAGAAAATACTAACCTTTCAATTTGTGTTGAAATCAGGCGCAATGTGCCTGAGAAGCCAAAGTGTTGATATCTGCTCACTAGAAGGTCTGCTGAGTCACTGTGATATCAGGTTTCACAGAGCCTGTAGAGTCAGGAGATAACTAGGAGGGGTGGGGTTTTCTGATAAGTGGGCAAGGAGAGAGAAGTGAAACTAATTACTGTGTGCCTGTCAGATCTATTGCGCCTTTTTTTGTATCTGTGTCTCTATTTTTATTATATCTACTTTTTAGAATAATTTGTGTATTTGATTTGGCCTATGCTTGCTTGTTCTGTAGTTTGACAATAAATGGCTTCACCCAACCACTAACCATGAGTAGAGGAAAAGCTTTGGTGTTATCATTCATATTCTCTGAAAAAAGGCCAAGAAAGCAAAAATTCTGCCGGGGTATGTAAACTTTTGAGCATAACTGTATGTTTTAATGTTTGGAATTGATGTTAAAAGTTTACTTCGAATTATATAAAACTAACTGGTATGGTATTTTTTTTTAACATTTAGTTACTCAGCTGCTGGAGGCATTATTTGCTGGTTTGTTTCTGAGCATGACACTTCCACACAGCAAAAATGGCATCTGACCCTATCTCCTGTGCTGTAGCTGCATCAGCTGTGATCTGGACACGCCATGAAGCTTTCTCAATTCACAAATGTAGGTGGAATCTGGCGCCATTTTATTGCAGCCCAGCACAAGTCCTATTGACTTTTGTCCTCAACTTTTGTCAACAATAGGGGAAATAATCAGTTCATTATATACAGTGCAGTATTGAGGCTGAGTTGTCCAATACTTCTCCTCCTTCCTGGATGCACCAATGGAAGGGTTCTTCATGGAATATGCACACCATGTCCTACCCCTTCCCCCTTCAACTATGGTATCTAATATATTACCCATAAGATATGACTCTCGGCTAAAAAATGTTATAAGTCACAGGATGTCCAGAATGTTGCTCATTGGATGCATCAGCCATATATACGGTAGATTACATTCTTACACTCATAGCAAGTGAGCATTTCTGCTACACACAAGAGATCTGATCACCGCCTGTGTGCAGCAGAGGAGATCAGACAACTGCAGCTTCTAGTCTCACATGGAGGCTATTGAAGCATGCAAAAGTTAAAAAAAAATGTTATTAAAAATATAAAGATTCGAATCACTCCCCATTTGCCCCATTCAAAATAAAACAATAAAAAAATATATATATACACATATTTGGTATTGACGCATTCAGAATCCATCAAGCTATAAAAAGAATTAATCTTATTGGTAAAGAGCATAGCGAGGAAAAAGTCAAAACGACAGAATTACGTTCTTTTGATCACTGCAACATTGCATTAAAATGCAATAACGGGCGATCAAAAAATCATATCCACACCAAAATTGTATCAATAAAAACATCAGCTCGGCACACAAAAATAAGTCGTCACCCCACCCGAGATCACGAAAAATGGAGATGACGAAAATGACGTTTTTTTTGTTTTTTTTTAACAAACTTTGGATTTTTTTTCACTATTTAAATAAAAAAGAACATACACATTTTCGGCATCTGTGAACTCGTAATGATTTGGAGAATCATAATGGCTGGTCAGTTTTAGCATTTGGTGAACATGGTGAAAAAAATCCAAAAAACAGTTGTGGAATTGCACTTTTTCGCAATTTCACTGCACTTGGAATTTTTTCCCTGTTTTCGAGTACACAACATTGTAAAACCAATGGTGTTGTTCAAAAGTACAACTCGTCCCGCAAAAAACAAGACCTCACATGGCCATAGTGACATTTCTAATAAAAGCGAACTGCAATACTAGTTCGCCTTATGACTACAGTAAATATGGGCGGGGCCTGCTCGCAAGTGCCTGATCTTTCCTTCTCTCCCCTTCTAGGAGTTTGCGAAAGGATAGGTGAGGTTGTGAGTTTAGAATTACTGTGCACATCCATTTTGTTGATGACTGCAATGTGATAGTGACATGTGGACTGTGTCACCGGGGACTGCCGGCAGGGCCACTTTTGGCTGTCCTGTCTAAAGTGCAATGTACAGTCATATGTAAAAGTTTGGGCACCCCTATTAATGTTAACCTTTTTTCTTTATAACAATTTTGTTTTTTGCAACAGCTATTTCAGTTTCATATATCTAATAACTGATGGACTCAGTTATATTTCTGGATTCAAATGAGGTTTATTGTACTAACAGAAAATGTGCAATCTGCATTTAAACAAAATTTGACCGGTGCAAAAGTATGTGCACCCTTATCATTTTCTTGATTTGAACACTCCTAACTACTTTTTACTGACTTCCTGAAGCACTAAATTGGTTTTGTAACCTCATTGAGCTTTGAACTTCATAGCAAGGTGTATCAAATCATGAGAAAAGGTATTTAAAGTGGTCACTTGCAAGTAGTTCTCCTATTTGATTCTCCTATGAAGAGTGGCATCAAGGGCTCCTCAAAACAACTCTCAAATGATCTGAAAACAAAGATTATTCAACATAGCTTTTCAGGGGAAGGATACAAAAAGTTGTCTCAGAGATTTAACCTGTCAGTTTCCACTGTGAGGAACATAGTAAGGAAATGGAAGAACACAGGTACAGTTCTTTTTAAGCCCAGAAGTGGCAGGCCAAGAAAAATATCAGAAAGGCAGAGAAGAAGAATGGTGAGAACAGTCAAGGACAATCCACAGACCACCTCCAAAGACCTGCAGCATCATCTTGCTGCAGATGGTGTCACTGTGCATCGGTCAACAATACAGCGCATGCATAACGCCTTTTTGTATGACCAAACAACTCAATCTTTGTTTCATCAGTCCACAGGACCTTCTTCCAAAATGTAACTGGCTTGTCCAAATGGGCTTTTGCATACCTCAGGCGACTCTGTTTGTGGCGTGCTTGCAGAAACGGCTTCTTTCGCATCACTCTCCCATACAGCTTCTCCTTGTGCAAAGTGCGCTGTATTGTTGACCGATGCACAGTGACACCATCTGCAGCAAGATGATGCTGCAGGTCTTTGGAGGTGGTCTGTGGATTGTCCTTGACTGTTCTCACCATTCTTCTTCTCTGCCTTTCTGATATTTTTCTTGGCCTGCCACTTCTGGGCTTAACAAGAACTGTACCTGTGTTCTTCCATTTCCTTACTATGTTCCTCACAGTGGAAACTGACAGGTTAAATCTCTGAGACAACTTTTTGTATCCTTCCCCTGAAAAGCTATGTTGTTTTCAGATCATTTGAGAGTTGTTTTGAGGAGCCCATGATGCCACTCTTCATAGGAGAATCAAATAGGAGAACTACTTGCAAGTGGCCACTTGAAATACCTTTTCTCATGATTTGATACACCTGGCTATGAAGTTCAAAGCTCAATGAGGTTACAAAACCAATTTAGTGCTTCAGGAAATCAGTAAAAAGTAGTTAGGAGTGTTCAAATCAAGAAAATGATAAGGGTGCCCATACTTTTGCACCGGTCAAATTTTGTTTAAATGCAGATTGCACATTTTCTGTTAGTACAATAAACCTCATTTGAATCCAGAAATATAACTGAGTCCATCAGTTATTAGATATATGAAACTGAAATACCTGTTGCAAAAACCAAAATTGTTATAAAGAAAAAAGGTTAACATTAATAGGGGTGCCCAAACTTTTACATATGACTGTAAATATGCAGGGAATAAATGCAATTAAAACAATGTTTTTGGGGAAACTTTTACAGTTCTCATTGTATGGTAAAAATGACCTGGTAACATGATTTTCAGATCAGTATGATGACGGTGAGAGCAAAAATCCCGACATTTGTAAAGACAAAAACAAAAAACTTGTGTGTGTCACCATTTTCTTAGATTCTTAACATTTTATTTTTCCATAATTATTGTGTGTGAGGGTTTGTTTTTTGGCGCGAGGAGCCAAAGTGTTTATTTGGGGTATATATTGTTTTGAACACTTTTTATTGCTTTTTTAGGGAGGTGCGGTGTTAAAAAAGCAGTTGTGGCATTTCGATTATTTTTCTATGTATGGCAATTTCTGTAGGGGAGAATTACTATATTTTAATAAAAAAAAAAGCAGTAGCAAAAGCCAGCTGTATAGACCAACAGAGGTCACAAAACTATTGCACTTACAGGATGCAGCCCCTTGATAAAGGTGGGGGCAGCACCGATGCAAAATACTGATGAAACAACCACTCCCACACTGACCATTCATGGAGGGGTGGTGGCCTAGTATTAAACATGCACCCAGATAAAGCTTGTATATGGCACCAGTCACACAGATGAAGTGCACAGTGTTTAGCTTACAGCCGATTAGTGATGCCCAAGCTATTAGATCAGGCAGGCTGCCCAAATACGCCACTGTAATTTATATGTATTGTATAGAACATAGTATGTAAAGTCTAGGACACCATATCTTCCACTGACTCCTGAATGTCTAATGATCCCTGTGAAATGTAAATGTCACCCTCATCCTGCTTGGGGAAACCCAATTAGCACTTGACTTCCAACTCTGAAACTTCACACACCACCTTTAAAATGTAAACTAAGAATGTAATCTACATGGCTGATGCATCCAATGAGCAACATTCTGGACATCCTGTGACTTATAACATTTTTTTTAGCCGAGAGTCATATCTTATGGGTAATATATTAGATACCATAGTTGAAGGGGCTAGGGGTAGGACATGGTGTGCATGTTCCATGAAGAACCCTTCCATTGGTGCAACCAGGAAGGAGGAGAAGTATTGGACAACCCAGCTTCAATACTGCACTGTATATAATGAACTGATTATTTCCACTATTATTGACAAAAGTTGAGGACAAAAGTCAATAGGACTTGTGCATAATGCTGATCTGCAATAAAATGGCGCCAGATTCCACCTACATTTGTGAATTGAGAAAGCTTCATGGTGTGTCCAGTTCACAGCTGATGCAGCTACAGCACAGGAGATAGGGTCAGATGCCATTTTTGCTGTGTGGAAGTGTCATGCTCAGAAACAAACCAGCAAATAATGCCTCCAGCAGCTGAGTAACTAAATGTTAAAAAAAATACCATACCAGTTAGTTTTATATAATTCGAAGTAAACTTTTAACATCAATTCCAAACATTAAAAACATACAGTTATGCTCAAAAGTTTACATACCCCGGCAGAATTTTTGCTTTCTTGGCCTTTTTTTCAGAGAATATGAATGATAACACCCAATCTTTCTCTCCACTCATGGTTAGTGGTTGGGTGAAGCCATTTATTGTCAAACTACTGAGGTTTCTCTTTTTAAATCATAATGACAACCCAAAACATCCAAATGACCCTGATCAAAAGTTTAGATACCCTGGTGATTTTGGCCTGATAATATGCACAGAAGTTGACCCAAATGGGTTTGAATGGCTACTAAAGGTAACATCCTCACCTGTGATCTATGTGCTTGTAATCAGTGTGTGTGCATAAAAGCTGAGTGAGTTTCTGGGATCCAGACAGACTTTTGTATCTTTCATCCAGCCACTTACATTTCTGGATTGTGAGTCATGGAGAAACAAAAGAATTGTCAACGGATCTACAGGAAAAGATAGTTGAACCTTATAAAACATGAAAGGGATACAAAAAGATATCCAAGGAATTGATAATGCCAGTCAGTAGCATTCAAATTGTGATTAACAAATGGAAAATCAAGGGCTCTGTAAAAACAAAAGCATGGTCAGGTAGACCACCAAAAATTTCGTCCACAACTGCCAATAAAATTGTTCGGAATGCAAAGAAAAAAACACAAATAACATCAGATAAAATACTGGACTCACTGAAAACAAGGAGGCACTTGGAGAAAAATGGGCTGCATGGTCAAGTCGCCAGAAGAAAGCCATTACTTCGCAAATGCCACAAAGTATCTCGCCTACAATACGCAAAATAGCACAGAAACAAGCTTCAAAACTTCTGGAACAAGGTATTTTGGAGTGATGAGATAAAAATTGAATTTTTTGGCTACAACCATAAACGTTACATTTGGAGAGAGGTCAACAAGGCCTATGATGAAAGGAACACCATTCCTAATGTAAAGCACAGAGGTGGATCGCTGATGTTTTGGGGATGTATGAGCTACAAAGGCACAGGAAACTTGGTCAAAGTTGAAGAAAAGATGAATGCAGCACATTATCAGCAAATACTGGAGGCAAATTTGCAATCATCAGCCCGGAAGCTGCACATACACACACGTACACACACACATGTGCACACACACACACATGTACGTGTACACACACACATGTACGTACACACACATGTATGTGTACACACACACATACGTACACACACACACATGTACGTACACACACACACACGTACGTACACACACATATTCACACACACACGTACTCACACACACACATACTCACACACACACGTACTCACATATACACACACGTACTCACATACACACACACGTACTCACATACACACACACGTACTCACATACACACACATGTACTCACATATACACACACACGTACTCACATACACACACATGTACTCACATATACACACACGTACTCACACATACACACACACACACGTACTCACATACACACACATATGTACTCTCATACATACACACACACGTACTCACATCTCCAGCACAGGCCGTAAACCACCCTCTTTCCTGCCGGTTGTGACTGCACGGAGGTGGGTGGGCAGGCAGCTGCGGGACACACAAACACGTACACACACACGTACGTACATGCACACACATGTACTCACACACAGACATGTACACACACATATGTACTCACACACACCCCACACACACACTTCCCTCCCGATGCGATAGCATCGGGCACACCTCCAGTTATAAATAAACTCCTAGTTACTTTTAATTAGCAAATTTAGGGAGGTAATCTATTCTATTATTTCTAAACACTGTTTTCGGTGATTACTTTGTATCTCCGTTCATACTGCATCCACACACACAAATGATACACAATTTGAAAGGTAAACTTGCCCCCTTCAGCAAGAAAATAGCCAAACAAACCACAAATCCACGATTTAATCACAAAATACAGTTTAAACATTAATTTTCACAAACCTGCAGTAAGGAAAATGACCTGTGGGTGGCACCACACTACCCCAAAGCACACTACCACAAAGCTGCTTACAGACATCACAAACAAATCCAAACATTTGCCTTGGGGGCTTTCCAGCTTGCTGAACTGCTTGCCCAGCCTATTTCAGCCAAATTGGAGGATTGCACACTTCACTGCAGGTGAGTCACATATGCAAACACATTTGTAAACATGCACTGCCTATTGAATTGCACACTTGCTCCGTTCATACTCCACCCACACAAACAAATGATACACCATTTGAAAAGTCAAATGACCTGCAGGTGGCAGCACACTACCACAAAGCACACTACCACAAAGCTGCTTACAGACATCACAAACAAATCCAAACATTTGCCTTGGGGTCTTTCCAACTTGCCCAAGTGCTTGCCCAGCCTATTTCAGGCACATTGGACAATTGCACACTTCACTGCAGGTGAGTCTCATATGCAAACACATTTGTAAACATGCACTGCTTTATCGGAGATTACTTCGCCCCACACACATATGATGCACCATTTGAAAGGAAAAAACTTGCCCCCTTAAGCAAGAAAAGAGCCAAACAAACCACACATTCACGATTTTATCACTAAATACAGTTTAAACATTCATTTCCATAAACCTGCAGAAAGAAGCAATGACCTGCAGGTGGCACCTCAATCGGAAGACATTTTTTGGCCTCGACTTATCAAACCAATTTATTGTATTACCAATCTGCATATATAAATACCTGTCTGTGTTCATCATCTCATGAAATACATTTACATTTGACCAGCTTGCTTTTTCTGAAATTGCCTGTGCCCCCGACGACCAATGTGCGAAAATTTTGCACAGGCCAAGCTAGTCACTGTAGAATTAAAATGAACACATTCATCTTACACAGCATTTTTGCAGTTTTTTTATGCAAGTTAAAAGCTTCTTTTTACAGTACCAGCAAAGCTACGAGAACTCATGCACACACTTTATTCTACTGACTGAATTTGAGAACTGCAGCATTTTTAAAATCTACAGGCATGTCAGTTCTTTCAAGAGTTTTTTCACCCTTAGAAAGCAATAAGAAAGGGAATAAATGCTGCAGATACAAACAAATGTTCTTGCAATAAGGCTATGAATAACACCACAAAAATGAATGTTTTGAACCCAGCTTTTTTTATTGCCAATACAACAGGTTTTGGCTACAGAACAAAAACAGTAAGAATACTGCATGTGAATGAAGACTTACGCTGCAAGAATCATGTCCTTGAATGGTAATGGGATAAGTGCTTGTTAGCATGTACAGTAGATGACCTGCCCCCTCCCTTAATATGAAGGAAGATCACGGATTCCTAGGTAAGAAGAGGCTGCTCACACTGCTGTTCTCCATGTTTACTTGATCTAGTACTTAAGATACCAGGCATACTTCAGAGGTGTTGAGGTAAGAGGAGGCTGCTCACACTGCTGTACACACTTTCTATCTTGTGTAATACTGGAGATGCCACCAGTGCTGAGAAAAGAAGAGGATTCTTACACTGCTCTCCTCCTTGTCTATATCATCTAATACTGGAAGTGCTGATGTATAAAAATGCTGCTCACACTATTGTCCAACCTGTCTATCTGATCTAATACTGGAAATACCAGGGGTGTGATGGTAAGAAGAAACTGCTCACACTGCTGTCTACCCATTCTATCTGATCTAATACTGGAGGTACTGAGGTAAGAAGAGGTTTTTCACACTCTTGTCCACCACTATGTGATCTAATACTGGAGATACCAGGGGTGTGGAGGTAAGAAGAGGCTGCTCATATTGCTGTCCATCCTGTCTATCTGACCTAATATTGGAGGTATCAGGGATACTGATGTAAGAAGAGGCTGCTCAGAATTCTATCCACCCTATCTAATCTAATACCAGAGATACCATGTGCTGAGATAAGAAGAGGTTGCTCACACTGCAGTTCATCGTGTCCATGTGATTTAATACTGGAGATACCAGGGATGCTGAGCTAAGAAGAGGCTGATCACAATGCTGTCCACCCTATTTAATCTAACACTGGAAATACCAGGAGTGCTGAGGTAAGACAAGACTGCTCACACTGCTGTACATCCTATCTAATACTGGATATACCAAGGTGCTAAAGTAAGAAGAGGTTGCTCATACTGCTGTCTACTCTATCTGATATAATACTGAAGATACCATGGGTGCTGATATAAAAAGAAGCTGCTCGAACTGCTATCCAGCCTGTCTATCTGATCTAAGATACCAGGGATGCTGAGGTACATGGTGTTTCACATTACTGACCACACTGTCTATCTGATCTAATGCTGTATATTTAAGAGGTGTTGAGGTAAGAGAAGGCCGCTCACATTGCTGTACGCCCTTTCTATTCTATCTAATACTGTAGATGCCACCGGTGTTTAGGTAAGAAGAGGCTGCTCACAGTGATGTCCACCCTGTCTATCTGATTCAATGCTCGAGATACCAGGATTGCTGGCGTAAGAAGAGGCTGCTCACATTGCTGTCCATATTATCTGATCAAATACTAAAGATACCAGGAGTGCTGGGGTAAGAAGAGGCTTCTCACACTGATGTCCACCACTGCTGTTGTGTACTTTAGTAAGATGATTCAGTTCTAATGTTACTGTTCGGTAACAGCTTTGTAAAGTATGTGGCAGCGAGAGCTCACTCTTTCACCGCGAAAGGGGCCACACAAGGTTTTGGGATCTTATTCTGCAAGTTTGGGCAGACTTTTGATAGAAAATGGGCAGCTTGATGACTCAATAGTTATCACTGTTGCTTTGCACCTGTTAGAAAAATTATCTCCCGGGGCACAGAATCATTTGACTGAAGGTTGTTCTGTATTCTTATCTTGTAGCAAGTGGACAAGGCATTGGTCACAAGCGTTGTCTAACTTAGGGGCCAACATATGGCTGGTTTAGATGGGGGCTTGCTGCCAACAGCGGCTAAATCAGCTGGATGTGCGTCCCTGCCGGTACAGGGGGACCTAGACTTGACCCCAGGGGGGGTGGCTTCGCCCCCCCGGGGATACGATCACTCCCAGTGACCTTTTTGTCACCCCCCTCGCATCTGTTTGGAGCTAGCGTCCATGTGACGCTAGCCCTCCAATCAGATGTGGAGGGGCGGAATAAAATCATGGCTGCCTCGTTCCTCAACTTCATCCCATCCGTGGAAGCTGAGGAACGAGGTGCCAGACTGCCGCCCTGACCTGCGATCGCCGCCGCTGCTGTCACTGCTGATGCCGCTGTCATCGCCGCCACCGCTGCCACCACTGCCTTCCTGTAGTATACCTCTCTCCTCCGCCGCCTAATTCCAGCCCCTCCCACCTCCGCTCACTCACCCCTGCCCCCTGATCCTCCCCCAGCACCCCCGATCTCCCCCAGCACCCCCGATCATCCACCTGCTGTTACTTCTGCCAGCTCTTCAGCCACCTACTGCCTCCTGTGCCTGAGAGCCCCCTCCTGTGCCCCAGTGATCACCCTCATTAACCCCTGCCCCCCTGATTAACCCCTGCTGCTGCAGGTTTTTTTATTTCTTTATCTGCTCAGCCACCTCCTGCCCCCCCAGTGCCTGACAGCCCCCTCTGCCCCTGGCGATCCCCCAGCACCCCTGATCATCCCCCAGCACCCCTGATCATCCCCCAGCACTCTTGATCCTCCCCCAGCACCACCAATCTCCCCCAGCACCCCCGATCATCCACCTGCTGTTTCCACATCTGCCAGCTCCTCAGCCGCCTACTGCCTCCTGTGCCTGAGAGCCCCCTCCTGTGCCCCAGTGATCACCCTCATTAACCCCTGCCCCCCTGATTAACCCCTCCCCCTGATTAACCCCTGCTGCTGCAGGTTTTTTTATTTCCTTATCTCCTCACCCCCCTCTGCCCCTGGTGATCTCCCAGCACCCCTGATCATTCCCCAGAACCCCTGATCACCCCCCAGCACCCCTGATCACCCCCCTGCACCTCTGATCCCCCTGCACCCCTGATCACCCCCACTGTTGCTGCTGCCGCTGGTTCCGTCTCCACCTAATTCTCCTCAGCGTCCTCCTGCGCCTGACAGCCCCTTTCTTCCCCCGGTGACCATCCCCCAGCCCCAGTGATCACCCCTGATCACCCCCTGCCCCCCTGATCACCCCCTGATCACACCCCTGCTGCTGCCGCTAGTTCCATCTCCACTTCCATCTCCTCAGTCCCCTCCTGCCCCGCGCGCGCCTGACAGTCCCCTCCTGCCCAGCGCGCGCCTGACAGTCCCCTCCTGCCCCCCGCGCGCCTGACAGTCCCCTCCTGACAGCCCATTCCTCCAGTAAAAAGTTTCACCAAACACTCGCACATACACACGCACACTATAATAAAGGTTTTTTACACACGCACACACACCACACGCACAATGTCCCGCTCATCCCAGTCATCCCAGTCCCAAAGGCTCTACTCAGTTGAGGAGGCATATGAAATTATTGCCTCTGATACTGATAGTGAGAGAGATGACCCCACCTTTCTCTATTCCTCCCACGCTTCCTCTTCCAGCGACACAGACTTGCCACCACCGAGATGCCGCAGGACGAGAAATCGTCCAGAGCCCAGGGAGGAAGAGTCGGAGGCCTTAGAGGAAGAGTCGGGTATCTTGGAGGGTGTCTCACAGCCAAGTGTGAGTTTCCCCCAACCTAGTGCTAGTCACGCCCAACCTAGCACTAGGTCTCCCTCCTGGACCCCCGTCCCTGAAAATTTTGCTCCACGGATTCCTGATTTTGTTCCCCAATCAGGAATCCAGTTTGAGACTGCCAACTTCAGGGAAATAGACTTTTTCAAAGTCTTTTTCTCGGAGTCAATCGTCAGTCTCATGGTGGAGCAAACAAACTTGTATGCCCAACAATTTTTGGCGGAACACCCAATTTCTTCATTCTCTACTTGGAGTCCTGTGGACTCTGTAGAAATGATTAAATATTGGGGACTGTTCCTTCACATGGGGATTGTGAAGAAACCAGAAATTCGCCAATACTGGAGTACTGATATTTTATATCAAACTCCAGTATTTGGCATGGTGATGACTCGGAAACGGTTTGAGGCTATTCATAAATTTCTTCATTTCAGGGACAACACTGAAATCCTTCCCCGCGATGACCCGAATTTTGATAGACTGTTCAAAATTCGGCCAGTCGTCGAACCCTTCAACAACAAGTTTGCTGAAGTGTACATTCCCGAAAGGGAAATTTGTGTGGATGAATCCCTCATCCACTTCAAAGGGAGGCTTCAGTTCCGTCAGTACCTGCCCAGCAAAAGGGCGAGGTACGGGATAAAACTCTACAAGCTGTGTGAGAGTACCCCAGGGTACACTCTCAGCTTTAGGGTTTACCAAGGAAAGGACAGTAGGATCCAGCCCCCAGGATGTCCACTTGCTTTGGGGGTGAGTGGGAAAATAGTGTGGGATTTGGGCCACCCTCTGCTTGATAAAGGTTACCATCTGTACGTTGATAACTTTTATACAAGCATCGCACTATTTCAATCCCTCTCTGCCAGAGCTACCAACGCTTGTGGTACCGTGCGTAGAAACCAGAGGGGTCTCCCTTTGCCGCTAATTGAGCAGCCTCTCCGAAAGGATGAGACTCGAGCCCAATGTAGCGGCAACATGCTTGTGGTCAAGTTCAAAGACAAAAGAGATGTCTTTGTCTTGACCACAATCCATGGTCCCGGCACCACAGCCACCACCACTCGAGGTACCCCAGCACCGGTCCACAAACCAGACTGTGTCCTGGCGTACAACCATCACATGGGGGGAGTTGATCTTTCTGATCAAGTCCTCCAGCCCTATAGAGCCATGCGGAAGTCGAAGGTGTGGTACAAAAAACTGGCTGTGTACCTCGTACAAATAGCACTGTATAATGCATGCGTGCTATCACGATGTGTAGGCCAGGACCATTCCTTCCTTGATTTCCAGGAGGCGGTGATAAAGGCCATGATTTTTGGAGAGGAGGACGGAGCGCGCCCCAGCACCCCTGGAACTCAAGCTTCCCATATGGTACCAGGGCAACATTTTCCCCGTGAGGAGAGAAATAAAAAAAAGGTGTCAGGTATGCTATTAAAGGGGGACACGAAGGGAAACTCGTTTCCAATGTGAAACGTGTCCCGACAAACCTGGACTGTGTTTGAATGAATGCTTCAGAATTCATCACACGTCCATGGACTAAACACATCCTGACACTCCACTACAGAACTCACCCACACCAGCCTGACATACACAACACAACACCACACACACCAACCTGACGTACACTACACCACACACTAACCTGACGTACACTACACCACACACACCAACCTGATGTAGTATCAGGTTGGTATGTGTGGCGTAGTGTACGTCAGGTTGGTGTGTGTGTGTGGCGTAGTGTACGTCAGGTTGGTGTGTGTGTGTGGTGTGTACTACACCACACACACCAACCTGATGTACACTACACCACACACCAACCTGACGTACACTACGCTACACACACCAACCTGATGTAGTATCAGGTTGGTATGTGTGGCGTAGTGTACGTCAGGTTGGTGTGTGGCATAGTGTACGTCAGGTTGGTGTGTGTGTGTGGCATAGTGTACGTCAGGTTGGTGTGTGTGTGGTGTATACTATACCACACACACCAACCTGACGTACAGTACACTACACCACACACCAACCTGACATACACTACACCACACACACCAACCTAATGTAGTGTGGCAGGATGGTGTGTGCGGCGTAGTGTACGTCAGGTTGGTGTGTGTGTGTGGTGCATACCCTACCACACACACCAACCTGACGTACACTGCATACTTTCCATAAGCGACCTGGTGTCCGCTAATGATTGGAGCTAACTTTCCATTCAAAAAGTCAAATGGCGCTCCTTCCCTTCAGGGCCCTGCCGTGTGCCCAAACAGTGGTTTATGACCACATATGAGGTATCGGTGTACTCAGGAGAAATTGCCCAACAAATTTTAGGATCCATTTTATCCTGTTGCCCATGAAAAAATGAAAAAATGTAGGCAAAAATAAATTTTTTGTGAAAAAAAAGTACTTTTTCATTTTTACAGATCAATTTGTGAAGTACCTGGGGGTTAAAAGTTCTCACTATGCATCTAGATAAGTTTGTTGGGGTGTCTAGTTTCCAAAATGGGGTCACTTGTGGGGGTACTCCAATGATTAGGCACACGGGGGCAGTCCAAACACGACATGGTGTCCGCTAACTATTGGAGCTAATTTTCCATTCCAAAAGTCAAATGGCGCTCCTTCCCTTCAGGGCCCTGCCGTGCGCCCAAACAGTGGTTTATGACCACATATGAGGTATCAGTGTACTCAGGAGAAATTGCCCAACATATTTTAGGATCCATTTAATCCTGTTGCCCATGAAAAAATGAAAAAAAGTAGGCAAAAAGAAATTTTTTGTGAAAAAAAAAGTACTTTTTCATATTTACAGAACAATTTGTGAAGTACCTGGGGGTTCAAAGTGCTCCCCATGCATCTAGATAAGATCTTTGGGGTGTCTAGTTTCCAAAATGGGGGTACTCCAATGTTTAGGCACACAGGGGCTCTCCAAACGTGGCATGGCAACAGCTAAATATTCCAGCATATTTTCCATTCAAAAAGTCAAATGGCGCTCCTTCCCTTCTGAGCCCTGCCGTGTGCCCAAACAGTGGTTTATGACCACATATGAGGTATCAGTGTACTCAGGAGAAATTGCCCAACACATTTTAGGATCCATTTTATCCTGTTGCCCAGGTGAAAATGAAAAAATTGATGCTAAAAAAAGTTTTGTTGGAAATATTAAAATGTCCATTTTTTCCTTCCATGTTGCTTTAGTTCATGTGAAGCACCTGAAGGGTTAATAATCTTCTTGAATGTAGTTTTGAGTAGCTTGAGGGGTGCAGTTTTTAGAATGGTGTCACTTTTGGGTATTTTCTGCCATATAGACCCCTCAAAGTGACTTCAAATGTGAGGTGGTCCCTAAAAAAATGGTTTTGTAAATTTTGTTGTAAAAAATGAGAAATCTCTGGTCAACTTTTAACCCTTATAACTTCCTAACAAAAGAAAATGTTATTTCCAAAATTGTGCTGATGTAAAGTAGACATGTGGGAAATGTTATTTATTAACTAGTTTGTGTCACATAACTCTCTGGTTTAACAGAATAAAAATTCAAAATTTGAAAATTGCAAAATTTTCAAAATTTTCGCCAAATTTCCATTTTTTCACAAATAAACACAAAAATTTTCGACCTAAATTTATCACTACCATGAAGCCCAATATGTCACAAAAAAACAATCTCAGAATCGCTAGGATGCGTTGAAGCGTTCCTGAGTTATTACCTCATAAAGGGACACTGGTCAGAAATGCAAAAAATGGCCAGGTCATTAAGGTCAAAATAGGCTGGGTCGCGAAGGGGTTAATATGTATCATTGATCTGAAAATATTTTTTTTAAATAAATGTAAATATTAGACAAAGATAACACAAGTAAACACAAAATACAATTTTTAAATTAAGGTCTTTATTATTAACCCCTTTACCCCATTGGGTTTTTCAATTCTTGCATTTTCGTTTTTTTGCTTCTCTTCTTTCCAGAGCCATAACTTTTTACTTTTTCCGTCAGTATGACCATGTGAGAGCTTATTTTTTGGCGGAACAAGTTGTACTTTTGAATAACCATTGGTTTTGCCATACAGTGTACTGGAAAATGGGGAAGTGCAATTCCACGATTTTTTATTTTTTTTTTTTACCATGTTCACTAAATGCTAAAACTGACCTTCCATCATAATTCTCCGGGTCATTACGAGTTCGTAGATACTAAACATGGATATGTTCTTTTTTATTTAAGTAGTGAAAAAAAAAATTAAAGTTTGTCAAAAAAAATGTTGCCATTTTCCGAGACCCGTAGCGTCTCCATTTTTCGTGATCTTGGGCTGGGTGAAGGCTTATTTTTTGTGCACCAAGATGAAATTTCTATTGATACCATTTTGGTGTAGGTATGATCTTTTGATTGCCCATTATTGCATTTTAATGCAGTGTGGTGGCGACCAACAAAGCCGTACTTATGGTGAATGGATTGTTTTTCTCATTACATCATTTACAATCGCATTCTTTATATATATTGATAGATTGGGCAACACTAAAAGCGGCAATACCAAATATGTGCATTATTTTATAATTGTTTTATTTTGAATGGGTTAAAATGGTGGTGATTTAAACTTTTATATTTTTTAAATATTTTTTTTCTTTTTACATTTTTTAACTTTTCTCTGACTTCAATAGTCTCTAGGGGAGCTTATGCTACTAGCCCTGCTGTGTGTAGCAAAAATGTTCATCTGCTATGAGCGCCGACTGCAAGGCAGCGCTCCTAGCATTTCGGCGATGACAACAACAGGGGTCTCCTGAAGATCCAGGGGTGTCATGCCAACCCATCGACGACCCGCAGTCATATGACACAGGCACTGATCGGCGGAGTTCATTACGTGCTTCTGACGCCTTCATGTTAAATAACGCTGTGGGAACTTGACAGCTGAACTTAACATGTTAACAGCCGTGGGTGAATCGCAATTCCACCTGCAGCTGTTAGGCCTGTTTCACATTTCCGTTTATTGACTGAAGGCCAAATCCGCCAGAGCTGTTAATAATGGATCCGCTACCGTTGTGGGCTAAACGGTCGTCACTGGATCCGTGTTGTGTACGGATCCGCTGGAGTCGGCATTTAAAGGAACAGCGGTCCGGGAAGAGGAGAGAAAGAGAGAGAGGGAGAGAGAGAGATTTTTTTTCCGGCGATTCCAAAATGGTATTTAGGGTTAATATGCTCGGCAGGGGAAATCTGCCGGGCATGCGCACTACAAAATAGCAGACCGTCGCTGCAAAAAAAGTTGCATCATCTGTCCCATCCGCCCGGGAGACGCTAGCATTTTGACGGATCCATCAAAAATTGGTGGGACGGACGACCGTCAGTCAATCAAGCTCCGCCGCTAATGTAAGTCTATGGGGGAAAAAAACGGATCCGCCCCTTTTTTGGCGGATCCGTTTTTTCGAAAATTGGCGGATTTTGACTGACGTCAAAAAACTGAAGTGTGAAACAGGCCTTAGGGGCACATGTCAGCTGATTTTATCAGGGAAGAAAGAAGCTGTAGCAGTAGGCAGTGGTCAACTGTGTCAAAAGCAGAGGACAGGTCAAGAAGGAGGAGGATGGAGAACTGTCTGTTAGCTTTGGCTGTGAGTAAGTCATTAGTAATTTTGGTCAGGGCAGTTTCAGTGGAGTGGTGGGGGCAGAAGCCAGATTGCAGGATGTCAGGGAGGGAGTTAGATGAGAGGTGGGAGGAAAGTTGAGCATGGACATGCTGTTCAAGGAGTTTGGAAGCAAACGGGAGCAGTGATATGGGGCGATAGCTGGGCAGAGCAGTTGGGTCAAGGTTTGATTTTTTGAGGATGGGTGTTATGGTGGCATGTTTGAAGGCAGAGGGGAAGGTACCAGAAGATAGGGATAGGTTGAAGAGATGGGTTAGGGCTGGAGTAATCATGATAGTGAGGTTGGGGAGCAGGTGGGAAGGGATGATGTTATGATTGGGTCACTGAGGAGGAGGAAAAAACCTAAACAAGCTAAGCCCCAGAAAAACCAGAGAGGTTGGTAACTATGCAGATTGCAGATCCCTGATCCTAACCACACAACTAGCAGCAGCCGTGGAGCGTACCTACGATGATCCTAGACGCCTCATCACGGCCGAAGGACTAAATAAGCCTAAAGCAAGAAAAGGGGAAAACTAACTGCCCCACAGCAGACCCCAAAGGAATGGAGAGCCCCCACACATGTATTGACGGTGAAACAAGATGAAAACACAAACACAGGCAGGAAAATAGGCTGAGCAAACGATGGGGCCCAAACTAACTAGAAAGGAGAGGAAAGGAAAGACACTGGAAAGGAAAGAATCTGCCCAAACCCCTACAAAATAATGTCCAACACTTCTGATAACAAAATTAACCCTGAAGTCACTAGACTTCTCCCACTATATCAGCACTCTGAAATATACTGAGACAGAGCAAAAAGAGGCCAATCTAATAAGGGACAAAAAGCAAATTGGCAAATACAGATAAATAAGAGTGGAAATTCAGCACAGCTCCACCCGGGGCTGGCTGACCACACAAAATACTGAATAGAACAACAAAATCAAGTGTGAACATTAGCAAAAAAACTTAGCTTGAGCTGCTGGAACAGAGCTGAGAACCAAGACCTGACAAGCAGAAGGAATCACCAGGGCGTTGGCTGTCTTAAATCCAATCTGAGATTCCTGAGGTCCAATCGTCATCCTCATTATCAGGTGGCAGATCTCTACTGATTAAATCAGCCTCACTACCTCCTGTTACCACCAGAGGGAGCCTGGAAGGAGAACTCACAACTGGTAGACCAGAAAATGAACTAACAACAGTACCCCCCCTTGAGGAGGGGTCACCGAACCCTCATCCACGCCACCAGACTGATCAGGATGGGCCCGGTGAAAAGCACGAACCAATCTATTGGCATGAATATCAGAGGCAGAGACCCAAGAATTATCCTCCTGGCCATAACCCTCTCATTTGACTAAATACTGGAGTCTCCGTCTGACCAAACGAGAATCCAATATTTTCTCTACCTCATATTCCACATTGCCTTCAACCAACACAGGGTCAGGAGGTTCTGCCATAGGAACCACTGGCTCAACAAACCTCTTCAACAGAGATTTGTGAAATACGTTATGGATCTTGAACGTAACTGGAAGACCCAATCGAAAAGAAACAGGATTAAGAATCTCCAAAATCTTATAAGGTCCAATAAATCTTGGCTTAAATTTTGGAGATGCAACCTTCATAGGAATATTCTTACACGACAACCAAACCATATCACTCACTTTAAACCGGAGACCAATGGTCCTATGCCGGTTGGAAAATCGCTGGGCCTTTTCCTGAGAGAGTGACAACTTATCCACCACTTGGTCCCATATCTGCTGCATTCTCTCACCCACAGTGTCCACTCCTGGGCAGGACGAAGATTCCACTTGCCCTGAAGAGAATCGAGGATGAAACCCAAAATTACAGAAAAGGGGTGACATCAAAGCGGCAGAACTAGCTCCATTGTTCAGCGCAAATTCGACCAAGGGCAAAAATGAGACCCAATCATCCTGATCAGCAGATATAAAACATCTTAAATAAGACTCCAAGGTCTGGTTTGTTCTCTCAGTCTGTCCATTGGTCTGGGGATGAAACGCGGAGGAGAAGGATAACTGAATTCCCAGACTGGAACAAAAGGCTTTCCAGAATCTGGAAACAAACTGAACTCCTCTGTCGGACACAATGTTCTCACGAATCCCATGTAACCGAACCACCTGTTGTAAAAACAAGGGTACCAACTCAGCGAAAGATGGCAACTTCTGGAGTGGTAGAAGATGGACGTTCTTCGAAAATCTATCACAAATCACCCAGATAACAGTCATTCTCTGAGAGACAGGAAGATCAGAAATAAAATCCATTGAGATATGGGTCCATGGCCTCTTGGGCACCGGCAGGGGCAACAGCAACCCACTAGAACGAGAACAGGGTTTAGACTGAGAACAAGTCCCACAGGACTGTACAAAATTCCTGACATCACGAGATAAGGCAGGCCACCAAAAGGACCGACTCACCAAATCTCTGGTACCAGAAATACCTGGATGACCAGCCAATGTGGAGCAATGAATTTCAGACATCACTCTCTTTCTCCACTGGTCAGGAACATACAATTTTCCCGTAGGGCAACGCTCAGGTTTATCCTCCTGAAATTCCTCCAGGGCGCGTCTCAAATCGGGCGAAATGGCAGAGAAAACTACCCCCTCACCTTGGATGGTAGTAGGCTCGGTCACATTAAGAGAATCGGCAAAGAAACTCCTAGAAAGGGCGTCTGCCTTAACATTCTTAGTGCCCGGAAGAAAAGAGACCACAAAATTAAAACGCGTGAAAAACAAGGCCCATCTAGCCTGTCTAGGATTCAAGCGTTTGGCCGACTCCAGATAAATCAAATTCTTGTGATCGGTGAGGCGTAGTGTACGTCAGGTTGGTGTGTGTGTGTGGCATAGTGTACGTTAGGTTGGTGTGTGTGTGGTGTATACCACACACACCAACCTGACGTACAGTACACTACACCACACACCAACCTGACATACACTACACCACACACACCAACCTAATGTAGTGTGGCAGGATGGTGTGTGCGGCGTAGTGTACGTCAGGTTGGTGTGTGTGTGTGGGTGTGTGGTGCATACCCTACCACACACACCAATCTGACGTACACTGCATACTTTCCATAAGCGACCTGGTTTCCGCTAATGATTGGAGCTAACTTTCCATTCAAAAAGTCAAATGGCGCTCCTTCCCTTCAGGGCCCTGCCGTGTGCCCAAACAGTGGTTTATGACCACATATGAGGTATCGGTGTACTCAGGAGAAATTGCCCAACAAATTTTAGGATCCATTTTATCCTGTTGCCCATGAAAAAATGAAAAAATGTAGGCAAAAAGAAATTTTTTGTGAAAAAAAAGTACTTTTTCATTTTTACAGATCAATTTGTGAAGTACCTGGGGGTTAAAAGTTCTCACTATGCATCTAGATAAGTTTGTTGGGGTGTCTAGTTTCCAAAATGGGGTCACTTGTGGGGGTACTCCAATGATTAGGCACACAGGGGCAGTCCAAACACGACATGGTGTCCGCTAACTATTGGAGCTAATTTTCCATTCCAAAAGTCAAATGGCGCTCCTTCCCTTCAGGGCCCTGCCGTGCGCCCAAACAGTGGTTTATGACCACATATTAGGTATCAGTGTACTCAGGAGAAATTGCCCAACAAATTTTAGGATCCATTTTATCCTGTTGCCCATGAAAAAATGAAAAAATGTAGGCAAAAAGAAATTTTTTGTGAAAAAAAAAGTACTTTTTCATTTTTACAGATCAATTTCTGAAGTACCTGGGGATTCAAAGTCCTCACTATGCATCTAGATAAGTTCGTTGGGGTATTTAGTTTCCAAAATGGGGTCACTTGTGGGGCTACTCCAATGTTTAGGCACACAGGGGCAGTCCAAACACGACATGGTGTCCGCTAACTATTGGAGCTAATTTTCCATTCCAAAAGTCAAATGGCGCTCCTTCCCTTCAGGGCCCTGCCGTGCGCCCAAACAGTGGTTTATGACCACATATGAGGTATCAGTGTACTCAGGAGAAATTGCCCAACATATTTTAGGATCCATTTAATCCTGTTGCCCATGAAAAAATGAAAAAAAGTAGGCAAAAAGAAATTTTTTGTGAAAAAAAAAAGTACTTTTTCATATTTACAGAACAATTTGTGAAGTACCTGGGGGTTCAAAGTGCTCCCCATGCATCTAGATAAGATCTTTGGGGTGTCTAGTTTCCAAAATGGGGGTACTCCAATGTTTAGGCACACAGGGGCTCTCCAAACGCGGCATGGCAACAGCTAAATATTCCAGCATATTTTCCATTCAAAAAGTCAAATGGCGCTCCTTCCCTTCTGAGCCCTGCCGTGTGCCCAAACAGTGGTTTATGACCACATATGAGGTATCAGTGTACTCAGGAGAAATTGCCCAACACATTTTAGGATCCATTTTATCCTGTTGCCCAGGTGAAAATGAAAAAATTGATGCTAAAAAAAGTTTTGTTGGAAAAATTAAAATGTCCATTTTTTCCTTCCATGTTGCTTTAGTTCATGTGAAGCACCTGAAGGGTTAATAATCTTCTTGAATGTAGTTTTGAGTAGCTTGAGGGGTGCAGTTTTTAGAATGGTGTCACTTTTGGGTATTTTCTGCCATATAGACCCCTCAAAGTGACTTCAAATGTGAGGTGGTCCCTAAAAAAATGGTTTTGTAAATTTTGTTGTAAAAAATGAGAAATCTCTGGTCAACTTTTAACCCTTATAACTTCCTAACAAAAAAAAATGTTATTTCCAAAATTGTGCTGATGTAAAGTAGACATGTGGGAAATGTTATTTATTAACTAGTTTGTGTCACATAACTCTCTGGTTTAACAGAATAAAAATTCAAAATTTGAAAATTGCAAAATTTTCAAAATTTTCGCCAAATTTCCATTTTTTCACAAATAAACACAAAAATTTTCGACCTAAATTTATCACTACCATGAAGCCCAATATGTCACAAAAAAACAATCTCAGAATCGCTAGGATGCGTTGAAGCGTTCCTGAGTTATTACCTCATAAAGGGACACTGGTCAGAAATGCAAAAAATGGCCAGGTCATTAAGGTCAAAATAGGCTGGGTCGCGAAGGGGTTAATATGTATCATTGATCTGAAAATATTTTTTTTAAATAAATGTAAATATTAGACAAAGATAACACAAGTAAACACAAAATACAATTTTTAAATTAAGGTCTTTATTATTAACCCCTTTACCCCATTGGGTTTTTCAATTCTTGCATTTTCGTTTTTTTGCTTCTCTTCTTTCCAGAGCCATAACTTTTTACTTTTTCCGTCAGTATGACCATGTGAGAGCTTATTTTTTGGCGGAACAAGTTGTACTTTTGAATAACCATTGGTTTTGCCATACAGTGTACTGGAAAATGGGGAAGTGCAATTCCACGATTTTTTTTTTTTTTTTTTTACCATGTTCACTAAATGCTAAAACTGACCTTCCATCATAATTCTCCGGGTCATTACGAGTTCGTAGATACTAAACATGGATATGTTCTTTTTTATTTAAGTAGTGAAAAAAAAAATTAAAGTTTGTCAAAAAAAATGTTGCCATTTTCCGAGACCCGTAGCGTCTCCATTTTTCGTGATCTTGGGCTGGGTGAAGGCTTATTTTTTGTGCACCAAGATGAAATTTCTATTGATACCATTTTGGTGTAGGTATGATCTTTTGATTGCCCATTATTGCATTTTAATGCAGTGTGGTGGCGACCAACAAAGCCGTACTTATGGTGAATGGATTGTTTTTCTCATTACATCATTTACAATCGCATTCTTTATATATATTGATAGATTGGGCAACACTAAAAGCGGCAATACCAAATATGTGCATTATTTTATAATTGTTTTATTTTGAATGGGTTAAAATGGTGGTGATTTAAACTTTTATATTTTTTAAATATTTTTTTTCTTTTTAAATTTTTTAACTTTTCTCTGACTTCAATAGTCTCTAGGGGAGCTTATGCTACTAGCCCTGCTGTGTGTAGCAAAAATGTTCATCTGCTATGAGCGCCGACTGCAGGGCAGCGCTCCTAGCATTTCGGCGATGACAACAACAGGGGTCTCCTGAAGATCCAGGGGTGTCATGCCAACCCATCGACGACCCGCAGTCATATGACACAGGCACTGATCGGCGGAGTTCATTACGTGCTTCTGACGCCTTCATGTTAAATAAAGCTGTGGGAACTTGACAGCTGAACTTAACATGTTAACAGCCGTGGGTGAATCGCAATTCCACCTGCAGCTGTTAGGCCTGTTTCACATCTCCGTTTATTGACTGAAGGCCAAATCCGCCAGAGCTGTTAATAATGGATCCGCTACCGTTGTGGGCTAAACGGTCATCACTGGATCCGTGTTGTGTACGGATCCGCTGGAGTCGGCATTTAAAGGAACCGCGGTCCGGGAAGAGGAGAGAAAGAGAGAGAGGGAGAGAGAGAGATTTTTTTTCCGGCGATTCCAAAATGGTATTTAGGGTTAATATGCTCGGCAGGGGAAATCTGCCGGGCATGCGCACTACAAAATAGCGGACCGTCGCTGCAAAAAAAGTTGCATCATCTGTCCCATCCGCCCGGGAGACGCTAGCATTTTGACGGATCCATCAAAAATTGGTGGGACGGACGACCGTCAGTCAATCAAGCTCCGCCGCTAATGTAAGTCTATGGGGGAAAAAAACGGATCCGCCCCTTTTTTGGCGGATCCGTTTTTTCGAAAATTGGCGGATTTTGACTGACGTCAAAAAACTGAAGTGTGAAACAGGCCTTAGGGGCACATGTCAGCTGATTTTATCAGGGAAGAAAGAAGCTGTAGCAGTAGGCAGTGGTCAACTGTGTCAAAAGCAGAGGACAGATCAAGAAGGAGGAGGATGGAGAACTGTCTGTTAGCTTTGGCTGTGAGTAAGTCATTAGTAATTTTGGTCAGGGCAGTTTCAGTGGAGTGGTGGGGGCAGAAGCCAGATTGCAGGATGTCAGGGAGGGAGTTAGATGAGAGGTGGGAGGAAAGTTGAGCATGGACATGCTGTTCAAGGAGTTTGGAAGCAAACGGGAGCAGTGATATGGGGCGATAGCTGGGCAGAGCAGTTGGGTCAAGGTTTGATTTTTTGAGGATGGGTGTTATGGTGGCATGTTTGAAGGCAGAGGGGAAGGTACCAGAAGATAGGGATAGGTTGAAGAGATGGGTTAGGGCTGGAGTAATCATGATAGTGAGGTTGGGGAGCAGGTGGGAAGGGATGGTGTTATGATTGGGTCACTGAGGAGGAGGAAAAAACCTAAACAAGCTAAGCCCCAGAAAAACCAGAGAGGTTGGTAACTATGCAGATTGCAGATCCCTGATCCTAACCACACAACTAGCAGCAGCCGTGGAGCGTACCTACAATGATCCTAGACGCCTCATCACGGCCGAAGGACTAAATAAGCCTAAAGCAAGAAAAGGGGAAAACTAACTGCCCCACAGCAGACCCCAAAGGAATGGAGAGCCCCCACACATGTATTGACGGTGAAACAAGATGAAAACACAAACACAGGCAGGAAAATAGGCTGAGCAAACGATGGGGCCCAAACTAACTAGAAAGGAGAGGAAAGGAAAGACACTGGAAAGGAAAGAATCTGCCCAAACCCCTACAAAATAATGTCCAACACTTCTGATAACAAAATTAACCCTGAAGTCACTAGACTTCTCCCACTATATCAGCACTCTGAAATATACTAAGACAGAGCAAAAAGAGGCCAATCTAATAAGGGACAAAAAGCAAATTGGCAAATACAGATAAATAAGAGTGGAAATTCAGCACAGCTCCACCCGGGGCTGGCTGACCACACAAAATACTGAATAGAACAACAAAATCAAGTGTGAACATTAGCAAAAAAACTTAGCTTGAGCTGCTGGAACAGAGCTGAGAACCAAGACCTGACAAGCAGAAGGAATCACCAGGGCGTTGGCTGTCTTAAATCCAATCTGAGATTCCTGAGGTCCAATCGTCATCCTCATTATCAGGTGGCAGATCTCTACTGATTAAATCAGCCTCACTACCTCCTGTTACCACCAGAGGGAGCCTGGAAGGAGAACTCACAACTGGTAGACCAGAAAATGAACTAACAACAGTACCCCCCTTGAGGAGGGGTCACCGAACCCTCATCCACGCCACCAGACTGATCAGGATGGGCCCGGTGAAAAGCACGAACCGATCTATTGGCATGAATATCAGAGGCAGAGACCCAAGAATTATCCTCCTGGCCATAACCCTTCCATTTGACTAAATACTGGAGTCTCCGTCTGACCAAACGAGAATCCAATATTTTCTCTACCTCATATTCCACATTGCCTTCAACCAACACAGGGTCAGGAGGTGCTGCCATAGGAACCACTGGCTCAACAAACCTCTTCAACAGAGATTTGTGAAATACGTTATGGATCTTGAACGTAACTGGAAGAGCCAATCGAAAAGAAACAGGATTAAGAATCTCCAAAATCTTATAAGGTCCAATAAATCTTGGCTTAAATTTTGGAGATGCAACCTTCATAGGAATATTCTTACACGACAACCAAACCATATCACTCACTTTAAACCGGAGACCAATGGTCCTATGCCGGTTGGAAAATCGCTGGGCCTTTTCCTGAGAGAGTGACAACTTATCCACCACTTGGTCCCATATCTGCTGCATTCTCTCACCCACAGTGTCCACTCCTGGGCAGGACGAAGATTCCACTTGCCCTGAAGAGAATCGAGGATGAAACCCAAAATTACAGAAAAGGGGTGACATCAAAGCGGCAGAACTAGCTCCATTGTTCAGCGCAAATTCGACCAAGGGCAAAAATGAGACCCAATCATCCTGATCAGCAGATATAAAACATCTTAAATAAGACTCCAAGGTCTGGTTTGTTCTCTCAGTCTGTCCATTGGTCTGGGGATGAAACGTGGAGGAGAAGGATAACTGAATTCCCAGACTGGAACAAAAGGCTTTCCAGAATCTGGAAACAAACTGAACTCCTCTGTCGGACACAATGTTCTCACGAATCCCATGTAACCGAACCACCTGTTGTAAAAACAAGGGTACCAACTCAGCGAAAGATGGCAACTTCTGGAGTGGTAGAAGATGGACGTTCTTCGAAAATCTATCACAAATCACCCAGATAACAGTCATTCTCTGAGAGACAGGAAGATCAGAAATAAAATCCATTGAGATATGGGTCCATGGCCTCTTGGGCACCGGCAGGGGCAACAGCAACCCACTAGAATGAGAACAGGGTTTAGACTGAGAACAAGTCCCACAGGACTGTACAAAATTCCTGACATCACGAGATAAGGCAGGCCACCAAAAGGACCGACTCACCAAATCTCTGGTACCAGAAATACCTGGATGACCAGCCAATGTGGAGCAATGAATTTCAGACATCACTCTCTTTCTCCACTGGTCAGGAACATACAATTTTCCCGTAGGGCAACGCTCAGGTTTATCCTCCTGAAATTCCTCCAGGGCGCGTCTCAAATCGGGCGAAATGGCAGAGAAAACTACCCCCTCACCTTGGATGGTAGTAGGCTCGGTCACATTAAGAGAATCGGCAAAGAAACTCCTAGAAAGGGCGTCTGCCTTAACATTCTTAGTGCCCGGAAGAAAAGAGACCACAAAATTAAAACGCGTGAAAAACAAGGCCCAACTAGCCTGTCTAGGATTCAAGCGTTTGGCCGACTCCAGATAAATCAAATTCTTGTGATCGGTGAGGACCACAACTTGATGTCTAGCTCCCTCCAACCAATGTCTCCACTCCTCAAATGCCCTTTTCATGGCCAACAATTCGCAATTCCCCACGTCATAGTTGCGTTCAGATGGGGAGAACTTTCGAGAAAAGAAGGCACAGGGATTCATCTTAGAAGTCACAGGGTCTTTTTGGGTCAAAACAGCGCCTGCACCAATCTCAGAAGCATCTACCTCCACCTGAAATGGAAGTGAGACATCAGGTTGCCGTAAAACTGGAGCTGAAGTAAATCTCCGCTTAAGCTCCTGAAATGCTGAGACAGCCTCAGGAGACCAATTCAGCACATCAGCGCCCTTCTTGGTCAGATCAGTCAGTGGTTTGACAATACCAGAAAAATTACCTATAAATTTACGATAGAAATTAGCAAAACCCAAAAACTTCTGGAGGGCCTTCAAAGAAGTAGGCTGAACCCAATCATAAATGGCCTGTACCTTGGCCGGGTCCATTTCAATAGTCGACGGAGACAAGATAAATCCCAAAACTGAAATCCTCTGTACACCAAAGAGGCATTTCGATCCCTTAACAAACAAGGAATTCTCCCTCAAAATCCGGAACACAGTCCGGACGTGTTCCACATGAGAATCCCAATCACTAGAAAAGATCAAAATATCATCCAGATAGATGATCAAAAACGTATTCACAAAGTCACGGAAAATATAATTCATAAAGGACTGGAAGACAGAAGGGGCATTAACGAGCCCAAAAGGCATCACCAGGTACTCAAAATGTCCCTCCGGAGTATTAAACGCCGTCTTCCATTCATCCCCGTGCTTGATGCGAATAAGATTATAAGCCCCCCTGAGGTCAAGCTTAGTAAAGCAGCAGGCACTCTTACCTCTGGAGAATAAAATATTAAAACAGTGGGGATAATGTTCAATACTAATTTAATAATAAATCCAATATAATAATATAGGCCAATTGTACACACAGCCCCTCTGAGATGATGGATGGCAGACCATCCGGTGAAAAAAACCACAATGCACACTCTGATGTCTGATTTATTCTCCAGAGGCACAATGCACACTAAGTAGGATGGAAGTTGAAACTGACAGGAATCAAATACGTGTAATAAATATGGCAACACGCAAAAAAATTAGATAAAATACCCTTTATTAAAAAATGGGTGTACACATTAAACATAAAATGGCATCACCAAAATTTATACATAGCATAATAGCATAATAGGCTATAGGAAGAGGTTAAATAAATAACCCTGTAATACAATCACAATAATAAAAATAAAAAAATATATATAAAGTGAAGTCCCCAAAGAAATAATGTGTGATAATATATATAAAAAACACTGTGAACGTGCCTAAATCAAAAAAACATTAGGTTCCAGTGTGTAATAAAGAAAGAGCAAAAAATCGCTGAATACAATGGGGAATCAAAAAATATTAAAGGGTTAATACCTCATGAGCCAAGAATGAATGCCAAGGAACGCGTTCCTTGGCATTCATTCTTGGCTCATGAGGTATTAACCCTTTAATATATATTATCACACATTATTTCTTTGGGGACTTCACTTTATATATATTTTTTTATTTTTATTATTGTGATTGTATTACAGGGTTATTTATTTAACCTCTTCCTATAGCCTATTATGCTATTATGCTATGTCTAAATTTTGGTGATGCCATTTTATGTTTAATGTGTACACCCATTTTTTAATAAAGGGTATTTTATCTAATTTTTTTGCGTGTTGCCATATTTATTACACGTATTTGATTCCTGTCAGTTTCAACTTCCATCCTACTTAGTGTGCATTGTTCCTCTGGAGAATAAATCAGACATCAGAGGTAACGGGTACTGATATTTAACCATCATCTTGTTAAGGGAACGATAATCAATACAAGGCCTTAATGAACCATCTTTCTTGGCCACAAAAAAAAACCCAGCACCTAAAGGTGACGAGGATGGTCTAATATGACCCTTCTCCAACGACTCTTTAATATAGGATCGCATAGCATCATGTTCGGGTACTGATAAGTTGAAAAGCCGACCCTTGGGAAATTTACACACAGGCATCAACTCAATTGCACAGTCATAACTTCTATGAGGAGGCAAAGATGCAGACTTACTCTCACTAAATACATCAGAAAAATTGGCCAGATAATCAGGAATATCATCAGACTGGGGAGAGGTGGAGAAAACAGGAGTGTCACCAAGAGCACACTGACAACCCCAACTCACCACAGTCCCAGATTTCCATTCCAAAACTGGGTTATGAGTTTGCAACCAGGGGAACCCCAGAACAATATTATCATGCAAAATAAGGAGCCGCAAAAATTAACAATTTTCTTGGTGGTCTGGGGCAACTCGAATTATCACCTGGGTCCAAAACTGAGGTTAATTCTCCGCCAAAGGAGTGGCATCAATACCCCTCAAAGGGATGGGCGTCTGCAGAGGCGACATGGACAAACCACAACGTTTAGCAAAGTCCAAATCCATCAGATTCAGAGCTGCTCCTGAAACCACAAAAGTCTTAGGCCTCTTTCACACTTCCGTTTTTGACCATCAGTCAAAATCCGCCAGTTTTTGAAAAAAACGGAGCTGCCATTTTTTTGGGCGGATCGTTTTTTTCCCCATTGAGTTGCATTATCGGCGGATCTTGACGGATGGCCATCCGTTGGATCCGGTTTTTTGCGGATCCGCCAAAATGTTTGCGTCCGCCGGCATGCCTGGACGGACCCTGCAACTTTTTTTGGCTGTAGGAGCCGCATTTTTCAGTGCGCATGCCCGGAGAAAGGAAGTCAGCCGGGGATTTAACCCTGAAATCCTTTCTGGTGGTGGAAAAATCTCTCTCTCACTGCGGTTCCTTTAAAATTCTGCATTCAACGGATTCGTCAAAAAAACGGTCCAGTGCCATCCGTTTGCATCAGTTACAAACGGATCCGCTTTCCGCCATTTTGGCGGATTTTAACTGACAAGAAAAAACGGAAGTGTAAAAAAGGCCTTAGTGGAAAATGTGGACAAGGAGCAGATCAGAGTAATTGCCAAAAGGAACTTAGGTTGTATACTGCCCACAACAAATGTGTGTGCAAAACGTTTCTCTCATTTAGGGCAGACAGAAATAGTATGAGAGGCATCTCCACAGAAAAAACACAGCTTATTACGCCTTCTAAACTCCCGACGTTGCGCCCTAGACAAAACCCCATCACATTGCATAGGTTCAGACATTTGTTCAAAAGGTGGCAGCGCCTCTCGTGTAGTTTTACGTTCACGTAAACGCCGATCAACTTGAATGGCTAATGACATAGAGCCATCCAGACCAGAAGGAACAGGAAATTCCACCATAACATCTTTTACGGTCTCTGACAAACCTTTCCGAAAGAGAGCTGCCAATGCACTATCATTCCATGTAGTAAGGACCGCCCACTTTTGGAATTTTTGACAGTACAACTCTGCAGGATCCTGACCCTGGTTTAATGCCAACAGGGTTCTCTCAGCTTGATCAACGGCATTAGGTTCATCATACAACAACCCCAAGGCCTGAAAAAATGCATCCACATTAGTCAGAATAGGATTTTCAGGTGTCAGAGAAAAAGTCCAATCTTGGGGATCGCCGCGCAGCAAGGAGATGACAATTTTAACCTGCTGCACAGAGCTCCCCAATGAGTTAGGCCTCAAAGCAAGAAATAATTTACAATTATTCTTAAAATTCAGAAATTTAGACCGATCCCCAGAAAACACATCAGGAGTAGGAATCTTGGATTCAGCAGCATGTGACTGTATAATGTAGGTTGAAATTCCCTGTACTTCAGCAGCAAGCTGCTTCACACGATCAGACAGTTGCTTAATCTCCATTAGGAAAAAAAAATCCTCCTACGGCCCCAGAAAAAAAAGAGGAAAAAATACATAAAAAAAATAAATAAAAATTCTGACACTTTTTCTTTTTTCTTTCTCTAACAATTCTTTCCTGCTTTTGAGTACCCTAGAATCTGCGGTATGGCTGGTGATTCTGTTATGAATGGGAAACCGAGGAGGAAAAGCAAGACAACAAGCTAAGTCTCTGAAAACCAGAGAAGTTGGTAACTATGCAGATTGCAGATCCCTTATCTTAACCGCACAACTAGAAGCAGTCGTGGAGCGTTCCTACGTTGGTCCTAGACGCCTCATCACAACCGGAGAACTACATAAGCCTAAAGCAGGAAAAGAGGACAACTAACTGCCCCAGAGCAGACCCCAAAGGAAAGACAGCCCCCCACATGTATTGACGGTGAAGCAAGATGAAAATACAAACAAAGGCAGGAAAATAGGCTGAGCAAACGATGGGGTCCGGCTAGCTAAAAAGGACAGAAAAGGAAATACTCTGTCTGCAATCTGCTAAAAACAACCTACAAAAATATTGTCCAACACTTCTGATAGCAAAATTAACCCTGAAGTCACTAGACTTCTAAACCTATATCAGCACTCTGAAATATTCTGAGATAGAGCAAAAAAGAGGCCAATCTAATAAGGGACAAAAAGCAGATTGGCAAATACTGATTAATAGGAGTGGAATTTCAGCATAGCCCCAGCAGGGGCAGGCTGACCACACAACAAACTAAATTGACGAACAAGCGCAAGTGTGAACATTAGCAAAAAACACACTTAACTTGAGAAGACTGGAAGAGAGCTGAAGTCCAGGACCTGAGAAGCAGACTGAATCACCAGCACCCGGATAGGGCGTCGACTGTCTTATATCCAGTCTGATACTCCAGAGATCCAATCGTTATCTTCCTCATCAGGTGGCAGATCACTACCACTTAAACCAACCGCACTACCTCCTGTCACCACAAGAGGGAGAACGGAAGGGGAACTCTCAACTGGTGGAGCAGAAAATGAGTTCATGACAGGAATGGGGCTTGTGAACGATTTAATCGGACATTGATTCAGATATTGCGCACTCTGGAGAGTGACAAGAAGGCCCGTTGGCCCGAATATGTTTCTGAATTAGTTTGGGTCTATAACAATAGGGTACATTGAGTGACTGGCTATACCCCTTACTCCCTGTTGTTTGGACGATAAGGTATCACGGAGGTGGAGTTGGACCCCGAAGAGCCTCAGCCCTGGACTGGAGTGTCGTCTTGGGTCCGAAATCATCGCCCCCGGCTGCAAACTCTTCATCGAATTGTACACACAAAGCTCCGAGACTGGGAGCACCCAGGGAAGGATGCAACACCACCTCCTCACCTTCAAAGTGGGGGCCGGGTGCTTGTACTAGATCAACGCCCCCAGAACAAACTAGAACTGCGTTAGGAAGAAAGTCCTTATCGGGTCTTATGCCGTGTCCATCCAGACGGACCGGTGTACGAAATACGACCCGAGGAGGATGAAACACTGCCCACTCATATTGTGCATCGTAGCATGTTACGTCCGTGTACTTCCACCGACCCGAAGCAACCGGAGTCTACCCCGTCGACATCTGAACCGTCTTCTGTATGTTGGGACCGGACGACGACGAAGATTGTCTTCCAGGACACAGAGGCCCTCCACTCAGTAATGGATCATCTGACACAATTAGCCCGCCCGCACCAATAAGCCCACTGGTGTCCACCACCCCAGACGATTCTACCCCAGTTGAACTTAGATGCTCCGAGCGGTCAACAGCCGGCAAACCCCCTGAACGATATGGACAAGATCAATTCATATGGCAACGAACATTGAAACCCCTACAGATCGATCTCAATAGACTAAGGCCCTCGCCCGAGGACTGGCGAGCTTACAGGGTGGGGGAATGTGGGGAGGAGGACTCCCAGACAGTGACCGAGCCGTTACCCAGGGGACCGCCATCAGGGTTCCTGTGGGAACAATACTGGGAGAACAGTAAAGGGAGAGACATGACCGAAGTTGTCAGGGAAACTGGGGGCGGGGCGAGGATAAAAGGAGCAGGGGGCGCGCTCAGTTGGCATTTGGGAGAAAGTGTGACAGGAGGCAGGAAGCCAGGTGACTGGAGGGGACACCGACAGGAGCCTGTGAGGAGAAGACTGCGCACTCACCGACAAGTGAGAGGTGAGAGACTTTTACCGGAGGCCGCTTCCTGCCCACTTTTTCAGAGAGCCACGCCCGCCGTCCCCCACCCTTGTGGGAAAGATCCTTTACCTCAGGTCGCGGCTGTGACTACACATAAAATGGCCACAGAGGCCTGGACACTGCACCCCGGCCTTCTCCCACCGCGGCGACCCCATCATCACCGGCCTCAGGGGATGCCACTTCGCCATAGGCGACGTTAGAGGCGCATGTCCCGGTTACGGAGGGACCCTTAGCGGAGGACGGCCACTGGCCATTTGGGGGAACTGCGTCATTACCGCGCCCCTCCAGCATCGTTTCTTCAGGGCCTGTTACGCCCCACCGGCACCCTTTCTTCAGGGCCTGTTGCGCCCCACCGGCATCACTTCTTCAGGGCCTGTTGCGCCCCACCGGCTTCGTTTCTTCAGGGCCTGTTGTGCCCCACCGGCACCGTTTCTTCAGGGCCTGTTGCGCCCCACCGGCATCACTTCTTCAGGGCCTGTTGCGCCCCACCAGCATCGTTTCTTCAGGGCCTGTTGTGCCCCACTGGCATCGTTTCTTCAGGGCCTGTTGCGCCCCACCGGCATCACTTCTTCAGGGCCTGTTGCGCCCCACCGGCATCCCTTCTTCAGGGCCTGTTGCGCCCCACCGGCATTGTTTCTTCAGGGCCTGTTGCTCCCCATCGGCATCGTTTCTTCAGGGCCTGTTGCGTCCCACCGGCACCGTTTCTTCAGGGCCTGTTGAGCCTAAATCTTCCTGGAATATCGAGGTGTCAAGGCCGCCGCATCAACGATCTCTAAGCGGCCGCATCTGCGATCCCGAGTGACGCATGGAGGGATAAGTGGACTATAGCAATAAGTACCATAGTTTGGCCATATTCCGGCCTTCTACACCTGGATTAGCCGGGTTACTCCCAGTTACTTAGAAAAGCATTGTTTAGAATCATAGAATCGTAGAATCGTAAAGTTGGAAGGGACCTCCTGGGCCATCTGGTCCAACCCCCTGCTCAAAGCAGGATTCGCTAAATCATCCCAGTCAGATGTCTGTCCAGCCTCTGTTTGAAGACTTCCATTGAAGGAGAATTCACCACTTCTCATGGCAGCCTGTTCCACTCATTGATCACTCTATCTGTCAAAAAGTTTTTTCTAATATCTAATCTGTGTCTCCTCCCATTCAGTTTCATCCCATTGCTTCTAGTCTTTCCTTGTGCAAATGAGAATAAAAATGATCCTTCTACAATGTGACTGCCCTTTAGATATTTGTAGACAGCTATTAAGTCTCCTCTCAGTCTTCTCTTTTGCAAACTAAACATTCCCAAATCCTGCAACCTTTCCTCATAAGACAGGGTTTGCTGACCGGTCACCATTCTGGTCGCTCTTTTCTGAACTTGCTCCAGTTTGTTGATGTCTTTTTTAAAATGTGGTGCCCAAAACTGGACACAATATTCCAGATGAGGTCTGACCAAAGAGGAGTAGAGGGAAATAATGACTTCACGTGATCTAGACTGTATGCTTCTGTTAATACATCCTAGAATTGCATTTGCCTTTTTTGTTGCTGCATCACACTGTTGACTCATATTCAGTCTGTGATCTATTAGTATACCCAAGTCTTTTTCACATGTGCTGTTGCTTAGCCCTATTCCTCCCATTCTGTATATGCTTTTTTCATTTTTATTGCCCAGATGTAGTACTTTGCATTTTTCCCTGTTATAAACCATTCTGTTAGTTGCTGCCCACTGCTCCAGTTTATTTATATCTTTTTGAATCCTCTCTCTCTCTTCTCTAGTATATCCCTCCTAGCTGTGTGTCATCAGCAAATTTAATCAGTTTACCCTCAATTCCTTCATCTAAATCGTTGATAAAGATGTTGAACAATACAGGGCCCAGGACAGAGCCCTGTGGTACCCCACTTGAGACATTCTTCCAACTGGATGTGCAGCCATTTACGACCACTCTTTGGGTCCGATCACTAAGCCAGTTATGAATCAACCTAACAGTTGCCTTGTCCATTCCATACTTAGTCATTTTTTCAATAAGGATTGTATGAGATACTTTGTCAAATGCTCTGCTGAAGTCAAGATATACTATATCTACAGCATTTCCTTGATCCACCCAATCAGTGATTCCGTCATAGAAGGAAATTAAGTTAGTCTGACATGACTTATTAGTTACAAACCCATGCTGACTCTGTTTAATCACTTCATTCTTATCCAGGTACTGACATACATGTTGTTTAATAATTTGTTTAAAGATCTTTCCTGGTATAGAAGTCAGACTCACCGGCCTATAGTTGCCTGGGTCCATCTTCTTCCCCTTTTTGAAGATAGGAACAACATTTGCTCTTCTCCAGTCTTCTGGGACGTCTCCTGTTCTCCAAGAATTTTCAAAGATTATGGAGAGGGGTTCAAAAATTTCTTCTGCTATCTCCTTCAGTATTCTGGGGTGTAATTCATCTGGACCTGGAGACTTGAATTCATTTAGGTTAGCTAACAGTTTCCTCACTATCTTTCTGTTTATAGATATCCTGGATTCTTCTATTCCCATAATAGGACAGTGAAGAACAGTTGATGTTACATTTCCTTTCTGAGAGAAAACAGATGCAAAATAGGAATGTAAAAGTTCGGCCTTCTCAACATTCTGTCTTACCATTTCATCATTTTCATCCTGTAAAAATCCTACAGCATCTTTGACTTTTCTTTTACTTTTGACATATCCCCAAAATCCTTTATTATTGCTTTTGACATCTCTCGCAAGCCTCAATTCATTGTCAGCTTTAGTAATCTGATTTGTGCCCTGCAGGTTCTGTAGACATCATTATATTCTTCTTTAGAGATGCCTCCCTCTTTCCATTTAATAAACATTTCTTTCTTCCTTTTTAGCATGTGCTTAAGTTCTGTGTTCATCCATCCTGGTTTCCTTAAATGCTTCCTATTCTTCCCTCTTTTCTGAATTGTTAACAATTGTGCTTTGAGAATTTCATTTTTCAAGATTTCCCATCCTTCCTGGACATTTTTGTCTTTAAGGATATCCAGCCATTGGATTCCTCCAATCCTCTTTCTGAATCCCTTAAAATCTGCCTTTCTGAAATCTAACCTTGAAGTCTGAGTCTTCACAGGTCTTCCTCCTCTAGTTATGCAAAATTCTAAAATAGCATGGTCGCTACCTCCTAGGGTCCCAGCCACTTTTACCTCCTCAACCATTTCCTCCCTGTTTATAAGGATTAGATCCAAGGTAGCATCCCTCTTGTTTTCTCGCCTACCTTTCGGAAGATAAAGGTGTCAGCAAGAGAGGATAAGAATTTCCTTGACCTGTTAGTTTTGCCTGAGAGAGATTCCCAACAAATGTCTAGATAGTTGAAATCTCCCATGACAACTATGTCATATTTTTTGGAGAACTTGGCCATTTGATGCATAAAGAGTTCATCCATATCTTCAGCTTGCACAGGTGGCCTGTAGTAAATGCCTACAATGGTGTCCTTTCCATTGTTCTGTCCTTGTATTCTTACCCAGTTTCCACAGAACTCCCAGTCTCTGAAGCTTCAATCTCTGTGCAGATATACGCGTTTCTAACATACAATGCGACACCCCCTCCTCATTTATCAAGTCTGTTTCTTGCAAATAAGTTGTATCCTTCTAGTCTTGTATTCCAATCATGTGTATCGTCCCACCAAGTTTCAGTGATTCCAATGACATCATATTTCTTTTCCTGCGTTAGTAGTTCCAATTCTCCTTGTTTGTTGCCCATGCTTTGTGCATTAGTATAGAAACATTTTAGTTTGTGATTGTTTTCTCTTTCTCCAATATTTTTATTATTTAGATTCTTTAGTCTTTGTTCTTCCTTTCCACTTCTAATAGCAGAGTTCTCAATAGCATGTGTCAGGTGTATGGCTTTTTCTGGTCTTTTGCTTCCGTTCCCACGTTGTTCTAGTTTAAAGCTCTCCTTACAAGTATAGCAAGGCGACATCCAAATACTTGTTTTCCAGTCTTCGTAAGGTGCACCCCATCTCTAGCAAGTAGTCCATCGTATAGGTAATTCACTCCGTGATCCAGAAATCCAAATCATTGCTGATGGAACCATCGAAGTAGCCAGTTGTTCACCTGCAGAATCTTATTCCACCTCCTTGTTCCATGGCCATCCACTGGGAGGATGGAAGAGAAGACCACCTGTGCTCCCAGTTCTTTCACTTTCTTGCCTAAGTTTTCAAAGTCTCTGCAGATGGTTTCCAGGTCGTTTCTTGCGGTGTCATTTGTCCCCACATGTAGTAGCAGGAATGGGTAGTCATCTGTAGGTCTGAAGAGTCCTGATATCCTGTCAGACACAACTTTAATTTTTGCACCTGGAAGACAGCACATTTCTCTTGAAGTTATATCCGGTCTGCAGATAGCGGCCTCTGTTCCTCTCAACAGGGAATCCCCCATGACCACCACTCTCCGTTTCTTCTTCACAACATTTTTCTTTCTCCATCCAGGAGGACTCTGAAGGCATATAAGGTTGCTGTTTGTGGGCAAAGTCTTATCCTGATGTATTTCTTCATCGTTTTCCTGCATGAGAGCCTGGTACTGGTTCCTGAGAAGTGTGGGTGCTGACTGCCTCCTGATCCTCCTGCTTCTCTGGGTCACGTTTCCATTCCTCTGTTTCTTCAGGTGCACTTCGAATTTCTTCTCTTTCTGTAACATGAAGAGATAATTCTGCTCTGTCTAAGAACTCTTCACCTTCCTTAATGATCTTCAACGTAGCAACGTAGCTAACCTCTCTTCGAGATTTTGCAACTTTTCCTCCAACAGGGACACAAGCTTGCATTTATGGCATGTGAAGTTTGACTTTTCCACTGGTAAGTCTGTGAAAATGTAGCAAGAAATGCAGCTCACCAAATGGCTCCTGGCCTCTTCCATATTGAGATTTTAAAAACAATGAAAGATGAGCCAAAACCCAGTGATCGTTGAGCTCGCGGAGACTCTTCACTTATCCCAGAAGGCACTGGGAATATGCAAATGATCTCCTCAGGACTCTTCCCCTGGTTTTCGGATTTCCTCTTTTCAGCTGCAACGGCCAAAACCCAGTGATCGTTGAGCTCGCGGAGACCTCTGTCCTACTGAGTCCCTGCGAGGACAGATTTGTGTTACCTCTTTTTGCCTGTTCAGCATAGCCCTAGTGGCTCCAATTTATAAAAGTTTATTATACAAGTCATACCCTGTCTCGTGTCTCGTCACTGCATCCTGAGGACCTGCTTGACCATACACAGGGGCGGTGGCTCCGCCGGCATTTCCTCGAAGTCCGGAGGCCCCCGCACATCCGTTGCTGGCTGCTGCCATGTTGCGGTGGCCTCCGGGAACATGGACGCCGGGAAGATGGCCGCAGGTCTGGGGACGGCGCATGCACAGGTTCAGATCTCGTCCCGACATCTCGGGGGATGAGATCTCGTTGCCGAGATTTGAACCTCGTCTCCCGAGATCTCGGGACGAGATCTGAACCTGCGCATGCGCCGTCCCCGGACCGGCGGCCATGTTCCCGGAGGCCACCGCAACATGGCAGCAGCCAGGAACGGATGAGCGGGGGCTTCGAGGAAATGCCGGCGGATCCCCCCACGGAGCACAGAGAGTCGCTACCCCTGCACCGGAGCACAGCCCGCTGCCACCACCGCACCACAGAGCCCCGCGGCACCCGCACCAGCCACCAGCCATGGACGGATGTAAGTATATTGCGACCATAAGACGCACCCCCCACTTTCCCCCAAAATTTTTGGGGAAAAAAGTGCGTCTTATAGTCCAAAAAATATGGTACTTGTTAAGAAAAAGGTTGAGGTGTACCCAACAGGGGAAATCTTTGCCAGCCCATATACCTAGTGTATGGGCATTACAAGTGTAGGAGACCCGCTCCTTTACATTGGGCCTATTTTTTAATGAGGCCTTCTTCCACGTCTCATTATCCACTGCCACTAGATCACCAGGGTTAACGTGTTCCGTGTTGCTACAGCCAGTGTCGAATTATTAACAAGTGTGGGTGGTTATGCTGGGCGTAAAATACTTGTTGCTGAAAAAAAGGCTGAGGTGTACCCAATGGGGGAAAATGTTTGGCAGCCCATACACTTAGTATATGGACATTACAAGTGTAGGAGACCCGCTCGTTTACATTGGGACTATTTTTTAATGAGGCCTTCTTCCACATCTCATCATCCACTGCCACTAGATCACCAGGGTTAACGTGTTCCCTGCTGCTGCAGCCAGTGTCGAATTATTAGCAAGGGTAGGTGGTTATGCTGGGCGTAAAATACTTGTTGAAAAAAAGTTTGAGGTGTACCCCACAGGGTAAATGTTTGCCAGCCCATATACTTAGTGTATGGGCATTACAAGTCTAGGAGACCTGCTGATTTACATTGGGCCTAATTTTTTGATGAGGCCTTCTTCCACGTTTCATCATCCACTGCCACTAGATCATCAGAGTTAACGTGTTCAGTGCTGCTACAGACAGTTTCGAATTATTAACATGGGTGGGTGGTTATGCTGGACGTAAAATACTTGTTCAGAAAAAGTTTGAGGTGTAACCAACAGGGGAAATGTTTGCCAGCCCATACACTAGTATGGGCAGTACAAGTGTAGGAGACCCGCTCCTTTACATTGGGCCTAATTTTTAATGAGGCCTTCTTCCACGTCTCATTATCCACTGCCACTAGATCACCAGGGTTAACTGTTATGAATGGGTCACCGAGGAGAAAAAAGCAAAAGAAGCTAAGTCACAGAAAACCAGAGAGGTTGGTAACTATGCAGATTGCAGATACCTGATCCTACCACACAACTAGCAGAAGCCGTCGAGCGTACCTACGATGTTCCTAGACGCTTCGTCACAGCCGGAGGACTAACTAAGCCTGAAATATGAAAAGGGGAAAACTAACTGCCCCAGAGCAGACCCCAAAGGAATAGATAACCCCCACACGTGTATTGATGGTGAAACAAGATGAAAACACAAACACAGGCAGGAAAATAGGCTGAGCAAACGATGGGGCCCAAACTAACTAGAAAGGAAAAACACTGTCTGCAACCTGCAAAAAACCCTACAAAAATAATGTCCAACACTTCTGATAGCAAAATTAACCCTGAAGTCACTAGACTTCTCCCACTATATCAGCACTCTGAAATATTCTGAGACAGAGCAAAAAGAGACCAAACTAGTAAGGGACAAAAAGCAAATTGGCAAAATACTGATAAATAAGAGTGGAAATTCAGCGCAGCCCCCAGCCGGGGCTGGCTGACCACACAAAAAACTGAATAGACCAACAAAATCAAGTGTGAACATTAGCAGAAAAACTTAGCTTTAGATGACAGGAACAGAGCTGAAAACCAAGAGCTGACAAGCCAGAAGGAATCACCAGCAACTGAATAGGGCGTCGGCTGTCTTAAATCCAATCTGAGACTCCTGAGGTCCAATTGTGATCCTCATTCTCAGGTGGCAGATCTCCACCGATCAAATCAGCCTCACTACCTCCTGTTACCACCAGTGGGAGTCTGGAAGGAGAACTCACAACTGGTGAACCAGAGAATGAACTCACAACAGTACCCCCCCTTGAGGAGGGGTCACCGAACCCTCATCCATGCCACCAGGCCGATCAGGATGGGCCCGGTGAAAAGCACGAACCAATCTATTGGCATGAATATCGGAGGCAGAGACCCAAGAATTATCCTCCTGACCATAACCCTTCCATTTGACCAAATACTGGAGTCTCTGTCTAACCAAACGAGAATCCAATATTTTCTCTACCTCATATTCCACGTTGCCTTCAACCAACACAGGGTCAGGAGGTGCTGCCATAGGAACCACTGGCTCAACAAACCTCTTCAACAGAGATTTGTGAAATACGTTATGGATCTTGAACGTAACTGGAAGAGCCAATCGAAAAGAAACAGGATTAAGAATTTCCAAAATCTTATAAGGACCAATAAGTCTTGGCTTAAATTTAGGAGATGAAACTTTCATAAGAATATTCTTAGACGACAACCAAACCATATCACCCACTTTAAACCGGGGACCAATGGTCCTATACCGGTTGGAAAATCGCTGGGCCTTTTCCTGAGAGAGTGACAACTAGAGTTGAGCGACTTTTGGTTTTTTAGGGTCGCGTTTCGTTTCGTGAAACCCGACTTTTCCAAAAGTCGGGTCGAGCAAGATCGTCCGATTATAGGGAAAAGTCGGGGTCGTCCCGAAACACGAAACCCAATGTAAGTCAATGGGGAATAAAAGTCGGAAGTGAGAGGAGGACAGGAAACACACCAACAGTGCCCATTTGAATGCCAAAAGCATCAATTCTTCTTACTTAAGCTTGTCAACCTTAATTAACTTCATAATACTAGTTACGCACTGAAAAATGGGAGTTATTTGGCTAAAGTTGTGGGGGGGGAGGACTGGCTGCAGGTTTTCATGTGCCCTGGGCGAAAGAGCGCCCCTTTAACACATACCACAACTCATCATGCTCCGATACGGCAGATAAATAGCGGTATAGTACAATGAAAAATACCTCACTTTTTACATCTCATGACGAGGCCCATCTATTTCTCCATATAGAATCATTGGTCCCATATAATGTTTGAAACAGTATATGATGAGCTCCACATAATGCTACAGTATATGTTGGTCCCCATGGATGAAGCTCCACTGTCTTATGGGCCCAAATAATGCTCCAAACATAATGGGCCCCATTTCTAATGCTCTAGTGTATAATGGGCCCTGTAAATGCTGCTCCAGTGTCTGATGTCCACCTTTGGAATGTTCCAGTGTATGGTGGGCCCCATCTATCATTCTCCAGAGTATAGTGCTCCCCAAAAATTGCTGTCCCAACATTGAAAACAATCGAATAAGTCTCCTCGCTAGGGAATCCCTGTACTTGTCTGGACAGGTGCTGTAGCTTGCTTAACAGCTTGCCAGCCGTTCTCACGCCCAGTATGGATTGCACGTCATTGCACAAAGGTTAGAAAGGGTACCGTATCCCTGGATAACATGTATGGATAGCGTACACATTCAAAATATATGTCTCAGGAGGCAGGCTCAGACGGTGTTAGGCCCAGTATGGATTGCACGTCATTGCACAAAGGTTAGAAAGGGTACCGTATCCCCGGATAACATGTATGGATAGCGTACACATTCAAAATATATGTCTATACAGCATGAGGCAGGCTCAGACGTTGTTAGGCCCAGTATGGATTGCACGTCATTGCACAAAGGTTAGAAAGGGTACCGTATCCACGGATAACATGTATGGATAGCGTACACATTCAAAATATATGTCTATACAGCATGAGGCAGGCTCAGACGGTGTTAGGCCCAGTATGGATTGCACGTCATTGCACAAAGGTTAGAAAGGGTACCGTATCCCCGGATAACATGTATGAATAGCGTACACATTCAAAATATATGTCTATACAGCATGAGGCAGGCTCAGACGTTGTTAGGCCCAGTATGGATTGCACGTCATTGCACAAAGGTTAGAAAGGGTACCGTATCCCCGGATAACATGTATGGATAGCGTACACATTCAAAATATATGTCTATACAGCATGAGGCAGGCTCAGACGTTGTTAGGCCCAGTATGGATTGCACGTCATTGCACAAAGGTTAGAAAGGGTACCGTATCCACGGATAACATGTATGGATAGCGTACACATTCAAAATATATGTCTATACAGCATGAGGCAGGCTCAGACGGTGTTAGGCCCAGTATGGATTGCACGTCATTGCACAAAGGTTAGAAAGGGTACCGTATCCCCGGATAACATGTATGAATAGCGTACACATTCAAAATATATGTCTATACAGCATGAGGCAGGCTCAGACGTTGTTAGGCCCAGTATGGATTGCACGTCATTGCACAAAGGTTAGAAAGGGTACCGTATCCCCGGATAACATGTATGGATAGCGTACACATTCAAAATATATGTCTATACAGCATGAGGCAGGCTCAGACGGTGTTAGGCCCAGTATGGATTGCACATCATTGCACAAAGGTTAGAAAGGGTACCGTATCCCTGGATAACATGTATGGATAGCATACACATTCAAAATATATGTCTCAGGAGGCAGGCTCAGACGGTGTTAGGCCCAGTATGGATTGCACGTCATTGCACAAAGGTTAGAAAGGGTACCGTATCCCCGGATAACATGTATGGATAGCGTACACATTCAAAATATATGTCTATACAGCATGAGGCAGGCTCAGACGTTGTTAGGCCCAGTATGGATTGCACGTCATTGCACAAAGGTTAGAAAGGGTACCGTATCCCCGGATAACATGTATGGATAGCGTACACATTCAAAATATATGTCTATACAGCATGAGGCAGGCTCAGACGGTGTTAGGCCCAGTATGGATTGCACGTCATTGCACAAAGGTTAGAAAGGGTACCATATCCCCGGATAACATGTATGGATAGCGTACACATTCAAAATATATGTCTATACAGAATGAGGAAGGCTCAGACGGTGTTAGGCCCAGTATGGATTGCACGTCATTGCACAAAGGTTAGAAAGGGTACCGTATCCCCGGATAACATGTATGGATAGCGTACACATTCAAAATATATGTCTATACAGCATGAGGCAGGCTCAGACGTTGTTAGGCCCAGTATGGATTGCACGTCATTGCACAAAGGTTAGAAAGGGTACCGTATCCCCGGATAACATGTATGGATAGCGTACACATTCAAAATATATGTCTATACAGCATGAGGCAGGCTCAGACGGTGTTAGGCCCAGTATGGATTGCATGTCATTGCACAAAGGTTAGAAAGGGTACCGTATCCCCGGATAACATGTATGGATAGCGTACACATTCAAAATATATGTCTATACAGCATGAGGCAGGCTCAGACATTGTTAGGCCCAGTATGGATTGCACGTCATTGCACAAAGGTTAGAAAGGGTACCGTATCCCCGGATAACATGTATGGATAGCGTACACATTCAAAATATATGTCTATACAGCATGAGGCAGGCTCAGACGGTGTTAGGCCCAGTATGGATTGCACGTCATTGCACAAAGGTTAGAAAGGGTACCGTATCCCCGGATAACATGTATGGATAGCGTACACATTCAAAATATATGTCTATACAGCATGAGGCAGGCTCAGACGGTGTTAGGCCCAGTATGGATTGCATGTCATTGCACAAAGGTTAGAAAGGGTACCGTATCCCCGGATAACATGTATGGATAGCGTACACATTCAAAATATATGTCTATACAGCATGAGGCAGGCTCAGACATTGTTAGGCCCAGTATGGATTGCACGTCATTGCACAAAGGTTAGAAAGGGTACCGTATCCCCGGATAACATGTATGGATAGCGTACACATTCAAAATATATGTCTATACAGCATGAGGCAGGCTCAGACGGTGTTAGGCCCAGTATGGATTGCACGTCATTGCACAAAGGTTAGAAAGGGTACCGTATCCCCGGATAACATGTATGGATAGCGTACACATTCAAAATATATGTCTATACAGCATGAGGCAGGCTCAGACGTTGTTAGGCCCAGTATGGATTGCACGTCATTGCACAAAGGTTAGAAAGGGTACCGTATCCCCGGATAACATTTATGGATAGCGTACACATTCAAAATATATGTCTATACAGCATGAGGCAGGCTCAGACGGTGTTAGGCCCAGTATGGATTGCACGTCATTGCACAAAGGTTAGAAAGGGTACCGTATCCCCGGATAACATGTATGGATAGCGTACACATTCAAAATATATGTCTATACAGCATGAGGCAGGCTCAGACGTTGTTAGGCCCAGTATGGATTGCACGTCATTGCACAAAGGTTAGAAAGGGTACCGTATCCCCGGATAACATGTATGGATAGCGTACACATTCAAAATATATGTCTATACAGCATGAGGCAGGCTCAGACGGTGTTAGGCCCAGTATGGATTGCACGTCATTGCACAAAGGTTAGAAAGGGTACCGTATCCCCGGATAACATGTATGGATAGCGTGCACATTCAAAATATATGTCTATACAGCATGAGGCAGGCTCAGACGTTGTTAGGCCCAGTATGGATTGCACGTCATTGCACAAAGGTTAGAAAGGGTACCGTATCCCCAGATAACATGTATGGATAGCGTACACATTCAAAATATATGTCTATACAGCATGAGGCAGGCTCAGACGGTGTTAGGCCCAGTATGGATTGCACGTCATTGCACAAAGGTTAGAAAGGGTACCGTATCCCCGGATAACATGTATGGATAGCGTACACATTCAAAATATATGTCTATACAGCATGAGGCAGGCTCAGACGGTGTTAGGCCCAGCATGGATTGCACGTCATTGCACAAAGGTTAGAAAGGGTACCGTATCCCCGGATAACATGTATGGATAGCGTACACTTTCAAAATATATGTCTATACAGCATGAGGCAGGCTCAGACGGTGTTAGGCCCAGTATGGATTGCACGTCATTGCACAAAGGTTAGAAAGGGTACCGTATCCCCGGATAACATGTATGGATAGCGTACACATTCAAAATATATGTCTATACAGCATGAGGCAGGCTCAGACGTTGTTAGGCCCAGTATGGATTGCACGTCATTGCACAAAGGTTAGAAAGGGTACCGTATCCCCGGATAACATGTATGGATAGCGTACACATTCAAAATATATGTCTATACAGCATGAGGCAGGCTCAGACGGTGTTAGGCCCAGTATGGATTGCACGTCATTGCACAAAGGTTAGAAAGGGTACCGTATCCCCGGATAACATGTGTGGATAGCGTACACATTCAAAATATATGTCTATACAGCATGAGGCAGGCTCAGACGGTGTTAGGCCCAGTATGGATTGCACGTCATTGCACAAAGGTTAGAAAGGGTACCGTATCCCCGGATAACATGTATGGATAGCGTACACATTCAAAATATATGTCTATACAGCATGAGGCAGGCTCAGACGGTGTCAGGCACAGTATGGATTTGACGGGCCAGATTACACAGCGGAGGAGCAGGGAGAGGTAAAGATTGCAAATGCTGGGGCCCTGCCCAAGCAAGGGGGGCCCACTCTTGGGCGTCGGTACTGGCACTGGGCCCCTCATAGTACAGCGGTGTGTCTGACGGCGGGTGTGCACCACCACCGTCAGAGACACTTGATTGCACTATGAGGGACCCTGTGCCAGTGCCCGCGCCCAAGAGTCGGCCTACCCACCTGTCCAGGGCAACGGCACTCGCACGGTGTCGTGCGCTAGGTGGTTACCCCGGCCATGGGGGGGAGGCAGCACAGTTTGGGAGTTTTAGAAAGTGGCATATGTTGATGTTGGACATTCAGCTGATGCAAAAGGCGAAATAGGTGAAGTACCAGGAAGAGGTGGACCAAAGCAAGCCATTTTTCTGTCACCCTATGTGTCATCAGGGGAAGGTGGGACAAAATCCTTGGAAACCCATGCGTGGTTCATTTTAATGAAGGTTAGATCATCCACATTTTGCGTTGACAGACGGGTCCTTTTTTCTGTCAGGATTGATCCAGCTGCACTGAAGACTCTTTCCGATAGCACACTTGCAGCTGGGCAAGCGAGCTCCTGTAAGGCATATTGGGCCAATTCAGGCCAGGTGTCCAGTTTAGCGGCCCAATAGTCAAAGGGGAATGACCTGTGTGGGAGAACATCGATATGGGAGGAAAAGTAGTTTGTAACCATAGTTGACAACTGCTGTCTCCTGTCACTTTCCATCGATGCAGTATTACCTGTTGTGTGAGCGGTATTTGAAAAATCAGTCCACAACATTGTCATGAAACCCCTGTCTCCAACGCCACTTCTGCTGTGTGCACCACGAACACCTCTGCCAAGCTGCCCCCTGCCCGTACGGCTCGTGTGAGAACCATCACCACTGCTGTGTGCTGGGAATGCCTCAAGCAACCGATTTACCAGAGTTGCTTGTTTATTAGCCAATATTAGGTCAAGGTTCTCCTGTGGCATGATGTTTTGTAATTTGCCTTTATAGCGTGGATCCAGGATGCTGGCCAACCAGTAGTCGTCATCGTTCATCATTTTGGCAATGCGGGGGTCCCTTTTTAGGATCCGCAAGGCATAATCTGACATGTGGGCCAATGTTCCCGGTGTCAATGATGCACTGCGAGTGCTGGGTGGAGGAGCACTTTCTGGCAAATCCACATCCCTCCAGTCACGCACAAACCCTGTACCAGACCTTGCCACGCCAACATTGTCACTTGCCCCACGAGATGCATCCTCCTCCCCTAAGTAATCATCCCCATCATCCTCCTCCTCCTCCTCTTCTTCCTCCACCTCGTCCAGGAGAGGTCCCTGAGCAGACAATGGCTGAATGTCATCAAGGATTCCCTCCTCTTCTTCCTCCTCATCAACATTGGCTGCAGACGCCTGCTCCTTAAGGTGCGTCAAAGTTTGCATGAGCAGACGCATAAGTGGGATGCTCATGCTAAGGATGGCGTCGTCTGCGCTTACCAGCCGTGTGCATTCCTCAAAACACTGAAGGACTTTACAAAGGTCTTTCAGCTTCGACCACTGCACGCCTGTCAACTCCATGTCTGCTCTCAAAGTGCCTGGCCGTGTATCCTCCCACAAATGCATTATGGCCTGCCTCTGCTCGCACAGCCGCTCCACCATGTGCAGGGTGGAGTTCCACCTTGTTGCAATGTCGATAATGAGGCGGTGGTTGGGAAGGTGGAGCAATCGCTGCAGCTTCTGCATACGAACGGAGTGTACAGGCGACCGGCGGATGTGCGCGCACAGTCTTCGCACCTTCTGGAGCAGGGCTGTTAACTCCGGATAATTTTTGAGGAAGCACTGCACCACCAGGTTCAAGGTGTGAGCCAAGCAAGGTATGTGGCTGAGTTTTGAAAGGGCTATGGCTGCCACAAAATTACGGCCGTTATCACTAACTACCTTGCCTGCCTCAAGATGTACACTGCCCAGCCATGACTCAGTTTGTCGCTTCAAGTACTCGGCCAGCACCTCGGCGGTGTGTCTGTCGCCCAAACACATCATCTGCAACACAGCCTGCTGACGCTTTCCACTAGCTGCTCGATAGGGGGACACATCGTGTGCAACAGTGGCAGCTGCAGATGGAGTGCTCGTACGACTGCGCTCTGTGGACGAGCTTTCGCTTCTGGAGGAGGAGGAGGAGGGTCGAACGCCTACAGCTAACTGTTTCCTATACCGTGGGCTAGGCAGCACTGTCCCACCACCGCTGTCCCCTGTGGACCCTGCATCCACCACATTAACCCAGTGCGCAGTGATGGACACGTAACGGCCCTGGCCATGCCGACTGGACCATGCATCAGTTGTGAGGTGCACCTTTCCGCTCACTGACTGCTTGAGTGCATGGACAATGCGGTCTTTCACATGATGGTGGAGGGCTGGGATGGCTTTGCGAGAGAAGAAGTGGCGACTGGGTAGGTCATAGCGTGGTACTGCATAGGCCATGAGTTCGCGGAAAGCTGTGCTTTCCACCAACCGAAAGGGCATCATCTCAAACGAGATTAGTTTGGCAATGTGGGCGTTCAAACCCAGTGTACGCGGATGAGAGACTGAGTACTTTCTTGACCTACTCATAGTGTCTGGGAGGGTGAGCTGGACTTGAGAGCTGCATATGGTGGAAGTAGCGGTGGACAGGGCGGACTGAGAGAGGGTTGATGATGGTGATGGAGTTGGTGTTCTTTCTGATGGCCTAGAATCAGTCTTTCGTTGATATAACAGTGGGATTCCCTGACTGCTGTGGCCTTGCAACGACACCTCAACATTTGCTGCTGTGCTAACCGGTGGGCTTACAGTGGGGGAAACAATCCGTTGCTGACTACCTTCGTTGTGATCAGTTGCACATGTGGCACTTGAGGTTTGGTGTTGTGTCCACGCTTGCAAGTGCATGCTGGTTAAATGTCTAAGCATGCAACTGGTATTCAAATTTTTCAGATTTTTCCCTCGGCTAAAGGTCTTTGCGCACTTCTTACAGATAACCTTGGCCTGATCATGAGGATTTTGTTCAAAAAAGTGCCACACTGCACTCTTCCTACTTTGGCAGACATTTTGCGGCCTAGCACGCTGTGATCTTTTGACCCTCTGGACAAGCTGTCCAGCAACTCTTTTGATGTTTGGAACCTGTCTTTGGAGTGCTCCGGGCCTGCCAGATAACAGCTGTTGCGATGTCGATGTCTGCTGTGGATGCTCCTCATCTGAGCTATTGGAAGCAGCACCCTCTTCCCCCAATGGATGCCAATCTGGGTCAACAACTGGGTCATCCATCACCTCCTCTTCTATGTCATGTGCACCTTTCTCTGTGCCACCGTGTATGGTGGTATAGTGTGCGGGAAGGGGCACCTGAGTCTCATCAGGGTCAAAATCTGGCTCTGTACACTGCGAGGACAATGTAGTGCTCTGAGTGAATGTACCAGCAGAATCATCCATCAGCGGCTGTGCATCAGTGCACTCCATGTCAGATTCATCTTGGCCTGGGTAATTCACCATTTGACTTGATAATCCAGGCATGGTATGTGAAAACAGCTCCATGGAGTAATCAGTAGTATGGCCTGCGTCATCCTTCAATCTTGGTTGGGGTGAAGGACACAAGGAAAGGTGTGGTTCATGAACATGAGCCTCCAATGATGACTCAGTGCTTTTACTTTTTACAACTGAAGAAGAGGAGGCGATAGAGCAGGAGGCTGAGTCAGCAATGTAAGACAAAACTTTTTCCTGATGCTCTGCCTTTAAAAGCGGTTTGCCAACTCCTAGAAAACTAAGCGTTCGAGGCCTTACGTAGCCAGACGATGATGCAGGGTCAGCACCTCCTGCATTCGGTCCCATTTTGCTCTTGCCACTACCATCAGATCCACCACCAACACCATCATTACCAGCTGCCAACCCCCGCCCAATTCCACGGCCTCTTCCACCAGCCTTCCTCATTTTTGGTAGAAATGTAGACAAAGTCCAACAAACTATATAGTAATGTAAAACAAGGTACAAGGTGTCTATAAGACAGGGGAGATTTAGAATTTCTGCACACACTTGTGGACACTGGACACTTGTAGATTGTGTGAGGCCCACTGATATCTGAGCGCTATGTGACACGCTCGATGGCACAGCTGCCTGTGACCAAAGTGACGAGAGGATAATGGAGATTTTGAATCTCTGCGTACACTTTTGGACACTGGACACTTGTAGATTGTGTGAGGCCCACTGATATCTGAGCGCTATGTGACACGCTCGATGGCACAGCTGCCTGTGACCAAAGTGACGAGAGGATAATGGAGATTTTGAATCTCTGCGTACACTTTTGGACACTGGACACTTGTAGATTGTGTGAGGCCCACTGATATCTGAGCGCTATGTGACACGCTCGATGGCACAGCTGCCTGTGACCAAAGTGACGAGAGGATAATGGAGATTTTGAATCTCTGCGTACACTTTTGGACACTGGACACTTGTAGATTGTGTGAGGCCCACTGATATCTGAGCGCTATGTGACACGCTCGATGGCACAGCTGCCTGTGACCAAAGTGACGAGAGGATAATGGAGATTTTGAATCTCTGCGTACACTTTTGGACACTGGACACTTGTAGATTGTGTGAGGCCCACTGATATCTGAGCGCTATGTGACACGCTCGATGGCACAGCTGCCTGTGACCAAAGTGACGAGAGGATAATGGAGATTTTGAATCTCTGCGTACACTTTTGGACACTGGACACTTGTAGATTGTGTGAGGCCCACTGATATCTGAGCGCTATGTGACACGCTCGATGGCACAGCTGCCTGTGACCAAAGTGACGAGAGGATAATGGAGATTTTGAATCTCTGCGTACACTTTTGGACACTGGACACTTGTAGATTGTGTGAGGCCCACTGATATCTGAGCGCTATGTGACACGCTCGATGGCACAGCTGCCTGTGACCAAAGTGACGAGAGGATAATGGAGATTTTGAATCTCTGCGTACACTTTTGGACACTGGACACTTGTAGATTGTGTGAGGCCCACTGATATCTGAGCGCTATGTGACACGCTCGATGGCACAGCTGCCTGTGACCAAAGTGACGAGAGGATAATGGAGATTTTGAATCTCTGCGTACACTTTTGGACACTGGACACTTGTAGATTGTGTGAGGCCCACTGATATCTGAGCGCTATGTGACACGCTCGATGGCACAGCTGCCTGTGACCAAAGTGACGAGAGGATAATGGAGATTTTGAATCTCTGCGTACACTTTTGGACACTGGACACTTGTAGATTGTGTGAGGCCCACTGATATCTGAGCGCTATGTGACACGCTCGATGGCACAGCTGCCTGTGACCAAAGTGACGAGAGGATAATGGAGATTTTGAATCTCTGCGTACACTTTTGGACACTGGACACTTGTGGATTGTGTGAGGCCCACTGATATCTGAGCGCTATGTGACACGCTCGATGGCACAGCTGCCTGTGACCAAAGTGACGAGAGGATAATGGAGATTTTGAATCTCTGCATACACTTTTGGACACTGGACACTTGTGGATTGTGTGAGGCCCACTGATATCTGAGCGCTATGTGACACGCTCGATGGCACAGCTGTGACAAAAGTGACTAGAGGATAAGGGAGATTGGATTGCTTTTAAAAAAGCAGTTTGCAGAGCAGTGGGTAAACAGCAATGCCAGCGTGTCAGGAAGCCTTAAAAGGCAGCCCAACAACCAACACCACTGATACACCACAATATAGCCTCCCCTTGCACTGCACACACAGTGACTTGTGTGTTGTGCAGGCCAAATCGCTAGCAGCAGAAGCAGTTTTTTTGTCTTCTTCCCTGCCTAACGCTCTCCCTACAGAATTAGCAGCAACCTCTCCCTATACTAAGATCGGCAGAAGTAAGATGGCGGTCGGCGTGCACGCCCTTTTATACCCCCTGTGACGCCCACCAAAGCAAGCCAATCACTTGCATGCCCTTCTGAAAGATGGTGGTGACCCGTGCCTAGGTCATCACGTTGCCCACAGTGTCCGTGGATCCTGATTGGCTGAAAAAGAGCGCAAAACAAACTTTTGAAACGCGACTTTGGCGCGTAAGTCGCCGACCTCGTGGCCGACCTCATCCTAGGGTCGGGTTTCGTTTCATGAAACCCGACTTTGCCAAAAGTCGGCGACTTTTGAATTTTTTCGACCCGTTTCGCTCAACTCTAGTGACAACTTATCCACCACTTGGTCCCATATCTGCTGCATTCTCTTAACCACAGTGTCCACACCTGGGCAGGATGAAGATTCCACTTGCCCTGAAGAGAATTGAGGACGAAATCCAAAATTACAGAAAAAGGGTGACATCAAAGTGGCAGAACTAGCTCTATTGTTCAGTGCGAATTCGGCCAAGGGCAAAAATGAGACCCAATCATCCTGATCAGCAGATATAAAACATCTCAAATAAGACTCCAAGGTCTGGTTTGTTCTCTCAGTGTGTCCATTGGTCTGGGGATGAAACGCGGAGGAGAAGGATAACTGAATTCCCAGATTGGAACAAATGGCTTTCCAGAATCTGGAAACAAACTGGACTCCTCTGTCGGACACAATGTTCTCAGGAATCCCATGTAACCGAACCACCTGTTGTAAAAACAAGGGCACCAACTCAGCGGAAGATGGCAACTTTGGGAGTGGTAGAAGATGGACCATCTTCGAAAATCTATCACAAATCACCCAGATAACAGTCATTCTCTGAGAGACAGGAAGATCAGAAATAAAATCCATTGAGATATGGATCCATGGCCTCTTGGGCACCGGCAAGGGCATCAGCAACCCACTAGAATGAGAACAGGGTTTAGACCGAGAACAAGTCCCACAGGACTGTACAAAATTCCTGACGTCACGAGATAAGGCAGGCCACCAAAAGGACCGACTCACCAAATCTCTGGTACCAAAAATACCTGGATGACCAGCCAATGCGGAGCAATGAATTTCAGACATCACTCTCTTTCTCCACTGGTCAGGAGCATACAATTTTATATATGTATATAGGTGGACACCACGGAAAATATGACATGAATATGATAACTGGGTGCAACACTGTGCCAAGTAGATTAAATGAAAAAAAGGGAGAAAAGAGACACAGGATAACATGCGCCCAACAGCAGAATGTCCATGTGAAAAAAGGCTTTTATTGACATACAATAGCCAGAGAGATCCAAGTGTACAATAAAAACAATTAAAACCAACAAATGAAACAAAAGTGGGCAGGTGGAGAACACATGCAGTATACAAAGGAAGAAATGTTTATATAAATAAGTGATTCAAAATATGCATTCACAACAATGCCCTCTATCACCATATAATATGCATAAAATGTTTAGTATAAACACATGGACAATTTGCAGCAGTAAAGTCTGATCAGTCTAATAGTCACTTGTAGGTATGTAAACAATTTGGATTGTTTACATACCTACAAGTGACTATTAAGGCCCCGTCTCACTAAGCGACTTACCAGCGATCCCGACACCGATATCAAGGTGTCAGGATCGCTGGTAAGTCGCTATGTGATCGCTGGTGAGCTGTCACACAGACAGCTTCACCAGCGATCAGCACAGCGATGCCAAGCGCCCGGCATCGCTGGCCATTCCTGTAAAAAATAGAATCAAAATAAAAAATATAGTTATTCTCACCTTCCGACATCCCGTTCAGCCATCCTGCCTCTCTCCACGCTCCGGTCCCAGTGAGCCTTTGCGAGAATGACCGCAAGATGTCACGGTCTCGAGGGATAACAAAGTCTCGCGGTCATTCGTGCAAAGGATCACTGGGACCGGATCGTGGAGAGAGGCAGGATGGCTGAACGGGACGTCGGAATGTGAGAATAACTAAATATATATATTTTTTTTTATTATTATTTTTTAGCGATGCGTGCTGGCCAGCGGGAGACCAGCGATCAAAGAAATGTCCAGAAGTTTCTTCGAGCAATCAGTGATACCGGCAGGGGGGCCGCTCGCTGATCGCTGTCACACACAGCGATCTCGCTGGTGAGATCGCTGTTTTGTCACAAAAGTTGTGACTCAGCAGCAATCTCGCTACCGAGATCGCTTAGTGAGACGGGGCCTTTAGACTGATCAGACTTTACTGCTGCAAATAGATTGAGGGCATTGTTGTGAATGCATATTTATTTAGCTATTGTATGTCAATAAAAGCCTTTTTTCACATGGACATTCTGCTGTTGTGTGCATGTTATCCTGTGTCTCTTTTCTCCCTTTTTTTCATTTGAACATACAATTTTCCCATAGGGCAACGCTCAGGTTTATCCTCCTGAAATTCCTCCAGGGCGCGTCTCAAATCGGGCGAAATGGCAGAAAGAACTACCCCCTCACCTAGGATGGTAGTAGGCTCGGTCACACTAAGAGAATCGGCAAAGAAACTCCTAGAAAGGGAGTTAACATTCTTAGTGCCCGGAAGAAAAGAGGCCACAAAATTAAAACGCATGAAAAACAAGGCCCATTGAGCCTGTCTAGGATTCAAGCGCTTGGCCGACTCCAGATAAATCAAATTCTTGTGATCAGTGACGACCACAACTTGATGTCTAGCTCCCTCCAACCAATGTCTCCACTCCTCAAATGCCCATTTCATGGCCTACAATTCCCGATTCCCCACGTCATAGTTGCGTTCAGATGGGGAGAACTTTCGAGAAAAGAAGGCACAGGGATTCATCTTAGAAGTCACAGGGTCTTTTTGGGACAAAACAGCTCCTGCACCAATCTCAGAAGCATCTACCTCCACCTGAATTGGAAGTGAGACATCAGGTTGCCGTAAACTTGGAGCTGAAGCAAATCTCTGCTTAAGCTCCTGAAATGCTGAAATAGCCTCAGGAGACCAATTCAGCACATCAGCGCCCTTCTTGGTCAGATCAGTCAGCGGTTTGACAATACCAGAAAAATTACCTATAAATTTACGATAGAAATTAGCAAAACCCAAAAACTTCTGGAGGGCCTTCAAAGAAGTGGCCTGTACCTTGGCCGGGTCCATTTCCATAGTCGATGGAGATAAGATAAATCCCAAAAATGAAATCCTCTGTACACCAAAGAGACATTTCGATCCCTTAACAAACAGGGAATTCTCCCTCAAAATCCGGAACACAGTCCGGACGTGTTCCACATGAGAATCCCAATCACTAGAAAAGATCAAAATATCATCCAGATAGATGATCAAAAACTTATCCACAAAGTCACGGAAAATATCATTCATAAAAGACTGGAAGACAGAAGGGGCATTAGTGAGCCCAAAAGGCATCACCAGGTGCTCAAAATGTCCCTCTGGAGTATTAAACGCCGTCTTCCATTCATCCCCGTGCTTGATGCGAATAAGATTATACGCCCCCCTGAGGTCAAGCTTAGTAAACCAGCAGGCACTCTTACCTCTGGAGAATAAATCAGACATCAGAGGTAACGGGTACTGATATTTAACCGTCATCTTGTTAAGGGAACGATAATCAATACACGGTCTTAATGAACCATCTTTCTAACTGCCCCAGAGCAGACCCCAAAGGAATAGATAGCCCCCACACATGTATTGAAGGTGAAACAAGATGAAAACACAAACACAGGCAGGAAAATAGGCTGAGCAAACGATGGGGCCCAAACTAACTAGAAAGGAAAGGAAAGGAAAGGAAAGACACTGTCTGCAACCTGCAAAAAACCCTACAAAAATAATGTCCAACACTTCTGATAGCAAAATTAACCCTGAAGTCACTAGACTTCTCCCACTATATCAGCACTCTGAAATATTCTGAGACAGAGCAAAAAGAGACCAAACTAGTAAGGGACAAAAAGCAAACTGGCAAAATACTGATAAATAAGAGTGGAATTCAGAACAGCCCACAGCTGGGGCTGGCTGACCACACAAAAAAACTGAATAGACCAACAAAATCAAGTGTGAACATTAGCAGAAAAACTTAGCTTTAGCTCACTGGAACAGAGCTGAAAACCAAGAGCTGACAAGCCAGAAAGAATTACCAGCAACTGAATAGGGCGTCGGCTGTCTTAAATCCAATCTGAGACTCCTGAGGTCCAATCGTCATCCTCATTCTCAGGTGGCAGATCTCCACCGATCAAATCAGCCTCACTACCTCCTGTTACCACCAGTGGGAGTCTGGAAGGAGAACTCACAACTGGTGAACCAGAGAATGAACTCACAACAGTTAACGTGTTCCGTGCTGCTACAGCCAGTGTCGAATTATTAACAAGGGTGGATGGTTATGCTGGGCGTGAATTACTTGTTAAAAAAAAGGTTGAGATGTACCCCACAGGGGAAATGTTTGCCAGCCCATAAACTTAGTATATGGGCATTACAAGTGTAGGAGACCCGCTTCTTTACATTGGGCCTATTTTTTAATGAGGCCTTCTTCCACGTCTCATCATCCACTGCCACTAGATCACCAGGGTCACGTGTTCCGTGCTGCTACAGCCAGTGTCGAATTCCTAACAAGGGTGGGTGGTTATGCTGGGCGTAAAATACTTGTTATGGAAATACTTCCCAGGGGAAAATGTTTGCCAGCCCATACACTTAGACTAGGAGACCGGCTCCTTTAAATTGGGCATAGTTTTTAATCAAGCCTTCCTCAACGTCTCAGCATCCACCGCCACTAGATCACCAGGGCTAACGTGTTCCATGCTGCTGGGGCGTAAAATGCTTGTTATGGAAAAGGTTGAGGGGTACCCCACAGGGGAAAATGTTTGCCAGCCAATACACTTAGTGTATGGGCATTACAAGTCTAGGAGACCTGCTCCTTTTAATGGGACATTTTTGGTTAAGAGGCCCTCCTCCATGTTTCTTCCAAGGAGGGATTGGGATTATTGGGGTGCATATGACTTGGTAGCAGGGCAGGCCTTGCAGTCAATGCATAAGAAAACAGAATGGAAGTACAAATTGAATAATGTGAAGTGGATTTTCCTGTGCCCATCCAGTATCTGGGTTCAAAGGCTTATTGGGGTGCATATGACTTGGCAACAGGGCAGGCCTTGCAGTCAATGCATAAGAAAATAGAATGGGAGTACAAAATGAATATTGTGAAGTGGATTTTCCAGTGCCCATCCAGTACCTGGGTTCAAAGGCATATTGGGGTGCATATGACTTGGCAGCAGGGCAGGCCTTGCTGTCAATGCATAAGAAAAGAGTATGGGAGTACAAAATGAATAATGTGAAGTGGATTTTCCTGTGGCCATCCAGTAGGTGGCTTGAAAAGCTTATTGGGGTGCATTTAACTTTGGGGCGTGCCAGGCCTTGCATTCAATGCAACATCTTTTCAGGAAGCCCTCCTGTACCTCTCGTGAAAGGGGTATTAAGGTGCGTATAAATATAGGCAGCCCATCCACTCACTGCATAGGCAATAACATCATAGGAGACCCACTCTTTTATAATGACCCTTTAAGAAGATTAATGCTGCCTGATGCCCCTGTAAAAATAGGCTCTGTGACTTTAAGAAATTTTCTGGTGCGCCTGTAAAAAGGGCGTGAAACTCTGACAACATTGTTTAGAGCTGTGACCTAGGAGTCAGAAATGCTTCCAGGGGCAGTTGCAATGATGTCCCCGTGTCATTTGAGCAGTGTTTCCATCATTTTCAGATGTTTTTAGATCTTAAAAGAACAACTGGGGGGGGGAATCGCTGTAAAACTGCTCGGCTCTCTCGTAGACTTACATTGGGCTCGTTATTCTGTCTGAGTACCCAAGTATTACAATTTGCTCAACCCAAGCAATGAGCAACCAAGCAATTTAGTGCTCGCTCATCACTACTAAGTACCAGATCCATAGAAGCAGGAATCTACCACACAAGACAAGACCCAAGGTGCAGACTGTCACGCTCGCACCTTGGCTGAATGGCGCAAGCCGGGGGGTTGTGGCCCCACTGTGCCACAAACCAGACTACCCTGGAAGGGGAGTGACTACGACAGCTACCTCGGTCTTCACTGGAGCCTCTGATGGTGAGGTCAGGCTTGTGCGGCAGGTCGCTGTCGGGTGCCACTCCAGGGTGGTGTCTGGCTGTGGCTGCTGATCCCACTCGGGGACAAGTCACTTGGACAGGTGTGACTAACAGGCAGGCTGAGACACTGGGCAAGCAGGCACGGCTTGGAGACACAGGGCAAGCAGGCACGGCTTGGAGACACAGGGCAAGCAGGCACGACTTGGAGACACAGGGCAAGCGGGCACGGCTTGGAGACACAGGGCAAGCGGGCACGGCTTGGAGACACAGGGCAAGCGGGCACGGCTTGGAGACACAGGACAAGCGGGCACGGCTTGGAGACACAGGGCAAGCAGGCACGGCTTGGAAACACAGGGCAAGCAGGTGTGGTGTATGAAGGAACAGGTTGGGACCTGTTCACACAGGAGGTGCAGGTATGGATACAGGCAGGAAGGAGTGAAATATGAAGGAACAGGTTTGGACCTGTTCACACAGGAGGTGCAGGTATGGATACAGGCAGGAAGGAGTGGAATATGTTGGAACAGGTTAGGAACTGAGCCGCAGGAGTGCGGAGTAGGTGGAGCCGCAGGAATGCGCAGTAGGCGGAGCCGCAGGAGTGCGGAGTAGGCGGAGCCGCAGGAGTGCGGAGTAGGCGGAGCTGCAGGAGTGCGGAGTAGGCTGGGCTGCAAGGGAGCCGGGCAGGCAGAGCGGCAAGGGAGCCGAGCAGGCAGAGCGGCTAGGGAGCCGGGCAGGCAGAGCGGCTAGGGTGCAGATTCACAGACAGAGCTGCAAGGGTGCAGGTGTACAGACAAGGAGGACACAAGGAAAGACACAGCATCGAAGGAAGCCAAAGACAAGAAGAAAGGGAGACTAAGGTTGGTCAGAGTACAGACAAGGTACTGGGACCAAGACTCAAGGGCCAGGATATTCAGCCTCCTGGCAGGCAGACAAGGTACAAAACAAGGCTAAGAGTATTCCTACAGAGAAGGAGATACACAGAACAGGGCCTGGCTTCCTCAGCAGCAAGATACTAACTGAGTGTAGACATTGCACAGGCAATGTTTCAGTGGGTGTGACGGAACTAAATAGTCAAGGGCTCTAGGTGATTGGTCAGGGAGAGATTAGACAGGTACACGCTGACTGCATAAGAACCTGAGAGTTCTGGCGCCACCCCCTATACACACATAGCCAGGAAACATACAGGAGAGCAGAGGCACAGAGCACAGGGTTGGCAATAGACAGAATTCACAGCATGACCCGGAGCAGTGACTAAGTTGATGTGCGGGGGATGGGAGGCCATGCAGTGACGCCAGCAGGGTTGTTACACAGACTATGCAAAGAAACCTCAGAAACTGTCCAAAACATAGTGGAAGGATGCAAAATGCAAGCAGGAACAGCGTATACTGAACGCCACAACCTAGTAGCGGTAATTGTATACAGGAACATCTACACAGCATATGGCCTAAGTCCCCCTAAGTCCAGGTGGGAGACCCCAGAAAAAGTGGTGGAAAATGAGAGGGCTAAAATCCTATGGGACTTCAAGATCCAGACGGATAAGCAGGTGTTGGATAACCAACCAGACATTGTGATAGTAGACAAGGAGCAGAAGACAGCAATTATAATAGATGTGGCAGTGCCAAGTGACCCCAACATCAGAAAGAAGGAATATTAGAAGCTGGAGAAATAACAGGGCTTCAAAGGAGAGCTGGAGAAGATGTGGAAGGGGAAGACAACAGTGATTCCAGTGGTGAAAGGAACCCTTGGAGCAGTGACCCCTAAGTTGGAAAAATGTCTACAACAGATCCCAGGAGCAACATTTGAACTCTCTGTCCAGAAAAGCGCAACGCTGGGAACAAATAAGATCCTGCACAGAACCCTCAAACTTCAAGGCCTCTGGTAGAGGACCCAAGAATGAGGAAGGGCAGAAAAGGCAACCCCCATTGGGGGGTGAGAAGGAAGTTTGGTTTACTCATATTTAAAGCTTGGTTGTCATAAAAGGTCGGCAACCCAAACACATTTCTTGCACAGGGGCCCAAAACTGTCAGACTACGCCCCTGCTCTACATCACCTGACTTTTTATACTCTTAGAATACCACAGAGTCACTTAGATTTAATTGTCTATTTCTTATTGGTTAAAATGGATATGCGTAATTAATTTCTTGGAATGTTAGTTATCATACAAAAGATACTTGAAGCGACAATGCTGTCTCCCCCGAATACGTCTGCTTATCTAACCCACAGATGTTGATAACACAAGTGTCCTACAGAAAAATAAGAAATCCAGGAACACATCTCCAGAGAGTGGACATATCACCCTCCCATTGAACATATGGGATTAATTATAACTGGGGAAGTGAGAAAGAGCTGACAGTTCAATCTCCATTGGAGTAGGGACATCCTGCAGTGACCAGATAATTACAGAATTGATCTATTTGAGATTTGTTTATTCAGAGGTGGAGAATGGGTCGCAGACATTTTGGAGCCAGTGGTCAATGATGAATATTGGGGTTTGCATAGATCAAATATTTATGGGAGATATATTTTCAGTGTCATAGCAAAAGTACAAACATAATACATTCACTCACATCACCTACAAGGAATCTGACCCCTTAGACTAGCATTTCTTCTGCGGTGTTGCTATAAGTGTGTCAAGAGTGGGAGAAGAGGGTTGCATTGACAATCCAACACAATGGGCAACAATTTGAACACATTTTATAAGTGGTCATAAACTTGTAAATAACTCATGAAAGAATAAAGTTACATTTAAACCAAGCACACCATTGTTTTTCTTGTGAAATTCTCAATAAGTTTGATGTATCACATGACCATCTTCCCATTGAAAAAAATAAAGTTGGCTCCAAAATGGCCGACTTCAAAATGGCCACCATGGTCACCACTAGAGTTGAGTGAAACGGGTCGAAAAAATTCAAAAGTCGCCGACTTTTGGCAAAGTCGGGTTTCATGAAACGAAACCCGACCCTAGGATGAGGTCGGCCACGAGGTCGGCGACTTACGCGCCAAAGTCGCGTTTCAAAAGTTTGTTTTGCGCTCTTTTTCAGCCAATCAGGATCCACGGACACTGTGGGCAACGTGATGACCTAGGCACGGGTCACCACCATCTTTCAGAAGGGCATGCAAGTGATTGGCTTGCTTTGGTGGCCGTCACAGGGGGTATAAAAGGGCGTGCACGCCGACCGCCATCTTACTTCTGCCGATCTTAGTATAGGGAGAGGTTGCTGCTAATTCTGTAGGGAGAGCGTTAGGCAGGGAAGAAGACAAAAAAACTGCTTCTGCTGCTAGCGATTTGGCCTGCACAACACACAAGTCACTGTGTGTGCAGTGCAAGGGGAGGCTATATTGTGGTGTATCAGTGGTGTTGGTTGTTGGGCTGCCTTTTAAGGCTTCCTGACACGCTGGCATTGCTGTTTACCCACTGCTCTGCAAACTGCTTTTTTAAAAGCAATCCAATCTCCCTTATCCTTTAGTCACTTTTGTCACAGCTGTGCCATCGAGCGTGTCACATAGCGCTCAGATATCAGTGGGCCTCACACAATCCACAAGTGTCCAGTGTCCAAAAGTGTATGCAGAGATTCAAAATCTCCATTATCCTCTCGTCACTTTGGTCACAGGCAGCTGTGCCATCGAGCGTGTCACATAGCGCTCAGATATCAGTGGGCCTCACACAATCCACAAGTGTCCAGTGTCCAAAAGTGTACGCAGAGATTCAAAATCTCCATTATCCTCTCGTCACTTTGGTCACAGGCAGCTGTGCCATCGAGCGTGTCACATAGCGCTCAGATATCAGTGGGCCTCACACAATCTACAAGTGTCCAGTGTCCAAAAGTGTACGCAGAGATTCAAAATCTCCATTATCCTCTCGTCACTTTGGTCACAGGCAGCTGTGCCATCGAGCGTGTCACATAGCGCTCAGATATCAGTGGGCCTCACACAATCCACAAGTGTCCAGTGTCCAAAAGTGTACGCAGAGATTCAAAATCTCCATTATCCTCTCGTCACTTTGGTCACAGGCAGCTGTGCCATCGAGCGTGTCACATAGCGCTCAGATATCAGTGGGCCTCACACAATCTACAAGTGTCCAGTGTCCAAAAGTGTACGCAGAGATTCAAAATCTCCATTATCCTCTCGTCACTTTGGTCACAGGCAGCTGTGCCATCGAGCGTGTCACATAGCGCTCAGATATCAGTGGGCCTCACTAAATCTACAAGTGTCCAGTGTCCAAAAGTGTACGCAGAGATTCAAAATCTCCATTATCCTCTCGTCACTTTGGTCACAGGCAGCTGTGCCATCGAGCGTGTCACATAGCGCTCAGATATCAGTGGGCCTCACACAATCTACAAGTGTCCAGTGTCCAAAAGTGTACGCAGAGATTCAAAATCTCCATTATCCTCTCGTCACTTTGGTCTCAGGCAGCTGTGCCATCGAGCGTGTCACATAGCGCTCAGATATCAGTGGGCCTCACACAATCCACAAGTGTCCAGTGTCCAAAAGTGTACGCAGAGATTCAAAATCTCCATTATCCTCTCGTCACTTTGGTCACAGGCAGCTGTGCCATCGAGCGTGTCACATAGCGCTCAGATATCAGTGGGCCTCACACAATCTACAAGTGTCCAGTGTCCAAAAGTGTACGCAGAGATTCAAAATCTCCATTATCCTCTCGTCACTTTGGTCACAGGCAGCTGTGCCATCGAGCGTGTCACATAGCGCTCAGATATCAGTGGGCCTCACACAATCCACAAGTGTCCAGTGTCCAAAAGTGTACGCAGAGATTCAAAATCTCCATTATCCTCTCGTCACTTTGGTCACAGGCAGCTGTGCCATCGAGCGTGTCACATAGCGCTCAGATATCAGTGGGCCTCACACAATCTACAAGTGTCCAGTGTCCAAAAGTGTACGCAGAGATTCAAAATCTCCATTATCCTCTCGTCACTTTGGTCACAGGCAGCTGTGCCATCGAGCGTGTGACATAGCGCTCAGATATCAGTGGGCCTCACACAATCCACAAGTGTCCAGTGTCCAAAAGTGTACGCAGAGATTCAAAATCTCCATTATCCTCTCGTCACTTTGGTCACAGGCAGCTGTGCCATCGAGCGTGTCACATAGCGCTCAGATATCAGTGGGCCTCACACAATCTACAAGTGTCCAGTGTCCAAAAGTGTACGCAGAGATTCAAAATCTCCATTATCCTCTCATCACTTTGGTCACAGGCAGCTGTGCCATCGAGCGTGTCACATAGCGCTCAGATATCAGTGGGCCTCACACAATCTACAAGTGTCCAGTGTCCAAAAGTGTACGCAGAGATTCAAAATCTCCATTATCCTCTCGTCACTTTGGTCACAGGCAGCTGTGCCATCGAGCGTGTCACATAGCGCTCAGATATCAGTGGGCCTCACACAATCTATAAGTGTCCAGTGTCCAAAAGTGTACGCAGAGATTCAAAATCTCCATTATCCTCTCATCACTTTGGTCACAGGCAGCTGTGCCATCGAGCGTGTCACATAGCGCTCAGATATCAGTGGGCCTCACACAATCTACAAGTGTCCAGTGTCCAAATGTGTACGCAGAGATTCAAAATCTCCATTATCCTCTCGTCACTTTGGTCACAGGCAGCTGTGCCATCGAGCGTGTCACATAGCGCTCAGATATCAGTGGGCCTCACACAATCTACAAGTGTCCAGTGTCCAAAAGTGTACGCAGAGATTCAAAATCTCCATTATCCTCTCGTCACTTTGGTCACAGGCAGCTGTGCCATCGAGCGTGTCACATAGCGCTCAGATATCAGTGGGCCTCATACAATCTACAAGTGTCCAGTGTCCAAAAGTGTACGCAGAGATTCAAAATCTCCATTATCCTCTCGTCACTTTGGTCACAGGCAGCTGTGACATCGAGCGTGTCACATAGCGCTCAGATATCAGTGGGCCTCACACAATCTACAAGTGTCCAGTGTCCACAAGTGTGTGCAGAAATTCTAAATCTCCCCTGTCCTATAGACACCTTGTACCTTGTTTTACATTACTATATAGTTTGTTGGACTTTGTCTACATTTCTACCAAAAATGAGGAAGGCTGGTGGAAGAGGCCGTGGAATTGGGCGGGGGTTGGCAGCTGGTAATGATGGTGTTGGTGGTGGATCTGATGGTAGTGGCAAGAGCAAAATAGGACCGAATGCAGGAGGTGCTGACCCTGCATCATCGTCTGGCTACGTAAGGCCTCGAACGCTTAGTTTTCTAGGAGTTGGCAAACCGCTTTTAAAGGCAGAGCATCAGGAAAAAGTTGTGTCTTACATTGCTGACTCAGCCTCCAGCTCTATCGCCTCCTCTTCTTCAGTTGTAAAAAGTAAAAGCACTGAGTCGTCATTGGAGGCTCATGTTCATGAACCACACCTTTCCTTGTGTCCTTCACCCCAACCAAGATTGAAGGATGAAGCAGGCCATACTACTGATTACTCCATGGAGCTGTTTTCACATACCATGCCTGGATTATCAAGTCAAATGGTGAATTACCCAGGCCAAGATGAATCTGACATGGAGTGCACTGATGCACAGCCGCTGATGGATGATTCTGCTGGTACATTCACTCAGAGCACTACATTGTCCTCGCAGTGTACAGAGCCAGATTTTGACCCTGATGAGACTCAGGTGCCCCTTCCCGCACACTATACCACCATACACGGTGACACAGAGAAAGGTGCACATGACATAGAAGAGGAGGTGATGGATGACCCAGTTGTTGACCCAGATTGGCATAAATTGGGGGAAGAGGGTGCTGCTTCCAATAGCTCAGATGAGGAGCATCCACAGCAGACATCGACATCGCAACAGCTGTTATCTGGCAGGCCCGGAGCACTCCAAAGACAGGTTCCAAACATCAAAAGAGTTGCTGGACAGCTTGTCCAGAGGGTCAAAAGATCACAGCGTGCTAGGCCGCAAAATGTCTGCCAAAGTAGGAAGAGTGCAGTGTGGCACTTTTTTGAACAAAATCCTCATGATCAGGCCAAGGTTATCTGTAAGAAGTGCGCAAAGACCTTTAGCCGAGGGAAAAATCTGAAAAATTTGAATACCAGTTGCATGCTTAGACATTTAACCAGCATGCACTTGCAAGCGTGGACACAACACCAAACCTCAAGTGCCACATGTGCAACTGATCACAACGAAGGTAGTCAGCAACGGATTGTTTCCCCCACTGTAAGCCCACCGGTTAGCACAGCAGCAAATGTTGAGGTGTCGTTGCAAGGCCACAGCAGTCAGGGAATCCCACTGTTATATCAACGAAAGACTGATTCTAGGCCATCAGAAAGAACACCAACTCCATCACCATCATCAACCCTCTCTCAGTCCGCCCTGTCCACCGCTACTTCCACCATATGCAGCTCTCAAGTCCAGCTCACCCTCCCAGACACTATGAGTAGGTCAAGAAAGTACTCAGTCTCTCATCCGCGTACACTGGGTTTGAACGCCCACATTGCCAAACTAATCTCGTTTGAGATGATGCCCTTTCGGTTGGTGGAAAGCACAGCTTTCCGCGAACTCATGGCCTATGCAGTACCACGCTATGACCTACCCAGTCGCCACTTCTTCTCTCGCAAAGCCATCCCAGCCCTCCACCATCATGTGAAAGACCGCATTGTCCATGCACTCAAGCAGTCAGTGAGCGGAAAGGTGCACCTCACAACTGATGCATGGTCCAGTCGGCATGGCCAGGGCCGTTACGTGTCCATCACTGCGCACTGGGTTAATGTGGTGGATGCAGGGTCCACAGGGGACAGCGGTGGTGAGACAGTGCTGCCTAGCCCACGGTATAGGAAACAGTTGGCTGTAGGCGTTCGACCCTCCTCCTCCTCCTCCAGAAGCGAAAGCTCGTCCACAGAGCGCAGTCGTACGAGCACTCCATCTGCAGCTGCCACTGTTGCACACGATGTGTCCCCCTATCGAGCAGCTAGTGGAAAGCGTCAGCAGGCTGTGTTGCAGATGATGTGTTTGGGCGACAGACACACCGCCGAGGTGCTGGCCGAGTACTTGAAGCGACAAACTGAGTCATGGCTGGGCAGTGTACATCTTGAGGCAGGCAAGGTAGTTAGTGATAACGGCCGTAATTTTGTGGCAGCCATAGCCCTTTCAAAACTCAGCCACATACCTTGCTTGGCTCACACCTTGAACCTGGTGGTGCAGTGCTTCCTCAAAAATTATCCGGAGTTAACAGCCCTGCTCCAGAAGGTGCGAAGACTGTGCGCGCACATCCGCCGGTCGCCTGTACACTCCGTTCGTATGCAGAAGCTGCAGCGATTGCTCCACCTTCCCAACCACCGCCTCATTATCGACATTGCAACAAGGTGGAACTCCACCCTGCACATGGTGGAGCGGCTGTGCGAGCAGAGGCAGGCCATAATGCATTTGTGGGAGGATACACGGCCAGGCACTTTGAGAGCAGACATGGAGTTGACAGGCGTGCAGTGGTCGAAGCTGAAAGACCTTTGTAAAGTCCTTCAGTGTTTTGAGGAATGCACACGGCTGGTAAGCGCAGACGACGCCATCCTTAGCATGAGCATCCCACTTATGCGTCTGCTCATGCAAACTTTGACGCACCTTAAGGAGCAGGCGTCTGCAGCCAATGTTGATGAGGAGGAAGAAGAGGAGGGAATCCTTGATGACATTCAGCCATTGTCTGCTCAGGGACCTCTCCTGGACGAGGTGGAGGAAGAAGAGGAGGAGGAGGAGGATGATGGGGATGATTACTTAGGGGAGGAGGATGCATCTCGTGGGGCAAGTGACAATGTTGGCGTGGCAAGGTCTGGTACAGGGTTTGTGCGTGACTGGAGGGATGTGGATTTGCCAGAAAGTGCTCCTCCACCCAGCACTCGCAGTGCATCATTGACACCGGGAACATTGGCCCACATGTCAGATTATGCCTTGCGGATCCTAAAAAGGGACCCCCGCATTGCCAAAATGATGAACGATGACGACTACTGGTTGGCCAGCATCCTGGATCCACGCTATAAAGGCAAATTACAAAACATCATGCCACAGGAGAACCTTGACCTAATATTGGCTAATAAACAAGCAACTCTGGTAAATCGGTTGCTTGAGGCATTCCCAGCACACAGCAGTGGTGATGGTTCTCACACGAGCCGTACGGGCAGGGGGCAGCTTGGCAGAGGTGTTCGTGGTGCACACAGCAGAAGTGGCGTTGGAGACAGGGGTTTCATGACAATGTTGTGGACTGATTTTTCAAATACCGCTCACACAACTGGTAATACTGCATCGATGGAAAGTGACAGGAGACAGCAGTTGTCAACTATGGTTACAAACTACTTTTCCTCCCATATCGATGTTCTCCCACACAGGTCATTCCCCTTTGACTATTGGGCCACTAAACTGGACACCTGGCCTGAATTGGCCCAATATGCCTTACAGGAGCTCGCTTGCCCAGCTGCAAGTGTGCTATCGGAAAGAGTCTTCAGTGCAGCTGGATCAATCCTGACAGAAAAAAGGACCCGTCTGTCAACGCAAAATGTGGATGATCTAACCTTCATTAAAATGAACCACGCATGGGTTTCCAAGGATTTTGTCCCACCTTCCCCTGATGACACATAGGGTGACAGAAAAATGGCTTGCTTTGGTCCACCTCTTCCTGGTTCTTCACCTATTTCGCCTTTTGCATCAGCTGAATGTCCAACATCAACATATGCCACTTTCTAAAACTCCCTAACTGTGCTGCCTCCCCCCCCATGGCCGGGGTAACCACCTAGCGCACGACACCGTGCAAGTGCCGTTGCCCTGGACAGGTGGGTAGGCCGACTCTTGGGCGTGGGCACTGGCACAGGGTCCCTCATAGTGCAATCAAGTGTCTCTGACGGTGGTGGTGCACACCCGCCGTCAGACACACCGCTGTACTATGAGGGGCCCAGTGCCAGTAGCGACGCCCAAGAGTGGGCCCCCCTTGCTTGGGCAGGGCCCCAGCATTTGCAATCTTTACCTCTCCCTGCTCCTCCGCTGTGTAATCTGGCCCGTCAAATCCATACTGTGCCTGACACCGTCTGAGCCTGCCTCATGCTGTATAGACATATATTTTGAATGTGTACGCTATCCATACATGTTATCCGGGGATACGGTACCCTTTCTAACCTTTGTGCAATGACGTGCAATCCATACTGGGCCTAACACCGTCTGAGCCTGCCTCATGCTGTATAGACATATATTTTGAATGTGTACGCTATCCATACATGTTATCCGGGGATACGGTACCCTTTCTAACCTTTGTGCAATGACGTGCAATCCATACTGGGCCTAACAACGTCTGAGCCTGCCTCATGCTGTATAGACATATATTTTGAATGTGTACGCTATCCATACATGTTATCCGGGGATACGGTACTCTTTCTAACCTTTGTGCAATGACGTGCAATCCATACTGGGCCTAACACCGTCTGAGCCTTCCTCATGCTGTATAGACATATATTTTGAATGTGTACGCTATCCATACATGTTATCCGGGGATACGGTACCCTTTCTAACCTTTGTGCAATGACGTGCAATCCATACTGGGCCTAACACCGTCTGAGCCTGCCTCATGCTGTATAGACATATATTTTGAATGTGTACGCTATCCATACATGTTATCCGGGGATACGGTACCCTTTCTAACCTTTGTGCAATGACGTGCAATCCATACTGGGCCTAACACCGTCTGAGCCTGCCTCATGCTGTATAGACATATATTTTGAATGTGTACGCTATCCATACATGTTATCCGGGGATACGGTACCCTTTCTAACCTTTGTGCAATGACGTGCAATCCATACTGGGCCTAACACCGTCTGAGCCTGCCTCATGCTGTATAGACATATATTTTGAATGTGTACGCTATCCATACATGTTATCCGGGGATACGGTACCCTTTCTAACCTTTGTGCAATGACGTGCAATCCATACTGGGCCTAACAACGTCTGAGCCTGCCTCATGCTGTATAGACATATATTTTGAATGTGTACGCTATCCATACATGTTATCCGGGGATACGGTACCCTTTCTAACCTTTGTGCAATGACGTGCAATCCATACTGGGCCTAACACCGTCTGAGCCTTCCTCATGCTGTATAGACATATATTTTGAATGTGTACGCTATCCATACATGTTATCCGGGGATACGGTACCCTTTCTAACCTTTGTGCAATGACGTGCAATCCATACTGGGCCTAACACCGTCTGAGCCTGCCTCATGCTGTATAGACATATATTTTGAATGTGTACGCTATCCATACATGTTATTCGGGGATACGGTACCCTTTCTAACCTTTGTGCAATGACGTGCAATCCATACTGGGCCTAACAACGTCTGAGCCTGCCTCATGCTGTATAGACATATATTTTGAATGTGTACGCTATCCATACATGTTATCCGGGGATACGGTACCCTTTCTAACCTTTGTGCAATGACGTGCAATCCATACTGGGCCTAACAACGTCTGAGCCTGCCTCATGCTGTATAGACATATATTTTGAATGTGTACGCTATCCATACATGTTATCCGGGGATACGGTACCCTTTCTAACCTTTGTGCAATGACGTGCAATCCATACTGGGCCTAACACCGTCTGAGCCTGCCTCATGCTGTATAGACATATATTTTGAATGTGTACGCTATCCATACATGTTATCCGGGGATACGGTACCCTTTCTAACCTTTGTGCAATGACGTGCAATCCATACTGGGCCTAACAACGTCTGAGCCTGCCTCATGCTGTATAGACATATATTTTGAATGTGTACGCTATCCATACATGTTATCCGGGGATACGGTACCCTTTCTAACCTTTGTGCAATGTCGTGCAATCCATACTGGGCCTAACACCGTCTGAGCCTAACTCCTGAGACATATATTTTGAATGTGTACGCTATCCATACATGTTATCCAGGGATACGGTACCCTTTCTAACCTTTGTGCAATGACGTGCAATCCATACTGGGCGTGAGAACGGCTGGCGAGCTGTTAAGCAAGCTACAGCACCTGTCCAGACAAGTACAGGGATTCCCTAGCGAGGAGACTTATTCGATTGTTTTCAATGTTGGGACAGCAATTTTTGGGGAGCACTATACTCTGGAGAATGATAGATGGGGCCCACCATACACTGGAACATTCCAAAGGTGGACATCAGACACTGGAGCAGCATTTACAGGGCCCATTATACACTAGAGCATTAGAAATGGGGCCCATTATGTTTGGAGCATTATTTGGGCCCATAAGACAGTGGAGCTTCATCCATGGGGACCAACATATACTGTAGCATTATGTGGAGCTCATCATATACTGTTTCAAACATTATATGGGACCAATGATTCTGTATGGAGAAATAGATGGGCCTTGTCATGAGATGTAAAAAGTGAGGTATTTTTCATTGTACTATACCGCTATTTATCTGCCGTATCGGAGCATGATGAGTTGTGGTATGTGTTAAAGGGGCGCTCTTTCGCCCAGGGCACATGAAAACCTGCAGCCAGCCCTCCCCCCCCCACAACTTTAGCCAAATAACCCCCATTTTTCAGTGCGTAACTAGTATTATGAAGTTAATTAAGGTTGACAAGCTTAAGTAAGAAGAATTGATGCTTTTGGCATTCAAATGGGCACTGTTGGTGTGTTTCCTGTCCTCCTCTCACTGCCGACTTTTATTCCCCATTGACTTACATTGGGTTTCGTGTTTCGGGACGACCCCGACTTTTCCCTATAATCGGACGATCTTGCTCGACCCGACTTTTGGAAAAGTCGGGTTTCACGAAACGAAACGCGACCCTAAAAAACCAAAAGTCGCTCAACTCTAGTCACCACCCATCTTGAAAAGTTTCCCCTCTCCCATATACAAATGTGCCACAAACAGGAAGTTGATATGACCAACCATTCCCATTTTATTTAGGTGTATCCTTATAAATGGCCCACCCTGTATATAAAACTGATTAGCTCTGATCCTCTTGCTCTGTAAACTGCACCCCTGAAGCCATATGCTACCTGTAACGGGTGTCCAATTGACCTTTATAAATAATTGGTGGTGGCAGTGAGTAGTTTATTTTGATACTTTGGAGTTGGCGGTGACCGTACAGGGGAATATACAGTGACTTGTGAAAATATTCACTCCCTTGGCTTTTATCTCTTTTGTTACAATACAACCTGTGTTTAAATATTTTTTGTAATCTGATTTTTGTGTGATGCATTAGCACTAAATAGTCTAAGTTGGTGAAGTGAAAATATATAGGCATGAATTACATTTATGGGATCAATTGACTATGTATTCACACCTTTTTGCAAAGAAGCCCCTAAAAATTTCTGGTGCAATTACTTTAATAAGCCGTATGCTTTGAAAGGAAATCCACCCATTTGCAATCTAAGTGTCACATGTCTGTCAATGTCTCTGAAAGGCAAAATAGGCTGCAACATAATTAAGCAAGAGACACCACTAACCAAACACCATGAAAACCAAGCAGATCTTCACACACGTCAGGGTTGGGTTATAAAAAATATCCCAATCTCTGATGACCCCTCGGAGCACCTTCAAATCCATTATCATCTAATGGTACCATAACAAACCTGCGAACAGAGGGCCGCCCACCAAAACTCTCAGTCTGGGCAAGGGGGGTATTAATCAGAAAGGCAGCACAGAGACCAAAGGTAACCCTGAAGGAGCTGCAGAGTTCCCAAGCAAAGACTGGAATATCTGGCTATACGACCACAATAAGCCGTACACTCCATGGAGGTGGCCTTAATGGAATAACGGGCAGAAAAAAACCTTTACTTACACACAAAAATTGTAAGGCTCGTTTGAGTTTGTTAAAAGACGTGGGAAACTCCCCAAATGTATGGAGGAAGATGCTGTGGTCAGATGAGACCAAAATTTAACTTTTTGGTCACCAAGGTAAACGCTATGTGTGGCGCCCCTGAGGCTCAGTCGCCACAGAGGTACTGCACCTTCTCCTAAGGTGTAGTGCCCCACCACCTAGGTAAGTTGGGAGCTCCTTTCAACACTCCAACACTCACATCCCACACAACAGGGTAGTTCTGCACAACCACATTGCGGCTCAGTGCTTAGAGAGTAGCAGAGCACCTCTGGTGGTTCCCTGCATGGAACACTGGATGTGCTGGGAGGTGGGTGGAGTTGAGATCCATATAAAAGGTTGGGAAGGTTTAGAATTACAGGTCAGTCTGAAGTCAGTCTGAGGGGAGTCTGGACAGTCAGTCAGGAGAGTCTGAGGACGGGGGCCGAGAGTAGTGGGGATCCCTGGAAGAAGGGATGGAGGAAGGAGTGCTGCAGCTGCCTCAGCGATCTGAGCCAGCTGGCACCGGAAAGGAACAGAAGGAGAAAGACGTAGAACTGCAACCTAAGCTTCCATAAGAGAGAGAAGGATCAGTACGGAACGAAGGAGTAGGAGAACAGAGAGGAGACGTGGGTTGGAAGAGGAACCCTGCCTATAGGTTCTCAGCGCAAGACCGGGGCCCGGTCCCCGAGGTTGTATGGACACTTATGGATCTGCAGCAGACACCGGTGGAGTAGTTGGCTGTAAATGCACTACTCCCAACTAAGACTTGGGGCACAACAGCAACTGAATAGAGAGCCAGGAGTCTGGAGAAAGGAGTCCCCGAGAGAGGCTACAGCTGTCTGCCATATGAGTAGAATTGCTAGGAATATCTGACAGGAGGAACTCCAGAATACAACGGTACTGGAGAGCTTCACACTAAAAGGCGCATTGGCGGAGTCGTTCAGGAAAGGTACATGTTGGCACAGTGTTGGAGAGGAGAGCCCTGACTTGCCCGGGGGGTTGGCTGAGTCTCTGCCCCGCAGGACATTGGCATGGAAGTGGGCACCAATGTGTACCAAGAACTGTGAGTAAAGCGTTGAAACTGCAAGCCCTGGTGTCCTCAATTAATTTGCGCACTAACATCTTCAGCACCGCTACACCTGGGTACCAATGCCCTCACCGCTTGTGCCTCTCCTCTAATCTTACATCCACACTGCCCTGAGACTACAGCTCCACCTGTGGGGAGCTACGCCACCTTTGCTGCACCATCTCATCAGTCCCAGTGGATCTGCATGCAGCGTTGGCTTAACATCTTACTTGCCAAACACCACAGGTGGCGTCACAAACTGTTCACATAAACTATATCACAACCCACCATTGATTTGGGCGCCCAGGGCCACGGACCGGGTCACCGCTGCTGTTACACATTTCCCCCTGACACCGGCCCGATACCGAGTACCCCACGGCCCTGGGAGGGCGACCCAATTTTGGCGTCACGAACAGGATGACGAGACACGATACCATCGGGTTCTGTGCACCTGAAATTTGTGAGACTTTGAACTTTTGAAAATGTGCAGAAGACCCAATTTAATAGACTGTAAAAAGGACATTAGAAATGGCCGCTGGTGTGGAGAAGGGCGTGAAGAGATGGGAGGTGAAGAGATGGGAGGTTCTAGGAAAAGACCGCGAAGAGCATTGGGCCTTCCCTGCCTGAATTACTATGTGACAGCGACATGGCCCACCCCCCGAGGGGTTCGTATACTGGCTTGGTATGGAGGCGCTGGAAGAAGACGCCGCCCCCAGAAGGAGGGGCAGAAGAAGCCAGTTGCGCGAAAGGGGCAGAGGCAGGAAGAACGTCAGAACGCCATTTTGGAGAGTGAGGGAAGGAGGCCTGGAGAGCGCGCGGAGGCTAAGATGATCTCCCCGGCGCCATGGCTGAAGGCTCTGACCCTGTAACGGAAATGAACCGCCAGCAGCTGGAGGACGAAATTGCCCAGCTGACGTGCCGCCTGCGACTGAGGCAGGAGGCCTTAGGGAGGCTGAGCAGGCCGCACACCCAGGAGGGGCCTACATCTGCGGTGACTGCCGCCGCTGCACCGGAGCAGAGACCACACCGCCAGGAGGCCCCAGGTACGTCTGATGTCCTGACAACTGGGAAGGCCCTGGGGTACACCACGGTCGCAGCGACTGGCCAGGTCGTGCTAGTTCTGGTCTGGGACCGAGATATCAGTCCCTGGGGGGGAACACCGGAACCCCTGAAGGTGGCGCCGCAGTACTATACCAGCCTGGATCGGTCCCAGGAAGAGCGGGAGGAAGAGGAGAACTGGGCCCAATGTCAAGCCACCATCCGGCAACTGGCAGCCTTCCTATTGAACTAAGCGATCATGAACTTGGAGTGATCCAAAAACTTTTATTGTAAATAGTTGCACCTCTGTAGGTGTCCTTTCTTGGTTTTACATAAAAGACACTTTGCGAAGATGATGTTTTGCATTGACACTTTTCGAAGATGATGTCTACCTCAAAGGACACTGCAAGAAGTCCTGGCTGGGAGCGATGTCCAGCACTTACAAGAATAATTGTTGAATGTTTTACTGTAAAGTATTTGATAATGTGTTTTATAAGAGTATTAGTAACTGAGAAACGGCTTTTACAGAGAATTGAGAATGTTTTGATACAGAATTAAGAATAAAGAATTGAAAGTAGACAGATGACGGACCAGGTACTTGCGGTCAGATTCTTGCGTCTAGAAGAGACAGTGAAAATAGAAAAATGATCAAGAAATGAGTACTAGAGAAGGAAAAGCTGAATAATACTGAAGTGATAGTGAGTCACAGACAATGGCACTTAGAATGAAAAATTGCACTTTTTGACTTGAAATTTAGATAGTTAAATAAGAATTGTTTGTAACGTTCAAGAATAAGTACCTCCTATACTAGGAAGCTTAGTACAAGAAAAGTTTGTTCTGCATTACAAAATTTTTGTATGTTTCTTTGCTGTCAACTTTGTTTACCTTGCAGCCCGCGGACGTGCTGTGTTTAATGGGGGGTATGTGGCGCCCCTGAGGCTCAGTCGCCACAGAGGTACTGCGCCTTCTCCTAAGGTGTAGTGCCCCACCACCTAGGTAAGTTGGGAGCTCCTTTCCACACTCCAACACTCGCATCCCACACAACAGGGTAGTTCTGCACAACCACATTGCGGCTCAGTGCTTAGAGAGTAGCAGAGCACCTCTGGTGGTTACCTGTATGGAACACTGGATGTGCTGGGAGGTGGGTGGAGTTGAGATCCATATAAAAGGTTGGGAAGGTTTAGAATTACAGGTCAGTCTGAAGTCAGTCTGAGGGGAGTCTGGACAGTCAGTCACGAGAGTCTGAGGACGGGTCCGAGAGGAGTGGGGATCCCTGGAAGAAGGGATGGAGGAAGGAGTGCTGCAGCTGCCTCAGTGATCTGAGCCAGCTGGCACGGGAAAGGAACAGAAGGAGAAAGACGTAGAACTGCAACCTAAGCTTCCATAAGAGAGAAGGATCAGTACGGAACGAAGGAGTAGGAGAACAGAGAGGAGACGTGGGTTGGAAGAGGAACCCTGCCTATAGGTTCTCAGCGCAAGGCCGGGGCCTGGTCCCCGAGGTTGGATGGACACTTATGGATCTGCAGCAGACACCGGTGGAGTAGTTGGCTGTAAATGCACTACTCCCAGCTAAGACTTGGGGCACAACAGCAACTGAATAGAGAGCCAGGACTCCGGAGAAAGGAGTCCCCGAGAGAGGCTACAGCTGTCTGCCATACGAGTAGAATTGCTAGGAACATCTGACAGGAGGAACTCCAGAGTACCGTGGTACTGGAGAGCTTCACACTAAAAGGCGCATTGGCGGAGTCGTTCAGGAAAGGTACATGTTGGTGGAGTGTTGGAGAGGAGAGCCCTGACTTGCCCGGGGGGTTGGCTGAGTCTCTGCCCCTGAGGACATGGCATGGAAGCGGGCACCAGTGTGTACCATGAACTGTGAGTAAAGTGTTGAAACTGAAAGCCCTGGTGTCCTCCATTCATTTGCGCACTAACATCTTCAGCACCGCTACACCTGGGTACCAATCTCCTCACCGCTTGTGCCTCTCCTCTAATCTTACATCCACACTGCCTTGGGACTACAGATCCACCTGTGGGGAGCTACGCCATCTTTGCTGCACCATCCCATCAGTCCTAGTGGATCTGCATGCAGCGTTGGCTTAACATCTTACTTGCCAAACACCACAGGTGGCGTCACGAACTGTTCACACAAACTATATCACAAACCACCATTGATTTGGGCGCCCAGGGCCACGGACCGGGTCACCGCTGCTGTGACACATTTCCCCCTGACACCGGCCCGGTACCGAGTACCCCACGGCCCTGGGAGGGCGACCCACTATGCCTGGCACCAAACCAACAGAGCTCATCTCCTCAAGAACACTCACAGTGAAACATGGTGGTGGCATTATCATGCTGTGGGGATGTTTTTCGGCAGCAGGGACAGGCAAAATGGTCCAAGTAGTGGGGAAGATGGATGGTGCAAAACACATGGACATTCTTGAGCAAAACCTGCTTAAGTCTGTCAGTGATTTGAGACTGGGACGGAGGTTCACCTTCCAATAAGAAAATGACTCAAAGCTTACTGCTACAGCAACACTTGAGTAATTTAACCCCTTAGTGACAGAGCCAATTTGGTACTTTATGACCAAGCCAATTTTTACAATTCTGACCACTGTCACTTTATGAGGTTATAGCTCTGGAACACTTCAACGGATTCCACTGATTCTAAGGGTTCTTTTACACTTGCCGTGTTTTTGAAGGCCGTTTTTGCGGCCCCAACAGATTTCTATGGGGCCGCAAAGAACGGCCCGCAAAAATACATTGGAGCGCTGTGTGCCGTATGGCCGTGAGGCCCGTATATACGACCGTGAAAAAATATTCAGCTTGCTCGATATTTTTCACTGCTCACGGACACAATCTCCATTTTAAAAAATTGCACCGTAAAAACAACGGTAGCTTGTTTTTGTGGTACACCGTATTTGCGGATCAACGTTTCTTTACCCTCCAATTTGTTACAACAGAGAAAAATGGCGATCCGAGAAGGCCCGCAGAAACAGTCCGCAAAAAAAAACGGCAAGTGTAAAAGAACCCTAAGAATGTTTTTTCTTGACATATCGTATTTCATGTTAGCGGTAACATTTCTTAGATATGATTTGCATTTATTTATGAAAAAAACGGAAATTTAGCAAAAACTTTTGAAATTTTGCAATTTTCAAAATTTTAATTTTGTGCCCTTAAATCAGAGAGTCATATCGCACAAAATAGTTAATAAATAACATTTCCCACATACTTACTTTACATCAGCACAATTTTGGAACCAAATTTTTTTTTTGTTAGAATGGTATAAGGGTTAAAAGTTGACCAGCTATTTCTCATTTTTCCAGCAAAATTTACAAAACCTTTTTTTTAGGGACCACCTCACATTTGAAGTGAATTTGGGGGTCAATATGACAGAAAATACCCAAAAGTGACACCATTCTAAAAACTACACGCCTCTAGGTGCGCAAAACCACATTCAAGAAGTTTATTAATCCTTCAGGTGCTTCATGAGAACTAAAGCAATGTTGGAGGAAAAAATGAACATTTTACTTTTTTCACAAAAAATCTACATTGGAACCAAACTTTTTTATATTCACAAGGGTATCTGGAGAAAATGGACCACATAATTTGTTGTGCAATTTCTCCTCAGTACGCGGATACTCCCGTATGTGGGGGAAAGCCACTGTTTGGGTGCATGACAGGGCTCAGAGGGGAGGGAGCACTGTTTGAATTTTTGAATGCAAAATTGGCTTGAATCAATGGCTTGTGCCTTGTCACATTTAGAGATACCCAGATGTTCCTAAACAGAGGAAACCCCCCAATTATAACTGCAACCCTAACATATCCCTAACCCCAACACACCGATAACCCTAATCCCAACCCTAACCAACACCACCACCCTAACCCCAATACAACCCTAACCCCAACCCTAATTCTAGCCCAACCCTACCCCTAGCACAACCCTAACCCTAGCTCTAACCCTAACCCCAACCCTACCCTAACAATAGCTATAACCCCAACTATAACCTCAACCATAACCTTAGCCCAACCCTAACCTTAGCTATAACCCCAACCGTAACCCTAACCCCAACCCTAACTCTAGCTATAACCCCAACAATAACCCCAACCCTTACCCTAGCTCTAACCCCATACTTAACCTTAATGGAAAAAAATTCATGTTTTACTATTTTTACATAGGGGGGTGATAAAGGGGGATTGATTTACAATTTTTTTCATTTCGATCATTGTGATAAGGTCTATGAGTTATCAAAATGAACCAATAGGAAACATTTCCTATTGTTCCCAGACAACACTGACGGCTGGGGGACATCCCCAGGGGATTCGGGAGGATCCAGAGACACCGGAGGTACTGGGGGACCCCATTTCGCTCTCCTCTGATGTGCTAGATCACATCAGAGGTGAGGGAATTTAAATAGGAAACCGGACTTTATTTTTACGATCGCAACACTGGGGTCGGTAAAAAACGACCCGAATCATGTTCTCCGACGCTGGTGTGCGAAATACACTTATTTCTCTGCGTCGTTAAAAAGCAGCGCTGAGGAATACGTACCCTTAGTTGCTGCCGTTAAAAGGTGTATCAGAGGTCGATAAGGTGTTGTGGGGAAATGTGTAAATGTTCTGGAGTGGCCTAGTCAAAGTCAAGACCTTAAATCAACTGAGAATCTGTGGTCAGACTTGAAGATTGCTGCTCACTAGAGGAAACCATCTAACTTGAAGGAGGTGGAGCAGTTTTGCCTTGAAGAATGAGCAAAAAAATCAAAATGGAAAGCCCATAGATTTATCAAAAGCTGTAATAGCTGCAAAAGGAGGCTCTACAAAGTACTGACTTTAGAGGGGGTGAATAGTTTAAAACACTGAAGTTTTCAGGAATTTTGTGCTATTTGTATTTCTATAGGCTTTATAGGTTCGGTATCTCAGCAGTGCGTCCTTTTGCCCATATTTAAGTCAGGGTTCTGTTTTTTTCAGGTGTATTTTTTCTTTTCCGTGCCAGCATTTTGGAGAGTGACGCTGGGGTCACTTATATTTGCCATTTCGGGATGCATCCTATTACATTCGCACCCCATTTTATCTCTTTTCCCTCTGAAGTGGGAAGGCCTTCCATACAATCTTTAAAATGTTAATTTTGCACAAAACTAAGAAAACTCTTAATAGCCAATTGTATGCAATGACTAGAGGACCATTAATGCTAAGATTAAAGCAATGAATGCGTACAATGGCGGCCTCTCTGGTCCTATTGATAAGTTTGGGATTTCAGTCAGGACATAGAGGACGTTGGCGCCACATTGTAATGTCTGGGGAGTGATGCGCCTTCTCTGAGGCGCGGAGGGATTCGAGGAGGAAGAAAAAGGGGCCGGACAATCAGCCTGGAGTCAGTTAGTCAGCCACCACATGGCGCCATCGGTGTCAGCCCCGCCCCGTTTCCGACGTCATCGCGTTTCGAGCACGTACTCTTTTAATTGATTGTTCCGCCACTGCTGGAGAGCGGGGGGTTTCTGTACCGCGCTTCGAGCACCGCGTGTGTATTCATCCGCCATAAGCCTCAGCGCTTGTAGAGGAAGCACAGGGCGAATCATCGTCATCGTGACACCGAGAAGCCGCCGCCTGCTGCCCGGAGAACATGTCGGCCACCGTGACGCGCGAAAAGAGGAGCACGGCCACCGCCACTGCCACCGTCGCCACTAATAACAACGGCGATAATGGCAGCGGGGAGCCTGTGATCGACGGCCCGGAGCTGCTGGAGAACTGCGGCGTGTGTAAGGGCAGGCTGCGGGCGGAGCGGGAGCCTCAGCTGCTGCCGTGCCTGCACACCATGTGCAAGATCTGCCTGAGCGCCGAGCCCGCCGAGGCCAGCCTCGACCCTGGATCCGGTAAGAGCTTTTCCCGCCATTGTCCGTGTGTCGCGCCAGTGTGCTCGGCCTGTGCGGCCTGCAGCGGCCCCCTCCCGACACCGCGCCAGGCCCATGAGGCCGGGGCTGCAGAACAAAGGGCTGCCCGCCCTGCAGGCCGCGGTGGCGCCCAGCTCCGCTGCCCGGGACCCCCCACTGCGCCAGGCCCGGCCGCTCCCCCTGCAGCACGTGGGGCTAGAAGTGCCGTCATCCCCTGATCGTAGTCCTACAGCGCCCAGCCTGTGTAGTCGCAAGGCCTCTTAGAACGCCATTTTTGCAGGCTAAAACTGATTGTCCCGATGTGGAACTACAAGTACCAGCAAGCACGCTAAACTTTCTAAAACTCTGTAGTATCACTGCTCCCAGCATGCACTGAGCCCTGCACTCCATTACCTGTAACACTTGATTTCTGCAGGAAAACACTGACCTTGCGTTGAACTACAGGCAGCAGCATGCGCTGACCGGTTGAGTTCCTAAACTTTTAATGTAGGTCCCAGCACGTGGTGAATCCTGCATCCTGCTGTGCGACTACATGCGGCCCCCATTGTGCTCGCCTAGTCACTGGTAGAACTACAGGGCTCAGCATGGAAACACTCTGCATTATACTCTTGTTATATGGTGGTTATGCTGCCATGTCTTCAGATGCGAGTTCACCATTAGTCTGGGTTTACAGGTTGACCTTCAGTTTTGCTTTGTTTCTGCTCCGGGGTTTCTCAGTGTGTAGTCTGCAGATAAGTAGCATGCGAGCTAGTTCTAAATATCTTTGTTCTTCTCCTACATATATATTTATTGCATCTAAACAATTCCCAATACCCTATTCACACTTATGGGAAGGGGGACTAGTCTTATGATAAAAATAAGATTCAAAATCGGGATCAAATCTGACCCATGTGAGCCTTTCCCAGACTGCAATGACTTTACAGGGTTAAGTGGGTAGCATTATTATTTATTGTTATAGCGCCATTTATTCCATGGCGCTTTACATGTAAGGAGGGGTATACATAAAAAAAAAGTACAATAATGTTAAACAATACAAGTCATAACTGGTACAGGAGGAGAGAGGACCCTGCCCGCGAAGGCTCACAATCTACAAGGGATGGGTGAAAATACAGTAGGCGAGGGTAGAGCTGGTCGTGCAGCGGTTTGGTCGATCGGTGGTTACAGCAAGTTATAGGCTTGCTAAATATTAACATGCAGGGATCTCCCAGTAAGCGGACCCTAAGACTTCTCAAGTGGCTTTCTATAGGGGAAAATACTCTGACCATACTTAGATTCTTGTATTTTTTTTTTTTTCCCTGGAAACCATGGACTAATGTGAAGAGGTTGGAAGCACCGTCATTGATTAGTGGCTGTTGAGTACTGCATATCAGCCTTACAGCCTCAGCCCCTGATGAAGCCAGTCTAGCTGAAACATGTTGGAGGCCTGAGAGCTTTTTAGCAGCTAGTCAGTGTTTTTTGGGTAATTTCAAGGTTGAGAATATAGGTAGTGGCCGGACCAATATATCCTTCCCACGTAAAATACACTGGTAATGGGACAAGGAGTACAATATTAATAAAATAACCTAAGCCGTATCCTGTCCACGGATACATACTGACTAAGCAGGCCTTAAATGGGTTTTCCTTGAATTAGTTTGATTTAAAAGTTAAATTGTGTAGTCTCTAGTTGGGGGGGTCTATTTGCCTCTGGTGACTTAATAACTGTATGTTTACCCTACACTATTGAACAGCAATTGTTTACTAATCAATTTTTAGACCCTGACAAAGCCTAAGTCTAGAAGAACCATATGTATACATTAAGGCCTGCAATACCAAGACACCAATTTCTAGTACTATTTTTTATAAACCACAAAAACCAGCACACAGAGCTGCCCATGGTGCATCTTTTGGAACCACAAATGCCAGCATGTTCCTAACTATGTAAAGTATGCATGCAGTTCAGCTTACTGGGGTGTTAATGTATAAGATTAGGACTCTAGAGCATGCTGGGAGTTGTATTTAGCTGGAGGCCACAGGTTGGAGACCACTACACTTGGTAATCTTCCCTCCATGCTCTCTGCAGTTAAATCATTCTATTGTTCCTCCTTATCAGCCAGATGTTTGACAGGAAGTGCAGATAGCTCCCTGCCCCCATCTTCACTCTAGTCCCCAGACAAAATTCCTAGGTGTAAGACTGTTTCAACTGTAAGGTAACCACACACTAAATAAAATCTATGCATGCATTTGTCCTGCGCCAACTCTACAAATGCCTGGAGCAGTGAGTTTTTAGAAGTCTTTACTGCACTATTGTAAGTTGCCACTTATTGTCGGAAGAAAGAGAAAATCTATCATGGCATATCAGAGTTGCAGGACACTTCTGCAAAAGAATGCTGGTGTCCTATAATCTGCTAAACAAGAAATCGGCCCATTTTATCCAAATTGGAAGATGGGCTTTGGAGGCTGCTGACTTTAGACTTGGCCAACTTTAGTAGTAATTGACCCATATAAACAACTTTGGTGTTAAATGACCACTGATCTGTAAGTATGTGCAGATCGGTTGTTTATCCTTTTTGCACAGACTTAGTCAGTGCACATCTGAAGATCATTCAGTGAGTATCCGAAACTTGTACTTGTTTTGTACAGGTAGACTTCCATTGTTCTCGGCAGCATATTGTACTGTGTAAACGGTTTGTGTTTTGCTTGTTCAGTGGGTGATGAACAAACCTGATAATCACAGTAAACAAGTGAATGTGAATCAATACTCTTTCCATATAATCAAGTGGTGTAAATCTACCTTAGAATAGAGGGAGGTCTCCTTTTGTCACCTTATTTTAATGGATTTAATCCACCCTTTTTAATATGCAGATGGCTGTAAATATGGTTGTCCCCATGTGGACCTCACTCTTCAGTGATGTTGGGCTTCCTTAAAAGATGTCCAATAAGTTATAATAGTACGTTTGTCCTTCCATGCTGCAATATTAAATTTGCCTAGTGTTTCTGTATTGACAACTACAATAATGTGCTGGAGCTTTTATAAACTCCCCATAAAGGGTTAAAATCGTATGTGCATAGCATGCACATTCTAGTCCCAAACAGACCGCAGAGAGAAACAGGTAAAGATGTTAAATGAAATAAATTTGTCTACCCCGGGTTTCTCCCTTCTTTCCATGTGTGCTAATTTAATTAAATAAAAATTAAAATTATGGTCACTCTTTAAGCCATTTGGGATTGAAGCTTTGAGAACAGCCATTTATATTCCTAGTAATACCAGAAAATGTATTACTCATTTTAGGCAATTTTTCACTATTGGCTGGTGTGTATATGATAACTTACACCATTTCTGGCTATTATGACTTGTCTCTTGTATTTGCACCAGTTTTCCCCTCTGCAGGCTCTGCCTCCATTTTCAGATTGTTCCGAACCAGTATAAAGAGATGAGCTGCTGTGATGTCTCCCACACACAGATTCCCACATGTTCAATCTTCTCAGCATCCTGGAGATTATAAAGTAGTACTAAGCTGTGTGACTGTGACTCTAGCTCTCCGCTAAGCCAAATCTCACTTGTCAGGTTTTTCCTGCCTGATGGTTTTTTTTTTTTTTTTTTTTTTATACTAGTACAACCCCTTAAAGGGAATCTGTCACCTCATTTTTGGCTTATGAGCTGTGGCCACTGCCATCAGGGGCTTATCTACAGCATTCTAGAATACTGTAGATGAGCCCCCGATGTAACCTGAAAGATAAAAACGAGTTATACTCACTCGGGGGACGGTCCGGTCCGATGGGTGTCGCAGTTCGATCCGGCGCCTCCCATCTTTATGCGATAACGTCCTCATTCTGCCGTGGCTCCTGTGTAAGCGTACTGACTTGCCCTGTTGAGAGCAGAGTAAAGTACTGCAGTGCGCAGGCGCTGGACCTCTGACCTTTCCTGGTGCCTGCGCACTGCAGTACTCTGCTCTGCCCTCAACAGGGCAGATATAGTACACCTGTGCAGGAGCCACAGCAGAAGTAAGGAAGAGGATGTTATCTCTAGAAGATGGAAGGCGCCGGACCAGACTGCAACACCTATCGGACCGCCTCCCGGGTGAGTATAATCTAACTTGTTTTTCTTATCTTTCAGGTTACATCGGGGGAGGGGGGGGACTTATCTACAGCATTAAAGAATGCTGTAGATAAGCCCCTGATGGTGGTGGCTGCATCTCATAGGCCAAAAATGAGGTGACAGATTCCCTTTAAACTAAATGCTCGGTTCCAGTAAAATAAAACTTGTACTCTCCTACTTTGCCTGGCCAGCTCTGTTCCAGTGGTGGTACTTGAGGCCCTGGGTCTGTGATGTGGTGGAATGTCACATGGTGCCTGGCGCCCAATCAGTGCTGACGTCACGGTCTTCTCCTTCATACAAACTGAACAAAGAGCAAGCAAGGGATCAGCTGCAGCTGGACTTCCTCTAAGGCTGGGGTCACACTTGCGTGTGCAATGCGAGAAACTCTCATCAATACCTGGCACTGCCACCAGCACTTGGGACCGGAGTGTGCGGCTGTATGTATTTCTATGTAGCTGCAATTCTGGTCTGAGTGCTGGGTATTGATGCGAGAGACTTGCGTGAGTTTCTTGCATTGCACACGCAAGTGTGACCCTGACCTAAGTCAGGGTTGCAGCTTATACCTGGCATCCTCTTAATGTTCAGTTTGTCTGAAGGCGCACAGTGTTGCCAGAGCTGATTGGGCGTCATGCGTCACAGCCCTGGGGAGCACAAGTGGCGACACCGCAGGAATGGAACTGACACGGGAGGTGAGTATAGGCTTTATTTTATCGGGGCTGAACACTTGAAGGGGTTGTCCTAATAGTGGACAACCCCTTTAAAGGGGGTATTACAGTCTGGCACTTACAGTATATTGACAGTATATACCATAAATGTTAAATGGCAATCCTACTTAAAGGGAACCTGTCAGCAGTTTTGGCCGATATAAGATGTGGCCATCACCTTTCACTGCTTAAATACAGCATTCTATAATGCTATATATAAGCCCCCAACCTGACCTGGAAGAACAAACGGAAGTTTTATTATACTTACCAGCGGGGTGGTCTGGTTTGAGGGGAGCTGCTGCTCCTGGTCCGACACCTCCCATCTTCATGAGATGCCGCCCTCCATCTTGCAAAGTACTGCAGTGCGCAGGTGCTGGAAAAGGTCAGAGCCCTGACACCTGCACACTGCAGTGCTTTGCTCTGCCCTCAACAGGGCATATCAGTACGCCTGTGCAGGAGCGCGATGTCGGGGAGCCTGTGTGTATGATGCAGGGTTGCGTCATCCACAAGAAGCAAGCAGGAGGGTGGTGATCATTAGAAGGTGGGAGGCGCCACACCAAGACCAGCGACACCCATCGGACTGGATAGCCTCACAGGTGAGTATAATAAAACTTTTCAGTTCTTCCAGGTCGGGTTGGGGGCTTAGATACATAATTTTAGAATGCTGTATTTACCATCAATTTTGTGGGGGAATAATAGGAAAGAAACTTTTAATAAAATGGTGGTGCTTATAATTCATGCGTCTTATTGCTTACCCAGGGGGTGGTGGCTGCGGGGTCCCAGGGGCTGGGATGAGGGGGTGTTCTTCTAGAAAGGGCAGAGCCCCCACAGTTCCATGGTTCCCTATGCTGTGGACTCTGGGGAAAATAGCTGCTGGGGGTGGCGCATGCGCAGATGGAGATCTCACGAGATGAGATCACAGCAGCAGAGGACACCTGCAGTGGCGCCACCACACATCTGAACACCCCTTGCAGCAACGCTCCACTCTTTCCTCCAGCTGGGACCCTGCTCCACCGTGGCTGGTAAGGTATATCTGCATTATAAGACACACCCCATCCCCCCCCACACCAAATTTGAGGGAACGAGTCTTATAATCCGAAAAATACGGTAAGCCGTGAAAGGTGATGGCTGCATCTTATATAGGCCAAAACTGCTGGCAGGTGCACTTTAAAGGAATATGAACTCCACTAATTAGCACAATAACATTACTTTCTAACAGTTTTTACAAGGATATAGAAATTTATTCTGCACCAAAATTCAAACACTTTTAAATGCTCTAAACATCTGACAGATTTTAATAGGCAAAAGCTCATGTAGTGCGCAGTGCTGTTTGTGCATTTACTATTAAAATCAATAGAAACCCTTTTTTTTTCTTTTTTTTTTCTTGTAATTAAAACCCACTTCTAGATCAGCAAAAAAGCTGACGATACCTTAAAGGGAAAGCATCAGCAGGATTGTGAGCAGTACCCTACAGTGTCAGGTTGGGGCCATTATCCTGATTAATCCCCAAGGGTGGTTTGCACGTTCTTGACCAGGCCAATTTTTACAATTTTGACCACTGTCCCTTTGAGGTAAAAACTCTGAAACGCTTCAGTGGATCCTGACATTGTTTTCTCGTGACATATTGTACTTCATGTTAGGCTAGTTTCACACTAGCGTTTTGGAGCGCAGCGACGGCCTGCGCACGGCCGCCGCTAAGCCCAGCCCCCTGCCGCGCCCCGCCGGTAGCTCCGCCCACCGGCGCATGACGCTGCATGCGCCCTGCGTCCCCTATCTTTATCACAGATAGGGGACACAGGGCGCATGCAGCGTCATGCGCCGGTGGGAGGAGCTACCGGTGGGGCGCAGCAGGGGGCGGGCCTTGGCGGCTGTGCGCAGGCCGTTGCTGCGCTCCAAAACGCTAGTGTGAAACTAGCCTTAGTGGTAAAATTTCATTCAAATAACTTGCGTTTATTTGTGAAAAAAACCGGAAATTTTACGAAAATTTTTAATTCGCAATTTTCCAACTTTTAATTTTTATGCCCTTAAATCAGAGATACGGCACACACAACTTGATAAGTAACATTTCCCACATGTTTACTTTACATCAGCACAATTTTGGAACAAAAATTTTTTTGTTAGGAAGTTATAAGGGTTAAAAGTTGACAAGCGATTTCTCATTTTTGCTACACCATTTTATTTTTACGGACCACCTCACATTTGAAGCCACTTTGAGGGGTCTATATGATAGAAAATACCCAAAAGTGACACCATTCTAAAAACTGCACCCCTTAAGGTGCTCAAAATCACATTCAAGAAGTTTATTAACCCTTCAGGTGCATCACAAATTTTTTTTGAATATCTAAAAAAAAAATAAATGAACATTTCACTTTATTTCACAAATAATTCAGATTCAATTTTTTTTTATTTTACCAAGGGTAACAGGAGAAATTGGACTGCAAAAGTTATTGTGCAGTTTGTCCTGAGTACGCTGATATGTGGGGGGGAACCACTTTCTGCGCATGGCAGAGCTCAGGAGGGAAGGAGCGCAGTTTGACTTTTTCAATGCAAAATTGGCTGGAATTCAGATCGGACGCCATGTCACGTTTGGAGAGCCCCTGATGTACCTAAACAGTGGAAACCCCCCACAAGTGACCCCATTTTGGAAACTAGACCCCCCCCCCCCCTCCCCAAGGAACTTGTCTAGATATGTGGTGAGAACTTTGAACCCACAAGGGCTTCACAGAAGTTTATAACATACAGCCGTACAATTAAAAATCATATTTTTTTTCCACAAAAATGAGATTTTCACCCTCAATTCTTACTTTCCCAAGGGTAACAGGACCCTAAAAGTTATTGTGCAATTTGTCCTGAGTACGCTGATACCGCATATGTGGGTGTAAACGACTATTTGGGCGCATGGCAGAGCTCGGAAGGGAAGCGGCGCCATTTGACGTTTTTGGCTGGAATTCAGATCGGACACCATGTTGCGTTTGGAAAGCCCCTGATGTACCAAAACAGTGAAAACCCCCAACAAATGACACCATTTTGGAAACTAGACCCCCCCCCCCCCCCCCCACGGAGCTTATCTAGATGTGTGGTGAGCACTTTGAACCCCCCTGTGCTTCACAGAAGTTTATAACGCCCGGGCGTGAAAATAAAAAAATCATATTTTCTCCACAAACATGATCTTTTAGTCACCAATTTTTTTTTTTATTTTCCCAAGGGTAACAGGAGAAATTGGATCCCAAAAGTTGTTTTGCAATTTGTCCTGAGTAGGCTGATGCCCTATATGTGGGGGTAAAACACTGGGCGCATGGCAGAGTTTGGAAGGGAAGGAGCGCCATTTGACTTTTTCAACGCAGAATTGGCTGGAATTGAGATCAGACGCCATGTTGCGTATGGAGAGCACCTGATGTGCCCAAACAGTGGAAACCCCCCAATTATAACATAGTAACATAGTTATTAAGGTTGAAGGGAGACTTTGAGTCCATCTAGTTCAACCCATATCCTATCCTAACTTGCCCTAACATGTTGATCCAGAGGAAGGCAAAAAAACCCCATGTGGCAACAGTAAGCTTCACATTGGGGAAAAAATTTCCTTCCCGACTCCACATACGGCAATCAGACTAGCTCCCTGGATCAACGCAATATTAAGGAGACTAGTGTATATACCCTGTAATATTATACTTTTCAAGAAAGGCATCCAGTCCCTTCGATTCTCCAAACTAAATAACCCCAAGTGTAATAACCTGTCTTGGTATTGCAGACCCCCTAGTTCCCTAATAACCTTGGTCGCTCTTCTCTGCACCCGCTCCAGTTCAGCTATGTCTTTCTTATACACCGGAGACCAGAACTGTACACAGTATTCTAAGTGTGGTCGCACTAGTGACTTATATAGAGGTAAAATTATGTTCTCCTCATGAGCATCTATGCCTCTTTTAATGCATCCCATTATTTTATTTGCCTTTGCAGCAGCTACTTGACTCTGGCCACTAAATGTGAGTTTGTCGTCCACCCATACACCCAGGTCTTTTTCAGTGACTGTTTTGCCCAGTGTTTTACAATTAAGCACATAATTATACAACTTGTTCGTTCTACCCAAGTGCATGACCTTACATTTATCCCCATTAAAGCTCATTTGCCATTTATCAGCCCAAGCTTCTAGTTTACATAAATCCTCCTGTAATATAAAATTGTCCTCCTCTGTATTAATTACCCTGCAGAGTTTAGTGTCATCTGCAAATATTGAAATTCTACTCTCTATGCCCCCTACAAGGTCATTAATAAATATGTTAAAAAGAAGCGGGCCCAAAACTGACCCCTGTGGTACCCCACTGCTAACCGTGACCCAGTCCGAGTGTGCTCCATTAATAACCACCCTTTGTTTCCTATCCCTGAGCCAGCTCTTAACCCACCTACACATATTTTCCCCTATCCCCATTGTTCTCATTTTATGTATCAACCTTTTGTGTGGCACCGTATCAAAAGCTTTTGAAAAGTCCATGTACACCACGTCCACTGCATTCCCTTGGTCCAGTCCGGAACTTACCTCTTCATAAAAGCTTATCAGATTAGTCTGACAGGAACGGTCTCTTGTAAACCCATGTTGATATTGGGTCATAAGGTTATTCTTCTCCAGATACTCCAGTATAGTATCTCTTAGAAAACCCTCCAGGATTTTATCCACAGTTGAGGTTAAACTTACTGGCCTATAATTTCCAAGTTCAGTTTTTGTCCCCTTTTTGAATATTGGCACCACATTTTCTATATGCCAGTCCTGTGGTACAGACCCTGTTATTATGGAATCTTTAAAGATTAAAAATAGTGGTCTATCTATGACTGTGCTTAATTCCTGCAGTACTCGTGGGTGTATCCCATCCGGGCCCGGGGATTTGTCAATTTTAGTGATTTGTAGACGCCGCCGTACTTCCTGCTGGGTTAAGCAGGTGACATTTAATGGAGAATTTTTATCCCTGATCATGTTATCTGTCATGGGATTTTCTTGTGTAAATACTGTTGAAAAAAAGTCATTTAGCATATTGGCTTTTTCCTCATCCTCATCCACCATTTCACCCAGACTATTTTTAAGGGGACCAACACTATCATTTTTTAGTTTCTTACTATTTATGTAGTTAAAGAATATTTTGGGATTATTTTTACTTTCTCTGGCAATGAGTCTCTCTGTCTCAATCTTTGCTGTCTTGATTTGCTTTTTACAGAATTTATTTAATCTTCTGTATTTATTTAATGCCTCATCACTACCTACTTGCTTTTAATTCTCTAAATGCTTTATTTTTCTTATTGCGCCCCTTACAGTTCTATTTAGCCATAGTGGTTTCCTCCTATTTCTCGCATGTTTATTCCCATACGGTATATATTGTGCACAGGTCCTATTCAGGATGCTAATAAACGTCTCCCATTTTCTTTGTGTATTTTTATGTCTCAGGATATCGTCCCAGTTAATTACACCAAGATCATCTCTCATCCGTTGGAAATTTGCCTTCCTGAAGTTGTGTCCTTTTGTAACCCCTCTACTACACATCTTATTAAAGGATACATGAAAACTTATTAATTTGTGATCACTATTACCCAAGTGACCCTCAACCCTTACATTTGATATGCGGTCTGGCCTGTTGGTTAATATTAGGTCTAGCAGTGCCCCCCCTCTTGTTGGGTCCTGAACCAGTTGTGAAAGGTAATTGTCTCTCATCGTTGTCAGAAACCTGTCACCTTTGCTGGAACTGCAGGTTTCGGTTCCCCAATGTATTTCAGGGTAGTTGAAGTCCCCCATAATAATGACTTCTCCTTTAGTCGCTGCTTCATCTATTTGCTTTATGAGGATATTCTCTGTAGCTTCCATTATTTTTTGGAGATTTATAACAAACCCCTATCAGTAATTTATTATTTTTCCCCCCTCCCCTTATCTCTACCTACAGGGACTCTACATTTGCATTAGATTCATATATATTATCACGAAGGATGGGTTTTAAGGATGATTTTACATATAAACACAGGCCTCCCCCTCGCTTATTTGTACGGTCATTTCTGAACAGACTATAGCCCTGTAAATTAACAGCCCAGTCATGGCTCTCGTCCAGCCATGTCTCAGATATCCCCACCATGTCATAATTATGTTCCAACAACATTAACTCCAATTCCTCCATTTTGTTGGCGAGACTTCTGGCACTAGTATACATGCACTTTATGTATCTCTCTGTACCTCTATTCTTTCTTAAATTATTAACTGTTCTAACCCCACCCCCAATGTCATTATTTGTGCCCAGGTCTCTATCTGCACTGTCTTCCCCTCCTATAAAAGGAATACCCCCCCCGTCCCTAGTTTAAACACTCCTCCAACCTTCTAGCCATTTTCTCCCCCAGCACAGCTGCACCCTCCCCATTGAGGTGCAGCCCGTCCCTAGCGTAGAACCTGTAGCCAACTGAGGAGTCGGCCCAGTTCTGCAGGAACCCAAACCCCTCCTTCCTACACCAATTCCTGAGCCACTTATTAACCTCCCTAATCTCCCGTTGCCTCTCTGGCGTGGTACAGGAAGTATTTCCGAAAATACCACCTTGGAGGTCCTTGCTTTAAGCTTACAGCCTAATTCCCTGAAATCATCTTTAAGGACCTTCCACCTACCTCTAACTTTGTCATTTGTGCCAATATGCACCATGACCGCTGGATCCTCTCCAGCCCCTCCCAGTAATCTGTCAACCCGATCAGCGATGTGTCGGACTCGAGCGCCAGGTAGGCAGCACACCGTTCGACGATCCCTGTCTTTGCGACAGATTGCCCTATCTGTTCCCCTAATAATTGAGTCTCCCACTACCAGAACCTGTCTGGCCTGCCCTGCTCTATTTCCCCCCTTACTGGAGCAGACACTCCTCCGGCTTTCAGAGGACATGCCTTGCTGCAGCAGTGCTACTCCTGCACTAACACTCCCCTCATCTGCCAACTTAGCAAACTTATTGGGGTGTGCCAGATCAGGACTAGCCTCCCTGGTGCTCTTCCCTCTACCCCGCCTTCTAACTGTCACCCAGCTAGCTGCTTCATTGTCCTGCAGCTCCAACCTAGCATCCCCCCCCTCATCTATCCCATTGAGCGTTTGCTCAGTGAGCAGAAGACTCCTTTCCATATTGTCTATGGATCTCAGTGTTGCCAGCTGCACATTTAGATCCAGTATCTGGGCTTCCAAATGCACAACGTGCTCACATCTTGCACAGCAGTATGCACCCTCGACCGGCTGTTCAAGGATTTCATACATGCGGCAAGACGTGCACTGGATGGCATTGGCAATAGTGGAGCACATCCTAATGGGGATTGCACCAGACAATAAGATAAGCAAAAATAAATTAAAAAAAAAAAGTATTAATATAACAGCAATTCAGTAAGACCTCCCTTGGAAACGCCCTGAATCTAAAGTCACTGAATTTCGAGTCACACACTTACCACAGTTCGCACTTACGCTCAGGTCACACTCAGCTCGTTCACACTCGCTCAGGAAGAAGATTTAAAAGAGGTTTTTTTTTGTTTTTTTTTTCCCCCCCTTTTACCAGCACACCACCTTGCTGCTCAATGCACTTCCAAAAGGAGTTGAGCCCCAACCAGCTGCCCCTTATAAACCCTTAATTACTGTATGAACTCCCACCCTTAATTAACCCCTTGTGAATATAGTTACACCTCATGATTTAAATGCAATATAGTTTACCCTTAAAAACACAGATAGTAAAATAAGAGGTTAACCCTGAAGAGAGAAAACATAGGTTAAACAAGCCCCCAAAGCCCCACAAAAATTGAACAGGTAGAAAGCACTCAGCAACTTACAATTCAGCAACTCACACAGGTATTTGTTAAAGGTGTTCCAAATACCTCTTCACTGAATTTCAAGTCACACACTTACGCTCAGGTCACACTCCGCTCGTTCACACTCGCTCAGGAAGAAGATTTAAGAGTTTTTTTTTGTTTTTTTTTCCCCTTTTACCAGCACACCACCTTGCTGCTCAATGCACTTCCAACCCTAACCCCAAAACACCCCTAACCCTAATCTCAGCCCTAATGGGAAAATGGAAATAAATACATTTTCTTAATTTTATTTTCCCCAACTAAGGGGGTGATAAAGGGGGGGTTTGATTTACTATTTATGGCGGTTTTTATGTTTGGCAGCTGTCATACGCTAAAAGACGCTTTATTGTAAAAATAGTTTTTGCATCACCACATATTGAGAGCTATAATTTTTCCATATTTTGACCCACCGAGTCATGTGAGGTCTTACTTTTTGCGGGACGAATTGACGTTTTTATTGGTATCATTTTCGGGCACGTGACATCTTTGATTGCTTTTTATTCTGATTTTTGGGACGCAGAATGAAAGAAAAAAAAAAACACAGCGTTTCACGAATTTCTTTTGGTGGGTGCGTTTACACCGTTCCGCCTGCGGTAAAATTGATAAAGCGGTTTTATTCTTCGGGTAAGTACGGTTACAGAGAGACCTCATTTATGTGGTTTTTTTATGTTTTGGCGCTTTACAATTTTATATTAAATTATTTTTGCATCGCTTTATTCTGCGAGCAATAACTTTTTAAATTTTTTTGCTGATGCTGTATGGCGGCTCGTTTTTTGCGGGACAAGACGACGTTTTCAGCGGTACCATGGATATTTATATGCGTCTTTTTGATCTCGTTGTTGCACTTTGGCGGTATGATAATAAATCATAATTTTTTGCTTAGTTTTTTTATTTTTATTAAGGGGTTCGCTAAAGGGGTTAACTAGTGAGACAGTTGTATAGGGCGGGTCGTTACGGACGCGGTAATACCAAATATGTGTACTTTTATTAAATTCATTTTTTTTAAAAAAAAAATATTAGGGATTTTTTTTTTTTTTTTTTTTTTTAACTATTTTTACACTTTTCTTTTTTTTAAACTTTATTACATTGTCCCAGGGGGGACATGGCTGATCTGTCACATCACAGATCACCGTGACAGATCAGCGATCTGTCACAAACACTGCACAGGCTTTCCTCATGCCTGCGCTTTGCAGGCACTGAGGAAGCCAGCTCCATGCAGGCCCCCGAAGGTCCTCGTTGCCATCTTGGATTCAGGAACCTGCAGGGATAGAGCCCCCCGCAGCAGCGCTGCACATTGCGCTGCTGTGGGGGGCTCAGGGAAGCACGGAGGGAGCCCCCTCCCTGCCGATGCTTCCCTTTAACCCCACGGTACACCGTGATCGTGTTTGATCGCGGTGTGCAAGGGGTTAACGTGTCTGGGGTGGTTCGTGACCGTGCCGGGTGTCAGCTGTGATAATCATCTGACACCCGGCCACGATCAGCGGCGCTCACCACATGAGCGTCGCTGATCGCTGTGACATACTATCCCGTCCCTGGGAATTAAGTCCCAGGGCATATGGACGGGATAGTACCTCACATGACAGGGGTTAAAATGATACCTTGGTTGTTGAATCCGTCTTGTGGTTATTGTTTAATCTTTATTTTCAGTTTTGCGTTAATGGAGTGGGGGGGGGGTCCATGTGGTGTTACTCTTAGCTATTCATTTGTATGGCTTACCTGCCCCCAGTTTACATAATGAAATATATGGCTTGGAGAAAAAAAACCCTTCTGCATGCAGCAGTGGCGCCTGCGCTGCAGCATGATCGCATATGTACTGTGCATATAACTTGTTGTAATCCTGATATTCATAAAAAAAAAAAGTTTCAAAATGGCGCCAGCCGCTCCTGTGCAGTACCAGCTATCGATCCGATGGCAGCTATAGCAGGTCAGGTCATTACGAGTTCATAGACACCAAACATGTCTAGGCTCTTTTTTTATCGAAGTGGTGGAAAAAAAAAGTCCTAAGTTAGCTAAAAAAAAAATTGCGCCATTTTTCTGATACCCGTAGTGTCTCCATTTTTCATGATCTCTTGGTTGAGTGGGAGGTTTTTTTTGTTCTCCGAGCCGACGTTTTTAATACCATTGATGTGCAGATACGTTCTTTTGATTGCCCGTTGTTGCATTTTAATGCAATGTTGTGGCGACCAAAAAAACATAATTATGGCTTTTTGATTTCCCCCCACCCCCCCACTATGCCGTTTAATGATCAGGTTAATCCTTTTTTTTATTGATCAGGCTATTCTGAACACGGCAATACCAAATGTGTCTAACTTTTTTTTTTTTTTTTTGAAAGGGGGGTGATTAAAATTTTTTTATTCATATTTTATAAAACGTTTTCTTTAAATTTGGCATGCTTCAATAGCCTCCATGGGAGGCTAGAAGCATTCACAACTTGATCGGCTCTGCTACATATAGGCGATGAACAGATCGCCTATATGTAGCAGAATTACAGCATTGCTATGAGCCCCGACCACCGGGTGGCGCTCATGGCAATGTCTCAACAAGCATAGAGGACTCAAGGAGACCTCGGGGGTCAGCGATGCGTTGCCATCACAACCAGATCACGTGATGGGGGTCTGCGATGCGCATATTTCCAGTCCGGCGGCTGGGAGCGCTGGTTTAATGCTGCTGTCAGCGCTTGACAGCAGCGTTTAACTAGTTAATGGATGCGGGTGGATTGCGATTCAACCTGCACCTATTATGGGCACATGTCAGCTTTTGAAAACAGCTGACATGTCCTGGCTTTGATGCGGGGGTACTGCTATTGAATGTACTATTTTGTCCAATGGCAGTAAGGGGTTAAAAGGGGATGCTACCTGTTTAATTGCCGCTCTCTGCTCTCCTGATCTCACTGCAGAGCTGAAAGTGATTACACCTGACACATCTGCATGTTCTTCTCCAACTTCCATCACACAGGTGCAGGGCTGCAATATTGTTGCAATACAGCAGAGCTGTGAGAGCTGCTAATTTTTGTAAGCAGACAAAGTTCAGTTCTCCCATTCTTTTAGTTGCATGTCTCACACTGGTAACTCCCCTTTCTCAATTACAATAATATATGGAGGCAGATTTTCATGGAGATCAGTGTCCTGCCATAGTCCTGAATGCCTCCTTTAGATATAAATAAAAGTGTATTACTCTGGAATAGGATGTCAGATCGCAGATATCAAGGTATCATTTTCAGGTATCATGTGCTGCTATTGACTTAAAAGGGTGGATCCCATTGACAGATTCTTAATGCAGTTTATTGCATAGAATTGTACAACTTTCCGATTGTGTTCTGTATCATTTTCTCATAGTATAAGATTTATCACTCCTTGATTTACTAGTCATATCAGGAAGCTGATGCATTCTTGCACTTCAGGGGCATGCTTTATAGTATGCATGGTATAAGTTTTTGTAATGGCACCCCTCTGTGTAGGAGAGTGCAGTGACAGGCTGAATGAACAGACTTTTAGTCTCTAGAGAATGGTCACTTATGGTGACGTTCTGGTATATGTTGGGAACAGCTCTTGATGTATACTGTAGTCTAGTTGCACAGATGCAGTGTTTGCCTAGGACAGTGGTTCCCAACCTTTCTGATCTTGAGAGCCACATCCAGCTCCCACCCCCCTCAAAGTAGTGTCAACCAAAGCCCCCATTACAGGTATAATCATAACCAAAGCTTTTCCACAGAAACCACTCCAAAGCAGCACGCTGAGATACAGGGGTTCCCATAATACCCCCATTCAGTATTCTCCCATCAATGACTCCCAACACAGTCATATTCAGCTTTTGAAGACCTCCTCTAACAGGTAGTACCATCCTCCAGCGTGTACCGTACCTCGTACATCTCTAAACCCCTAAGACCAGTAAATGTGCATCCAGAACTGCTCTACTGTGCAGGGCTACTCACAAAACTCAACGTTTTGAGTTGTTCTCTTCAAACTTGTTTGCAAGACCTGGAGTTAACACACCAAGCTGGCACAGTCGTGAGCCACAATTCATGGGACAGCGAGCCACATTTGGCTCCCAAGCTACAGGTTGGGGACCCCTGGCCTAGGATAATCTTATCTTTCATCAAACTGCATTGTCTGTGATCTCCTTGTGAACAGCAGGAAATATATATCACTTTTTATTTTTTATATATAAATTACTGTCTTCAGTCTCATGCCCTTCATGCTAGGCTTTCCATAGAGGTACTCAACTAATCTTACAAACCAGTCTTCAGGCAATGTAAATAAATGGTAAACTGTACAATGGTGGCAATGATGAACTGCGCAGGGGTACGGACCTCGGCTGAATTATGGGAGCCGAATGCAGCGCTGGATATTCTGAGGCCGCTGACATGTGGTTGGCATCCTAGAATTGGCCTGCATGAACTTGTCGCCTAACTGAGCCACATCTCTGTACTGACCATCCCCAAATTTAGTCTGCAATTCAACAGAAGTTTCAAAAATCCCTCCCATTTTGCTATACCATATTCTGAAATATCGCTGTAACAAGGGTCTTGGGTTGTAGCAAGATGTTGACTATCCCATACTGTTAAACGGAATCTGTCAGGACCATTTTACGTTGGTATGCTTTTATGGGTCCTAGTACTAAACTAAAAATGGTATCTATTATGCAACATTCATCCCAGAGATCACTTTTAATCCACATGCAAGTTAGGCTGAATGTATCTTTGGTGTCTATATACTCAAAATTGCATCAATCCACTTCACTTCCAGGTGCTCTTGCATGTGGCCTTAAATCTTGATTCCTCAGTGCTGGCACATCACATTACTGGAAAATGGGTATCCTTTTTAATGTAAGAGGACCTATGCAGCCATACCAGTGATTCAGTTAACTGCAGAAAGTTACATATTGCATTTTTATAGTGGCAACTGGGGCCTGGTTGGATTTTTTTTTTTTTTGGTGAAGTTGTATTGTTCAAGGACTTAGGGATGTCACCTTATCCTGTGACAGAAATCTACATTCAGCTTCTCACTAGCCTGAAGATGCAGATACCAGTGAGCCACATATAGTATTTAAATACATGATGGTAATAATGGGCTAAAGCTATTTTTTATGCTTTCAGCTGAGACCAGCCCCAATAATCCACAAGTCCTAATGCTTGGTGTATGTATGAAGCGTGGCCAACCTTCACATTTGAGGGGATAAAAGTGAACTATTTAAGTTCCATGTTCAAAATTTGAGTATTGTGAACTTGATCAACTTGTTGTACTTAATGGTGTCTTGTACCTTTCTAGTTATGGTCAACTGCCCAGTGTGCAAGAACCAATGCTATCAGAAGGAAATTGTTGAAAACTATTTTCTTCGAGAGGATGCTTCTGCAGACCAAGCAGCTGAAACCATTCAGGTAAGATGAGTGACGATACATTTATGGTATCTATAATAAATGCGCTAAGCAGCTTCCGTCCGGTTGTAATGCAGCTTCAGTCTGGTTGTAACTTGGTGACGTCACATCCACCACACACCATATACAAGTAGAAAAGCTACTGACCAAAAAAAGCAGGGATCACCAAAAAAATGTATTAATTTTTATTGGACAACCATAGACAATACAAGTATAAAAACAGTTAAAAGTCATAACACATGACAAATCGTACACAAGGCTCCTAATAAAGCCAAAAAGACATCCCCCATACACCTGAGAAAATGACTAGGCAGTTAAACATGGTATATAAATAGTATAAGTAACCTAAGGAGAGCAGTATATACCAAGAGGTAATGGTTGAGTCAAAAGGACCTAAATATCAAAATCCCCTATCCAAAACCACAATGACAATGGTTCAAAACATGCACAGTTCAATACATACCACTGATAATGCCCTAAAGATTGTCCTTATGTCAAAGGGTGTGGACTCAAACCTTGTCCAAAGATGCTGCAGCAACAATGTAAATAGAAATACAAGGACAGGTTGAAATAGAACCAAAGTGAATGGGAACCGTGTCATGCAACATGAAAGATAGAAACACAAAATGCTCTACAAAAGATACATGAATAGTACTGCCCGCAATGTCCTGATAACACTTACATATGGGGGAGCTTGTGGAGTGCCCTGCCCGACTCGTGTCGCCACCGCAAGGTGGCTTCGTCAGGGGCAAGGCAAAGGATTACTGGGAACGAGAGCGTGGAGAGAGGCGGGAAGAGGCTGCGTGGGACGTCGGAAGGTGAGACTAACACTATTTTTTATTTTAAATTCTATTTTTTACAGGGATATGGTACCCAAAGCCCGGAGGACAGTCTCCTCTCCTCCGGACCGTGGGTACCATCCGCAATTGTTCTTACTTTTCGCATGGTGTGCACAGTCACATGCGGGAAGTAAGCGGAACAATGCATTCCTATGGGTGCTGGATCGCTGCGATTCCGCAAAATTAATGAACATGCTGCGTTTTTTACCGCGAAGCGATTCCGCCTCGTTAAAAACCGCAGCATTGCGGAATCCCATAGGAATGCATGGGATGCTTATCTTTCGCGGCAAAATCGCGTGGTTAAAACCGCCGCGGAAATGCGAAAAAAAGCCACATGTGAACTCGGCCTCACAATTCTATATTACTGTACTATAATACTGCTAGGTTTAAACTTGCGTAGGGGCAGTTACAGCGCAGGTATAGGGGAAGTGCGCCTGTATATGGGGGCTGTGCACCTGTATGTAGGGGCAGTTACAGCACAGGTTTGGGGGTGCTGTGCGCCTGTATGTAGGGGCAGTTCCAGCACAGGTTTGGGGGTACTGTACCTGTATGTAGGGGCAGTTACAGCACAGGTATGGGGGCTCTGTACCTGTATATAGGGGCAGTTACAGCACAGGTATGGGGGCTCTGTACCTGTATATAGGGGCAGTTACAGCACAGGTATGGGGGCTCTGTACCTGTATATAGGGGCAGTTACAGCACAGGTATGGGGGCTCTGTACCTGTATATAGGGGCAGTTACAGCACAGATATGGGGTCGCTCTGTACTTGTATGTATGGGCAGTTACAGCACAGGTATGGGGGCTCTGTACCTGTGTATAAGGGCAGTGACAGCACAGGTATGGGGGCTCTTTACCTTTTGACCACAGCACACAGACAATGCTGACAGACCGCAGTGAGCCTGCTGTGAGGAGAGGCTGATTTTGCTCCTGCTCCGTCCACAGCCAGAACTTTAGACCCAGTCACTAATGCCGACAGTGAGCAGCAGCACACGTGACACAGTGCAGTGCGGGTAACACAAGCGCGCAGTTATTAACCCCTCTATAGCCGCCCCGCAGTCCACAGCTGGCACCAGCACACAGCTCTGTATAAAATGTACCGGAGTCCCTCTCACGCGCTGGGAGAAAGCTGCAAACTGCTCCCACATGACCTGCAGTGATGACGGTCATGTGATTAGTCACATGGGAGGGAGGAGTCACGAGATGGGATGTTTTTGTTGTGAAGAGGTTGTTCGAGTCTAGTCACTACAGAGTAGCGCACTCCTCTCTAGCATGAGACATGTGGGGCACCGCGGGCCGCAGATGCCTGCATCAGGGGCCGCATGCGGGCCGTGTGTTTGAGACCCCTGCTATAAGATCTGCTACACTGAATTTTCATAAAAATGTTGTAGAATGCCTTGAGGAAAGACTGGGCTTACATCAGCTCAATATTGTCCTTCCATTGTTTGCTCCATATGGTTATATACTAATGGAGACACTTCATTACTGTTAAAAAGCACAATAAGGCCTGGCTAATCTCACCTGCTGAGTGTCCCTGTAAGTGATGTTGGTAACCTACAATTTTTCATACTTAAAAAAACTAGAGTCTGAACTGAGAAAGTAAATTAATGTGTATGCACAATGCAGGCACACATTATCACATGACCATTAACCAGAGAAAGCAAAAAGCACAAATATCCTGAAAAAAAAGTAAAAAAATAAATTTATTTTTTACTTCTTTTTTTTTTTTTCAGGATATAATGGTTGTGTTCATGTGCGCCTGCATTGTGCATACACATTAGTTTACTTTCTCAGTTAAGACTCCAGTTTTTTATTCATTTCATTGTGCATTCAGGTGCATATAAAGGTGTGACCACCCTCTTTCTGAGCTGGGAAATCCATCCTGTCTGGCCTAAGCTTTTACTAGTGGTTCAGTCGCTCGATCCTTGTTCACATTCACGTCACTTGGCAAGTGAAAAGGTTTTAAATACTAGAGTAGGACTGTCCCACAAGGGTTGCTGTGACGTGGTGGGATGGCTTGTACATTACTTTGATCAAAATTGTTTCCTATATAATATTATTATGCATTATTTTCAATTTATTTTTTTTACTTTTTTTTCAGTTTAGTTGTGCTTTTTGCTTTTAATTTTTCATACTTGTAGGTTTTAGCTTTGGATGCTCTGTATTGCTGCCATCTGAATTTGGCTGTTCATGGATGTTCAGTGGTATTACATTTCTTCAGTTTCTCAACTGCCTGGTTTATGTGGGGATTGCTTTACCAATAATGCTTCATAATTCATATTCTTGTGTGTTGCAGAGATGCACCAGCTGTGAGGACAATGCTATCGCTAATAGTTACTGCATAGAGTGCACAGAGTGGCTTTGTGAGACCTGTGTTGAGGCTCATCAGCGTGTTAAATACACAAAAGATCACACTGTTAAAGTCACAAGTGAGTTTTTTTTATCCAGGAAACAACTTTTTTTTTTTTTTTTTTTTTTTCCCCCTCACCTCCTAGAGGTGAACATTCATCATTCAGATATATTGCTGTTTTAGCCACAATATTACTTTGAACTTGTAATGCTTAGTTCAGAACATTTCTGAATTGGTTTTCTGTGGGTAGGTATGCATACCTACCCATCTAAAAAACGAAAAAGGGAGGGGGTTACATAATACCCTGCATATTTTATGTATCAAATATGCTGCGCAAAATATGCAACGTGTGAACGTCCCCTTATTATTCGCACACAACTATATGATGAATTGTTCAGTGGGCACGGGCAGCCGTTGTTCCTGACAGCATGTCCTGTCACACAGGGCAATCTGCTTTTAAGAGAGGATATCTTTTGATCAAGCAAAAAAAAAAAAAAAACAACAAATTCAACATTTTTTGATCAGCAGCAGGTTTACACTGGATGGATATCTGGGAAACTTGTTAAGAGCTAAATATAATTTTTTTTTTTTTTTTTTTTTTTTCCCCCCCTCTAGGTGGCTCAAAGAAGGAGGATGAACATATAGTCTACTGCCCAATCCATAACGAAGAGCCCCTTATGCTCTTCTGTGATACCTGTGACACATTGACCTGCCGTGATTGCCAACTGCAGGGACATAAGGATCATCAGTACGTGAAAAATGTTTTACTTGCCCCACAGGCTTCTGAATGACTTTTTTTTTTTTTTTTTAATCGGATCTTTTTTATTAAACATTCAGGAATCAATACAGAAAGAATGACATCTTATATAGCTAGTAAAAATTACATTGAGAGCAGATATTATTTAAAGGGTAAAACTCTTCCTGTGTAAGAATAAATAAAAAGAAATCTCAAAACACAGATATTTGCATAAAATTGAGCCTATAAACAACATGGCTCCACAAATAAACAAAAATCAAAATTATACATCAGTGCCTCATTTCAGCGGGAAAACCATCCCCGCCAGCCGCGCCACTCCGCATCATATTTCGCCCCCGCCCCCCACGGATATCAGGTCCAATCCACCCCAGCCCCCTCCCACCGCGCCACTCAAAATCTACTTCGCCACAAAGGGCACTAGACTTTATTTTCACCCCCCAAGCATCCCCTCATCGCAAGCACAACAGCAACTGGTCCAACATCGCATCCCGTACCAGTGCGCCCGAGGGGAGACCCGGTGACTCCATCCATGGCTGCCAAATTTTGTAAAACTTTCTTAATGCATTTCTTTTTATATAAGCCCCCCTTTCCAATCTGATGACATTATTTAGTTTATTTTTAAGCTCTGACAATGTTGGTGGCATAGGATCCAACCAATGATATGCAAGTATCTTTCTTGCCTGATACAGGATGCGTGCTATTCCCAGGGCCACTGCAGAGTCCGGGTCAACCCCCTCCTCCCACAAATTCAACAAACATAGACGAGGTGACGGTCGTATTGTGATATGGTATACTTGGGCTATGAGTCCCAGGGTCTGCCTCCAGAAATCCCCAATGTGCCCGCACTCCCACATAACATGCATCAAGTGGGCATCATCCTGCCCACACCTAACACATTGTGTATTGGGCCTAAGTCCCATTTTAAATAATAAGCTGGGTGTTTTATATACCCTGTGAATGAGATATATTTGCGAAAGCCGCTGGCACTCAGAAACCGCCATTTTAGGGACCTGTTCTAGAATATCGGACCACTGGTCCTCCGTCAGGGGGCCAACGTCCCGTTCCCACTTATTCTTAGCAGCAGTCAGTGGATATGTCTCCAGATGGGCAGGCAATAATCTTTTATATAATTCAGAGATAAGTCCCCTAGAAGACTCAGATGTAAGTAGCATATGTAGTGTTTGATTATGTGTCACTATCACCGGATTTGTCCTTCTCTGTTTTTCCAATGCATGTCTTAGCTGTAAGTACTGATAAAAGAAGACGTGCGGGAGGTGAAATTCTGTTCTCAATTGTTCAAAACTCTTAAGAGTATTATTTTGCAAAATTTGTGACACCAGATAAATCCCTTTATCTTCCGAACCCCACCAGCTTTTTGATCTCTTGCAAATCCGGATTTCGCCACAATGGCCACAATTCCGTAGGCCCATTTATCTTCAAAAGAGACTTACCCCTATCCCACACCTTGAAAATCATAGCCAACGTGGGGTATCGTGCCCCATTTATCTGCCGTCTTCCCACCTCCAACCGGCACCCTGGATATTTCCATACCGATCCTTCCCTCACAATATCACCACCATTGTCACACGCCCCGTCTCTACCCCAACCCTTAAGATGTTGCATCTGGGAGGCTATAAAGTATATGAATGGGTTTGGCACCGCCAATCCTCCCTCCTCCTTCCCTCGCTGCAGTATCTCCAAGCGAATCCTAGCCTGTTTTTTCTTCCAAATTAATTCCCGGAATAATGTATTTATTTTTGCAAAAAAGTCCCTACAGATCCACACCGGAGAATTATGTATCAAATATAATAATTGTGGCATCATTACCATTTTGATTAAGTTAGATCTACCAATATTCGACAACGGCAGGCGACACCAAGTATGTACTTTTGCTCTAAATCGCTGCAACAGGGGCTCCAGATTCAGAGCCCGAAAATCCTTCGGGGCAGGACTAACAATTATACCCAGATACTTAAACCTCTGAACTACAGGGACCGGTATCTGCAAATCTGAGAAATCCGCCGGGAGAGGGTCTATCGGCATTAAAGCTGATTTGGACCAATTAATCCGAAGACCAGACCTCAGCCCAAATTCTCGAATGACCTCCATTGCCGGCAAAATCGAGGAATGTACCTTATCTAAATATAGAAGTAAATCATCCGCGTACAATGATATCCTCAACTCCACAGTTCCACATCTGAATCCCATTATTTCTCTGGACTTCCGAATTGCAACTGCCAATGGCTCCACCGCAGTAGCAAATAGCAAGGGCGAGAGCGGGCACCCCTGTCTAGTACCTCTCCCAAGAGGAAAAGACTCAGAGACCCTGCCATTAGCCCCAACCTTCGCCACCGGCGAGCCATACAACAGCCTCACCCAATTTATAAATCTGTGTCCAAAGCCCATTTTCCGAAGTACCGCCCACAAAAAACCCCACTCCAAACTATCGAACGCCTTAGCAGCGTCTAAAGACAAAATTGCTCTACTCCCCAGAACTATGTTGAATCCCCAAGTATAGTTTCCTAAGGTTCATAGATGTGGCTCTGCCTGGGATAAATCCCGTCTGATCCTTCTGTATAACAGATGAGATAACTCGGGACATCCTATTGGCGAGTACCTTGGCCAATAATTTAACATCTGTTGATAATAGGGAAATCGGGCGATATGAATCCGGAACCTCTGGATCCTTTCCGGGCTTTAATATTAAAACTATCAAAGCTTCCCTCATAGATGGCGGGAGGACCCTCTGTCTTTCAGCCTCTTCAAATACCTTAAGTAGCTTAGGTAGCAGTAAGGGTGCATAGGTTTTGTAAAACTCGCCAGGCAGGCCATCCATTCCTGGAGCCTTTTCATTTTGCATCTGACCAAGCGCCTCCTCCAACAGGATGTCCCGATCCAATGAATCCCTATCGCTATCAGCCAATGCAGGGAGAGAGAGAGCATCCAGGTACTGCTCAATCTCAGTCTCCGTGAGACTGCAATCTGATGTGTATAGTCGCATATAATACCTCCTTATCTCACTCACTATGTCCGCACTGTCTGTCACAGGACCACCCGAGTCCGTTTTTAGCCTATTGATATATGAAGATCCGTCCTGTGCTCTAATGACTGTGGCCAATAAATGTCCTACTCCCTCCCCCTCTATAAAATATTTTTGTTTGATGAAATAACGTTTATTTGCTGCCCCCGACATGAGGTTTTCCCTGAGCGACCCCTGTTCTGAATGACTTTTTAACAACTTTATTTCTTTTTGTGCTTATTCTCCAGATATCAGTTTTTGGAGGATGCTGTCAAAAACCAACGTAAGATCCTGTCGGCTCTAGTGAAAAGACTAGGAGAAAAACATGTTCTTCTGCAAAAGTCCACCAAGGATGTTCACTCTTCGTAAGTAGCATTATATATTACTGAACTTCTTCAAACTTTTTGAATAACTACATGTTCAAAATGACTTTAAATCAAGGTACCTTTTGATGTGAGAAATGGAAATAGAAGTTTGAAAGCTTTCATACCAGTGCATATGAAATGTGTATGGAAGTCCTGTGTCACTAAGTGTCATGTGCTTTTGTAGCTCTTATTTTCCCATTTTTAAAACTTTTCATATGTTGCTTTGATGTGCAGGATTCGTCAAGTAATCGATGTACAGAAGAAATTACAAGTGGATGTGAAGATGGCCATTCTACAAATTATGAAGGAGCTTAACAAGCGTGGCAAACTGCTTGTGAATGATATGCAGGTCTGATTAGAAATTGATATATTTTTCTTTAATATAATTCAAGAGAATGAAATTTGTTCTATCCCCTTCCCAATGTGTGATGTGTAATATACACTATAGGCTAGTTTGCTTTACCCTTATCAAGTGTTACAATACAGCGCAACCTTTTGTAGAAAAAAAATAAAGAACTTTTAGTTTAAAGTTATGCAGAGAATATTAAGCCAGTTTACTTTTTTATTCCCAGAAAGTAACTGAAGGACAACAGGACAAATTGGAGAAACAGCACTGGAATATGACTAAACTTCAGAAACACCAGGAACACATTCTCCGCTTTGCTACCTGGGCATTGGAAAGTGATAACAATACAGCCTTGCTGCTTTCCAAGAAGCTGGTACAAGAACACTTCTCTTATTTCTTTACTCATATGGTTCTTCCAGCTGCTTGTGTCTGACCGATTGTCTGTGTTTTATAAGATCTATTTCCAGCTGCATCGTGCACTGAAAGTTGTTGTCGACCCTGTTGAGCCATTGGGAGACTTGAGATTCCAATGGGATGCGGATACCTGGACAAAGCATGCAGAATTTTTTGGTAAGAGATGATATCCATGAAATTAATATGATCCAGAAGCCTCTAGAAATGTCCCTCACACCCCACACTTTTCATTAGCAGTGGAAGAAAAATTAAAAATGGAATCTTAATACTGTTGATCAATAACATTAATGTACCAATCTTTCAGGTAAAATAGTGTCTGATAAGACAGGGGTGGTGTCATCAACTGCTACTCAGTCATTGAACTCTGTCCTGACTCCACTTACCAACTTCAACCCAATGATGCGAAGACCTGGAGCGTCTCAAGGGAGAGGTGGCCCCTACATGCAGGTACAGTGTTTGGGCAGTGTTTCTAATAAACAGCATTTCATATAAACGGATGGCAGAAACTTACTTTGTTTTTTTTTTTCCTTTACAGTCCATGGATGACTATGATGGAACAGGTATGTGTCTTCCAATAATACTAATGTGAGATTTCATATGCTTCAGAGGATGTTACTCTTAATTGCTGATCACTTTATTTTTCTCCTTCAGAGGGTGAATCATCTGGATTAGATGCTATGGGTGGACAGAAAAGGTATATATTTTTGTGATTTATGGAGGATAGTTATTTTGAGGGAATTCCCCCCCCTTCCACTTTCGTTCAACACTAGAAGTCCCAGAAATTTCGAGCTCCCCCTGAAGTCCCGAAAGAGGGTCAAATGACCCTTAAGGCCTGTCACACTAAGCGATATCGCTATAGCGTCACTGGTTTTTGTGACTTTATAGCGATATTGCTATGTCTGATACCTCCGACCGCTCCCCCGCTGGTTATTGCCGATCGCGCGAGAACGGACCGTTTCTCGTCGTCTGCTTCCTGCTGTGGCGACGCGTGGACGCGGGCGGGCGGATGTCAGGATCACCTCATCTGACAGGTAAGTAGCGACCCCTGCAATGTTGCTGGTGAGATCTGCCTGTGTGGCAGCTCACTAGCAACCACTTAGCTATGTACCAGCGATCCTGACCGCGTCATATCGCTGGTACATCGCTAAGTGTGACAGTACCTTAAGTCAGAACTGACGACTCTGATGGCTCCAATTAGCATCCTTTCATTTGTAATGTAGCCATTGAGGAATCTGCAGGGGGGAGTAGAGCTGAATTCGTCCTCAAAACACTGTGAAACACAGGTCAAGAGACTTTGCATTTTGAGGGAACTGACAATTTGTATAAACCACACATTTTGTTTTGAAGCACACAAAGTGTTTTGTGAGAGATGTGACCTTTTTCTGCTGATCCGTGACTTTGTGCTGGTCATTTTGCCAAATGTACATATAGTTTGCAAAACATACAATCTGTTTCAATTTTTCAAGTTTTTCTAAAAGAACTTAGTTATGTTTTCCAGTCTCCCATGACGGCACACATGAGAGGATCCGCCCAGTCAGGACAGGAACCCTACTGAAGATAAAAGGGCGGTACCTCTCCCTCGCTTCAGTTGGGTTTCCTGTCCTGACAGGGACCCGTGTGCTGAAGACAGCGGTCACACGTACCTGCCCCTCTCCCGTGCCGGCGTTGAAGATCAAGCTGGTTTCCTGAGCGCTGCGCGTCGGGAGGGGGAAGCGCCGTCCGCGGGTCCCCAGGGGGCTCAGCGTCCGAGTGGGCGCAGAAGCAGCACAGCTGGGGTCCTGGGGCTCTGCCGTGGCTGCCGCGCCGCCCTCTCCCCCTCTGCCAGGTCCAGAAGCGGTGCAGGAGCGTCAGGAGGCGGCCACTTCCGGGTTGCGCCCCTCTGACGTCACGCGCAGGGCACGCTGGGAAGGGGCGTGACGTCGGGAGGCGGTGCCGACGATCCAAGATGGTGGCGCCCATAGAGAACAACGCCGGCTGGCGAAAGGAGATCCCGACGGCATGGCAGGGGGGGGGAGGGGCTGTGGGGTAACCGGAGGAGGCGGAGAGTGCAGTGGATCCCCTTACATAAGGGGGATGACCACAGAAGACGCACTCATGCCCAAGGCTTCAGGATGGAAGTGGGGCAAGACGAGCAGCGTCAGCAGCAAGACCTATCGCCAGATGCCAGGCCGAGCCGCCAGCATACCAGGAGCAGTCGCTCGAGTGGTGGGAGCGGCAGTCGTAAACGCGACCGGCATGACTGAGACGTCCAGGAGGAACGTCACGAGTGCATCTGAGGAGCCTCCGAGATCGGTACCCCTGATTGACAGCGGTGGTGAGTGATCTTCGTGAATCTCACACTTATGGTAACGGGGTTCCTTTTTCTCTGATCGCTAGGGGTCGAGGAAGGCCAGCAGCAAAACCAAAAATAGAGAATGCGCCCTCTGTAAAAACCCGCTGGTAGATCAGTGGCAGAAAGACCTGAGCTGACTGTATAAACAAAACTATACAGGAGGAGACCCCTGATTTGGTGGCTAGCCTTAAAGAGTTAATACAACAGGAGGTGAAAGGCTCCTTAAAGGCAGCCCTTAAAAAGAAAGAGAAAAGAAACCGTAGAAGGAGCTCCGATTCAGAGGCCTCGCCAAGGCAGAAGGGGTGGGATAGACCCTTGTCCCCCTCCACCTCCTCTTCCTCTACCCAGTCCTCAGAATCCTCCTCGGACAGCGATATAGGCGGCCATCCAGCGGAGGACGTGGAAAAGCTGGTCAAAGCTATTAGGGCTACAATGGGCCTTAAAGAGGAAAAAGCTCCCAAATCATTAGAGGATGTAATGTTTGGAGGACTGGAGGAAAAACGGAAACGTACCTTCCCTGTAAATGATAAAATAAAAGCACTAATTGACAGGGAATGGGAAAAAAACCGGAGAGGTCAGGGGGCTTACCTTCCACATCAAAAAGGAGGTACCCTTTTGAGCAGAAGGATTCAGAAACCTGGGAGAAAGTCCCTAAAATTGATGGGGCTGTAGCCAGATCCTCAAAAAAGGTATCCCTACCATTAGAGGATTCTGGCGTGTTGAAAGACCCGCTTGATAAAAAAGCAGACGGTTTCCTAAAACACATCTGGGAAGCTTCAGCAGGTGGATTGAAGCCAGCGATAGCTGGTACCTGTACCGCTCGTGCCCTCATGGTCTGACTGCAACAAAGAGGACCAGATCAAGGATAGAGTTCCTAGGGACGAAATTTTGTCTAATTTGACACTAGTGCACGGAGCAGCGGCTTTCCTAGCGGATTCCTCTGCAGACTTTGCAAGGTTGACAGCTAGAGCAGCAAGTCTGTCAAATGCGGCAAGACGAGCCCTGTGGCTTAAAGGGTGTCCCGGAGATTTACCATCGAAGCATAGGTTATGTTCCATTCCATGCGATGGCCAATTCCTCTTCGGGAAAAAACTAGAAGAGATTTTGGAACATGCAGGGAATAGGAAGAAGAGCTTTCCCCGATTTCCGGGAGAACCCAAAAAGCAGCCCTTTCGGAGGAGGAGATTTAACAGGGGTCATCCCCCGGGAGATAGAAAAAGCTGGGACTTTAAAGGAAGAAGAGCATCGGGCTATATGTTTAAAGGGCCCTCCACTTCCTCCAAAAAATCTCCCCAATGACGTTGGGCTGGAGGTAGGGGGAAGGCTTTCTCTTCCTTTCCGCCTGGGCAAATATCTCCCCCCAGTACATGGGTCCTAAATATAATCAAGGACGGCTTAAAAATAAAATTCATCCGTCTGCCCAGGCATACCTTCATAATAACACCCAGAAGGTAAGCGCAACAACTGGCCCTGGAGATGGAAGTCTTGGGACTAGTGAAAAAACAAGTCCTACAGGAAGTCCCAGTGAAAGAAGGGGGTTCTACTCCCCCCTCTTCTTAATACAAAAACCAGACTGCTCTTGGAGAACCATTGTCAACCTGAGGAGACTCAATCAGTGGGTAGACAATTGCTCCTTCAAAATGGAGTCAATCAACACGGCCACAAAGATCCTGTTCCAGCATTGCCTCATGGCAGTGATAGACTTAAAAGATGCCTACTATCATATCCCAATTCATCGGGAATATCAAAAATATTTGAGAGTAGCGCTCCATGTCCAGGGGCAGGTGAAACACTGCCAATATGCAGCCCTTCCGTTTGGCCTGTCTACAGCCCCCAGAGTATTCACCAAAGTGATGGCCGAAGTAATGTCTTTTCTGCGTTCCAGGGACATAGTGATCGTCCCATACCTAGACGACTTTCTGGTAATAGGGAGGTCTGATTCCCACTGCACACATCAAGTGAAGGAAGTGATAGGAATTCTAGTAGGACTAGGATGGATAGTAAACATCCCCAAATCAAGGATAACCCCAGCAAAAGAGCAATCCTTCCTAGGGTTGATATTGGACTCCGAGCAACAACGCTGCCTCCTACCAGAGAGCAAAGTGACCAAGATAAGAGGCCTAGCTCGCACAGCAATACAAAGACCAAATATGACACTGAGGAACGCAGTGTCCCTTTTAGGCTTACTGACATCATGCATACCCGCAGTAGCATGGGCGCAGTACCACGTAAGGCAACTACAGTGGGAAGTTTTGTCAGCACAGAAACAATTGAAAGGGCATTTAGAATGCAAACTGTCTCTCAGTGGCTGTAAGATTCCCTGCTCTGGTGGACTGTAGAAAAGAATCTAACAGCCGGTATCCCGTGGCAAAAACCAGTCGAGGACATCATTACAACAGACGCGAGTGCCACAGGATGGGGAGCACACCTGAGTTCCCACTCAATTCAGGGGACCTGGTCCTCGCTAGAAAGGGATCACTGTTCAAATGTAAAAGAACTATGGGCAGTGGAAAAAGCCATGAAACATTTCCTTCCCTTACTTCGGGGCCGCCACACCCGAGTCATGATGGACAATCAAGCAGTAGTAGCCTACATCAATCACCAGGGGGGAACGAGATCTCGGGGCCTCATGCAAATATCAGATCTACTCTTCCAGCTAGCAGAGCAACATCTGTTATCCATCACAGCACTGCACATAAAGGGGGCAGAAAATATACAGGCATACTTCCTGAGTCGCAGGCACCTAAAACAAGGGGAATGGTCCCTAAACCCCCAAGTCTTCCAATAAATAGTTCAGGCCTGGGGCAAACCAGAAATAGACCTGTTCGCTACCGCACAGAACCGGAAGGTCAGGAAGTTCTAACTAAACCCAAGGGAAAACCCCATTGCAGTAGATACCCTGGAAGTTCATCCTGGCCTATGCATTTCCCCCGATAACAATGATCCCAGTAGTGGTCAGGAAAATCAGGGAGGATCGAGCGAGAATAATTCTTATAGCTCCATTTTGGCCGAGAAGGCCTTGGTTCTCCCTTCTGAGGCTCATGTCAGTGACAGATCCATGGATACTACCGGAGATTCCAGACCTGCTTTCCCAGGGACCAGTGGTCCACTCTCAGGTGAAGGGCTTTCATCTAGCAGCCTGGAATTTGAGAGGGCGCTACTGAGTCGCCAGGGATTCTCTCCAGGGTTAGTTTCCACCCTGTTGAAAAGTAGGAAACCTATAACATCCCAAATCTACGGTAGAATGTGGAAAAAGTTCCTAGACTTCCTGGGGGAACCCTTGGGAGATGTAGCGCCAGTGGGACCTATCCTAGAGTACTTAGTCGGGGCTACAACTGGGGTTAGCCACTAATACACAAAGTTCAAGTCTCAGCTTTGGGGGCCCTATATAACTGCAACTTAGCAGCCAATAGGTGGGTGTCCCGATTCATAAAGTCCTGTGGCAGGTCAAGGCCGGTCATTATCCCAAAGATACCACCCTGGGACCTCAACCTAGTCTTAGAGGCCTTAACCAAAGACCCCTTTGAACCACTACTAGAGCTGTCACCAAAGCTACTTACACTTAAAACTGTCTTACTGGTAGCCTTCACATCGGCCCGAAGAGTCAGCGACCTTCAAGCTCTGTCTAGATGTCTTCCATATACACAGATATTGGAGGACCGAGTAGTTCTAAGACCAGACCCGGCCTATCTCCCCAAGGTAGTCCAAAAGTTTCATAGGACTCAGGAGATCTCCTTGCCATCGTTCTGTAACAATCCTAGAAACCGTGGGGAGCAAAAGTTCCATACATTAGATGTGAGAAGAGCCATATTACAATATAACTCAGTAACTAGTCAGTGGAGGAAAGATCAGTCCCTTTTTGTAGCCTTTCAGGGTAGTAGAAAAGGGCACGGGGTAGCTGAGTACCATTGCCACATGGGTCAGGGAGGCCATTGTTATCCTACTTCGCAAGTGGCGCTCCGGTTCCAGAAGGCATCAAGGCTCACTCCACCAGAGCCGTGGCTACCTCCTGGGCAGAGAAGGCTGAGGTATCAATTGAACAGATTTGTAAAGCCGCTACTTGGTCCTCACCTTCGACCTTTTTTAAGCACTACCGACTTGATCTGTCTTCCTCTACTGACCTAACCTTTGGTAGAAAGGTGCTGCAAGCGGTGGTCCCTCCCTAAGGTGTCTTATTCTACAAAAGTCTCGTGTGCCGTCATGGGAGACGGGAAAACACCAAGGTTACTTACCTGTAGCCGGTTTTTCCGGAGCCCATGACGGCACCCATATATTCCCCCCCTTTTCACTCCTTTGGGTGTGCACTATAGTTTGGGTGTTTTTTTTAGTTTAGATATAATGTGGTGATAGTTTTACCATGTGTACTAACCCGGGGGGCCTCTCATGCTCTGTAAACCAACTGAAGGGAGGGAGAGGTACCGCCCTTTTATCTTCAGTAGGGTTCCTGTCTTGACTGGGCGGATCCTCTCGTGTGCCGTCATGGGCTCCGGAAAAACCGGCTACAGGTAAGTAACCTTGGTGTTTTTTCTTTTAAAAAAAAAAAAAAAAAAGTGAAAGTGGGTTAAAAATGACAGACAAGAAACAAATTAATGGTGTTGATCCACCTCAACAAAGGTCTTGTAAAAGAGCAAAAGAATGTAAGCTGCTCCTGAGTGTCTTCCCCCACCCCCTCCCCCCAGCTGCATTGTTGTGCGGGGAATATGCATAAGGTTGCTAAGGCCGGTTTCACATTTGCGCTTTATAGCGCAGCGACGGCCTGCGCACGGTCGCCGCTAAGCCCCGCCCCCTCCCAGCTCCCTGCCCGCCCTCCCCATCCGGTCATCGCCGCCTACTAGCGCACATGGACGCTTGTGATCTGTGCACCCTATCTTAGCATAGGGTGCGCAGATCATGCGCTGGCCGTGCGCTAGCAGGATTTTGCTGTGCGCTGCGCACTTTTGAAGGTGCGCCTTGCGCGCCGAAATGCAACATGTGTTCGGCGCGCACCTTCAAAAGTGCGCAGCGCATGGGGAAAATCCTGCTAGCGCACGATCTGACCAAGGTTCCATCACTACGTGACAGCTGGTCAGCAAACCTGGCAAACCCAAGGATCATTGCAACTATGGCCCGAAACCGCTTCCAAGACATCATGCAACACCTACGCTTTGACATGTTCACACGCAGTGAGCGAGCGGAGACCGATAAGTTTGCTGCAATCTCCGATGTGTGGAGATTGTTTGTCACCAACTGCATCTCGTCCTACAACCCTGGTCGACACATCACTATTAATGAACAGCTTTTCCCGTCAAAGACTCGCTGTTTTCTGCAATACATTGCAACAAAACCAGACAAGTTTGGCATCAAGTTTTGGGTGGCTTGCGACTTGAAATCAAAGTACATCTGTAATGTCCTCCCATATCTTGGCAAAGACCCCAGTTGTCCCAGCGGGGAGAGACTGTCCGAAACTGTAGTGATGAAGCTGATGGAACCATTCATGGACAAGGGCGGAACTGTAACCACGGACAATTTCTTTACATCATTGTCACTTGCACAACGACTGCTTAGCCGGAAAACCACTATCCTCGGCACAGTCAACAAGAGTTGCTGGGAAATTCCTCAATCTGCTAGACAGATGGACCGCACTGAATTCACCACTCAGGTGTTTTCAACCCCTGGTGCCAGACTGACAGTGTATGCACCCAATTCTCAGTAGCATGCACAGTGTGGTTGAGACTGAGGATACCAACAAAAGGAAGCCAAACACGGTCACACAATATAACCACACAAAGTGCGGTGTGAATGTAATGGACCAAATGGTGCGGGAGTACAGCGTGCGTGCAGGAACACTGAGATGGCCAGTCGCCGTGTTCTACAACATGATTGACGTGGCAGCACTGAATGCACATGTTCTTTATCAGGCATGCACTGAAGTGCAGGAGAGACGGGTGGACTTCCTGGTTGAGCTTGCAAAAGAGTTAGGTGGCTCTCATGTGAGTGAAAAGAAGGCACGCAAGGAGAAACTCCTTCGGCAACAACCTTCCACACCCTGCCCTGGCAAAAGGGCGAAGTGTCAGGTCAACCATTGATGCACGAACAATTGTGCAACTGAGAGATGTGTTGACTGCTACAAATACACGTGTGGCAAATGTGCCAGGTATGTTCCGACTGCAGACAGACTGCTCGGTGAGTGCTGAAATGCTAGTCACGCAAGGACATGCCACACACACACACACACACACACACACACACACGCAGCCTATTGTAAATATGTGTGAAATTTGTATTCCTTGTATTTTTTTAATCTTTATATCAAAAATAAAAAGCATGGAGACAAATAACAGTTGTTCTTTTGTATATTTTTCACACTGACATTTCAGTCCGCTTGACTTAGACACAAATGCTTCTGGTCATTACTCACAGCTGTACCTTGCTCTAAAATTTCTAATTCTCTATTTAAAATATATAAAAAATGATTCATTGTTTCAGTGTTTTTTTTGCTCAAATAAAACTAAACTAAATACAATATGTATAGTCTTTTATATTATCAAATACAATAAACTCAATAGAACTAACTAGAAACTAAAAGGCTAAACTCAATGGAAAACAACCTCCTGTGGTGCGACAGTAGTGGCCTTAATTACAGAACAAAAGACGGTGATTATAGGAAGTTAGATAAAATCCTTCAGGTCATTTGACCCCTCTCTGGGTTCCAAAGGTAGAAATGTTAAATGACCCCTCTCTGGGTCTTCTAGTGTTAACAAATCAAACTTCTCTTGTTTAAAGGGGACGCAGTTCAGAGGGTGGTGATGTGAACGAACTGCTGAAGAAAGTTCCCCGTGTGAGTTTGGAACGTTTGGATGTGGATCTTAATCCTGACACTCAGCCGCCAGTCTTTAAAGTTTTCCCTGGAAATACAAATGAAGATTATAATTTGATTGTCATTGAGAGAGGCAACAATGGTGGTGATCCTGTTGTAAAAGTAAGTTGAGAGTCCAACATTTTTTTAAAAACTAGTTTAAAAAAAAAACAAAAAAGCTGTCATTCCAAAGTGCCATTAACCTGCAGATGTAGGGTTATTGGCTCTCCATTGTTGCTGGCTTTGTGGTATACTGAGGAGGCTGAAGGCATACTTCAGCACTTTGACAACTTGCTCTGCAGTGTCTGTGCAGAGAGCGGTTTTTGAGATCTAAAATGTTTGTTTTTTTTTATATATTCGATTTAGATGTTTATCCTCCTGAGAGCTCCTTGATCCATCACTGGTTCAAAAAGAATTTTTTTTTTTTTTTTTTTCTTATCTGTAGTTTTGCCCCAGGTTGACTTAATCTTTACCACTAAATTATTTTTTAACAGGAGGAAGCAATGGAGACTGGCATTAGCATTCCCACAGTTGAATCTGGGGAGGAGAAACCTTACATGCGCCCTGACGGTTTTACAGAAAATGTGACTCCTGCAGCTCTCCCACCAAGTACAGCTGGCGATGCTGCTGACTTCCAGGGCTCTAGTGCATCAGCAGCCTCAGAAGCTGCACCTGGCGCTCGCTGTAAGGTGTGCCAAAAGGAAGGAGCAATCCTTACATGCAACCAGTGTAAAAACAGTTTCCACCGTGACTGCCATCTGCCAGCGATGATTGAAAATATCAGGTAACTACATGCAGAAAATGTTAAGGGTCCTTAATGGTGTATTTAATCTGTTATATGTCCAGTTTAATATAGCCCTAGTTAATGTACAATGTTTAAAAAGGGAAAGAAAAAAACACTAGTTGTGGCTTCTATAATGACTTCTTTCCCAGAATCCTGGATAAGAAAAGCTAACTGATTTTGATGCGAGACTCATCAATGTATAATCCTAAATGTCTTTCAGAAGTGTCGGAAAGTTAGTTGAGGTTTCCTTTGTGCTGTATAATGGATTGTTTCTGTTCTTTAAGTTTTGAGTTTGCCAATTGAGTAAAATATATATTTTCCTTTCGTTTAAGTGGAGACTGGAAGTGCATGTTATGCCAGGAGATGCCCAAGATTGACCAAGGTGATGCTGCCATCACAGATCCTAATGCCACCAGCCTCTCTGCAGCTGATCAGAAGGTTTGGAACATAATTTAGCTTCGCCTTAGCATTGTGGTCTATGTTGCTTTTAGTAACTTACAAAGTTTCTTTAATCTTGTGTCCCTTGTTCTTATATTTGTATTACTGACGTGTCATTTCTGTTTCTAGAGATGTGAGCGTGTGTTGCTGGAACTGCTTTGCCATGAGCCTTGCCGACCCTTCCACAGACTATCTGCCAGTGCAGTAAGTGTCCCTTGTATTGATTCTAGGGTGATGTTCTTTGCAGGCCTGTTATCACATTGCTCCTGTAACTTCCTGTCATGTTTAATCCTATCTTAACCTCTTTGTAAGATGAAAATGAAAAATTTGTAGGCTTGTCTTAATCTTCTATCTGATAATTGCAAACTTGTTTTAGGATGGGGAACCAATGATTGACTTAACACTCATCCGAGCCAAACTGCAGCAAAAGGTATCACCTTTCTATCCCAACCCTGATGACTTTGTTTGCGACGTGTGGATGATGTTTAGAAACGTCAGCAAGTTTGCAGAGGTGAGACACATCTGGTGCTTTTTTTATGTTCACTATTACAAAAGGTTGAAAGTTTTAAGTCAATGGCAAATTATTATTTTTTTTTTTTCCACCCTGTAGGATAAAGCAGTTGTTCAGTCTATCATTGAGCTCCAGTCTTTCTTTGAAGCAAGGCTCAGCCTTCTGTTTGGGGATCGCAAATTTCCATGTCTTGTGGGAGAAGGTGGACGAGATGATGAGCCGAATAGTGAAAGTGCGACTCAAAGAAGTTCCCCTATGAGCACAACCAGCGACAGCGTATCTTCTGTTAAAAACGGCGCCGAACAGATTTAATAAGAATCCGTCTGGAGCTCTTCAAATATAACCCGATTAAAGGTGACATGCGCATGTCTAGTTTCAAAGATAATGACATGCGCAAATGACTCAAACTATAGTCCTTCCCTCTTTCCATAGATGAGTCCTAGATACAATGGATAAAGGATGACACTGAGGTCTGTAATGTAGTTAATGAGCTCCTATCTTTTACACTGCTTGTATCCACTCAAATAAAATCCATTGTGTCTATTGCTCCCTATTGTTTCTAGAACCCCTCTGTCTAGTGTTTTCATAACTTCTCTCCTATTGTTTTAAGAACCTTTCCCCCTCTGTCTATAACACTATCAATTTTTTCTGTTTTGAGAATTGCCTTCCACCCTCTTAACACCTCCAACACTTCTGCCTTTTGTTTCTAGAACACCTCTCCTTCTGCCTATTTTCTAGAAGGCCACCCCTTGTTTCCAGTTGTGGTGAACAATTATTCTTTGTCACACAGTAAAGAAACTGCCATTAATTCTATGCTGCAGTCAAGATGTCAGTCCCTGCCAGCGTGGTTCACCATCCGCCTGTTAAAAAGGATTGGCTCACATTTCCATAGAGCGTAGTTTATAGACCCTCTGTGGGGGTGTGCTACTATTTTGCAGGCTACATCTTTTATTATGGCAGACATACAATACCCACATTTTCATCCTTACATGGTAGCCTAATCCAGGACCAAATGTTTTTTCTTTTTTTGCTACTTTTGACCCCCATGTTGTGCTCCTTAAGCAGAGTCTTTGCTACGGTGCTGAGCAAGTTGCAAGTGTTCAGTCGCCATGGTTTTCATTTAAATCTGTAAAATGTTACATTTTCTCTGCACCCCATGGTAGGCCTTCCACCAAAATGTAGGTGCAAGATATAACCAAGGCTTACTATTAAACTGTTTGCGTTCACTCACCAGAGTTTGGAAGTTGTACTGTGTAGAGCTTGGTGCCATCTATATGTCCTAGAATCCTTAGCCCCCCCTCTCTGCCTTTATATTTTCTTGACCACTTGGATTAAAATAAAGTCTTGATTGAAGTCATTTCTTGTTATATGCTTTGTTTTGCATTAACACAGAATTAAGATTTGGCAGGATATCCCGGAGATTTGGTTACTTAAGTTTTTGAGTCCCCCTCTAATACCTGTTTTGAAAAACTGCAATCAGAATGTAAAGTATCAGTTGATGGATTATTTTTTTTTTTTTTTTAACTAAGCCCTCGCTAGGTTTGTGACTGAGTTTATACTGCTTTTACAGAGATGTTCCATTGATGCCTGGTGGCCATTCTGTATGGTTCTAAGCCACCAACATGAGAAACAAGATCTCACACTGGGTGCATTTACACTGCTCGTTTCCTGACAATAGTGTAGTATGTGAGCTGTAAATGCTTGTTTCTTGGGTGAGGTGGTTAAGCATGAACATCTGTTCTCGCCAGCACATTGTCTTGCATAATCTATTACCAGTCATTCTGTGCACAGTAGAGCGTTTGACCTGTATAAATGGATGTCTATTTGGCAACATGTTTTTTTTGATCTGGCGTTTAACATTGCAAGTCGTGCAGTGTAAATGCACCTCGAAAAAAAAATTCCTTGATTAGGATCGCCGCTGAGGACAATAGATCTGAGCTGATGTATATCATTACTGTATTTCAATCTGACATCTCCCCTGTTACTGTTCTATCCTGTAAGCACCTTTCTACTCACTAGCCCATGTGTCGTCCTGCTTGCCTTGATACTAATGGAGATGCCTAGTTAGACCATTTTGTAAAAGCAGTAAACCTTTAAGATTTTTCATGTTTTTGTTTGATTTTTTTTTTCCTTTTATTTTTTATCAAATAAAGCCCTGAACACTTACAAGCTTGTATTTGTTTTACAGAAGTGGCATTTATTCTAGTTCTCTGGTTTATTTTACTAGCAGTACCTGGATATATATTGCTGTATATTTTAGAATGCTTCATGTGAAATAAATATTTGGTGCGTTGATTTCCTTAAGGAAATTGTTGTTCTGTTACTTCCGTCTTCTGCTAAATTGGCATGAGACCTCCTTGGTTCATACCTGTCCTCAGCCCTGGGAAACGCAAGTTTCTCATACACAAACTACAAAAGTCCTAGCCATTAAAAAAAAGCATTACAGGTGAAACCTTACTGGAAGACTGACATGGCCAGTGGGGTGTGATCCACTCCTAATAGTTTACCCAGCTATCACAAGCCCTATTAAGCAAAGGGGAAAGTCCTAAACATGACCACGGGTGTCTTGCAGGTTAAGTAATCAAGTGCCGTAGTACAGCATAAGTATCTAAATTTTGCAGCTGGCTGTCTCTGGCACTACTGCGACCTCTCTGGATACACACACTGTTAAAGATCACAGCAGGAGGCTGAACTAACCCTCTGTTACTTTTGTCACAAGTGGCCCTCTGCTCCTTATTGTCAGGAAAATTTGCACAATTGACCGACTATTAAGTAGGCCGCAGACTTTCCACTAACAGTGAGTGTATAGTATATATACCCCTGATTCCAACTCATGGAATAACAGGATTTTTGGGTTGCTTACCGTAAAATCTGTTTCTCGGAGCCTTCATTGGGGGACACAGAGACCATGGGTGTATGCTGCTGCCACTAGGAGGCTGACACTATGCACAAAAAAAAGTTAGCTCCTCCTCCGCAGTATACACCCCACCAACCGGCAGGAATTTCCTCAGTTAGTGAGAAAGCAGTAGAAGTAACAGAATAGATTGAAACAGAACAGACAACTCAACTGTACATAACCAACAACATAAGAACAGGAGTTGTAGAACATGGGAGGGTGCTGTGTCCCCCAATGAAGGCTCCGAGAAACAGATTTTACGGTAAGCAACCCAAAAATCCTGTTTTCTCGTTCGCCTTATTGGGGGACACAGAGACCATGGGACATCCCAAAGCAGTCTCTGGGGTGGGAAACAAACTTCCATCAGGCCAGTGGACTCACCACCGCTGTCTGCAGGATCCTTCTACCTAGGCTGGCCTCCGCCGAAGCGTAGGTGTGGACCTTCTAGAATGTCACAAACGTGTGAACAGATGACCAGGTTGCAGCTTTGCAAAGTTGCAGCGCGGAAGCTCTGTGGCACACCGCCCAGGAGGCACCCACTGCCCGGGTAGAGTGAGCTCTAATTCCCTGAGGGGCCACTCGATGCTTGATCCGGTAGGCCTCCAAAATTGCCAACCTGATCCAGGGAGCAATAGTAGCTTTGGAGGCTGGCTGACCTTTCCGCGCCCCATCTGGAATGATGAAAAGAGTCTGACTCCCTCAAACGAGTCGTTCTAGCTAGGTAGACCTTCTTTGCCCTGACCAAGTCCAGCTTGTTCAAGGAGCGCTCCCGAGGGTGAGTTGGACCCGGACAAAGGACGGGAGAACAATATCCTCATCCAGGTGGAAAGTGGACACCACCTTAGGAAGGAAAGAAGGCGGAGTCCGTAGAACTACCTTGTCCTGGTGGAGCACCAAGAAAAGGGAACGACAAGAAATGGCTGCCAATTCCGACACGTGCCGGATGGAGGTGACGGCTACTAGGAAGGCTACTTTCCATGAAAGGATAGGGAAACTTCCCTGAGAGGTTCAAAGGGAGGACCTTGCACAACCTCGAGAACCAGATTAAGATCCAATGGATGTACGGGCGCACGGTAGGAGGAGCCGCATGAGCCACTCCCTGAAGGAAGGTCTTGACCTGAGGACGGGAGGCCAGTGTGTTCTGGAACAAAATGGATAGCGCCGAGACTTGACCTTTTAAAGAGCTGAGGGCAAGGCCCGCATCAAGGCCTGCCTGAAGAAACGCCAGAACAGAAAGGGGAGAAAATGACATGGGCGGAATGTTATTGGCCTCACACCAAGTGAAATAGGCTTTCTGGCCCAGATCATGGTATGAATAACCTGATCGCTTCAAAACCTTGGACTCAATAGCCACGCCGTCAAATTGGGCTGCCGAGAATTGAGGTGGCAAATCGGGCCCTGAGACCGCAGATCTGCCCTGTCTGGAACCTTCCAGGAGGAGTCCGCGAGAAGGTTGACGATGTCCGCGAACCAAGACCTTCTGGGCCATTTCGGGGCGATGAGGATGACTGGACTTCCTTCTGCTTTGATTTTCTTCAACAGCTTGGGAAGAAGGGGAAGGGGAGGGAACAGGTAGGGGAGCTCGAACTAAGACCCAGGAATGGTCAGAGCATCAGCGCCCCTGGCGAGCGGATCTCGAGCCCTGGATACAAACTGTGGGACTTTCCTGTTGAGGCGAGACGCCAGCAGGTCAACGTCCGGAGTTCCCGAACGACGGCAAAGCTGATGAAATACATCCGGATGTAAGGACCACTCTCCCGCCGCGGGACCCCCGCGGCTGAGAAAATCGGCGGCCCAGTTGTCCATGCCGGGAATGTGCACCGCGGATATTGGTGAAACTGAAAACTCTGCCGAGTGAAGAATTTTGAACACTTCCGCTAGGGCTGAGGCACTCCGTGACCCCCCTGGTGGTTGATATCTGCCACAGCTGTGGCAGTCTGTCTGAATATGGATTGGCAGGCCCCTGAGAAGTCTCTCCCAGTGAACGAGAGATAGATCGCCCATATCTCGATGACGTTGATCGGCAGAGCTGTCTCTATTCGACCACCGACCCTGAACAGTGTGATTGCGAAATATTGCCCCCCCAGCCGAGGAGGCTGGCATCCGTTGTCACAATCTGCCAGTGAATGAGAAGGAATGACCGTCCTAGGGCAATGAGAGGTGACGTCCGCCACCAAATGAGGGACTGCCTGACCTGGTATGAAAGGCGAATTGGACGATCCAAGGAAAGAACAGACCTGTTCCACCGAGACAGGATGGCCTGTTGGAGGGGTCTGGAGTGAAATTGAGCAAAGGGAATCGCTTCTGTCAACGCCACCATCCTTCCTAGAACTTTCATGGTTGTCCGGAGAGATGGAAGTCGTGTGATCTGCAGCGACCGTACATCTCGCTGCAGAGAAACTATCTTCTCCTCTGAGAAAAACCGTCGATCGACGAGTGTCGAACCATAGGCCCAGAAACACCAGACGTTGTGTCGGAACAAGGCAGGACTTCTTTTTGTTGACGAGCCACCCAAAATTGGACAGGGTGTAGAGGACGATGGTAAGATTTTGGCGAGCCTGGTGAAAAGACGGAGCTTTGATCAGAATGTCGTTGAGTTACGGAAAAAGAACGAGACCTCTCATCCTCAACAAGGCCATCAACGCCGCCATGATCTTTGTAAAAACTCTGGGTGCGGTGGCGAGACCGAAACGGCAGTGCAACGAACTGGTAGTGGTCCTGGTGAATCGCAAAACGCAGGAATCTCTGATGCCCGGGAAAGATGGGAACATGTAGATAGACATTCAAGATGCCTATTGAACACACGAACTCCTGCGCCTCCATGGAAGCGATTACCGACCGAAGAGACTCCATCCTGAAATGACGCAATCTGACCCTGTTGTTCAGTAACTTGAGATCCAGGATGGGACGAACTGCACCATTTTTTTTCCACACTACAAACAGGTTTGAATAAAACCCTGTGAAACGTTCTGATTCGGGAGCGGACAAAATCACCCCGGAACTGAGGAGAGGTGATGGATGCGAAGAAACCCGGACTAAGGCAGGGTCTTTTGGATGGACTCGAAGAAACGATCCCGGGGACGAGAAACAAACTATCTTGTATCCTGGGGATACAACTTCCCTGACCCAAGCGTCCTCTACTGAGGCAAGCCAGACGTCTCTGTAGAAAAGGAGTCGACCGCCCAGTTGGGAAGGACCCTCAGGACTTCCTTGATAGTCATGCTGCTGTGGACCGACCAGATCTGGACCTGGAGGATCTGCCCTGGGATGAGTGAGATCGCCAGGAGGGAGTGGGTCTGAAGGAGACCTTTCTATCCTGGCGTGCCTGCGGCCTCTGTTGGTAGACCGAAAGGGCCGAAACTGACGCCTTTAGCGGAGGCCTACAAGGCTTGGACTGAGGAAGGAGGGAACTTGTGCCTCCAGTGGTGTCCCTAATAATATGGTCCAGCTGGGATCCAAAGAGACGCGCTCCCTGAAAAGGCAGATTGGTAAGGGACTCTTTGAAGACAAATCCGCCTGCCAAGCCTTGAGCCAAATTGTACGCCGGATTGTCATCACGTTGCTGGACGTCTGAGCCGCCCAAGACGCGGCATCCAAGGAGGCAGAGAGCAGATAATCCCCTGCATGGGAGATCTGGTTAGCCAGTTTGGCCGATTGCTCCGGTTGGGCTTTATCTAGGATGCCCTTGCGGAGATCCTCCTCCCAAGTAGCTATGGCCTTTGCTACCCAAGATGAGGCAAAGGCTGGGCTTAGCGCCGCCGCAGCCGCTTCGAATACTGACTTTGCTAGGGATTCTATAATTCTGCCATTAGAATCCTTTAGCGACGTCACACCTGAAATCGGAAGGACCGTGTTGATAAGATAGTCTGGACACGGGAGCGTCTACAGAGGGGGAAGCCGACCAGTTGTCGGTGAGCTCTTTTGAAAATGGATAGAGCACGGCGAGACGCTTCCCTCTTTGAAAGCGTCTGGTCGGATTTTCTCTCTCTCCCTGGTAAGCATCTTGCCAAACTCAGAGTGGGAGGTGAAGACTCTGGAAGGTGTTACTGCCCGTCTGAACGAAACCTGAGCCGAGCGTTTCGCAGGGGAGTCTGTATTTCGAAGGTGTGGTTAATCGCAGCAATGAGGTTCTGTACCGAAACCTTCATGTCCTGGTCCGAATCCAGCTCTAAAATCTCTTCGGATGACGCATTCGAGAACGCTTCACCTGACTCGGGTGAGGAGGCACGGGAAGGCGACTGCTGGGAAGGACAATGTGGAGAGACCAGGCCAGGAGAGGATTCCGGCCGGAGATCCTGCCTGGGTCTTTTGCGGCTTCTGGCTGGCTCAGATGGAACCCCTTGCGACCTGCTGGACCTTGCGGAAGTGTCCAGGGGCAACTTATCAAGAATGGCCACTAGGGACAGACACCCTGGTGAGGTCCGCCACTGATTGTGATAAAGAGGCCTAGCCAGGAATGGGGGGGGGGTTCACACTCACGTGGCGCAATAGATGGTTCCTGGACGGCATCGGGCTGAATTGCAGTCTAAACCGAGGGGAATGGGAAAGTTCTCTGTGCTGGCGGACGGGCACGTTCCGGGAGAAAGAACCCCGAGGAGATGCCGGAAGGTTGAGGGAAAGAAGGCAGAGGAGGGTGTCAGTCTGCAGTTGCAGAGCTACTCACAGTCCGGTGGCCCGAAAGGCGATGTGCCCAGCTCGTCTGAGATGCATGGCCGCAGTAGAGGATAACAAGGAACCCCTTTCCGCTGCCCGGTGTCTTCCAAGGCATCCAGCTGACAGGCTGCAAAGATGGCGGCAGCCTGAGGTAAAAGGAAAGCGCGGTTAAGAGAAGGGCGGAGCTAGCCGCCTGACCCAGAGAGAAGACCGCCCGCTGCCCAGCTACAGACTAGGAGGGTGGGTGGTCCTAGAACGGGCGGGAGAGCAGCCCGCCTATAACAGGGCGGGGGGCGTGGCCGCGACGGCCGAGTAGGCCCGAAATGAAGCCGGGGACTAAATTAGTATCGGAAGTCCTGCAGCGCTGCCACGGCCACCCAAGAAGAAACCGCCGCCCGAAAAAAGCCCTCAGGATAGAATGAGGAGGGCGGCGGCGGGTGGGGGGGACAAGGCCCGCGCCGCAGCCGGGGCCTGGCATGTGGCGCAACAGAAAGTGCGGCGGCTGCCGGGAGGCGCAGGCAGCTGAGGACCCTGCGGCACTGCCCTGTGCCGCTCCGAAGAATCCTCCAGTGGTGTCTTCAATAAAGGTACCTTGTAAATCCAACGCTGTCTGAGTCTATTTTCCCAGTGTCCGCGCCTCGTCCGACCGACAGGCTCTGGTAGGCGAGTGGGTGGGAGGCGGGGGAGCAAGGACCATCCATATAGCTGGCACGCACCTGTGCAAAGCTCCTGGTCCTGCTGCGGAGAGCTATGAGGATACGGGGTGGCAGTACACGCCGTACTCAGTCTCTTGTGGGACTACAGATGTGACTATTCACTCTGTATCCCTCCGGGACCCTGAAAAGGAACGACGCACACCGAGGTAGATATGGGTCTAATGAAAGACCCGTGTCCACCTCCTACTGACACTAAGCTAAACTGAGGAAATTCCTGCCGGTTGGTGGGGTGTATACTGCGGAGGAGGAGCTAACCTTTTTTTTTTTTGTGCATAGTGTCAGCCTCCTAGTGGCAGCAGCATACACCCATGGTCTCTGTGTCCCCCAATAAGGCGAACGAGAAATATATTTATTCAGACTCCCATGACAGCACCATGAGAGAGGGGATCCGCCCTTTAGGAACAGGAAACCTACAGAAAAAAGGGCGGCACCTCTCCCACGCATCAGTTGGTTTCCTGTTCCTGAGGGGACGGGATCCTACAGAAGACCGGATCCCAGGCCGGCCGATACAGGTAGCGAGGGGGTCTCCTACCTCGGCCTGGTGCGGGACTCCTGGAAGACGCCACGGTGGTCCAGGATGGGTGGCACGGCGGTGGCGTATGCAGCAGGGAGCGGCGCCCGGAGGAGGTCCGTCTCCAGGGTAAGGCCGGTGAGTATGCCCCCCCGGGGGCTCCCGGCTCCGGCGGCGCATGTGCGGTGGTAACGGGGGCCGGCGCGGCTGCTGAGACCGGGGAGCGCTGCATTCCGGGGTGTCCCGTGTGACTTCCGGTCACGTCGGGGGGGCGGGCGGAGGATGCGCTTCCGTGTCGGCGCCACTGCGCAGGCGTGAGAAGCCAAGATGGCGGCGCCCATCGTAAACGCCGATAAGCGTCGGCTCTCCGGCCAGGTGCGGCGCCAGCTGGGGGAGGGGCGCGGCAGGAATACTGCTGTCCGGAGGAGGGGTATATAGGCAGGACCCTGGCAGGGTGCCTTGCCTTGGCCACATTATTGCGAGCAGTAATGGAGAGCGATCAGGAGCAGCAGCGGCAAGCATCACTGCCGCCCCTGGATGACCTTTGGCAGGTCAAGCAGAAAGAGTCCCGTGACAGTAAGGAACGTGCGGGACGAAGTGACCAATCCAGTCATAAAAGCTCCTCTAGGCAGACAGGAGCATCGACTGAGAAGAATCCCCCTCATTCTCCAGTACTTGATTGTGGCACTGGTAAGTGATCTTCGTGAAAGTTCACTCAGTGACGGGACCCCCCCCTTCTGTGTTTTATTCTAGGGGAAGAATGCTACAAGTAAAACTAAACAGGGAATGCGCACTCTGTGCATGCCCATTACCGGACTCATGCCCCCAAAAATTGTGCCCCCCCCCCCCCCGTATTCAGCAGACAGTGGCGGATGAGTCGCCCGCGGTAGCGGCGAGCTTAAGGGACATAGTCAGGGCAGAGATGAAGGAAACCCTAAAGTCTTTGTCCCAGCCGGAAAGTCTAAGGGGCGGGGTCCCGGAGGAGTGGATTCCTCGGCAGAATGGAGGGGAAGTAGAGACTCCCAGGCTTCATCTCCCTCGTCCTCAGGAGAAGAGGACTCTGGGCGGTTTTGTCTGCCACTTGACCGAGTAGACAAGCTGGTCAAAGCAGAGGGACAATGGAAGTAGAGGAGCCTAAGCCCCAGTTATCCATGCAGGATATCATGTTCGGGGGGCTGGAGCAGAAGAAGCGTAAAGTCTTCCCATTGAATCAGAAAATCCAGGATCTGATCCACAGAGTGGAAAAAACCGGATAAAAGAGGGTCGCTACCACCAGCCCTCAAACGCAGATATCCCTTCGACGATCCAGCAGTGAATACGTGGGACAAGGCCCCCAAATTAGATGCAGCCATTGCGAAGGCATCGAAAAGATCCTCGCTACCCTTTGAGGACATGGGATCCCTTAAGGATCCCCTAGACAGGAAGGCAGATACCTTCCTTAAGAATACCTGGGAAATGGCTGCCGGGTCCTTAAGACCAGCAGTGGCATCAACATGCACGGCCAGGTCCATGATGGTCTGGTTGGACCAGTTGGAGTCGCAATTAAAACGGTACGTCGAGGCAAACAATTCTTGGGGCCCTACCAACAATCCAAGAGGGAGCAGCCTTCCTAGCAGATGCCTCGGCGGATACAGTAAGAATGGCCGCCAGGGCAGCAGGTCTCTCTAATGCGGCTCGTAGAGCCCTGTGGCTAAAGTGCTGGCAGGGAGACATTCAGTCCAGGGCGAAGCTCTGTACTATTCCGTGTGAGGGTGAATATTTGTTCGGCGCAGTCCTGGACGAACTGCTTGAGAAGGCTGGGGACGACAAGAAAAAATTCCCAAATCTGGTCTGCGTCCTACCGACGTCCATTTGGTAGAAGGAGATTCGGTCAGGGGAGAAGGTGCAATTCTTTGCCTATTAGAGACCGTCCCAGATGGGAAGATAGAAGAAGAGGTACGGGCTACATGTTCAGACGCTCGTCGAGAGATCGAAAGAAACCAACTCCTTTAAGATCTTCACCCCAGCAGCTTTAGAAGCGGAGGTCTTGAGCCTATGCCAGAAAAACGTCCTGATAGAGGTTCCAGAATCTGAGAGAGGAAGAGGGTTCTACTCTCCCTTATTCCTAATCCAAAAACCTGATAAAACATTTAGAACGATTATTAATTTGCGTTTCCTTAATGAGTTCTTGGTTAATCGTACTTTTAAGATGGAGTCCATCAATATAACAATAAAAATATTGTTTAAAGGGTGTTTTATGGCAGTCATAGATTTGAAAGATGCGTACGATCATGTACCTATCCATGCAGATTTCCAGCAGTTCCTGAGAGTGGCGTTTCAGTAGACTGCACAGTCCGTCATTATCAGTATAGAGCCCTTCCCTTTGGTCTCTCAGCAGCGCCCCGGGTATTTACAAAGGTAGTGGCCGAAGTTATGGCTCATTTACGGGAAGTTAACATCTTAATTGTTCCATATTTAGATGATTTTTTGATTGTGGGAAAATCGGTGGGCCATTGTATATCCCAGACAGAAAGAGCTAAGTCCAGGTTAGAAAACCTCGGATGGATATTAAACTACGAGAAATCCCGACTCCAGCCCTTAAAGATACAGAAGTTTCTAGGCTTACTATTAAATTCAGAAACTCAGCAGTGTCTGTTGCCATTGGATAAATTGCAAAAGATACAGCAGCAGGTTCTTCGGGCGATTGATAATCCTATGACCCTCAGACAGGCCATGTCCCTGTTAGGCTCTCTAACCTCATGCATCCCAGCAGTCAGGTGGGCACAATTCCATACTAGAGCCCTTCAGAAGGACGTCCTGGTTAATAGCAGGGCCTTGGAAGGCTCCTTACAGGGTTGAGTGTTGCTAAGCCCCTCAGCTGTTACATCGCTTAGATGGTGGCTCGATGACGAGAACCTAGCCTCAGGGGTGCCCTGGATAACGCAGATAACCCGTATTATAACCACAGACGCTAGTCCCTTCGGTTGGGGGGCCCATATGGGGGACATAGTGGTACAGGGACATTGGGATTCTGATGCTGAGATCTCATCCAACCAGAGAGAGCTATTGGCGATAGAGCGGGCAGTCAAAAAACTCATTATGTACCTACAGGGCCATCACGTGAGGATGCTCTCGGACAACCAGGTAGCGGTAGCATATGTCAACCACCAAGGTGGAACCCGCTCCGACGCCCTGATGTGGGTAACAGAACGTCTCCTTCAAATAGCAGAGGAAAGTTTTCTATCTTTAACGGCGCTCCACATCAGAGGAAAGGACAATGTGAAGGCAGACTTTCTAAGCCGCAAGGCTCTAAAGCAAGGAGAATGGGCTTTGAACAGGGATATTTACCACCAGATTGTCCGCAGATGGGGTCAGCCAGAGGTAGACCTCTTTGCCACCAGAGAAAACAGGAAAGAAAAATCGTTCTGCTCTCTGAATCCCAGGGAAAATCCACTGGCAGTGGATGCCCTCCTGATGAGATGGAACTTTTCTCTGGCATACGCCTTCCCGCCATTAAATCTACCTCTGGTAGTAAGGAAGATCGGGCAAGAGTCATATTAATTGCCCCCTTTTGGCCCAGGAGGACCTGGTTCGCATGGTTGAGGACCATGTCGGTATGCGATCCCTGGGTACTGCCGAACCTTCCGGATCTCCTCTACCAGGGGCCAGTCAGCCACCCACAAGTAGCGGGACTCCATTTGACGGCGTGGTGTTTGAGAGGACACTATTAAAGGATAGAGGGTTCTCCAAGAATTTAATTGATACCCTCATAAAAAGCAGGAAACTAACTACCACTAACATCTATGCTAGGACCTGGAAGCGATTCCTGTCCACCTTTCAGTTTGTCAGAGACGGAATTCCCACGAAACATTCTGGAATTTCTCCAGAAGGGTCTCGAATTGGGTCTCTCCACAAGTACATTAAAAGTACAGGTTTCAGCCTTAGGAGCCTTGTTTGCATGTGATATTGCCAATAACTATTGGGTAGCAAGGTTCATCAAAGCGGCGGCTAGATCGAGACCCATACACAAGGACAGATGTGTGCCTTGGGACTTAAACTTAGTCCTTACAGCCATGACTGAAAGTCCGTTTGAACCTTTGGATTCTGCCTCATTAAAGATTATATCTCTTAAGGCAGCATTTCTGGTAGCGATAACATCCGCACGTAGAGTGAGCGACATACAGGCACTTTCCAGATTGCCCCCTTACACAGAGTTCTTACAGGATAGAGTAATCCTAAGGCCAGATCCAGCATACCTTCCCAAGGTAGCATCACAATTTCACAGGACACAAGAGTTCTGCCTTCCTTCCTCCCTAATCCGACCAATCCTAAGGAGCAAAAACTTCAGGCATTAGATATTAGGAGATGCTTACTTAAATATTTAGCAGCCACGGATCCTTGGAAGGAGAATGCATTATTCCTATCCTTCCAAGGTCCCAGGAAAGGTTGTAGGGTATCGAAACGCACATTAGCAAGGTGGATTAAGGAGGCTATCTCTCTTGCCTACACAGCAGGTGGAGGTCCGGCTCTGCAGAACCTGAGGGCGCATTCCACTCGTGCCATGGCATCATCTTGGGCAGAAAGATCTGGAGTGTCAATTGATCAGATATGTAAGGCGGCCACCTGGTCATCTCCTTCCACCTTTTTTAACCACTATCGGTTAGACATGGGTGCCTCCTCAGATCTCACCTTTGGGCTAAGGGTGCTGCAGGCTGTAGTCCCTCCCTAAGTTAGTTTACATCTCTGTAATTCTCTCGTGGTGCTGTCATGGGAGTCCGAATAAAGTATTAAGTTACGTACCGGTAACGGTATTTTTCGGAAGCCCATGACAGCACCCTTAGTTCCCTCCCTTGTTCACATATAGGGGTGCACTCCTTTAGAAGATTGTCCACAATTTACTGTATGTGGGAGATGGTATAAAAATATTTCTGGTAAATAGGGTAGATAGGTTGTATATATTATATGTTGTGTACTAACCATGGTAGCCTCTCAAGCTCTGTAATCCAACTGATGCGTGGGAGAGGTGCCGCCCTTTTGTATCTGAAGGTTTCCTGTTCCTAAAGGGCGGATCCGCTCTCACGTGGTGCTGTCATGGGCTTCCGAAAAATACTGTTACCGGTACGTAACTTAATACTATCTTGGTATGGCCACTGCCAAGTCTGCAATAACCCAAGATTATTAGCTGCTACCACCAATCATTAATACAGGCCAATTGGACACCTGTTACCAGTAGCATGTCTTTCAAGAGGGTGGTTTACAGAATAAAAGGAACGACTTACATTTTGTGTTCAATCCAAAAAAGATGGTGTGTATAAAAAAAAAATTAAGGAAGGCCCTTTACCTGCACAAGGCAGAATCCTGAAACTTGATGCCAGTGAGTTGGCTTTTATGCTGCTTTTTGGGTTTTTATTAGAAACACTTGTATCTTGGGTTTTGTCTGTACAATGGCCAGTGTAAACAGGCTCCTATTTTGCATGCCTACAACTTATACTCCCAGTTCATCCCCCCCCCCCCCCCCTTAAGCTAAAGTTTCAGGTTTCTGCACTCAGTGCAGGTAAGGGTATGATTCCCCCCTTTTTTTTTTTTTTTTGAGCTGGAGATTATCTAGCTTCCCATTCGATGGGTATTTATATTCAAGACCCAGTACTACTTGACCATTATTTACATTAATGTCACTTTAACATGGTATGGTTCTAATACTAGAGATTTTAACATGGTATGGTTCTAATACTAGAGATTAGGGCTATGCCGATTTGGGTAGACCCTGATGCTGGTGGGATGGCAATTTCTTTTAATAAAGTGTTTACGAAGTATCCGGTGTGATTTATAAGCACTATTGCTTTTACTTACACACTGCTGTAAGTCAATATGTACAGAAGACTTGCAAGGACTCGAGCCTTTAGGGTATGTGCACACTTTGCGTTTTCTGCTGCGTTTCCTCAGCGTTTTTGGCTCTGCAGAAATGCAGCAGATTCTGCTGCGTTGTACAGTACCTTTATTTCCTATGGAAATAAAAAAAAGCTGTGCACATGCTGCGTTTTTTTCCCGCGCGGTTTTGCTGCGGTTTTCAAAACGCAGCATGTCAATTGTTTGGTGCAGAAACGCTGCAGTTTTACACCTCATCCATTATGAGGTGAAAACCGCAGATAAACCGCAGAAAAACCTCTACAAAATCCGCAGAGACAAAAAACTATGTGTGCACATACCTCTTAAGGCTATGTGCACACACTGCGGTTTTTGCTGCAGCAGTTCTGCAGTGTACAGTAGCATGTTATCCTATGGGATTTACATTCTGCTGTGCACATGCTGCAGATTTGTAACTGCGGAAAAGCTGCGGTTTTGAATCCGCAGAAAGAAATGACATGTCAGTTCTTTTCTGCAGATTCTGCTGCGGTTTACCATCTCATCCATTGTAGAGATGATAAACCGCAGGTCATTTTACCTGCGGTTCCGCAGATAAAATATCCGCAGCCCAATCCGCAGCGTGTGCACATAGCCTAAGGTTGGACTTCAGAAAGGCAGATTTTAATGAACTCAGAAAGCGGGTTGGAAAGTTTCAATGGCTGGATGTTCTAAAGGACAGAAATGTCCAAGAAGGATGGGAGATTGTGAAGTGAGAATGTAATTTTGCGAAATCGTAACGCCAAAAAAAAAATTAGACCAGGATGGATGTACACAGACCTTAAACGTGCTACAAAGAAAAAGTATTTCAAATGGAAAGAAGGGGGCATATCTAAAGTATATAATGCTCTGCAGTGAATGTAGGACAAGCGTTAGAAGTGCTAAAGCCAGTAATGAAGTAAGGCTTGCAAGGGAGACAAAAAGCAATAAAGGATTTTGGAGGCATGTCGAAAGAGAAGTCTAATATGCTATAGGATATTTACATGATAAAGGGTGAACTCAAATGTTAAGGCTCAACATTTAAAATCAAATGTAACCGGCTAATCTACACCGTGTCGTCGAAGGAATAGAAGAATCCACAGATTGTAAGGGAACACTTCGATAAATTACATTAATTTAAGTCTCATGGTCTAGATGAACTAAACATCCAAGGGTACTGAAAAGAGATGAAATAGCAGAACCACTAGTCAGAATCTTATGAAAATTCCTGGAGAACAAAAGTCACTGAAGACTGGAGAAGGTCAAATGTCCCTAGCTTCAAAAAATGAAAGCGAATTGATCCAGGAAATTACAGGCCAGTGAGCCTTGCTTCTATACTAAGAAAGATCTAACAACAAATTAAACAGCATGTAAGTACTTGGATAAGAATACAGTATATAACCAGACGCAGTATGGCTTTTGTAGCAAACAAGTCATGCCAGACACTAATTTCCTTGTATGATGAAATCACTGACTAGGTGGATCAGGGAAACATGGTAACTATACTTTATCTAGACTTCAGCAAAGCATTAAAGTATATCATACTCAGGGCTACCACAAGGAATTTTAGGGCCCCATATTGGCAACATTTTTGGGGCCCCCTTAAAACTCCTAACCCTTGAACCTTCCACATTCCTCTTGGAAAAACTCACCAATCACATAGTACCCATCGAACACCGCATCACATACATAGCCAGCAGCTTTTGTTTTGGTCAAAAGATTTTTTTTTTTTTTTAAGCCTACCACCACAACAAGGTAGACTCTTTTGTAAGGCCCTAATCTTCTCTAAACTATTAAATATTTCTTAAAATACCCAATACTTTTTTTTGAACAGTTGTGCTCAAAAGTTTACATACCCCAGCAGAATTTTTGCTTTCTTGGCCTTTTTTCAGAGTATATGAATGATAACGCCAAACCTTTTTCTCCACTCATGGTTATGGGTGAAGCCATTTATTGTCAAATTACTATGTTTTCTCTTTTTAAATCATAATGACAACCCAAAACATACAAACGACCCCGATCAAAAGTTTACACACCTCATTTCTTAACCCCAGCTTTTTTTCCCGCTCCCCTTCTTCCCAGAGCCATAACTTTATTTTTCCGTCAATATGGCCATGTGAGGGCTTTTTTTTTGTGGGACGAGTTTTACATTTGAAAGACATCATTGGTTTTAGCATGTCGAGTACTCAAACGGGAAAAAATTCCAAGTGGTGAAATTTTTTTTCCAAAGTTTGCTAAATAAAAAATGCCATTTTGCGTGATACGGGGTTGGGTGAGGGCTTATTTTATGCACGCCAAGCTGACGTTCTTAATGATACCATTTATATGCAGATACGATCTTTTGATCGCCTGTTATTACATTTTAATGTAATGTCGCGGCAACCAAAGAAACATAATTCTGGCGGTTTTATTATTTTTCATGCTACACTGTTTAGTGATCGGGTTAATCCTTTTTATTGCTAGATCGGGCGAATCTGAACGTGGCTATGCCTAATATGTGTGATTTTTTTTTTTTTTTTTTTTTTTTTTTATAAATATGGTGCTTTAAACTTATTTTTATTTTTTCATTTTTAAAAACTAACTTTGGCATGCTTCAATAGCCTTCATGGGAGGCTTGAAGCTGCCACAACTTGATTGCCTCTGCTACATACAGGCGATGATTAGATCGCCTATATGTAGCAGAATTACAGCATTGCCATGAGCGCTGACCACAGGGTGGCACTCAGCAACCATAGAGGTCTCAAGGAAACCTCTGGTTGTTAAGCCAAACCATCGCTGACCCCCTCGATCACATGACGGTGGTCAGCGATGCGCGTATTTCTGGCCCGGCGGCCGGAAGCACTTGTTAAATGCCGCTGTCAGCTTTTGACAGCTCATTTAACTAGTTAATAGGCGCGGTTGGATCTCAATTTCACCTGCGCATATTCCGGGTACATGTCAGCTGACGTCCTTGCTTTGATGTGCGCTCGCTGCCGAAGTCCTCATCAAAGCGGGGATCTGACCTTGGACATACTATTGCGTCCAAGCTCAGAAAGGGGTTCTCTTGGCAAAAAGTTCCTGGAAATTTCTGGGCTGTCTAGCATGAACTGTGTGCTTGAAATCTCCCCAGAGAGGCTCAATGATATTGAGGTCAGGAGGCGGAGATGGCCACTATTGCGTCCAAGCTCAGAAAGGGGTTATACCATGTACTGCCCCCTCTAACATCAATGACAGCTTGAAGTCTTTTGTGGTAGTTGTGGATGAGGTTCTTTATTTTCTCAGATGGTAAAGCTGCCCACTCTTCTTGGCAAAAAGCCTCTAGTTCCTGGAAATTTCTGGGCTGTCTAGCATGAACTGTGTGCTTGAGATCTCCCCAGAGAGGCTCAATGATATTGAGGTCAGGAGACGGAGATGGCCACTCCAGAACATTCTGTTTGTTCTGCTGTAGCCAATGACAAGTTAACTTGGCCTTGTGTTCTGGGTCGTTGTCATGTTGGAACGTCTAAGTATGTCTCGTGCAGCTTCCGGGCTGATGATTGCAAATGTGTCTCCAGTATTTGCTGATCACGTGCTGCATTCATCTTTCCTTAAACTTTGATCAAGTTTCCTGTGCCTTTAAAGCTCACACATGAGTGATCTGCCTCTGTGCTTTACAGTAAGAATGGTGTTCCTTTCATCATAGGCCTTGTTGACCTCTCTCCAAATGTAATGTTTATGGTTGTGGCCAAAAAGCTCAATTTTGGTCTCATCACTCCAAATTACCTTGTTCCAGAAGTTTTGAGGCATGTCGCTGTGCTGTTACGCATTTTGTAGGCGAGATACTTTGTGGCATTTGCACAGTAATGCCTTTCTTCTGGCGACTCGACCATGCAGCCCATTTTTCTTCAAGTGCCTCCTTATTGTGCACCTTGAAACAGCCACACTGCTAGTTTTCAGAGCGTGCAGCATTTTATCTGATGTTATTTGTGGGGTTTTTTTTGCATCCCGAACAATTTTCCTGGCAGTTGTGGATGAAATCTTTGGTGGTCTACCTGACCGTAGTTTAGTTTTTACAGAGCCCCTGATTTTCCATTTGTTAATGCCAGTCAGCAGCATTCAAACTGTGATTATCAATTCCTTGGATATCTTTTTGTATCCCTTTCCTGTTTTATACAGTTCAACTAACTTTTCCTGTAGATCCGTTGACAATTCTTTTGCTTTCTCCATGACTCACAATCCAGAAACGTCAGTGGCTGGATGACAGATACAAGAGACTGTCTGGATCCCAAAAACTCACCTTTTATGCACACATACTGATTACAAGCAAACAGGTCACAGGTGAGAATGTTACCTTTAGTAGCCATTCAAACCCATTTGTGTTAACTCTGTGCATGTTATCAGGCCAAAATCACCAGGCAATGTAAACTTTTGGTTAGGGTCATTTGTATGTTTTGGGTTGTCATGATTTACAATGAGAAAACACAGTAGTTTGACAATAAATGGCTTCAACCAACCACACACCATGAGTGGAGAAGTTTTGGTGTCATCATTCATATTCTCTGAAAAAAGGCCAAGAAAGCAAAAAATTCTGCTGGGGTATGTAAAATTTTGAGCACAACTGTTTATTTTTCTTTAAGGGAATGTGTCACTTTTTTTTTTTTTTTTAAATGATCAATAATAGCACATGCTAGACCGCCATGACGAAAATACATATTACCACCACATAGTGAACGAATAATACCACATACCAAGAACAAATGCTGTAACGCCACACCGTAACTAGACCATATATTACTACCAGATGGTGACTGAAAGTTACATTGACAAAAAATTTACCATTAGTGCAAATATACACTGGAGCCCTGTACATAGTATAAAGTTTATAGTGTCCATGTACAGGTAATACAGTGACATTATACAAAGGAGCTGTGCACATAGTATGCAGTGTATAAATGTACAGGGATTACCAGTGACATTATACACAGGAGCTCTATATATAGTGTACAGGTAAAATTAATTTACTCTTCCCAAATCTCCAAGTCAATTCATCATTTGCAGCCTTGCTCATACTGTTGAGGAGAGCCTTAATATCAAATAATTAACCTCAAGTGTATTATTTCACCTTACATGAGCTTTTTCAGATCAAAGTGTGACACTAAAGATGGCTGCCAGCACCTCATACCGTGTGCTCATAGAACTGGAATTTCCTGTTTGGCCAAACCACCCTGTGCTCCATGGATCCACCCAAGATGACGTCCACTGTGATGACCTCATGGATCCGCCCAGACCAGCTCACTGCCCAACCGACTAAACAATGGAATACATCTGGACACTCCCATCTTAGAGAAGATAATGGATTGTTGTCTACTGCTAAGGCATGGGAAAGAGTCTCTAAAAGTCTGTATGGAGAAAATTGGGTAGGAAAGGAATAAAAAGTACAGAGTTTTGAGTTATGTGTATTACAGGGATGCATCCTGTGAGCGGACACCGCCGTATTGTGGTGGTACAGAGCCATGTGTTTCTTGTGGCAGCAATTTTTGTGTACAGAGCCATGTGTTTTCTTCTGATGGCAGCCATTTTGATGGTGAGCCATGTGTTTCTTCTGGCGGCCATCTTGGCGAGGAAAAAAATGTGTTTTCGGGTGGCCATCTTGGGAATGGCAAATGTGTTCTGATGGCAGCCATTTTAGCGAATGGCAAATGTATTTCTTTTGGCATCCATCTTGGAAATGACAAATGTGTTCTGATGACAGCCATTTTGGGAATGGCAAGTGTGTTTGATGGCAGCCATTTTAGCGAATGGCAAATGTGTTTCTTTTGGCAACCATTTTGGGAATGGCAAATGTGTGTCTTATGGCCGCCATTTTGGCGACCATTTGGGAATGGCAAATGTGTTTCTTTTGGCGACCATTTGGGAATGGCAAATGTGTGTCTTATGGCTGCCATTTTGGCGACCATTTGGGAATGGCAAGTGTGTTTCTTCTGGTGGCCAGCTTGGAACGTCGTTCCAGTTCATACAAGAGTACATTGTTGTTGCCTGTCATAAGATTTTCAGTTCTGTAAGTAGTTTCTGTAAAAAAGTAGGTCTGGAGTAATGGACTCGACCTATTGGGGCGCGTGACTCAGAGTGAGTTGACTCAGCACGTGGCCTAGTGAGTAAATTGTAGTTTTGCCACGTAACTTAGTGAGTTGACTCAGTGCGTAGCCTAATAATTGAGGGTCCCTACAAAGTGCTTTGACAGCTCCTCCTACGTTGGTCAAGCTTGAAGGAAGACCGACATGAATACACACCTCTAACTGCAAGAAGTTAATGCCTCCATCAGAACCTTCTACCTACATAATGTTGCTTGTTGTGTTAATTTCTTTTAAGGGTTGCTGATGACCTCCCGGATCCACCTCTCATACTGTCAACTTGTCAGACAGGTAGGGACAGAGCAGGATCTGACCTGCTTGTCAAAGTCCAGCTACAAAGGGAGGTTTTCCACAAGGGAAAACTTGTCTAAAACTGGTGAAGACTCCAATTCCCCCTCCCGGACAAGATGGTCAGATCTAGAATGTGTACATCAGGGTTAGTGGTTAGTCACATGTGTATTCTTTGTAACCATGGTGATGGAAGATTGGAGAGAAATGGACCCAACAGGTAGAAAAGTCCCGAAGACACGGTTAGCGCGCTCCTATATACCTTCTGATATATATCCATAATTGCATAGTGACACTTAACACTGTTGGGTTAGGGAACCACAGTAGGATCAAGAAAAGAAGGTTAAAGTATTTAGGGGGGAATGTTGAGGAGAGCCTTAAGATCAAATACTTAATTAACCTCAAGTGTATTATTTCACCTTACATAAGCTTTTTCAGATCAAAGTGTGACACTAAAGATGGCTGCCAGCACCTCATACCGTGTGCTCATAGAACTGGAATTTCCTGTTTGGCCAAACCACACTGTGCTCCAAGGATCCACCCATGATGACGCCCACTGTGATGACCTCATGGATCCGCCCGGACCAGCTCACTGCCCAACCCACTAACCAATGGAATACATCTGGACACTCCCATCTTAGAGTTAACCAAGCCCCTTACAAGGGACATAAAAACCTATGTTTGAATCAATAAAGTCTCTTTCTCTTGCTCTCTCTTGGAGCTGTGCCATACATTGATCGAGAAGTTATATCCAATTGTGTGGTGTGATTTCTTTTAGTGCGCACTGATCAATACCCATTGGCCAAGGAACAGGCAACTAGGGAACATTATTTATTGTTCAACCTAACAATACTACTATCCTTATTGAAAAAATGACCCAAGTATGGGATTGACAAGGCAACAGTTAGGTGGATTCATAACTGGCTCAGTGATCGTACTCGAGTGGTAATGATTGCACATCCAATTGGAAGATTGTTTTAAGTTGGGTACCACAAGGCCGATTACCAGTAGGGGAGAATGATGAGAGCCGTCTTAAGCACCTGCCGCTGGGGAACAGTGCTTACTGTAGTGTTTCTTCCCCGGTGCCGATGCGTGTCACATGGAGGACATCAATGTGTACTCTTCGTGTGGACGTGTGCAGGACGTTTTGCCATCTGTGCTGACGATAAAAAACGGACACATGGTCTGACATTTGAATGGGTATACGTGTCAGTGTCTCCGGTACATGTGAAATCTCACCACACGTACTGGAGAAAGGGATGTGTGAAAGAGGCCTTAAGTGGAATGGTTAAATGATCTGGGAATGTTCAACGTTGAAGAAGGTGATTAATTAGTGGAACAAGCTGCCATGAGAGATGGTGAGTTCTCATTCAATGGGAGTCTTCAAAAGACATCTGTGTGGATGGTTTAGTGAATGCTGCACTTAAGGTGTTGGCCCCTATGACCCTGGACGTCCCTTCCAGCGTTAACATTCTATGATTCATTTTGTTTGTATTTTACGCTTTGTGTGATATGATTTAGTTGAGGAAAACACCGGCTTGACAAATCAACCACTGATTGACATATCTGTCACGGGTTTACTGCAACAGAGGAGCCAGAAGACTAGCGTCTGATTTCTCCTACTCCTGCACTGATTAGAAGCACTTATTCATATTAAACTTCTGGAAGCTTTCCTGTGTTATGGCTCTCAGCTGTGCACTTTTAGCCACTCCCATCTCCTATATAATCTGGGTCTTGCCTAGCACTCAATGTCAGGGCAGCTTATGCTGCATGGCTGGAGGTTGTTGGTTATTATTGGAGAAGGTATTTGGTGGAGTTATCTATGACTGTTGCTAGGTTTTGAGTGTGTGATCATTACTTTCTTCTCAGTTGGCTTAGCTACAGGTTCTACGCTAGGGACGGGCTGCACCTCAATGGGGGGTTGGGGGTGGGGCTGGAACAGTTAATAATTTAAGAAAGAATAGAGGTAAAGAGAGATACATAAAGTGCATGTATACTAATGCCAGAAGCCTCGCCAACAAAATGGAGGAATTGGAGTTAATGTTGTTGGACCATAATTATGACATGGTGGGGATATCTGAGACATGGCTGGACGAGAGCCATGACTGGGCGGTTAATTTACAGGGCTATAGTCTGTTCAGAAATGACCGTATAAATAAGCAAGGGGGAGGTGTGTGTTTATATGTAAAATCATCCTTAAAACCCATCCTGCGTGATAATATATGTGAATAATGAAAATGTAGAGTCCCTGTGGGTGGAGGTAAGGGGAGGTGGGAAAAATAATAAATAACTGATAGGGGTTTGTTATAAGTCTCCAAAAATAATGGAAGCAACAGAGAATATCCTCATAAAGCAAATAGATGAAGCTGCGACTCAAGGAGAAGTCATTATTATGGGGGACTTCAACAGAGGAGCCAGAAGACTAGCATCTGATTTCTCCTACTCCTGCACTGATTAGAAGCACTTATTCATATTAAACTTCTGGAAGCTTTCCTGTGTTATGGCTCTCAGCTGTGCACTTTTAGCCACTCCCATCTATATAATCTGGGTCTTGCCTAGCACTCAATGTCGGCAGCTTATGCTGCATGGCTGGAGGTTGTTGTTGGTTATTATTGGAGAAGGTATTTGGTGGAGTTATCTATGACTGTTGCTAGGTTTTGAGTGTGTGATCATTACTTTCTTCTCTGTTGGCTTAGCTACAGGTTCTACAGGTGTGTGTTTATATGTAAAATCATCCTTAAAACCCATCCTGCGTGATAATATATGTGAATCTAATGAAAATGTAGAGTCCCTGTGGGTGGAGGTAAGGGGAGGGGGGAAAAATAATAAATAACTGATAGGGGTTTGTTATAAGTCTCCAAAAATAATTGAAGCAACAGAGAATATCCTCATAAAGCAAATAGATGAAGCTGCGACTCAAGGAGAAGTCATTATTATGGGGGACTTCAACTACCCTGAAATACATTGGGGAACCGAAACCTGCAGTTCCAGCAAAGGTAATAGGTTTTTGACAACTATGAGAAACAATTACCTTTCACAACTGGTTCAGGACCCAACAAGAGGGGGGCACTGCTAGACCTAATATTAACCAACAGGCCAGACCGCATATCAAATGTAAGGGTTGAGGGTCACTTGCGTAATAGTGATCACAAATTAATACGTTTTCATGTATCCTTTAATAAGATGTGTAGTAGAGGGGTTACAAGGACACTAAACTTCAGGAAGGCAAATTTCCAGCGGATGAGAGATGATCTTGGTGCAATTAACTGGGACGATATCCTGAGACATAAAAATACACAAAGAAAATGGGAGACATTTATTAGCATCCTGAATAGGACCTGTGCACAATATATACCGTATGGGAATAAACATGCGAGAAATAGGAGGAAACCACTATGGCTAAATAGAGCTGTAAGGGGCGCAATAAGTGACAAAAATAAAGCATTTAGAGAATTAAAGCAAGTAGGTAGTGATGAGGCATTAACTAAATACAGAAGATTAAATAAATTCTGTAAAAAGCAAATCAAGGCAGCAAAGATTGAGACAGAGAGACTAATTGCCAGAGAAAGTAAAAATAATCCCAAAATATTAAAATATTCTTTAACTACATAAATAGTAAGAAACTAAAAGATGATAGTGTGGGCCCCCTTAAAAATAGTCTGGGTGAAATGGTGGATGAGTATGAGGAAAAAGCCAAAATGCTGAATGACTTTTTTTCAACAGTATTTATTTATACAGGAAAATCCCATGACGGATAACATGATTAGTGATAAAAATTCTCCATTGAATGTCACCTGCTTAACCCAGCAGGAAGTACGGCGGCGTCTAAAAATCACTAAAATTGACAAATCCCCGCGTCCGGATGGGATACACCCCCAAGTACTGCAGGAATTAAGTACAGTCATAGACCATCATTTTTAATCTTTAAAGATTCCATAATAACAGGGTCTGTACCACAGGACTGGCGTATAGCAAATGTGGTGCCAATATTCAAAAAGGGGACAAAAACTGAACTTGGAAATTATAGGCCAGTAAGCTTAACCTCTACTGAGGTTAAAATCCTGGAGGGTTTTCTAAGAAATGCTATACTGGAGTATCTGAAGAAGAATAACCTCATGACCCAATATCAACATTGGTTTACGATGGACCGTTCCTGTCACACTAATCTGATGAGCTTCTATGAAGAGGTAAGTTCCGGACTGGACCAAGGAAATGCAGTGGATGTGGTGTACATGGACTTTTCAAAAGCTTTTGATATGGTGCCACACAAAAGGTTGATACATAAAATGAGAACAATGGGGATAGAGGAAAATATGTGTAAGTGAGTTAACAGCTGGCTCAGGGATAGGAAACAAAGGGTGGTTATTAAAGGGAATCTGTCACCCCTTTTTTCCGAATATGAGCTGCCAGCACTGACATCAGGGGCTTATCTACAGCATTCTGTAATGCTGTAGATAAGCCCCCGATGTAACCTGAAAGATAAGAAAAAGGAGTTAGATTATACTCACCAGGGTGGGAGGACCGGTCTTGGTCCGATGGGTGTTGCGGTCCGGCGCCTCCCATCTTCATAATCTAACTTTTTTCTTATCTTTCAGGTTACATCGGGCTTATCTACAGCATTACAGCATGCTGTAGAAAAGCCCCTGATGATGGTGCCGGCAGTTCATATTCGAAAAAAGGGGTGACAGATTCCCTTTAATGGAGCACACTCGGACTGGGTCACGGTTAGCAGTGGGGTACCACAGGGGTCAGTATTGGGTCTGCTTTTTAACATTTATTAACGACCTTGTAGGGGGCATAGAGAGTAGAATTTCAATATTTGCAGATGACACGAAACTCTGCAGGGTAATCAATACAGAGGAGGACAATTTTATATTACAGGATTTATGTAAACTAGAAGCTTGGGCTGATAAATGGCAAATGAGCTTTACTGGGGATAAATGTAAGGTCATGCACTTGGGTAGAACAAACAAGATGTATAATTATGTGCTTAATTGTAAAACACTGTATGGGTGGACGACAAACTCACATTTAGTGGCCAGTGTCAGGCAGCTGCTGCAAAGGCAAATAAAACAATGGGATGCATTAAAAGAGGCATAGATGCTCATGTGGAGAACATAATTTTACCTCTACATACAGTTAGGTCCATATATATTTGGACAGAGACATTTTTCTAATTTTGGTTCTAGACATTACCACAATGAATTTTAAACAAAACAATTCAGATGCAGTTGAAGTTCAGACTTTCAGCTTTCATTTGAGGGTATCCACATTAAAATTGGATGAAGGGTTTAGGAGTTTTAGCTCCTTAACATGTGCCATGTGAAAGTCTGAACTTCAACTGCATCTGAATTGTTTTGTTTAAAATTCACTGTGGTAATGTCTAGAACCAAAATTAGAAAAATGTCTCTGTTCAAATATATTTGGACCTAACTGTAAGTCACTAGTGCGACCACACTTAGAATACTGTGTACAGTTCTGGTCTCCGGTGTATAAGAAAGACATAGCTGAACTGGAGCGGGTGCAGAGAAGAGCGACCAAGGTTATTAGGGAACTGGGGGGGTCTGCAATACTAAGACAGGTTATTACACTTGGGGTTATTTAGTTTGGAAAAACGAAGGCTTAGGGGTGATCTTATTACAATGTATAAATATATGCGGGGACAATACAAAGACCTTTCTAATGATCTTTTTACTCTTAGACCAGTGACTGGGACAAGGGGGCATCCTCTACGTCTGGAGGAAAGAAGGTTTAAGCATACTCACAAATATATAAAGTGCTCTCAGTGAGAGAAACAAAATAGGAATCTTGTGGGTATGATACCTTTTAATGGCTAACAAATAATAGTGAATGTTGTTACAAAGCAAGCTTTCGGGACTGCTTATGTCCCTTCATCAGGCTAACTTATCAGCCTGATGAAGGGACATAAGCAGTCCCGAAAGCTTGCTTTGTAACAACATTCACTATTATTTGTTAGCCATTAAAAGGTATCATACCCACAAGATTCCTATTTTGTTTCTCTCACTGAGAGCACTTTATATATTTTTTTCTACTGGCTAACACGGTACCAAACCACTTTTTTTCAGCATACTCACAGACGCGGATTCTTTACTGTAAGAGCAGTGAGACTATGGAACTCTCTGCCATATGATGTTGTAATGAGTGATTCCCTACTAAAATTTAAGTTGGGACTGGATGCCTTTCTTGAAAAGTATAATATTACAGGTTATATACACTAGTTTCCTTAATATTGCGTTGATCCAGGGAGCTAGTCTGATTGCCGTATGTGGAGCCGGGAAGGAATTTTTTTCCCCAATGTGAAGCTCACTGTTTGCCACATGGGGTTTTTTTGCCTTCCTCTGGATCAACATGTTAGGGAAGGTTAGGATAGGATATGGGATGAAATAGATGGACTTAAAGTCTTCCTTCAACCTTAATTACTATGTTACTTTGGTTTAACCCCATCCTCCTCTCCCTGGTGTATTCCTTTGGTGTTTGTGTGAGTTTATTTGTATGTTTGGTATTTTTAGGTATCCCTGTTCATATTACTTTGCTAGTCTGGTTGGTGTATTATGGTACACTACTACTTCCTCTTCCCTAGGTGGGGGAAGGGTACAGACTGAGGGCGGATTCAGGAGCTAAGACAAGGTACGTGACCCCGGCGTCTTCACCATCATATGTAATCTGGGGAACAGGGTGCACCACTCCACTGTGTACAAATAAAGCTTGTGAGGTATTAAGCAGCTTTGTTCAAATTGATGAAAAGAGGTTTTTCAATGCAGCAAAGTGAATTACAAGCAAAAATACTTTATTGTGACTTCAATAAAATAGTAGTATGGGTATAAAAAATATATCTGATGATGTTTAGAGTTTGGCTGACTGAATTGTTGATAGTATTGACGATTAAGAGTCAGCCAAACTTGAAATGCATCCTACTATCTTAATGAAGTCATAAAGTATTTTTGCTTTTAATTCGCTTTGCTGAATTGAAAAACCTCTAAATCACTTTGCAGATTTTTTTTTCACATAGGCTTGCATTAAATGTGGAAAATATACAGGTAAAATACATGTATTTAGTGCATCTCCAACTATATCAATAAAGTTTTGTCAAAGCCAAATACCAGGAAGTATCACAAACAAAGCAGCTTCATTTAAAACAGCACATACCAACCATAAACGAAAAACACACTCAAAAGTGCAATGAAAAAAACGTAATTAACTTAATTTACTTGATAAGTGCAGAAAATTTGCAACATCACAAGCTCATCATGTGAATGGAGCCCAATGCTTTAATAAATGTTTCCTTTTCCCCATGACAGCACCACCTGAGAGAGGGGATCTGCCCCACAAGGACAGATAACCTACTGAATGACAGGGTGGCACCTCTTCTCCATATCAGTTTGGTTTCCTGTCCTTGAGGGGACCTGAAGCTGAAGATCAGGAGCAGCAAGGAAGGATCTCACCCTGGCACGGACACTTGCCTGAAAGAACAGCTCCGTGTCTGTAGCACTGGAGTCAGGTGCTGGAATCGCTGCCGCTAGTCCAGTGGGGGTTTGTGCAGGCATGTGGATGCAAGCAGATGTAGACCCTTTTTTAAAAAAAATCTGCCGGCTGCCGTGTCATCCCAGGTCTACACATGCGCAGGGCGTGCTGGTTGACGTGCCCTGACGAAGAGCACGCCTTGAGACTTTTTGACACAGAAGAATTGAATCGCACTTCCAGTGGGTACAGAGGGGGCATGACAGTGTAGGAGTTGTTCTGTCTGGTGTGACATTTAAAATGAGGTCTGACCGCCAAAAGAGCGGGTTTTTCCGGTTTTCTCCCTGGTGTTATGGAGGAACGGCAGCACCAGTGTCAGAGCAGACGCAGCATTGGCAGTCGCACAAGTGGCAGAAGCGACAGTAAGGCCAGAGAACCAGTGTGTCATGATTCCACCGCCTCCAGAGAAGAACAATCATGTGATTTGATCCCGCCTCCGAATCCGGTACCCTTATTGAGCATGATAATTAGGTCCTTTAGCCTTGTGTTTATTTACTAGGAAAAAACTAAGAATTGTAGCTCTAAATGTAATAATAAGAATGTGTGCTATGCAGAGATAAGATACCTGACTCATGGCAGAGAAAGCTCTGTTCAAATTGTATATAGAAAATCATCTGTGAAGAATCCCACAACTTCACCATGAATTCCCAACCGACTGAGATGAATTGATATGGTCGTAAAGTAAATGTGGATCATATTTTTCTTCCTCTTCATCCTGTAATGGTGATACAGGGGGTAGGCCATGTTTTCCTATAGAGGACACATATAGGTTAGTTAAGGCTGTGAGAGCTACCATGGGCATCTTGGATGCCGAGACCCCCAAATCAACTTAGGATATTATGTTTGGTGCAACAAAAAAACAAGGCACTCATTTCCAATTAATGAGAAGATTCAGTGTCTCATTAACCCTTTCACCACAAAGCCTGTTTCCAACTTCATGACCAGGTTAAATTTTACAATTCTGTCCAGTGTCACTTTATGAGGTAATAACTCGAACGCTTCAACGGATCCCACTGATCCCAATTTTCAAACTTTTAATTTTATGGCCTTAAAACTGTTATATCACACAAAAGTTTAAAAATAACATTTCCCATATATCTACTTTACATCAGCACAATTTTTGAAACATAAGGGTAAAAGTTGACCAGCAATTTCTCATTTTTCCTAGAAAATTTACGAAACCATGTTTTAGGGACCAAATTACATTTGAAGTGACTTTGAGGGGTCTATATGACAGAAAATACCAAAAAGTGACACCATTCTAAAAACTACAACTCTCAAATTCCTCAAAACAACATTCAAGAAACTTTATTAACTCTTCAAGTGCTTCACGATAATTAATGGAGTGTAGAAAGAAAAAATAAGCATTTAAAGGGCACCTGTCACCCCTCCAGCCGTTTTTAAGTAAAAGAGCCACATTGTGCAGCACTAATGCTGCATTCTGTCAAGGTGGCTCTTTTACTTAGGCTCTGTTCCACCGCCGAAATAATCGTTTATAAAGTTGTTCCCAAATACCTGAAATTTGTCAGGTGGGCTGGACTTTCCTCTGCCAGACGCCTCACATCCAACGGCAGTGCTGGGGGTGATGATTATACCGCACTATAGTGCCAGGCGGCAATGATGGGGGTGATGATTATACGGCACTATAGTGCCAGGCGGCAATGCTGGGGGTGATTATTATACGGCACTATAGTCTGAAAGGTTTGAAAGGAAGGATGGATGACAGGCGTCTGGCAGAGGAGGAAAGTCCAGCCCACCTGACAAATTTCAGGTATTTGGGAACAACTTTATAAACGATTATTTCGGTGGTGGAACAGAGCCTAAGTAAAAGAGCCACCTTGACAGAATGCAGCATTAGTGCTGCACAAGGTGGCTCTTTTACTTAAAAACGGCTGGTGGGGGTGACAGGTGCCCTTTAACTTTTTCATAAAAATGTTACTTTAGACCCCAATTTTTTATTTTTACAAGCTTAACAGGAGAAAATAGACCCCAAAATGTGTTGTGTCATTTCTCCTGACCACATCGATACTCCATATGTGAAAGAAAACTAATGCTTGAGCATGCGGCAGGGCATGAAAGAAGCACCACTTGACTTTTTGAATGCAAAACTGTCTGGAATTGAGAGAGGACTCCATGTCGCGTTTGGAGAGCGCCTGATGTCCCTAAACAATGGAAACCACCACAGGTGACCCCACTTTGGAAACTTGATACCTCAAGGAATGTATCTAAATGTGGACCCTACAATTTGTTGTGCAATTTCTCTTGCAAACACAGATACCCCGTATGTGGTCGCAAGCTTTTTGACACCACATGTGACTCAAAAAAATTTATACAATTGGGCGGTGAAGAAAAAATAATTACATTTTTACAGCTAAAATGATGTTTTAGCCTCGATTTTTTCTTTTTTTTTTTAAAGTGCTAATAGGAAAAAATGGACCTCTGATTGTTGTACAATTTCTACTTAGCATGCCAATACTCTACATGTAATCAGGAACTACTTTTTTACATCATCCATGATGGCACCACGAGGGGATCCGCCCTTCAAGGACAGGAAACCTTCAAGATAAAAGGGGCGGCTCCTCTCCGCATCAGTTGGTTTCCTGTCCTTGATGGGGAACCCTCAAGATGAAGATCTTGAAGAAAGAAAAGGATGCCTGGGTCGGATGGTTTTGGCAGGCATTGGTCTGCTGCATCCGTCATCAGGTGCCGGTAGTCGCCTTGAGGGCCATGTCTCACCATGCCCCCCCCTGAGCGAAGCATGGCCACAGCCTATGAGGCAATGCCCGGGTGAAGATAGGAGCCTCAGGGGCCACGTTTGGGTACCCTCCCTGATGCCTGCAACCCGCAAGATACATGTAGGTCTTCGGAGGCCACATTTACTGTGCCCTCCCTGTTGACAAATAGTAGCAAGCCTCAGAGGCCACATTTACGGTGCCCTCCCTGATGCATGCAGCCCATGAGGCGATGCCCGGGTGAAGATGAAAAAGGAGCTCCCTGATGTGGTGGCCTGCAGCCTGTATGGTAGTGGGTGGAGGCAGGATCATGTCCCGCTGTGCCCTTCCTGAATGTACCTGAGAAGTGCCAGTGGTAAAATGGGCTCAGTTCCATACAAGGGAACTACAATGGTGTGTATTGCAGAATGACCTAAAATTTCAGACGCAGTTAGAGCGAAAGCTTATCCTCCCAGACAGATTCTGTGCTCCAATCACTCAGGTGGTGGTTACAGATACAGTCATCCCCTAGAGGAGTACCCTGGACATACACAGCCTCCAAAGTAGTCACAACGGACGCCAGTCCTTGGGGGTGAGGAGCTCACCTAGACACGTTATGGCTCCAGGAACCCTGGGCCCAGGAGGAAAACATCTATCATCAAACGATTGGGATCTTCTGCCAATCGAAAAGGCGCTAAAGGGGTTGTTACCACACTTAAGAGGACATCACATGACAGTCCTATCAGACAACCGAACAGCGGTCGCATATGTAAATCACCAGGAGGGGGCACCCGTTCTTGGACATTGATGCATTTAACAAAAAGGATCATGACTCTGGCAGAACGCCATTTCCTCTCATTGTCGGCCCTGCATATCCGAGGAGTAGACAACCTGAAGGCAGATTTTCTGAGCAGGAATCACTTGAGACAGGGAGAAAGGTCCCTAAAAGAGTCCGTTTTTCACCAGATAATGCACATGTGAGGCAAACCCAAAATAGATCTCTTTGCCTCAAAAGCCAACAGGAAGGTTCAGAATTTGTAGATTGTGAGCCCTCGCGGGCAGGGTCCTCTCCCCTCCTGTACCAGTTATGACTTGTATTGTTTAAGATTATTGTACTTGTTTTTATTATGTATACCCCTCCTTACATGTAAAGCGCCATGGAATAAATGGCGCTATAACAATAAATAATAATAATAAATTCTGTTCCCTAAGTCCAGCAGACAAGCCGTTAGCGGTAGACGCCTTCAGGATAGAGTGGACATCAGGACTTCTGTGCGCATTCCCTCCAATATGCCTCATACCAGCAGTTCTGAGGAAGATCAGAGCGGACAAAGTCAGGGTGATTGTGATAGCCCCCTTTTGGCCGAAAGACCATAGTTCTACTGGCTGAGAGTGATATTTAAATCAATAATGTCCCAATACAAAAATTCCAAGACTGGCACTTTAAGACATAATTTAAAACACAAAATCGGATTTATCCCACATGGTTACCGAAAAATGAAGTGACCCAGTAACATTAGAACAAGTAATTTTATTGATAATTATTAAAAATTAAATAACAGCAATGCCCAGTAGGAGGCATGTACCACCTGCTGCCTAGACACGCCCCTGAAAGAAGCCAGTGCGAAATGCGCGTTGGGTTGGAGGAGGTCACGCCACACTGAGTCACCAATGCGCTGTCACTTGAGGTAATATACTTTTTGGGCTGTTTATATGTTACTAATATCCTTGCTATTTGAAAGCGCTTTCATTGATATGGATACATTGCATTATTAGGATATAGCTCTGTGGGTTATTGGCTTACATTGTGATAATGAGATAAGGGACATAGGTAGGATTCTAAATATATGAGATTTTGCATCATTGGGTGCTTGTAATTTATTTTGATGATATCCTGCATTACCTGAATTAGTGATTATTCTTATATTTCATGTAGCCTTATTTCTTGTATTTAGTGTGTTTTAGGGCACTGTGAGGTAGCGCTGTTATTCGGGTAGGGGATACTCGCTTGCAGCCACAAAAAAAATCAGATCCGGCATGGGTTTGCCACAAAACCATAACTCCATGCGGTTTATTCAGCAGCATAAACCAAAGCAAGCAACATAAAGTTCACTTAACGGCATAGCGTCCATGACAGAGCTTTTCTCTGTCAGCAATGTCCAATACGCAGGCTTTTCAGCTTCACAGTTATATCTCACCCCGTCAGGGTTCTCTCATGGCTGCTTCTCCACACTGCAGACATTCATTCCCTCCAGGGAACGCTCAGGCACTTGCAGCCATTAAACACAGCGTCCACACGTGCTGTCAGGCAGGAAGCCCCATCTCAGTGGGACCTTCCACACTGGACCAACCAGGTCCCAGCATTCACCCCCATGTGACCTACCCTGGCCACATTATATGGTCCATAGCCACGCCCACCGGGTCACATGACTCTGACCTCATCACAGGTCCTTGAAGCCTTTACACACTCTTTACAATAGTGCTTTAAACACACCCCCTGGGTGGGTTTGTAGGTAACTGGCCCGTCCATCTCCCTAGTTACCTGGAGACTTCTCCCCGACACATTAAAGCAGCACCTCAGCAGTATCACTGCTGATCAACACATAAGTCTCCATCTTAAAGCCACCCACTTTGAGATACATAACGGCCATTCAGTATTCTGCCATTCATCCTTTCTCCTGGGACATCCACACAGCACCCCCTAGAGGACTCAGTGGTTACTACACCTCATACCTCCCCCTCTGTTCAAACTTGTGGGGTTGAACACACATTACACCAGGGTCTCACGACCGGGCACTCACTACACCTTGCCCCACAGGTCGAGAGAACCGTCTCCATCTGTCATACGGCCTCGTTCCTACGTTAGACCTCCCCCGCCTTCAGCGGTCAGAATATCGGTCATTGGCTTTGACCCTCCAGTCACGGTCTGTCTGCATCCTTTCCCTATCTAAGCGTCTTGTAAGAAATGGTACCCCACCACATCTAAGTTTACTTTTCAGTGCATTAACCTCACAGTTCTTTGCATCTACTGTCCCTGTAGCAACCTCCAGTTCACACTGTAATCTACGGTGCAACGTATTGGCACGTTGAGCTTCTTTCTCTGCTTCTTCCACCTGGCGTTTCAACTGTTTCAGACGCACATCATTTCCCTCCGCCAGGTCTTGGTACTGCTCAGAATTACGCCTTTCATCATCCATTTGTCTTAGTACAACCATCAGTTTTTTCTCCGTACGACGTACTTGTTTGCTAGCAGATTGTTGCACTTTAATTTCTGCATCAAGCTGTTCCTCCAGTAGTGCAACCTTTGCTTCTAGGTCCTTATTCTGGCAAACTAATTGCTGACGGGCACTCTCATTCTTCTGAGCATTACTACGTTCTGTCTTCAGATCAGCATCCATCTGGTCAACCTGAAGTGTGGCCTTTCTCAGCTTGTCATTGGCTAATTCAACATTGCCGTATTCTTCCTCCACTTCTTCTTCAAGCTGAACAATGCGAGACTCTAATTGCCTCTTTTCTTCCAACGCCAGAGCACCTTCACCTCTGTTGTTGGCAATCACATCAGCCAGTTCATCTCTTTCCTGCTGTGCTTGCAAGTTCCGTCTGCAAACGAATCACCTCTGCTTCCATACTTTTCAGTTTCTTTTTGTCTTCACACTGTTCCTCATTCAGGCCTGGCCGCTGTAAGTCTTCGTCCCACTTTTTTGTCCCGCAGAAGACCTCTTACAGTTTTTGTTAGTACTCCTACCTCTTCTCTGAGGGACTTATTCAGACCTTGCCACGATGCCAGGTGACCTTTGAGCTCGAAGACTTCTTTCTCTAGCTCATCCAGTCTGTGCTCCCTTTCTCTCTTAGAGCCACAGTCACCCCTAGAGTCTGAGTCATGCCGATCATTCGAGTCAACCCTCCAGTTACCCTCTGACCGTGTGTCCACTCCAGTCATCTCATTTCCCAGCCCACCATCTGTCTTGTCACGAGACGTCAGGTCCGTCAGTTGAGCAGATGTACTTCTTTTCCCGGTCAGGTCTACCTCTGACCTGTCCACGTCAGGAGCCGTCACTGTCTCAGTGTCTGCTGGCCCCACAGTCGAAATGTCTCCATCGTCCGACCATACGTCAAACAAAACAAAGTCCCGGCCCCTCTCCAAGGCATAGACTAAGTCCCATGGTATCCCACCCCCTTGGCAGACACCACCTTTGGTCCCCGCAAACATTACTCGGTCTACTGCATAGTTCACCGTGACGCCATGTTTACAGCGAACCCTGGCGTTTTTCTCCGTCAGAGATAAAACGAGCGGAGATCCTGTCAGAGTCACCTGATTCTCTGAGTCCAGTCTACCAGAGACTCCTTCCCGTGCAGCATCACGGTACACACCTGTGGCCCGTCATTATCCAGAAAATACATGCCGCACTCCTCAAAAGTCATACACACACACTGCGGTTCCCCAGACATACCCACTGAGGCAACCAGTGCTGCCATTTCCTGAACCATCCCAATTTTGGTCGCTGCCCCCTCCTGGGACTCCACCCCTTTTTGGGTTACCAACCCAATTTGGGTCACCGCCCCCCTCTGGGACTTCACTTCTTTTTGGGTTACCACCCCCTTCGGGGACTCCACCCCCTTTTGGGCTACCACCCCGATTTGGGCCACCGCTCCCTTCCGGGATTTCCCCATGTCCGTTATATCGGTCTTCTCAGACCACAGTTCACACAACACAGTTTGTCTCTTTTACGATACCACACAAGTCCTTGTTGGCACCACCACAGCTCCTGCTGTCACCGATCACCAACACCACCGGCTGCTGTTCACACACAGCGGTTGGTGTCCTCTTCGTAACCCCGCCGAGTTACAGGAAGCTGCTTGTCCCCTTCGTAACCCTGCCGAGTTACCAGAAGCCGCTTGTCCCCTTCGTAACCCCACCGAGTTACCGGAAGCCGCTTGTCACCTTCGTGACTCCCACTGAGCCACCGCAGGCTGAGTTGAGCAAAGAAGAAAAAAAAACAACACACTGCACAAAACTCACGAGTCCTTTCTGTGCGCTATTCAGGACATACCATCTCCGCCTGATACCGTCCAACACACAGGGCGCACCGGCTGCTATTCAGGGAGCCGACCCTCCTCCCAGGGTTTCCCAACACACCAGCCTCACCAGGTCCAGGGGCTCAGCGGGTGTTCTTCAGGACATCCGTCGCCGCCTGAGACTGCCCAACACTCACGCCTCACCAGTTCCAAGTTCATACCACGTGCTCCAGGGATCCGATTCTTTTCCTAGAATCTCCCACCACTGACCCTCCAGGACCTTGCTCACTGAACCCTTCAGGTAAACAGTCTTTCCCACTGACCCAGGTCAGTACAACACGAACATCTGTCCGTTACCTGCTGGTGTCAGCCACACAGGTTCTCGGGTACCTCTTCTCCACAGAGGCACCCTATAGCAATACAGTCACTTTCTCTGACCCCGGTCAGTACAACACGGCTTTCACGACCGTCACCTGCTGGACGCGCAGGTTCTCGGACCCCTCTACCGAAGAGGTATCCTATAAGTCTCTTTCTCCTGGGGAAACAGCCGCACTGGGCTCACCGATCCGGACAGTGCCTTACTCACTAGGCCACCCCACGGTTCCAGAACCACAGCCGGGCAGTGGCTTCCCCAACCGTCAGCCCTCCTGGCTCAGCGTTGCCCTTAGCAACCGACTTTGCAGTCCTCTTCCGTTACTACAAGGCTACAACATTGCCTGCATTCTCCACCAATTGTGAGGTAGCGCTGTTATTCGGGTAGGGGATACTCACTTGCAGCCACAAAAAATCAGATCCGGCATGGGTTTTCCACAAAACCATAACTCCATGTGGTTTATTCAGCAGCATAAACCAAAGCAAGCAACATAAAGTTCATTTAACGGCATAGCGTCCATGACAGAGCTTTTCTCTGTCAGCAATGTCCAATACGCAGGCTTTTCAGCCTCAGTTATATCTCACCCAGTCAGGGTTCACTCATGGCTGCTTCTCCACACTGCAGACATTCATTCCCTCCAGGGAACTCTCAGGCACTTGCAGCCATTAAACACAGCGTCCACACGTGCTGTCAGGCAGGAAGCCCCATCTCAGCGGGACCTTCCACACTGGACCAACCAGGTCCCAGCATTCACCCCCATGTGACCTACCCTGGCCACATTATATGGTCCATAGCCACGCCCACCAAGTCACATGACTCTGACCTCATCACAGGTCCTTGAAGCCTTTACACACTCTTTACAATAGTGCTTTAAACACACCCCCTGGGTGGGTTTGTAGGTAACTGGCCCGTCCATCTCCCTAGTTAACTGGAGACTTCTCCCTGACATATTAAAGCAGCACCTCAGCAGTATAACTGCTGATCAACACATAATTCTCCATCTCAAAGCCACCCAGTTTGAGATACATAACGGCTATTCAGTATTCTGCCATTCATCCTTTCTCCTGGGACATCCACACAGCGCCCCCTAGCGGACTCAGTGGATACTACACCACAGCATATATAATGTATATACTCGAGTATAAGCCGACCCGAGTATAAGCCGACCCCCCTAATTTTGCCACAAAACACTGGGAAAACTTATTGACTCGAGTATAAGCCTAGGGTGGAAAATGCAGCAGCTAATGGTAAATTTCAAAAATAAAAATAGATACCAATAAAAGTAAAATTAATTGAGACAGAGACATCAGTAGGATAAATGTTTTTGAATAGCCATATTGAATCAGGAGTCCCATATAATGCTCCATACAGTTCATGATGGGCCCCATAAGATGCTCCATACAAAATACACCCCATAAAATGCTGCACAAAGGATAATAATGGTCCCATAAGATGCTCCCTAGAATAATATGCCCCATATGCTGCTCCATAAAGGTTATAGCCCCATTAAATGCTCCATAGATTATGCCCCCATAAGATGCTCCATAGATTATGCCCCCATATGCTGCCCCATAAGATGATCCATAGATTATGCCCCCATATGCTGCTCCATTTATTATGCCCCCATGTGCTGCCCCCATAAGATGCTCCATACATTATACTCCCATATGCTGCTCCATAGATTATGCCCCCATATGCTGCTCCATATATTATGCCCCCATATGCAGCTTAATAGATTATGCCCCATATGCTGCCGCTGCTGCAAATAAAAATAAAAAAATGACATACTCACCTCTCCGTCGCTGGGTGTCAGGTGCCGATGTCGCTGCTGGCTCAGGACCCGGCACCTGAGACATTCACCTGTCCTGCGTCCATCGCTGCTGATCACCGCTACCTGCCACGTCATCTGTCAGTGATGTTCAGGCAGCAGAGGGCACGGCGCGCACTAACCACGTCACCACACCCTCTGCTGTCACTGACAGAGGACACATCAGACAGCAGCAAGCAGCGGTGGAGCGGGTACAGGTGAATATAGCCTATACTTAACCGGTCCTGGTGCGGTCTCTGCAGCTCCGTTCTCCCACTGTCTCCCTTCCTGCCTTCAGCGATCACGTGGTACCGCTCATTAAACTCATGAATATGGGCATATTCATGAGTTTACTGAGTGGTAAAATGTGACCGCTGTAGGAAGGAAGGGAGACGGTGGGACAAGCATGGGGGCTGCAGAGACCGTGTCAGGAGGGGTATGACCTGACATCCCCGCTCCCCCTCTGACCCCTGGCGTATATGACTCGAATATAAGCCAAGAGGGGGACTTTCACACCAAAAAATGGGCTGAAAATCTCGGCTTATATTCAAGTATGTACGGTATATATACTGTATATTCTTGGTGACTTTGAACATTTTTTAGTGGCTTTAGTGCCTCCTACTGGGCATTGCTGTTATTTAATTTTTAATAATTATCAATAAAATTACTTGTTTTAATGTTACTGGGTCACTTCATTTTTTAGTATCCATGTGGGATAAATCCGATTTGGTGGCTGAGAGTGATGTAAATGATGGACCCATGGGTGCTCCCAGGAAACAGGACCTTCTAACACAGGGTCCCTTCAGTAACCCTCAGAAGTCCGGGCTGCATTTGACAGCCTGGAATTTGAGAGGTCACTACTAGAAAAAAAGGGATTCTCGGCAGGGCTAGTATCCATCTTACTCAGTAGCAGAAAGCCAGTAACTATCAAGATTTATGGGAGGATATGGAGGAAATTCTTATCCGTCTCAGGGCCAATACGGGAAGGGGAAATCCCGATAGTGGCAATACTGGAATTTCTGCAGAAGGGTTTAGAGTTGGGGTTAACTGTCAGTACCCTCAAAGTGCATGTTTCAGCCTTGGCAGCATTATTTCATTGTGATCTGGCAAATAATATGTGGGTGGCCAGGTTTATCCGAGCCTGTAGTAGAGCTGACTCTGTCCCATCTCCTACTCCTCCACCTTGGGATCTAAATTTACTTTTATCGTCTTTGACAGACGAACCATTAAACACACTGTGGGGCACAGAAAGGTGGGGGCGATTGGATTTGGGAGAGCAGAATTTGCTGGATTACTTTTGAGGAGCCATAGTGCTTTTCCAAGGCCTTTGTACTTCCAGTAATGTGGACATCCCCTATATTTCCGTTAACAGATGACAGACCTGAGTGAGGACTTGCTATTTTTGTGGATTGAGTTGAAGCATTTATTGGGAACATTTTACATAACATTTGAGATCACATTTATCCTGACATGACTAAGATGAAACCTTAGGGGGATTCCTTCACTAGAATAAGGCAGAAGAATTTCTCTGGACTCCAACTGGCCTCTCTTTAGCGGTGTCCTTCTTTTCAGAGGTGCACAAAACTGTGGCCAATGCCACTTTTTAAAAGATGGACACTGCCGGATCATAGGCGTCCAGACGGCGTCCACAGTGCCTAAAGGGTTATGCCCGTCATTGGACATTAAGGGGTTAAATCAGTTATATCACAAAATAGTCAATAAATAATATTTCCCACCTGTCTACTTTACATCAGAACAATCTTTAAAACATATTTTTTTTGTTAGGAAGTTAGAAGGAATAAAAGTAATTTCTAATTTTTCCAACAAAATTTACAAAAAGATTTTGTAAGGGACCACATTACATTTGAAGTGATTGTGAGTGGTCTATATGACAGAAAATACCCCAAAAAGGCACCATTCTAAAAACTGCATCCCTCAAGGTGCTCAGAACCACATTCAAGAAGTTTATTAACCCTTCAGGTGCTTCACAGGAACTGAAGCAATGTGGAAGGAAAAAATGATCATTTAACTTTATTTCACAACAATTTTACTTGACACCCAATTTTTTTTTATTTTCACAAGGGTATTAGGAGAAAATGGACCACAATATTTGTTGAACAATTTCTCCTGAGAACGCTAATACCGCAAATGTAGGGGAAAACCACTGTTTGGGTGCGATTTTGACTCAAAATAGGCTGGAATCAAGAGCATGTTGCTTTTGGAGAGCCCCTGATGTGCCTAAGCAGGGGAAACCAACCACAAGTGACCCCATTTTGGAAAGTAGACCCCTCAAGGAACTTATCTAGATGTGTGTGGAGCACCATGAACCCCCAGATGCTTCACATAAGTTTATAACGTAGAGCTTGAAAATAAAAAAAAATAAAATATTTTTTTTCCACAAAAATCATCTTTTGGCCCCATTTGTTTTATTTTAAGAAGGGTAACAGGGGAAAATGGACTCCAAAATGTGTTGTGCAATTTTTCCTGAGTGTGCCAATACCCCATGTGTGGGGAAAAACTACTTCTGAGGTAGAGTGAGAAGCTCAGTAGGAAAGAATTGCCTTATTGTTCAGATTTTGCTGGAATGGTTTGAGGGTGCCATGTCAAATTGGCAGAGCCCCTGAGGTGCCAGAACAACAGAAACCCCCCATAAGTAATGTAATTTTACAAACTGCACCTCTCACTGAATTTATCTAGAGGTTCAGTGATCATATTGACACCATATGTGCCTCACAGAAATTGATATAATTGAATGGTGAAGAAAGAATATTTACATTTCTTCTACTCAAATGTTATTTTAGCCCCAAATTTTTAATATTTATAAGGGCTAATAGGAAAAAATTGACACCTCAGTTTGTTGTGCAATTTCTTTTGAGTGTGCCAATACCCTGCATGTAGTCAACTAGCTGTTTCCAGCCAGCTAACGCTCAGCACGCTCACTGCTATCTAATTAACGCTGCTGGTGATTAAACTAAAGTAAATAATGACAACATTCAATAGCGCGTACGCAGGTGGTAAATTAAATTAAAATGAAGTTAATAACAATAATAATCATTAAAAATCTGAATAATACTAATGATACATTTTATTCACAGTGTAAAATCAAAAACAAACTGGATTCAGTAAGATGTGCGCTTTTTATTCATTCCAGCATCTAAACAAATTTCATAACGAAACATAAATTAAGTTAAAATTTCTCTATAAACACAATTAAATGTATAGTCATTTTCGTCATTTTCAAAGATCTTTCCTTGACTTCTACCAGGTACAATTTGAACTGAAAGACCAATGTGGTGGGGGGGCAGGATTATGTGTGGTGATGTGCTGGGGGGCGGGATTATGTGTGATGTGTTGGGGGGCGAGATTATGTGTGGTGATGTGGTGGGGGGGCGGGATTATGTGTGGTGATGTGGTGGGGGGGCGGGATTATGTGTGGTGATGTGGTGGGGGGGCGGGATTATGTGTGGTGATGTGGTGGGGGGCCGGGGTTATGTGTGGTGATGTGGTGGGGGGGCGGGATTATGTGTGGTGATGTGGTGAGGGGGCGGGATTATGTGTGGTGATGTGGTGGGGGGTGGGACTATGTGTGGTGATGTGGTGGGGGCAGGATTATGTGTGGTGATGTGGTGGGGGGCAGGATTATATGTGGTGATGTGTTGGGGGGCGGGATTATGTGTGGTGATGTGGTGGGGGGGCGGGATTATGTGTGATGTGGTGGGGGGCGGGATTATGTGTGGTGATGTGGTGGGGGGCGGGATTATGTGTGGTGATGTGGTGGGGGGCGGGATTATATGTGGTGATGTGGGGGACGGGATTATGTGTGGTGATGTGGTGGGGGGGCGGGATTATGTGTGGTGATGTGGTGGGGGGGCGGGATTGTGTGTGGTGATGTGGTGTGGGGGCAGGATTGTGTGTGGTAATGTGGTGGGGGCGTGATTGTGTGTGGTAATGTGGTGGGGGGCGGGATTGTGTGTGGTAATGTGGTGGGGGCGGGATTGTGTGTGGTGACGTGGTGGGGGCGGAGCTACTGTGCAGGGGGTTAGATTAGTGCGTAATCACGATGCCTCTTATAGATAAAGGCTTTTGAGGCACAGTGCAAAGCTCAGAAGGGAAGGAGTGCCAAATTATTGCACATATTTCAACTGTTATGGTTTAAGGGTGCCATAACTAATTGGCAGGCCCCAGAGGTGCCAGAACATCAAAATCCCACATAACAGACCCTATTTTACAAACTAAACCTCTCTATGAATATATCTAGGGGCACAGTGATGATATTGAGACCACAGGTTTGTCATAGAATTTTATACCAATGGGCAGTGAAAAAAATAATTTACATTTTTACCACAAAAAATTTGTTTTAGCCCCAGATATACATTTTTTTTTTGCAAGGGAAAATGGGTAAAAATAACAATAAAATTTGTCCCACCATTTCTGCTGAATGTAGAAATCAGGGCTGTGGAGTCGGTAAGCCAAACCTGCGACTCCGACTCCGACTCCTCAATTTCCCTTACACCGACTCCGACTCCAACTCCGACTCCACGACTCCGACTCCCACACATATTGCTTATATTTAAGTGAAAAATTTATTGTAGTACAATGTGAACCTCAGACATTTAATCATTTTTATGATCCAATAATCAAGATATTTAGATAGAACAGAATATATATTGGTGTACTACCTGGTTTTCATTCTTTTTGGTACAGATACGATATGGATAGACAGATATGGATAAATGGATAGATAGAGCAGATTTCTAATCTGCTTTTGCTATTGAGAACATTATCTATGAGCTCAAAAACCTTTCAGGTGATGCAGTTTTTTAAAAAGATGATCAACTTTTGCAGCTGAAAAACGTATCCTCAAAAAACACAGGAAAAACGCTGTGTGTGAATGTAGCCTTAGATCAGGAATATAACAGCCATTTATAGGACATTTCATAACTTTCCCAAACTCCTATGAATAAATATTCAGCACATCCTGCATTGAATTACTGTACCCAATTTATTATATATTTTAGGAGTCGGAGTCGGTCCATTTTATACCGACTCCAACTCCGACTCCGACTCCACCAAAATGAGCACAGACTCCGACTCCGACTCCACGACTCCGACTCCACAGCCCTGGTAGAAATACCCTATGTATGACTCCGAGTTATGTGATTTAGGGCTCCATTCACTATAATGCGGCAGCAGAGTTACTCTGGACTCCGTCTGTCCTCTGTTCAGCTGTGTTCTTTTCAAAAGTGCACAAAACTGTGGTGGACCGCTCTTTTATGTACGCCTATGCCATTCCTCGTGGATATAAGTGATTAAGCGCCTTTGTTCTTCGGGTCGGTGTGATTACAGCGATACCAGAGTTATATCAGGTTTTTCTGTTTGGCTGCTGTCACACACTAAAGACGCTTTTCATTGCAAAAATAAGTCTTTGCATCGCCATATTTTGAGAGCTATAATTTTTCTAGATTTTGTCCGACAGTCATGTAAGGGCTTGTTTTTTGTGGTGAATACTTGACTTTTTATATTACCATTATTTTCGGTCAGATGACTTTTTCGAGCGCTTTCTATTCCGATTTTTGTGGAGGCAGATGAACAAAAAGCGGCAATTCGGGAATTGTTTCGTTTTCTTTTTTTTATTCCATTCACCGTGTGGTAAAACTGATAAGGCAGCTTTATTCTTTAGGTCAGTACGATTATAGAAATAACACTTTATATTTTTTTATGTTTTGTTGCTTTTACACAATAGAAAGTTTTATAGAAAAAATAATTATTTTTGCATCGCTTTATTCTATAACTTTTTTATTTTTCCAGTGATGATGCTGTATGGCTGCTTGTTTTTTTGTGGAACAAGATGAAGTTTTCAGCGGTACCATTTTTATTTAAATTTGTCTAGTGTCATATTTTTATAGATCGTGTTCCAGATGCGGCGATGCCAAATATGTGTACTTTTTTAGTTTATTTAATTTTTTTTACATAAAAATGTGTATTATTATTATTTGTATTTTTTTTGTTTTACATTTGTTTTGTTTGTTTTCTTTTTAACTTACTGGATATACTCGAGTATAAGCCGAGAGTTTCAGCCTATTTTTTTACGTTGAAAGTGCCACTCTCCGCTTATACTAGAGTCATTGTCCCAGGGGGTCGGTGGGGGAGGAGGATCAGCAGGAGCCGGCGGCTGTCACATCATACTCCACCACTCCTCGCGCGATCACTGCAAGTCCTCCCAGCATCTCTCTGTTTGTCCAGGCGAGGCAGCTTCCTCCTGTGTTCAGCAGTCACGTGGTACCGCTCATTAAAATAATGAATATACACACGCCTCCACTCCCATAGGTGTGGAGCTCATATTCATTACTTTAATAAGCGGTACCATGTGACTGCTGAACACAGAAAGAAGCTGCTGGTGCCGGAGACCATCGGAGAAGCAGGGAAGTGCAGAGACCGCGCCAGGAGGGGGTGAGTATCACGGGGGAGCCATGCATACAGCTGGGGGAGGACGGAAAAGCCATGCATACAGCAGGGGGAGGAAGGGGGAGACATGCATACAGCAGGGGGAGGATGGGGGAGCCATGCATACAACACGGGGAGGAGTGGGGGAGACAATGCATACTGCAGGGGGAGGACGGGGAAGCCATGCATACAGCAGGGGAAGGATGGGGGGAGCCATGCATACAGCAGGGGGAGGACAGAGGAGCCATGAATACAGCAGGGGGAGGAGTGGGGGAGCCATGCATACTGCAGGGGGAGACATGCATACAGCAAGGGGAGAACAGGGGAGCCATTCATACAGCAGGGGAAGGACGGGGGGAGCCATGCATACAACGGGGAGGACAGAGGAGCCATGCATACAGCAGGGGGAGGATGGAGGAGCCATGCATACAGCAGGGGGAGGACGGAGGAGCCATGCATACAGCAGGGGGAGGACGGAGGAGCCATGAATACAGCAGTGTGAGGAAGGGGGAGCCATGCATACAGCAGGGGGAGGACAGAGGAGCCATGCATACAGCAGGAGGAGAACGGAGGAGCCATGCATACAGCAGGGGGTGGGTGGATGGAGCCATGTATACAGCAGGGGGAGGAAAGAGGAGCCATGCATACAGCAGGGGGAGGATGAGGAGCAATGCATACAACAGGGGGAGGACAGGGAAGCCATGCATACAACAGGGGGAGGACGGGTAAGCCATGCATATAGCAGGGTGAGGACGGGGGAGCCATGCATATAGCAGGGAGAGAACGGGGAGCCATGCATAGAGCAGGGGGAGGACGGGGGAGCTATGCATACAGCAGGGGGAGAACGGGGGAGCCCCGCATACAGCAGGGGGAGCCATGCATACAGAAGAGGGAGGACAGGGGAGCCATGCATACAGCAGGGGGGAGGACGGAGGAGCCATGCATAAAGCTGGGGGAGGACAGGGGAGCCATGCATACAGCAGAGGAGGACGGGGGAGCCATGCATACAGTAGGGGGAGAATGGGGGTGCCATGCATACAGCAGGGGGAGGACGGGGGAGCCATACATACAGCAGGGGGAGGACGGGGAGCCATGCATACAGCAAGGGGAGGATGGGGGAGCCATGCATACGGCAGGGGGAGGACGGGGGAGCCATGCATACGGCAGGGGGAGGACGGAGGAGCCATGCATACGGCAAGGGGAGGACGGAGGAGCCTTGGATACATCAGGGGAGGACAGAGGAGCCATGCATACAGCAGGGGGAGGACGGGGGAGCCATGCATACAGCAGGGGGAGGACGAGGGAACCATGCATACAGCAGGGAAAAAACGGGGAGCCATGCATACAGCAAGGGGAGGACGGGGAGCCATGCATACAGCAGCGGGAGGACGGGGAAGCCATGCATACAGCGGGGGGGAGGATGGAGGAGCCATGCATACAACAGGGGAAGGACGGGGGAGAAAAAAAAAAAGAAACCAAGGTAGCAGCAGAAAAAGTGATCCCTAAAACTTCACTTTTAATCAATATTTAAAATCTGGACAATCCCAGTTCATAGGGACTAGGGTAATATTTAAACAGACACCAGACAAAAATAGTAATAGATACTCCAGGCCACTAAACTCGCCCTAATGGGCCCTGGCAATCCCGGCCGCACACTGCACTGATCTTTCGGCCAGGGGGGATGGAATCCCCTTTTCTTCTTTGCCCCTGATGAACCCTCAGTATCTAGGAGGGGGAAACGCGTCGGGCTGGGCCTCATATCTTCTGATGGCTGATAAGTATTACTAATTTCATAACGCTGACAGACCTATTGTTTGATGGATGGCAAAATGTTTTTGTACTAGGGCAACCTGGCAATCAGGGATTGTTTTTTGTTGCCACCATTGTCTATATGTAGGACTATTATGTCCACTATCTATGACCTAAAAAGCGTTGTGTATATTATTTTCATGCCACTAATTTATATCTGGTGGATAATTCTTGTGGTTATGTAACCTGAAGTGCTTGGATTGTGCATTTTTGTGGCTGCACTTTTTACTGTATAAACGTTTTTTCTTTTTCTTTCCCTTTTTTTGGGGGGGCTGTATCAGGTCTGTCATTTTTTGCAGCATAAGCCTTCTTATTACGAGATAAGTCATTAAAAGCTGCTATATATCAGTATTTTTTACTACGAGATATTATTTGGGGTGGGTCTATATGCCCATGATTCTAGTACGAGATAAGTCAAATATCTTAGAGACGTTATACAGTCTCTCCACCAGGGGTTTTTTCGGGTGGTTACTGTGTGTTTGTGTTTTTTTTGGGTATCCTCGCCGTGGACTAGGGTCTCTTAGGGTGTATTAGGGTCACCGACGTTGAGCGGGGGCGCCACTATCGTCTACAACTAGGGTGCCAACCTCCGCGGTTAGGCAGGGATTGCCAGGGCCCATTAGGGCGAGTTTAGTGGCCTGGAGTATCTATTACTATTTTTGTCTGGTGTCTGTTTAAATATTACCTTAGTCCCTATGAACTGGGATTGTCCAGATTTTAAATATTGATTAAAAGTGAAGTTTTAGGGATCACTTTTTCTGCTGCTACCTTGGTTTCTTTTTTGTCTTTGATCCCAAAATATTTTTTGGAGGTTTTTTGCTTGAAGGACGGGGGAGCCATGCATACAACAGGGGAAGGACGGGGGAGCCATGCATACAGCAGGGGAGGACGGGGGAGCCATGCATACAGCAGGGGAGGACGGGGGAGTCATGCATACAGCAAGGGGAGGATGAGGGAGCCATACATACAGCAGGAGGAGGAAGGGGGAGCCATGCATACAACAAGGGGAGGATGAGGGAGCCATGCATACAGCTGGAGGAGGAAGGGGGAGCCACGCATACAGCAGTGGGAGGAAGGGGGAACCATGCATACAGCAGGGGGAGGACGGAGGAGCCATGCATACAGCAAGGGGAGGATGGGGGAGCCATGCATACAGCAGAGGGAGGATGGGGGAGCCATACATACAGTAGGGGGGAGGATGGAGGAGCCATGCGTACAGCAGGGGGAGCCGCACATAGCAGGACAGGGATGAATGGACAATGCATACCTGGCTTATACTCGAGTCAATAAGCTTTCCCAGTTTTCCGTGGCAAAATTAGGTACCTCGGCTTATACTCGGGTCATCTTATACTCGAGTATATACTGTAGTCCCTTTATGGGACTTTCACTTTTTTAACTTTGATTGCAGGTATAATGAATTGCAAAGCTCCAACATTGCGCTGCATTATACCTATATGGAAAACTTCTGACTACATACTGTGAGCACAGGTCCCTGTGATGACGTCATGTGGGCGCTGATCTGAAAGCAGAGGGAGCTCCCGTACCTCTGACTGCCTTAATACTTATGACCATGTGATATTTCAGTTTTTCTTTTTTAATAAATTTGTAAAAATTTCTACATTTCTGTTTTTTTCCAGTCAAGATGGGGTGCAGAGTGTACATTAATGAGAAAACATTCAAAACTTTCAACTCCCTCCTCTGCCCACCACTGCCCCTTCAACCTCCCTCTCTGCTGAGGACTTTGCCACACACTTCAAAAATAAGATCGACCAAACAAGGCAAGTCTTCATTGTTCAACCACCACAACCCCTTTGTATACCAGACTAATGTCCAAACCCCATAACCTCCCTCTCCAACATCACTGAAGGGGAGCTTAATCGCCTCTTCTCCAAATCGCACCTCACAACCTGTACACTTGACCCCATCCCATCTCCTCCCCAACCTCACCACCACACTTATCCTATCCCTAACCCACCTCTTCAACCTATTGCTAACGTCCGGTACCTTCCCTTCTGCTTTTAAACATGCCACAATCACACCTATCCTTAAAAAGCCAATCCTCGACCCAACCGATATGTCCAGCTATCGCCCAATATCACTGATCCCATTCGCTTCCAAACTCCTAGAGCTGCACGTCCACGCTGAACTTTCCTCCCACCTCTCATCTAACTTACTCTTTCACAATCTACAATCTGATTTCCGCCCCCATCACTCCACTGAGACAGCCCTGACCAAAATTACTAACGACCTACTTACAGCCAAAGCAAACGGACAATACTCTATACTACTGCTTCTAGACCTGTCCTCTGCATTCGACACAGTTGACCACTGCCTCCTACTACAGATCCTCTCCTCCTTTGGCATCAAAGACCTCGCCCTATCCTGGATCTCCTCATATCTTTCAAACTGCACATTCAGCGCCTCCCACTCCCACACTACCTCCTCATCCCACCCTCTCTCTGTTGGAGTCCCCCAAGGCTCTGTTCTAGGACCCCTACTCTTCTCAATTTATACCCTTGGCCTGGGTCAACTCATAAAGTCCCATGGATTCCAGTACCACCTTTATGCTGACGACACTCAGATCTACCTCTCTGACCCAGACGTCACCTCTCTGCTGCCCAGAATCCCGGAGTGTCTATCAGCCATATCCTCCTTCTTCTCCTCTCGCTTCCTCAAGCTCAATGTGGACAAATCTGAACTCATCATCTTTCCTCCATCTCACAGATCTTCCTTACCTGACCTATCTATCACAATTAATGACATCACGCTTTCCCCAGTACCGGAAGTCCACTGCCTCGGAGTTACCCTTGACTCTGCCCTGTCCTTCAAATCGCACATCCAAGCTCTTTCTACCTCCTGTCGCCTCCAGCTCAAAAATATTTCCAGAATCCGTCCCTTCCTCAACCCTCAATCTACTAAAATGCTTGTGCACGCCCTCATCATCTCCCGCCTCGACTACTGCAACATCCTTTTCTGTGGTCTCCCTGCTAACACCCTCGCACCTCTCCAGTCCATCCTTAACTCTGCTTCCCGACTAATTCATCTCTCTGCTCGCTACTCCTCCGCTTCTCCCCTCTGTAAATCTCTTCACTGGCTTCCATTCCCTCAGCGTATACAGTTCAAATGACTAATACTGACCTACAAGGCCATCTATAACCTGTCTCCTCCATATGCCTCTGAACTAATCTCCCGATACCTTCCCTCACGTAATCTCGGTCATCCCAAGACCTCCTTCCCTCCTCCACACTTATTCGTTCCTCACCCAACCGCCTCCAAGACTTCTCCCGAATAGCCCCCATCCTCTGGAATTCTTTGCCCCAACATGTCTGACTATCAACCACATTCGGATCCTTCAGACGGAACCTGAAAACCTACCTCTTCAAGAAAGCCTACAGCCTGCAATAACCCCGCTGCCTCCTCACCACTACCGGAGATATCACCTCAACCAACACCGGAATTGCTGCAAGCCATCAACCTACTGTCTCCTTCCCCACCATCCTGCAGCATGTAAGCCCGAAAGGGCAGGGTCCTCTCCCCTCTGAATTAGTCTGTCATTATAAGTTTGTTTACTGTAAGTGATATCTGTAATTTGTATGTAACCCCTTATGTACAGCACCATGGAATCAATGGTGCTATATAAATTAATAATAATAATAAAACACTAACTCTTTTGAATTTACCAAATGGCTGCAATGAAACAAAAGAGTGAAAAATTTAAAAGGGTCGGAATACTTTCCATGCCCACTGTACTTTAAAGGGAATCTGTCACCCCATGTTTCGAGTATCAGCTGCCGGCACCACCATTTTGTAATGCTGTAGATAAGCCCCCGATGTAACATGAAAGATAAGAAAAATGAGTTATATTATACTCACCGGGGGGCGGTCCGGTCTTGGTCCGATGGGTGTTGCGATCCAGCACCTCCCATCTTCTAACGGTGACGTCCTCTTCTTTTCTGCCTGTAGTGGCACCAGCACACTGCAGTACTCTTTTCTGCCCTACACCAGCGCAGATGATGGAGCGAGTTGTAATGGACCAGTTCGTGCACTCCCTTCAGAGCCCGATACAGACTTGGGTTGCACAGGTAGATCACCGTAATGTCGATGACTTGGTCGGACTGGTCGAAAGGTGTCAGGGTTCGACGGGTCGTTGGGAAGGCAACCCACTCCATACTGAGGGGGCGGAGGTTAAAAAGGAGGTGGGGCGTCCAAAGTCCAAGGGGGCGGCGGAGGTCATGCCTCAACGGGGGAATATGATTTGCTGGAGATGTCACGGCGCAGGTCATATAGCTACTTGAGTTTGAATTGGGCGCTTGGGTATGTACCAAGTATCGCAGGTGCTCGAGTGACCCCGATGCAAGCACTTACGCTGAACACTAGTCGTCATATCGTCATCATTTATTTTTTTTAACTTTTGAAAATACACTAATCCCAATGCCTAACCTAACTTAATCCCAAAACTAGCCTAACCCTAACAGCAAAGAATGAAAGAAATGAAAATGATAAAATAAAAAAAAAATTAATGTGACTAAGGGGATAACATGGGGGCTGAGGTGGGTATGACACACTAAGTATTGGCTTTTGATCACTGCGACAGGGTCTATCACAGTGATTAAAATGAACCAATAAAAGAAACCATTGCTATTGCCGGGTGCCTGGCTGGCAGATCTCGGCGGTGGCACTGCGCAAGCCATTTTTTTCCAGTAAGAGTTGGCAGAGGGCCGGGAACGAAGCAGAGGTATCAGGGTAGGGGGGCCTGGGACCTCATTTCTCTCTCCTGTGACTGTCATGTCAGAAAAGAGAGAAATATTTTTAATAGTAGGCACACTTTTTTTTATGTGATCAGCGATCACTGTGATCAGGGAGCGGAAAAAAACAGGGCTGTGCAGATGGGGGAATAAGCTGAGGGGCTGGAAAGGGGGGGGGGATAAAATGAGGGGTTGTGCAGATGGGGTGAATAAACAGAGGAGCTGTGCAGATGGGGGGATTAAACTGACAAGCTCTGTAGATGGGGGAATGAACTAACGGGCTGTGCAGATGGGGAGGAATAAGCTGAGGGGCAGTGGAGAGGGGGGAATAAAATGAGGGGCTGTGCACATGGGGGGAATAAAATAAGGGGCTGTGAATGGGGGCAGAAAATGAGGGGCTGTGCAGGGGTGCATGAAATAAGAGGCAGCGCGGTGGGCCATGAAATGAGGGATGTGGTCTGGGCCATGAAATGAAGGGCTGTGAAGGGGGGGCAGTAAAGTATATGAGGAGCTGTGGTGACCATGCTGGATATGGGGCTGTGGTGAGTATCATACTGTTTGGAGTGTTGTTTGTGGGTCATAATGCCATATGGGGTGTTGTGGGGATCATCATACTATACATGGGGGGTGTTTTGGACATCGTACTATTTATGAGGGTCTGTGGTGGACTTCATACTATACTGTATATGGAGGCTGTGGTGGTGACCATACTATATATTGGGAGGTTGCTGTGGATATCATGTGGGCGGCTGTGGTGACCATCATACTGTGTAGGGGGACAGTGTGAGGAGTGGTTACAATTTGAATAGGGTAGTGTGGTGGGCAGTATAAGGGAATAGTGTGAAAAGGTGCACAAAATGGATATGAAAAGGGGACAGCGAGAAATAGACGCACAATATGGAGAGGGGTTAGCTTGGTGGGGGGATATAAGAACCAAGGAGCAGGGGCACCACGGTATTAAATGACAAAGTGGGATCTGACCCCAGCTTATTCAGGAATGACTATAACACACACAAAAGAGGAAAGAAAATAAGCTATGAAATGGGGGATCCCCCATTTCATAGCTTATTTTCTTTCCTCTTTTGTGTGTGTTATAGCTTGGTGGGGGGGACACTGTGGAGATATAGAAAGTTTAATGGAAAATTAGAAAGAAGATAGTCATGGTATAGGCCATGATTCATAAGGGCCAAGGGTATGATAGTAGCTCATAATAGTAGACAGTGTGGAGGTCATATACCATAGGAGGATGTTTTAGGATCATAATATGGACAGATATTTTATGCACAGAGACACTCTTATTTTTAAGGGCACTGTGTTGGGATGTGCTGCAAAAGACCGGAGAAGAGGGAGGTCTACAGAGAACAGCTGTAGATGGGAAAAGTCATCATGGAATCCAGACAAGATAGAGATGAAAAAAAGAGACGACTGTAAGATGTAATCTATAAGATACCTGGATGTAAATGTTTATTCGTGATACTGACTGATTCTCATCAGTATTGTGGTTCCTGTATGGTCTGCAGTCGGAGGATGGCTATTAATAACAACTCTCAGGATCTCGTTACCATTGTTAAGGACATACTGGGCATTGTAGGGTTGTAGTTTCATACAATACAACTGTTTATGGGGCGGACTTGATATTACAAGTGATTGTGGTACTAAGCTTGTTTCTTATATTTAACTACTCTTGGTTCTGGTCATGTATTGATGTACTTATGGTGGTTCTGGTGATCCATTCATGTACTGATGGAGGTTCTGGTAATGTACTAATTTACTGATAGTGGTTCTGGTGAGGTAGTCCCTACTGAAGGTGGGTCTGTGAATGTATTCATGTACTGATGGTGGATCTAGTGATGCATTTATGCACTAATGGTGGTTCTGGTGAAGTATTCACATACTGATGGTGGTTTTGGTGACATATTCGTGCACTGATGATGTTCAGGGGATGTATTTATTTACTAATGATGTTTCTTGTACCATATTTATGTACTATTGATGACTGTGGTGCTCTAATTATGTACTGATGATGATTTTGGCTTCATATTTATATACTGATGATGGTTCTGGCAATAAATATATCACCAGAATCATCATTACTACATGAATACAGCACCAGAAAAACCATCACTACATTAATATGTCACCAGACCAGGAATACATCACCAGAACCACCATCAGTTTTTTGCAAGCTGTATTTGTCTCAAGACGGACACAAAATGTACCCCTTTATTTATAATAAGGGTCTTTTTATTTTCCATTAGGGTATTTGCCAAATTCTGGACATCTTAATTTAAACCAAACGGCCCCAATTATTGTTACGCCTTATTAGTTTCCATAACTATCCTTGGGTTCTACAATTAAAATATAGGACGTCAGGGATAAATATCTCAATTTTTCCCCTGTATTGTGTAAATGGTCCACAAAAAATGATTGATTCTGCATCTCACTTTGAAATTGCACTTCCTGTTAAGTGACGTCCCTAAGCTAACCCACTTTTTTTTCTTTTGATAAAATTTTTTTGTGAAAAAGGTAACAATTCTAGTTGAAGTGGCCATCAGAGTTTGTTACCTAACCCATCCAAGGGGAAGAGGGGATGTGCATTAGGGGTCCTGTTACTTTAGTTTCTAAGCCATTCCTTTGCTTTTGGGTATGTGTAGAGGGTGCCATTGACTTCATCTGCTTAGGGCACCAAAATACTTTGTCCAGGCCCTGGCTGTGGGGAACAATATATTGTATAGAAGGGGTAGTGGGAACCAATATACTGTATCAGGAACTGGAGTGTCATAATGCTGTATGTGGAAATGTGGGGGCCATAATACTGTATGAGGTGTTGTGTGGGCTATCACAATGTATATTGAGCGGCTGGTGTGCCCATCATACTGTGTAGGATGACATTGTGAGGAGTGGACAACGTGGTGGGCAGTTTGAGGACATAGTGTGAGAGAGGGCACAAAATGGATATGGAGAGTAGGCAGTGTGAAATGGGAAAACATTATGGAAAGATTTTAGCAAGGTGGGGGTATAGTGTGGATCTAGAGAGCGTGTAAGGGAAAGCAGTGGAGAGGGGACAGCTATCGTATAGGCTGTGGTTCATAAGGGCAGACGGTGTGGCGGTTATATCTGATATTGGCAGACAGTGGTATGGTTATAGCTCACAAGGGCAGCGTGTGGAGGTCATATACCATAAGAGGCTTATTTTATTTAGGGCACAGTATAGACAGATGTTATTATGCAGAGGGCAGTTTAATAACACTGATATTTTTAAGGGCATCGTGTCGGGATGTGCTGCAGATGACTGGAGAGGATGAAAGTCTGTAGAGATTAGCTGTGTAGACTCCAATCACTGAAGATGTCACCTGTAAGGTACCTGGATGTGATCCTGCCTGTGTCTCATCAGCACTGGGGTTCCTGTATGGTCTGCACTCTGATGAAGACTGATAAAAACAACTCCCAGCATCTTGTTACCATTGCTAGGGACATACTGGGAGTTGGCAGTTTCATGCAATGCAAATATGGGGCTGACCTGACATTACAATTAATTGCTGTACTAAGCTTTGTTCTTGTATTCAAGTATGGTGGTTCTATTGATGCATTTGTGGCGCCCCCAGGAGTATGGCCGCCACAGTGGCTTTGCCTTCCTCCAGGGGAGGGTAATGCCAGGCTTGGAGGCAATGATGGGTCTCTCTCGCAGTCAATCCATACATGCAACACAGTTCCACTCCAGGCCAGCAGGGGGAACTCTGAACCAGGATTAAGGGGAGGGGTGACCTCTGAGGGCCAAGAGGACGGAGTGGTCAGTGAGTCTGCGGAGGGTGAAGTGTGCAGATGTGTGGAGAGAAGCTGGAGGTTGAGCTAGGAAGGAGAGCTCCCTCAGCTTGAGAGCGCACGAACTGGAGCCTGGTCTCCACGGCTGTACGGATACTAAGGGTCCTACAGCAGATACCAGAGGAGTAGGAGGCTGTGTATTCCATTACACCATTACATTTCCCCATTACTTGGGCGCCCAGGGCCACGGACCGGGTCACTGCTGCTGTGACACATCCCACTGACACCGGCCCGGTACCGAGTACACCCACAGCCCTGGGAGGGCGACCCACATTCATGTAGTTATGATGGTACTGACGTACTTATTTACTGATAATGGTTCTGGTGATGTACTTGTGTACTGATGGTGGTTGTAGTGATTTATTTATTTTCTGATTATGGTTCTGGTGCTGTATTTATGTACTATTGATGGCTCTAGTGTTCTGTTTATGTAATGATAAAGAGTTTGGTTTTGTATTCATATACTGATGATGGTTTTGGTGATGAATACAGTGCCTACAAGTAGTATTCAACCCCCTGCAGATTTAGCAGGTTTACACATTCGGAATTAACTTGGCATTGTGACATTTGGACTGTAGATCAGCCTGGAAGTGTGAAATGCACTGCAGCAAAAAAGAATGTTATTTCTTTGTTTAATTTTTTTTTAAATTGTGAAAAGTTTATTCAGAGGGTCATTTATTATTCAACCCCTCAAACCACCAGAATTCTGTTTGGTTCCCCTAAAGTATTAAGAAGTATTTCAGGCACAAAGAACAATGAGCTTCACATGTTTGGATTAATTATCTCTTTTTCCAGCCTTTTCTGACTATTTAAGACCCTCCCCAAACTTGTGAACAGCACTCATACATGGTCAACATGGGAAAGACAAAGGAGCATTCCAAGGCCATCAGAGACAAGATCGTGGAGGGTCACAAGGCTGGAAAGGGGTACAAAACCCTTTCCAAGGAGTTGGGCCTACCTGTCTCCACTGTTGGGAGCATCATCCGGAAGTGGAAGGCTTATGGAACTACTGTTAGCCTTCCACGGCCTGGACAGCCTTTGAAAGTTTCCTCCCGTGCCGAGGCCAGGCTTGTCCGAAGAGTCAAGGCTAACCCAAGGACAACAAGGAAGGAGCTCCGGGAAGATCTCATGGCAGTTGGGACATTGGTTTCAGTCAATACCATAAGTAACGTACTCCACCGCAATGGTCTCCGTTCCAGACGAGCCCGTAAGGTACCTTTACTTTCAAAGCGTCATGTCAAGGCTCGTCTACAGTTTGCTCATGATCACTTGGAGGACTCTGAGACAGACTGGTTCAAGGTTCTCTGGTCTGATGAGACCAAGATCGAGATCTTTGGTGCCAACCACACAAGTGACGTTTGGAGACTGGATGGCACTGCATACGACCCCAAGAATACCATCCCTACAGTCAAGCATGGTGGTGGCAGCATCATGCTGTGGGGCTGTTTCTCAGCCAAGGGGCCTGGCCATCTGGTCCGCATCCATGGGAAGATGGCTAGCACGGCCTACCTGGAGATTTTGGCCAATAACCTCCGCTCCTCCATCAAGGATCTTAAGATGGGTCGTCATTTCATCTTCCAACAAGACAACGACCCAAAGCACACAGCCAAGAAAACCAAGGCCTGGTTCAAGAGGCAAAAAATCAAGGTGTTGGAGTGGCCTAGTCAGTCTCCTGACCTTAACCCAATTGAAAACTTGTGGAAGGAGCTCAAGATTAAAGTCCACATGAGACACCCAAAGAACCTAGATAACTTGGAGAAGATCTGCATGGAGGAGTGGGCCAAGATAACTCCAGAGACCTGTGCCGGCCTGATCAGGTCTTATAAAAGACGATTATTAGCTGAAATTGCAAACAAGGGTTATTCCGCAAAATATTAAACCTAGGGGTTGAATAATAATTGACCCACACTTGTATGTTTAAAATTTATTAAAATTTAACTGAGCAACATAACTTTTTGGTTTGTAAGATTTATGCATCTGTTAATAAATCCTGCTCTTGTGTGAAGTTTGAAGGCTCTAACTTATTTGCATCTTGTCAAACCTGCTAAATCTGCAGGGGGTTGAATACTACTTGTAGGCACTGTACATCACCAGAACAACCATAGCTAGATGAATACATCACCAGAACCCATGGCTGTAGAGTTCGAAAGCCAAACTTCCAACTTCTCAATTTCCCTGACTCCACAGCACTGCTTCACTACTGAGCCTGTACATAAAGTGCAGCACAGATTCATCTCAGCTAAAAGCCCAGATCCTTAGATCAGGAAAAGAACAGATATTTATAGGACATTTCATAACTCCACAGCACTGGTCACTACTGAGCCTGTACATAAAGTGCAGCACAGATTCATCTCCTCTAAAAGCTCAGATTCTTAAGCCCCCGTTACACACTGCGATATCGCTAGCAATATCGCTGTAAAGTCACCGATTTTGTGACGTTGCAGCGATACTGCTAGCGATATCGCTGCATGTGATACTTACCTCCGACCGGCTCCCCCGCTGGTTATCGCTGATCGCGCGAGAAGCTGCTGGACCATTCCTCGTCGCCCACTTCCTGCGGCGCTTCCTGCTGTGACGACGAGCGACGCGTGGAGCCGGGCGGGAGGACGCAGGATCGCCGCGTCTGACAGGTAAGTAGCGATCTCCGTCCCCTGCGATGTCGCTGGTGAGATCTGCCTGAGTGGCAGCTCACTAGCGACCACCCAGCGATTCACCAGCGATCCTGACCGCGTCATATCGCTGGTCGGGATCGCTGGTGAGTCGCTAGGTGTAACGGTACCCTTAGATCAGGAACAGATCAGACATTTATAGGACGTTTCATACCTCTGACCCCACAGCACTGGTCACTACTGAGCCTGTACATAAAGTGCAGTACAGATTCATCTCAACTAAAAGCCCAGATCCTTAGATCAGGACTAGAACCGACATTTATAGGACATTTCATAACTCTGACCCCACAGCACTGGTCACTACTGAGCCTGTACATAAAGTGCAGCACAGATTCATCTCCACTAAAAGCTCAGATTCTTAGATCAGGAACAGAACAGACATTTATAGGACATTTCATAACTCCAACCCCACAGCACTGGCTGGTCACTACTGAGCCTGTACATAAAGTGCAGCACAGATTCATCTCCACTAAAAGCCCAGATCCTTAGATCAGGAACAGAACAGACATTTATAGGACATTTCATAACTCCACAGCACTGGTCACTACTGAGCCTGTACATAAAGTGCAGCACAGATTCATCTCAGCTAAAAGTCCAGATCCTTAGATCAGGAACAGGACAGACATTTATAGGACATTTCATAACTCTGACCCCACAGCACTGGTCACTACTGAGCCTGTACATAAAGTGCAGCACAGATTCATCTCAACTAAAAGTCCAGATCCTTAGATCAGGAACAGAACAGACATTTATAGGACATTTCATAACTCCACAGCACTGGTCACTACTGAGCCTGTACATAAAGTGCAGCACAGATTCATCTCAGCTAAAAGTCCAGATCCTTAGATCAGGAACAGGACAGACATTTATAGGACATTTCATAACTCTGACCCCACAGCACTGGTCACTACTGAGCCTGTACATAAAGTGCAGCACAGATTCATCTCCACTAAAAGCCCAGATCCTTAGATCAGGAACAGAACAGACATTTATAGGACATTTCATAACTCCACAGCACTGGTCACTACTGAGCCTGTACATAAAGTGCAGCACAGATTCATCTCAACTAAAAGCCCAGATCCTTAGATCAGGACTAGAACCAATATTTATAGGACATTTCATAACTCCGACCCCACAGCACTGGTCACTACTGAGCCTGTACATAAAGTGCAGCACAGATTCATCTCCACTAAAAGTCCAGATCCTTCGATCAGGAACAGAACAGACATTTATAGGACATTTCATAACTCCACAGCACTGGTCACTACTGAGCCTGTACATAAAGAGCAGCACAGATTCATCTCCACTAAAAGTCCAGATCCTTAGATCAGGAACAGAACAGACATTTATAGGACATTTCATAACTCCGACCCCACAGCACTGGTCACTACTGAGCCTGTACATAAAGAGCAGCACAGATTCATCTCCACTAAAAGCCCAGATCCTTAGATCAGGAACAGAACAGACATTTATAGGACATTTCATAACTCTGACCCCACAGCACTGGTCCCTACTACTGAGCCTGTTCATAAAGTGCAGCACAGATTCATCTCCACTAAAAGCCCAGATCCTTAGATCAGGACTAGAACCAACATTTATAGGACATTTCATAACTCCGACCCCACAGCACTGGTCACTACTGAGCCTGTACATAAAGTGCAGCACAGATTCATCTCCACTAAAAGCCCAGATCCTTAGGTCAGGAACAGAACAGACATTTATAGGACATTTTATAACTCCGACCCCACAGCACTGGTCACTACTAAGCCTGTACATAAAGTGCAGCATAGATTCATCTCCACTAAATGCTCAGATCCTTAGATCAGGAACAGAACAGACATTTATAGGACATTTCATAACTCCGACCCCACAGCACTGGTCACTACTGAGCCTGTACATAAAGTGCAGCATAGATTCATCTCCACTAAAAGCCCAGATCCTTAGATCAGGAACAGAACAGACATTTATAGGACATTTCATAACTCCGACCCCACAGCACTGGTCACTACTGAGCCTGTACATAAAGTGCAGCACAGATTCATCTCCACTAAAAGCCCAGATCCTTAGATCAGGAACAGAACAGACATTTATAGGACATTTCATAACTCCAACCCCACAGCACTGGTCACTACTGAGCCTGTACATAAAGTGCAGCACAGATTCATCTCCACTAAAAGCCCAGATCCTTAGATCAGGAACAGAACAGACATTTATTTGACATTTCATAACTCTGACCCCACAGCACTGGTCACTACTACTGAGCCTGTTCATAAAGTGCAGCACAGATTCATCTCCACTAAAAGCCCAGATCCTTAGATCAGGAACAGAACAGACATTTATAGGAAATTTTATAACTCCGACCCCACAGCACTGGTCACTACTGAGCCTGTACATAAAGTGCAGAATAGATTCATCTCCACTAAATGCTCAGATCCTTAGATCAGGAACAGAACAGACATTTATAGGACATTTCATAACTCCGACTCCAGAGCACTGGTCACTACTGAGCCTGTACATAAAGTGCAGCACAGATTCATCTCCACTAAAAGCCCAGATCCTTAGATCAGGAACAAGACAGACATTTATAGGACATTTCATAACTCCGACCCCACAGCACTGGTCACTACTGAGCCTGTACATAAAGTGCAGCACAGATTCATCTCCACTAAAAGCCCAGATCTTTAGATCAGGAACAAGACAGACATTTATAGGACATTTCATAACTCCAACCCCACAGCATTGGTCACTACTGAACCTGTACATAAAGTGCAGCACAGATTCATCTCCACTAAAAGCCCAGATCCTTAGATCAGGAACAGAACAGACATTTATAGGACATTTCATAACTCCGACCCCACAGCACTGGTCACTACTAAGCCTGTACATAAAGTGCAGCACAGATTCATCTCCACTAAAAGCCCAGATCCTTAGATCAGGAACAGGACAGACATTTATAGGACATTTCATAACCCCACAGCACTGGTCACTACTGAGCCTGTACATAAAGAGCAGCACAGATTCATCTCCACTAAAAGCCCGGATCCTTAGATCAGGAACAGAACAGACATTTATAGGACATTTCATAACCCCACAGCACTGGTCACTACTGAGAATGTACATAAAGTGCAGCACAGATTCATCTCCACTAAAAGCCCAGATCCTTAGATCAGGAACAGAACAGACATTTATAGGACATTTCATAACCCCACAGCACTGGTCACTACTGAGCCTGTACATAAAGTGCAGCACAGATTCATCTCCACTAAAAGCCCAGATCCTTAGATCAGGAACAGAACAGACATTTATAGGACATTTCATAACTCCACAGCACTGGTCACTACTGAGCCTGTACATAAAGTGCTGCACAGATTCATCTCCACTAAAAGCCCAGATGCTTAGATCAGGAACAGAACAGACATGTCAATTCTTTCTGCGGATTCCGCTGCGGTTTGCTATCTCCTCCATTGTGGAGATGAAAAACCGCAGGCCAATCCGCAGGTCTTTTGACCTGCAGATTTACCTGCGGATTTTACAAAATCCACACGGCCAAATCCGCACCCCATTCCGCAGCATGTGCACGTAGCCTAAGAAGTTGCCTAGCAGTCTGAAAATGAAATGGTGGATGCCCACAGAGCACGACGAGACTACAAGAAGATAGCAGAGCGCTTTCAAATTGCCCTTTCTTCAGTTTGAAAAGTAATTAAGAAATGGCAGTTAACAGGGACATTGGAGGTCAAGATAAGGTGTGGAAGATCAAGCAAAATTTCAGAGAGCTGATCTTAGGATTGCTAGAGAGGCAAATCAGAATCCCCACTTGACTGCAAAAGACCTTCAGAAAGATTTAGTAGCCTCTGGAGTTGTGGCACATTGTTCTGCTGTTCTGTCACCTGCACAAATATGGCCTTCATGGAAGAGTAATTAGAAGAAAACCTCTCCTGTGTCCTCAACATAAAATTCAGTGTCATAAGTATGTAAAAGAACATATAAACAAGTTTGATGTATTTTGGTAACAAGTTCTGTGCACTCATGAGGTTAAGGGGAGCCTGTCACCACCCCCAGGGCGTTTTTCAGTTAAAGAGCCACATTCAGCAGCACTAAGGCTGCATTCTGTGAAGGTGGCTCTTCTTTTTCTGACCCCTAGTAACGCTGAAATATCGACTTTTATAAATAGCTCCTCATACCTGTAATGTGTCCCATAGGTATGTTGTGTCCCCCTGTATAAGCCACCTACCATCCGTCCATCATGTCTATCCTGTGTCTCGGCGGTGCCCAACATCCGTCCATCATGATGCTCCTGTGCGCCACCTCCTCCTCTTTTGAATGAGGGCGCCTGCGCTGTGACAAGAGTCCTCGGGCATGCGCAGTGCGTGCTGCCAGAGAACCGACATCAGGCTAATGCGCCTGCGTGTTGTGAAGGCCCCATATCCCGTCCTGCAGTGTGTTATGATGACAGTAGGGCTGGCCTCCCCGTGTGCTGCCGAGCGCTCGGCCCTGACAGTAGGGCTGGCCTCCCCGTGTGCTGGCGAGCGCTCGGCCCTGACAGTAGGGCTGGCTTCCCCGTGTGCTGGCGAGCGCTCGGCCCTGACAGTAGGGATGGCCTCCCCGTGTGCTGCCGAGCGCTCGGCCCTGACAGTAGGGATGGCCTCCCCGTGTGCTGCCGAGCGCTCGGCCCTGACAGTAGGGCTGGCCTCCCTGTGTGCTGCCGAACGCTCGGCCCTGACAGTAGGGCTGGCCTCCCGGTGTGCTGCCGAGCGCTTGGCCCTGACAGTAGGGCTGGCCTCCCCGTGTGCTGGCGAGCGCTCGGCCCTGACAGTAGGGATGGCTTCCCCGTGTGCTGGCGAGCGCTCAGCCCGTACCGCATAGTGCTTTCGGCAGCACAATCACCGTTGACACCGAGCAATGTGTAACCACGGTTTATTCGTTAGCGCGGCCGATCTCGTCACCTGATCATTGTGTAGGGACACGGCTGGGAATGAGCGCTCTCCTTCATCGTCTTTGATCACATACAGCAGGAAATCATCAGGTAGCATCTGCACAGTAATCAGTAATTTGTTCTCTAATAAGGGTGTGAGCAGACGGTGAGGTTTTGCTGCGGTTTCAAAACCGCAGAAAGAATTGACATGTCAATTCTTTCTGCGGATTCCGCTGCGGTTTACCATATCCTCCATTGAGATGAAAAACCACAGGGCAGAACCGCAGGTAAAACCGCAGGTCTTTTGACCTTCAGATTTACCTGCGGATTTTACAAAATCCTCACCCCATTCCGCATCGTGTGCACGTTCCCTAAAGTGTTTGGGCTGACGTTTCCATCAGTATCAGGCGGCCCCTGTCGTCTTCGGTGTGACCTCACTCTGAAATATTGGAAGATAAACTACGCACCGTCTGACCATACGCACACGATGCGTCATTTCCGCGCCTTCGGCGCTTTCCTGCAGGATCGTTTCGGTGACTTTCTCCGAACGTTTCCGGAGTTAGCCGAAGGAGCGAACGAGAGTTTCCGAAAGCCAAGCCTTCTGTTTCCGGAACTTGCCGAGTGCCGGGGCCAGCGTTTCCGAAGCTGCGCAGTAGGAGCAGCAGAGTGAAGCGCCCGCAGAGCACAGTGTTTCCGTTGCCGGGCTCGGGGTAGAGCCGGCCTAGTGTCTGCTGCGCTCCTGACTCCTGACTAGCGCCCTCCTACCTAGCTGACAGCGGTGGAGACATCACCGGCTGCGGCCTGGCTTGTACGTGAGGCGAGGGAGGAAAGGACGGAGGGAGGCCGGGAGCTTCCCCCGGTGCGGGACACAGGGAGAGGCGGAGGTACCGGGTGAGAGACCGAGGGAGGCCCGCGGGAGAATCCAGCACCATGATCAAACTCTTCTCCCTGAAGCAGCAGAAGAAGGAGGAGGAATCAGCCGGCGGCACCAAGGGCAGCAGCAAGAAGGCGTCCGCCGCACAGCTCCGCATCCAGAAAGGTGAGAGGGCCCGAGCGTGTGGCCGGCCTCTGGGGGGCGCTGCCCTGACACTCTGCTACCCGGCCTCTGGGGGGCGCTGCCCTGACACTCTGCTACCCGGCCTCTGGGGGGCGCTGCCCGGACACTCTGCTACCCGGCCTCTGGGGGACGCTGCCCTGACACTCTGCTGCCCGTCCTCTGGGGGACGCTGCCCTGACACTCTGCTGCCCGTCCTCTGGGGGACGCTGCCCTGACACTCTGCTGCCCGTCCTCTGGGGGACGCTGCCCTGACACTCTGCTGCCCGTCCTCTGGGGGACGCTGCCCTGACACTCTGCTGCCCGTCCTCTGGGGGACGCTGCCCTGACACTCTGCTGCCCGTCCTCTGGGGGACGCTGCCCTGACACTCTGGTGTCCGTCCTCTGGGGGACGCTGCCCTGACACTCTGGTGTCCGGCCTCTGGGGGACGCTGCCCTGACACTCTGCTCTCCGGCCTCTGGGGGACGCTGCCCTGACACTCTGCTCTCCGGCCTCTGGGGGACGCTGCCCTGACACTCTGCTCTCCGGCCTCTGGGGGACGCTACCCTGACACTCTGCTCTCCGGCCTCTGGGGGACTCTCCCCTGACACTCTGCTCTCCGGCCTCTGGGGGACTCTCCCCTGACACTCTGCTCTCCGGCCTCTGGGGGACGCTCCCCTGACACTCTGCTCTCCGGCCTCTGGGGGACGCTCACCTGACACTCTGCTCTCCGGCCTCTGGGGGACGCTCCCCTGACACTCTGCTCTCCGGCCTCTGGGGGACGCTCCCCTGACACTCTGCTGCCCGGCCTCTGGGGGACGCTCCCCTGACACTCTGCTGCCCGGCCTCTGGGGGACGCTCCCCTGACACTCTGCTGCCCGGCCTCTGGGGGACGCTCCCCTGACACTCTGCTGCCCGGCCTCTGGGGGACGCTCCCCTGACACTCTGCTGCCCGGCCTCTGGGGGACGCTCCCCTGACACTCTGCTGCCCGGCCTCTGGGGGACGCTCCCCTGACACTCTGCTGCCCGGCCTCTGGGGGACGCTCCCCTGACACTCTGCTGCCCGGCCTCTGGGGGACGCTCCCCTGACACTCTGCTGCCCGGCCTCTGGGGGACGCTCCCCTGACACTCTGCTGCCCGGCCTCTGGGGGACGCTCCCCTGACACTCTGCTGCCCGGCCTCTGGGGGACGCTCCCCTGACACTCTGCTGCCCGGCCTCTGGGGGACGCTCCCCTGACACTCTGCTGCCCGGCCTCTGGGGGACGCTCCCCTGACACTCTGCTGCCCGGCCTCTGGGGGACGCTCCCCTGACACTCTGCTGCCCGGCCTCTGGGGGACGCTCCCCTGACACTCTGCTGCCCGGCCTCTGGGGGACGCTCCCCTGACACTCTGCTGCCCGGCCTCTGGGGGACGCTCCCCTGACACTCTGCTGCCCGGCCTCTGGGGGACGCTCCCCTGACACTCTGCTGCCCGGCCTCTGGGAGACGCTCCCCTGACACTCTGCTGCCCTGACACTCTGCTGCCCGGCCTCTGGGGGGCCGCTGCCCTGACACTCTGCTGCCCGGCCTTTGGGGGGAACACTGCCCTGACACTCTGCTGCCCGGCCTTTGGGGGGAACACTGCCCTGACACTCTGCTGCCCGGCCTTTGGGGGGAACACTGCCCTGACACTCTGCTGCCCGGCCTTTGGGGGGAACACTGCCCTGACACTCTGCTGCCCGGCCTTTGGGGGGAACACTGCCCTGACACTCTGCTGCCCGGCCACTGGGGGGAACACTGCCCTGACACTCTGCTGCCTGGCCACTGAGGGGAACACTGCCCTGACACTCTGCTGCCCGGCCACTGGGGGGAACACTGCCCTGACACTCTGCTGCCCGGCCACTGAGGGGAACACTGCCCTGACACTCTGCTGCCCGGCCTCTGGGGGACGCTGCCCTGACACTCTGCTGCCCTGACACTCTGCTGCCCGGCCTCTGGGGGGCCGCTGCCCTGACACTCTGCTGCCCGGCCTTTGGGGGGAACACTGCCCTGACACTCTGCTGCCCGGCCTTTGGGGGGAACACTGCCCTGACACTCTGCTGCCCGGCCTTTGGGGGGAACACTGCCCTGACACTCTGCTGCCCGGCCACTGGGGGGAACACTGCCCTGACACTCTGCTGCCCGGCCACTGAGGGGAACACTGCCCTGACACTCTGCTGCCCGGCCTTTGGGGGGAACACTGCCCTAACACTCTGCTGCCCGGCCTCTGGGGGGAACACTGCCCTAACACTCTGCTGCCCGGCCTCTGGGGGGAACACTGCCCTGACACTCTGCTGCCCGGCCTCTGGGGGGAACACTGCCCTGACACTCTGCTGCCCGGCCTCTGGGGGGAACACTGCCCTGACACTCTGCTGCCCGGCCTCTGGGGGGAACACTGCCCTGACACTCTGCTGCCCGGCCTCTGGGGGGAACACTGCCCTGACACTCTGCTGCCCGGCCTCTGGGGGGAACACTGCCCTGACACTCTGCTGCCCGGCCTCTGGGGGGAACACTGCCCTGACACTCTGCTGCCCGGCCTCTGGGGGGAACACTGCCCTGACACTCTGCTGCCCGGCCTCTGGGGGGAACACTGCCCTGACACTCTGCTGCCCGGCCTCTGGGGGGAACACTGCCCTGACACTCTGCTGCCCGGCCTCTGGGGGGAACACTGCCCTGACACTCTGCTGCCCGGCCTCTGGGGGGAACACTGCCCTGACACTCTGCTGCCCGGCCTCTGGGGGGAACACTGCCCTGACACTCTGCTGCCCGGCCTCTGGGGGGAACACTGCCCTGACACTCTGCTGCCCGGCCTCTGGGGGGAACACTGCCCTGACACTCTGCTGCCCGGCCTCTGGGGGGAACACTGCCCTGACACTCTGCTGCCCGGCCTCTGGGGGGAACACTGCCCTGACACTCTGCTGCCCGGCCTCTGGGGGGAACACTGCCCTGACACTCTGCTGCCCGGCCTCTGGGGGGAACACTGCCCTGACACTCTGCTGCCCGGCCTCTGGGGGGGAACACTGCCCTGACTCTGCTGCCCGGCCTCTGGGGGGGAACACTGCCCTGACTCTGCTGCCCGGCCTCTGGGGGGAACACTGCCCTGACACTCTGCTGCCCGGCCTCTGGGGGGAACACTGCCCTGACACTCTGCTGCCCGGCCTCTGGGGGGAACACTGCCCTGACACTCTGCTGCCGGTCTCCGTACCCTGTGGGGGTTATGGCCCCTCCAATCTCCACACTTTCTATGCGCAGAGTATAGAGAAGATGTTCTGTGCAATTGCGGCTTCGCCTTTACCTTGTAGCCATAGTGTGACGTCCCATTGGGGTATTTTGCGGTATTGGAGGGGCTCTCATCTGGCTGTCTGGGAGGACTAATGGTCGTCATTGAACTCTTTTACTATATAGTGGATTGTCTACATCAAGGACACTATTAGGTGGGGGGATCACATCTATTAGGGAGAGCATAGTCACTGAGCTCTCTTGTGAACTGAGATGTGGGCAGCGTCCATTCTTGCTTCCATTGATCCGATGTCTCACTTGATAATAATAATAATCTTTATTTATATAGCGCCAACATATTCCGCAGCGCTTTACAGTTGAACAGTTTCAAACACAACAGTCATAAGTAACGTTAACAATACAATAATTAAAGCGAAATATGATATGTTATTATTAGATAACACTTCAATTTTTGTTTCCTTCGGCAGCTGATCATGGAGCTCCTACAAGCAGCTGATAGCAGAAAACAATAGATTCAACTGAATAGTGTCATATGAACACTAGAGAAGTGTTGGCAGGTGACACTAATGGGTATGGCAACTGATTCCCCCCCCCCCCCCCCTCTGAAAAAAAAAATGTAATTAATAAACTCTAATGTCAGACCCCCTAAAAAATAACACTGTGGATAAGGATTCATCCTCGGCATGGCTGGTCCTCTTGTCCCAGGACTTCGGACTCCCTGTTCCTGTGCCCACATCCTGCCCAAAATGATGGGTTTGTCCAACACGTGACATGTACAGGAGATGAACCGGTTCAGGATTGATCTCTGCTTGATCTGCTGCACATCTTCCACCACAAGAAGCCGCCTGTTATTCATAGACTGGTAGTTCACAGTTGACCTGTTGATTTCGGCACCTACAGCCGCCCCGTGCTGCCGGCCCCTCACATTCCTCAGCATGAACAGTCTACACACACAGTAACATCCATTGCAGACTCTAAGCATTTACTGAGAAAAATCACTATACCAAGACCCATATTATTACCATTTGGGCATTTCATCCTAATCCTTGTCTGGGGGGCTTCTCAGTGGTAGTATTCAGTTAAGGAGATTTGCTGTGGTCCGCCAGTGAGATTCCTTGATGTAAGCAGTCCCTCACCTGACTGGGTATGTGTAGTAATGCAGCTAAGCTCCATTGGCATTATCGGGGGCTGAGATACAATCGCACGCACCTACAGACAGGTGTGGGGCTGTTTTTGGAGGACAGTCGTTCTTTTACTTTATTTACAGACCTCCAGTAGTGCCCCCTCCCTGCTGCCGAGTCTCCGTAGTCGGTGCCCCCCTCCCTGCTGCCGAGTCTCCGTAGTCGGTGCCCCCCTCCCTGCTGCCGAGTCTCCGTAGTCGGTGCCCCCCTCCCTGCTGCCGAGTCTCCGTAGTCGGTGCCCCCCTCCCTGCTGCCGAGTCTCCGTAGTCGGTGCCCCCCTCCCTGCTGCCGAGTCTCCGTAGTCGGTGCCCCCCTCCCTGCTGCCGAGTCTCCGTAGTCGGTGCCCCACATTTAGAAATGAACGTTCTGTAGGGTTTCTGGACTTGAAGACGATCACCTTCTAGTCGGGATTACCCTTCTTCATGAGGTTTTTTAGCTGACGTCTGAGTCAGGTGCTCACTAGCAACTTACATGTTGCATCAGTCGCACCCTGTAATGTGATTTTGTGAAAATGGATAACATAATAGGACTTTGCCTTTTGTCAAATAGGGTTTACAGCAAATGCATTTATGATTTATCCACAGGTTATAGAATGGTAGAGTTGGAAGGGACCTCCTGAGTCATCTGGTCCAACCCCCTGCTCAAAGCAGGATTCGCTAAATCATCCCAGACAGATGTCTGTCCAACCTCAGTTTGAAGACTTCAATGGAAGGAGAACTCACCACCTCTCGTAGCAGCCTGTTCCTCTCATTCATCACCCTCACTGTCAAAAAGTTTTTACTAATATCTAATGTGTCTCCTCCCATTCAGTTTCATCCCATTGCTTCTAGTCTTTCCTTGTGCAAATGAGAATAAAGATGATCCTTCTACAGTGTGACAGCCCTTGAGATATTTGTAGACATCTATTAAGTCTCCTCTCAGTCTTCTCTTCTGCAAGCTAAACATTCCCAAATCTTGCAACCTTTCCTCATAAGACAGGGTTTCAAGACCGGTCACCTTTCTGGTCGCTCTTCTCTGAACTTGCTCCAGTTTGTTGATGTCTTTTTTTAAAATGTGGTGCCCAAAACTGGACACAGTATTCCAGATGAGGTCTGACCAAAGAGGAGTAGAGGGCAATAATGACTTCACATGATCTAGACTGTATGCTTCTGTTAATACATCCCAGAATTGCATTTGTCTTTTTTTGCTGCTGCATCAAACTGTTGATCACGGTTAATTGATGTATCATTCATTGGGGTCCAACCACTGTGACTCCACCAAACTGGAGTCTGGAAGCCTTGTGTATGAATCTGTGTCCGACCGGCGGGAACCATGAGAACAGTCCTACCTGGCAGTATCAGCACCTATTCAGGTTCATCAATTCGCACCAGTGCTGTGATACCAGGCCGGCTAATTGACCAGAGAAGCCACAGATTCTGCTGGGCAGCAAAAGGTTCCTAGGGCCCTCGGCCACAGATTAGTGGCATGGCCGCTGAAATGAATCCTATGGATTGATTTGCACATTTGATTTGCACAATCTTTAGTAGCTAAGGGTTCAGCACAGATGAAGGGAACAAGACACGTCTGTGAGGACCCCCAAACTGAGTAACGCTGCCAGTCCTCCGACTCCTCAATTTCTCTGACTCCCTTATACACGGCTCATGTTTAAGTGATACATTTATTGTAGTACAATGGTAACATCAGGTTTTTAATCACCATTGATACAATAATCAAGCTGATAGAAAATAAATATATTTATTGGAATACAATTTTAGAACACAAACAACTTTAATAAATTGTAAATATGCAATACCATATGCAGTTAGTGGGAAAAACAGTTTGCACAAATATTATTCAGTATGTTGTTGAAATCTATGGCACAGGATCCAGGTGAAGTGTCAGTGGATGTGATGCTGATGAATATTTTCAAGATAGTCGATAATATTTTCAAAAGCTTTATTGGCCAGGTTTCAGCTCAATGCATTTCGAAGTCATGCACAGGACCTCTTCATCAGGACAAAACCTGATGTCCTGATGAAGAGGTCCTGTGTATGTGTTCGAAACGCGTTGAGCTGAAACCTGTCCAATAAAGATTTTGAAATATTATCGACTATCTTGAATATATTCATCAGCAGTGCATCCACTGCCACTCTTTCCTTATGGACCTGTGTCTTGCAGCGGCTTATATGTGCTAAGCATGTTGCTTAGGTGCAACTTCATCAGGTGAGCAGATTCCTTTATTCTCTGCAACTTATTGTGTTATCAGCTAAGATCCTATTGCGCTCTGTTCTTCCTAGTTTCCCTGTTGAAATCTGGTCTAATTATTTTAAGTCTAGAGAACAACCTCTCTACCCTAACTTGGGTTGGTGGCAAAGCAATAACCACATGGGTACATCTCTAACAATGTTAGGGTGTAAAGGAATTGCCTCATGCACAGTCAGTTTTGATGAACGGTTGAACTCTTCTACTTCTTTGAGAGTAAGTGAAAAATTTTGTTGAAATCTGATCAATTTGTTTGCTATGGGAGTAGAATCTTGTTCCCTGCAGCAACGCTTTGCCTGCTCCGTGTCATCCAAATACTTTTCAGCATTAAACTCCTCATCTTACGAGGATGAAGAAACTGCAGCAGCAGCAAAGGCAGGACCCGAGTCCTATTGCTCTTGGCCATCCTTTAGGCCACTCATCCCTAACTGCTACCTCAATCAGAGCTTCTTTTCCTTTAGTAAGCTGTTGATCATCCAGCAACATACGATGACGTGGGTCCACATAAAAAGCTGCCAGAAGAACTGTGTTTTCCAATAGCAGAGTCTCTCTCCGTTTCATTGAAGCAGCAATGTCATCTGCAATTAAACCTCCTCTTTGAGACAAGCAAAACAACAAGTTCTTCCACTGCTTTATGAAAATGCCAGGAGTTAAATCCTCAGCTTCTAATTTTTTAGTCACTGTAAATGGGTGATGAAGCAATTCCTTCAATTCAGCCACATGTGTCCATTTACCTTCATGTAGTGTTACCTGAGGGTTGGCCATATCTACAAGAAAGAGTTTCAGCTCAACAATCGCTTAGTCATTAAATAGGTGCAGTTCCACTGAGTGGCTTGATCCACAATTGCCCTTTTTCCAGCATGTCTCTTTAATTTAGAATCAATTTTAGGGTTTCTGGCAGAAATAACCAATTTCCTCACTTTGCCAATCTGAGTTCTAGCACATCCCTCTTGGCAACCCTCTCTTCTTTCCCCACTGCAGCGTGTGCACAACACAGCGCATGTGATGACTATGAGAAAGCTTTGAAGCAACTTCAACAAGATCATCTGTTTGTAAAGAATCATTTTGCTGTTCTTCTGTAGTAATATCTGTTCCTCAGTTACAGGACTGTGGCCTTTCATCTCAAACACACTGAATCTGACGTTTTCTTCTAGCTGCTGTTCACCTTCGTTATTCTCATTCATCAGTGTAATTGTACTTATGTTTGAAGCATTATCAGGTACAATAACGAGAACCTGTTCTTTTTTTGAGTTCATAATCTTGCAGAACTTTTTCCACTAAGGCCTGGAGAAACTGGCAGCTGTGATGAGCTTTAGTATCTTTTACTGCCAGTGTCTTGGTAACAATTTTCTTGTTGCAAACGAATCAAACTTTGAAAACAAAGTAGTTCACTCTGTGACGTGTGCAGGCATCTGTTTTAAGAAATACAAAGCGTCTCTTGAGTCTTTTTAAGACCCTCCTTTTGGTTAAGGGCTTCTTCAATCACTAATTTTCTAATACTTTCTCTTTCCAGACAGTCCCAAATTTGCGGGCCATTTCTCCATTAAGAGCTGTAATAGCTGGGCGTACAAATAATGATAATGGTACACCGTCCTTCACCACAAGCTCTGAGCTGTATTTTAAACATACCTGCTGTCGTTGTTACAGTAACTTTGACACTTACAAAATAACTTGGAACTGATGTTTGAGACGCTCTTTCCTCCTCCTTTGCATGGCGGGAAGTGCTGGGCTCTGGTTTCTTGGTGCTGCTGTGATCTTTCTCAGTCACAGCTTTGAAAACTTTCTGGGTGTAAGCGTTGTAAATATCTTTTTAGATTGGAAGCTCTCGTAGGAACATTTTTATCACTGCCTGAGGATGCACTGATTTTCAGCTCACAACATATGTTTTCATCTCTCATACACTGACACACAATATTTTTATTTTGAGTTAATGTGAAATGTTCAAATGCAGCTGACTTCATAGGAAGCTTCTTAGGCATTTTATAATTATGTAAATTCGCTCTCAAAATAATTTTGTCCTATTAAAAAAAAAGGTATATTGTAATTCCTGAAAAACAAAACAAATAAGGTCTGATAGGTATAAAACTAAAGGAAGAAACAGAACCTCTAAAACATAGTTTTTATTTATAAACTCAAAAAAGCTCTATATGTATCTGAGAGGATCAGATAAAGGTCAGCTAAAATTCACATATCTTGTCTTAATTGCAGATATTTATGATGAGAAATAGTTCTAGGGGAGAGAGCATGATTCTCTGTTTCCCTACCTACCAGCGGAGGTTGGCACACTTTTGGGGAAACGCAGTGGTTCCCTCGCTCCACGTTGGCTCGCCCTAACTGACCCTGATGGGGACCCTTCAACAAACCACCACCAACACCCTTAAAAGTGTTAATGTGCAATACAAATTTTATGAAACCTGACGCTATCTCCCCTTTTGGTAATAACTGTGTGCGTGCCCGTTATTTAATACATGTAGGTCACTATGTGCTCACTTCCTAAGTATGTTATCAGAAAAATGAATCCCTCTAATAGTCATAAAGATTGTTCCATATATTTACTGTAGTCCAACTAACTATTAGGTCCTAAGACCTATAAGTAGTATTTTGGTGGTGGCTTGTTGAGTAAGGTCTAAACCACCGAAGCAGTAAGTCTCGAAACATTTCGCTATGACTGTAGACTGAAAAGTAATGCTGATGTATATTTATAATATTTCATGTTGGTCATCCGGTCGCTTCATCTATATAGCATTGGGTTCAGCATTCACAAGGCTGTTTGTATTTCAGATATTAATGAACTAAATTTGCCGAAGACGTGTGAAATAGAATTCTCCGACCACGACGACCTTCTTAATTTCAAACTAGTCATCTGCCCCGATGAGGTAAGTGTCTGCTTGTGTCATATGAAGCCCCCCAGGACTTGCTGGCCATAGTCCCTGTTAGAGCGTTCTGAGTGTAGGTATGCCTGGGTTGCAGCCAATGTACTACTGGGACACAGTAATGTACTAGCATCTATGTACTGAGTGGCCACATTATTAGGGACACCCATCTAGTAGTGCATTTCATCTTCTTTGCCTTTCATCACTAGTAATTCATTGTTGCATTAACTCCATTGGGTGATACAAGCATTTTGCAGGAATATTGGTCTATGCGGACAGACCGCTTCTGGATCTTTAAAATTCAGAGTAGCCCTTACAATCAGACCCCCACACGGCCCAGCAATAGTCTGTGCTCCCTCCCGTGTGATGGACATTGGGCACAGCTGAGGTTGCAGGGGGCACTGTGATATTTGGCTGTTGTGCAGTAGCGGTTTCATTATAGGTATTTGTATTGTAGAGCAGCCTGCGCTTGTGATAAGATGGGCGGCTGCTACTCTGCAATACATAGCATTTATTAGTTTTAATTTTCTGGATCAGCAATCTGTTAACTGGCAAGGGAACGATAATTTAGTGCATGAATAAGAAGCATCCATGCAACTTTCACTGGGTCTTATCTTGGATGCCAGATGCTGAATACTGACTTACAGGAGACACTCTTTAGTAGTCAGTGATGGAAATGTTTCATTTTTTCCCTATATGTCTGTTATTAGGTCAGTTGTAAGAGTGATGGTGCCGCAAGTCACAATAATGGCGCAGTTTTATCACAGTTCATGGATTAGTACTTGTCTCTGTGTAGCTTTGACCACAGTTTATCGCTATCTACACTGTATGGGTAAAAGTATCAAGCCAAATTTATATTACACCTACAGGAGCTTTCATGACATTCCAATGTACGTCCATAGGCATTAATATGACCTCTTCCCCCTCCATTGCTGCTAAAACAGGAACCTTCTACAAGACTTTGGAGGTGTCTAGGGGATGGGCGAACACGAACAGTAACGTTCAAGGTCCATACCGAACACCTACTATTCTGGCACGGACTCATATGTCCATATTACTGTTCGGGTTTGGCCATTGGAATAGCGGGTGTTTCTCGCGCTGTCATCTGCTTGACAACACGCGAAACATCGGTGGCTCTGATTGGCAATAATATCATTACCACCGGTCAGAGCACTGTGGCTTCCACACTGCTGTGACCGAAGGTAAAAAGTTTACCTCCGGACACAGGCGTCGGCTGATGGGACTACTCTGATCAACCTGCTGCCGTTATTAATAGCGAGAGCAGGTGACGGCTGATGGAAAGATTCATCAGCTGGCTACTGTACTATAAATAATAATAAAAAAATATGGTGTGGGTTCTCCTGGGAGTTGCGGGCTTCAACCCTCAGCTGTCATCATAACCAAGGCTGGTTATCAAGAATAGAGGGGTCCCCACACTGTTTTATAAATTTTTTTAAAATATTAAAAAAAAAAGTATGGGGTTCCCCACCATTTTTGACAACTGCCTTGCTAAAGCTGACAGCTGGGGGCTGGTATTCTCAGGCTGGTAAGGGGCCATGGGTATTGACCCGCCCAGCCTAAAAATAGCAGCCCTCAGCTGCCCAGAAAAGGCACATCTATTAGATGTGCCAATTCTGGCACTTTCCCCAGCTCTTCCCACTTGCCCTGTAGCGGCAGCAAGTGGGGTTCATATTTGTGGGGTTGATGTCACCTTTATTGTTATTGATGAGGCTGAGTTTGGGCTCTGAGCTGCCAGTCATGTTCTTCCACACCAAACTTTCTCAGCCATTTCTTATGGGCATTGCTTTGGGCAAAGTAATGTCAGAAAGTGGCATTCACGCAACTGTCCAAAATATCTTGCTATACTGAAGCATTGAGTCCCCATCACAGGAGTTAAGGAACCGCTGACTGCTCCTGAAAAACAATCCAAAGCATTATCTGTGTCCCAACAAGCTGTACATCGGGTACTGTGCAGTCAGGCAGTCTGGAATTCACCAAGTTCAGACTCATTCTTCAGACCCCAGATAGAAAAGTGTGATCCATCACTGCACAGAACGCGTTTCCACTGCTCCAGAGTCCAGTGCTGGCAGCTTTACGCCACTCCATCTGACTCTCGGCATTGTGGTTGGTGATGTAAGGTTTGCATGCAGCTGCTCAGCCTTGGAGTTCTTTGCGGGGGCGCAGTGTTTTTGCTTTTGCTAGGGGTTGTCTAGTCCAAATCGATAAGTCTGCAGTCTGTGTGTCTGCAGACTTATGACCCCCACCCAGTGCACAGACTAAACTGCGGGGATTGGTTGGGACTGGAGGGAATGTATGAGTTGTATATACTACTGACAAGGGCCCATCTAGTGGGCGCGGCCTCGCTCCATACACTTATATATAGTGAGGCATGCCAGACCAGGGACAACGGCATGCCGAGGGGCCGGACGTTCTCCACTGGGGCGGACTGCTTGCCGAGGGGCCGGACGTTCTCTACCGGGGCCGACGGCATGCCGAGGGGCCGGACGTTGTATATCCGGGCCGAGGGGCTGGGTGCTGATACTTTTCTCCATATAGTGTATATACAATTGTCATAAATCGGCAACTGGAATGGCCAGATTTAGTAAATGCTATTAATACTTATTAATACTTTGACATGGCGCAATCTAGTTTGTCATTGGACTTACCAACCTAACCTGCAGCGTAATCAGTCAGCACCAGGAAAGCTTTGGAAATATTGTCATTGTTTCAGATACAGGTCTGTAAGGAATAAAACTGAGTCATTTAAGAAACTGATCACTTTAATCTATTCTCCTGGAGAGCCTTATCATGATATGAGGGGCTGCTAAAGGGGGTTTTAGACATAGCGATATCACTAGGAATATCGCTAAAACGTCACTGATTTTGTGACGTTATAGCGGTATTGCTAAAGATATCGCTAAGTGTGATACTTACCTCCGACTGGCTCCCCCGCTGTCTGTCGCTCATCGCGCGAGAATGTCCGGCTCCATTTCTCGTTGTCAGCTTCCTGCTGTGTGAGATGAGCGACGCGTGGAGGCGGGCGGGAGGACGTCAGGATCGCTGTGTGTGAAAGGTGAGTATCGTCCGCTGCTGCATCGCTGTGAGATCTGTCTGTGTGACAGCTCACTAGCGATCATTTAGCGATGCACCAGCGATCCTGACCGGGTCGGATCGCTGGTGCATCGCTAAATGTAAAAAGGCCTTAAGTCTTTGGCTTTACCCAGAAAGAAACGAGATAGGAAGATCAAACTTTGCGTTTATTCCACAAACACACTTCTTATATCGGTATTCCAAGTTCTGTAAGCCTTGCAAAAATATGGACTTTGCTTGTGCCTCAAACCAGGCATCTGTAACAGCCCTGGCATCAGAAATGGTGTGAAATTTTGTCCCCTTGAGGTGTTTCTTCAGGTTTAGAAACAGATGATAGTCGGGGGGAGCTAGATCTGGTGGGTGGTCAACCAGCTGGAAGCCCAGCTCCGCCAGTTTTGCCTTGGTCGCTTGTGCAGTGTGAGCGGAGGCGTTTCTTGCAGGAACAAGATTCCTTTGGACAGCTTGCTGCTCCTTTTAGACTTCAAAGTTGCCTTCAATTGGTCCAAAGTTCAGTGTAATACCTTGCATTGATGGTGGAACCTTTCTGAAGGTAGTCCACTAGCAGCACTATCACCTTAGTGGCTGATTTTTGCACCCTGAACTTCTTTGGATGAGGAGAACCACTGTGACTCCAATCTTTTGACTTCTCTTTGGTTTCAGGGTCATACAAATAAATCCAGGTCTCGTCAAAAGTGACCAGTCGATCCAGGGAGTTCTTATCAGTCTGGAAATGCTGACAAATGGACCAGGAAGTTTTCACTCGCATGCTTTTCTGATCTGTTGTCAAAACATTTGGGGACCCACTTTGCAGATAGCTTCTTCATGTCCAAATGTTCTTGGATAATTTCACAAATACATTCACGGGAAATCCCCATGATGTCTGCTATTGCTTTAGCTGAAATTCACCGATTCTCCAGTACGAGGTTGTGCACAGCATCGGCGATCTCCAGAATAACAACCACTCTCGGTCGTCCAGGATGATCCTCATCGTTGGTGCTGAAGTGGCCCGTTTTAAATTTGGCAACCCAGTAACTGTAGAATATGAAGGGCATTGATCCCCCAATGTCTGCGACATATCACCATGAATATCCTTTGCAGTCTTCCCTTGCAGAAAAAAGAATTTTATCACTCCTCTGCTCTCATTCCGCTATGAATATCACATTAGACTCCGCCATTTTGTAGAAAACTGTTGCCATAAGCTAAATCACAAAATTTTGAAAACATATAGTAGACACAAAAGGCTTTCTTGTGATGTAACATTCGTTACCATAGAAACAAAAAAAGATCACAAAGCCAAAAACTTATCAGCAGCCGCCCGTAGGATTGTTATAAATCTGTTCAGTAGTGTGTAGCTAATTGTTGCTCTTTTTCTTGCTTTAGGGCTTTTACAAAGGTGGAAAATTTGTTTTCAGTTTTAAGGTAAGTTCTAAGTTATCTGAAGAAGCCCACATCTTTCCAGAACAGGAACAGAGACATAATATATGTATCACCAGATTCTGATGAATTAATAGTATCTGTTGACCACGTCTCTGGAAGAAGTCCCCAAACTGTGCCTCTGGTTGTGAGTGCCTCCTGACTTCTGCTGCGCAGCTTGTCCTGAGCTATGACCATATGGAGTGACATTACTGGAGGTAGTGATGAACAGCCGTGGTAGAAGAAGACACCAGATAGCAAAACCCCAAAATGCCATCACATGTAACGAGTGTAACAGTATAGTCGCACCAAAGTGACACACAAGATCCTGCTTGGTGACGAGCCTAGACCGCGTTCACATGAGCGTATAAAAAATTGTCCGTTTCATCCAATAGGTGACAATAGAGTTCTAGTGCTCCTCCTCTCAGAAGAGGCAATTTGCATATTTAATTTCCCAGAGGAGCATTGCATGGCTTACAATTCTCCTCACATTGGCATGCCAGGCTAGGCATGTCACTCTCCACAAGGAGAAACGATACCCCTTACATCTTGCTTTGATACAGAATATTATTCTTTTTCTCACTTGTCTCTGCATACAATTTTTTTCAGCGGTTATTAAAATGTATAAACCCATTCACAGTTCCCTATGTTACAGAATTACAATGTATCCGTAAATAAACGATTTGCTGTATGACGCGGTTATCTGTTTTTTGTTTTTCTTCACTTGAATGGACAAGTCTGACCCGACAGACTGGTAAATGCTACCTTTTTTATATGCAGATTCTTTAGTGAAAAAAAAGTCATCTGAAAGCCCAGTTGAATAACTTGGTCTCTGTGCTTTCCGTGTGCAGTTCGTTTTTTTTTTCCCCGGACAGGACTTGCATTAAAAATACGATCACGTGAAACCGGCTGTAGGAAAAGTGAGACCTGTCCACAAGTGACTCCAGTAAAACATTCTAACCAAACACTGTAAAGAGTGTTGAACAGAAAATTGGAAAAATAACAATTGCAATGTAGAAAAATGAAGACAAAAAGTTTGAGGGTTTTTTTTTTCTCTCCTTGCCTTTATTTCATTCTGTTTGCTACGTGAAACAATGGGTAAATGTTGGAATATTGGGTATATTTTGATATTCGAACTTATTGATCCAGTACACGTTTGCATATAATTAATTCTAGCAATGTCACTGTGGGGGGAGCGTTAATGGTTTTAAATGAGGGAGGGATATGATACGATTAAGGCTGCTAAAAGCGAAACGCGTCAACACCAGAACACTATCCTCTTTGTGATCTGTGTTAATTGGATATTTAGTTTACTCATTTATATAGCGCCCTTAATTCCACAGCGCTTTAAGGTACTGTCACACTAAAGGTACTGTCACACTTAGCGATGCACCACCGATCCCGACCATGATATGACGCGGTCAGGATCGCTGGTGCATCGCTAAGTGGTCGCTAGTGAGCTGCCACACACGCAGATCTCACCAGCGACATCGCAGGGGTCGGGGATCGCTACTTACCTGTCAGACGAGGCGATGAAGACATCCGCCCGCGTCCGCTCGTCGCCACAGCAGGAAGCTGACGACGAGAAACGGTCCAGGACGATCTCGCGCAATCAGCGATAACCAGCGGGGGAGCCGGTCGGAGGTAAGTATCACGTAGCGATATTGCTTAGTGTGACGGGCCCTTTACAGACATGATCATCGCTGTCCCCATTGGGACTCACAATATAGAATCCCTATCAGTACATGTGCCAAGATTTTATTGGAGACGCCAGTTTTTGTTTTTTTTTTTTCTTATATTGAAAATGTAAAATACACAATGATTGAAACCAAAAATACACCAGGTTCGTGCGTATGGCAGCTATAAGCTCCTGACCTCTGGGATCTCCCACATGCAGCACATATCATCACAAGTAATATAGAAAGTACAGTCTTGCGCTTCTGTGTTCTCTACCACACTCTATTTTTTTTTTTTTTCTACCGTCACTCCATCTTTCCAGCAAAGTGTAAGATCCTCAGCTTAGCTCCCACACAGGGAATTGCTTGTAAACTCCCAGCTACGTCGACATAGCGGGCAGAGAGCGATGTCTGATTGTCTGTCCGTTATCTATTCCACGACTTAATAGAAGCCCTTTGGCCCACACACTCCGATAGATGTGCGTGCTGGCCAACGTGCACTCCGCGGTGGCGATTTGTGGTCAGACATTTAGCATCTTTCCTTGGGCTTTGCAGGCTCATGTGTGTCTGCCTGGCTTGATGCATGTCAGGATGTTATAGAGCAGGGGGATCACACTGATATATCGTACATGTTTGTGGGAAAAGTTTCAGCAATACTTGCATGTTATTCAGTGTAATCCCTTGTCTTTGTAGTGTATGAGTCCAGTGGGTGGTCCTACTATCTCTGCATGCACAGTCATACATGGAGGCAGCCAATTATTGAATAGGACCGCCCACTGGACTCCTACACATACAGATGACAGGGATATCGATGAATAAATTACAGGAGTCGCACGTCTTCTGTGTTTTGGGGCCACTCCTGTTTTTTGGCTTACGAATACTGATGTGACAATTAGGTCTTCTATGAAGCAATTCTAGTGCCTGGGAGGGAGCACGAGGCCTTTATACACTGGATTTGCAGATACTGATGTTCCTGCAGCCAGGGCTGTGGAGTCGGAGTCGGTGCTCATTTTGGTGGAGTCGGAGTTGGAGTCGGTATAAAATGGACCGACTCCGACTCCTAAAATATATAATAAATTGGGTACAGTAATTCAATGCAGGATGTGCTGAATATTTTTTCATAGGAGTTTGGGAAAGTTATGAAATGTCCTATAAATGGCTGTTATATTCCTGATCTAAGGCTACATTCACACACAGCGTTTTTCCTGTGTTTTTTGAGGATACGTTTTTCAGCTGCAAAAGCTGATCATCTTTTTAAAAAACCGCATCACCTGAAAGGTTTTTGAGCTCATAGATAATGTTTTCAATAGCCAAAGCAGATTAGAAATCTGCTCTATCTATCCATTTATCCATATCTGTCTATCCATATCGTATCTGTACCAAAAAGAATGAAAACCGGGTAGTACACCAATATATATTCTGTTCTATCTAAATATCTTGATTATTGGATCATAAAAATGATTAAATGTCTGAGGTTCACATTGTACTACAATAAATTTTTCACTTAAATATAAGCAATATGTGTGGGAGTCGGAGTTGGAGTCGGAGTCGGTGTAAGGGAAATTGAGGAGTCGGAGTCGCAGGTTTGGCTTACCGACTCCACAGCCCTGCCTGCAGCACTGCCGCTCCCATACGGGGGGATTGTTTGCGGTGACAGATCATAGGGTTATATGTGGGAATGATGGCTGCTTTGGTCGTTCGTTCGTTGCATGAGTTTGACTCTCACGGTTCTTGTTCTTCTGCAGGTTGGACAGGGCTACCCTCACGATCCGCCAAAAGTGAAGTGTGAGACAATGCTATATCATCCAAACATAGACCTAGAGGGTAACGTCTGCCTAAATATTCTAAGGTATGCCTTCTCATAAGCCTTGTAATGGGAAATCCTGGTGCCCCCATATGAGGGTGATTGGTGTGTGCCCTTCCTGCCACCCTTGGGCTGCGTTCACATCTAGCAGATGGATGAAGACCGGTATTATCGCATTCGTGCACTGGGCAGGCTTGGCTCATCCATAAAGGCTAATGCCGAGATCCTGAAACCATATTGAACCATTTATTTTGTGGTTTCCGTGGCTTTCTAAACGTTCAAAAATGCAGTGACATTACGGGGATAGGGCTGATCACCATCATTGTATTCCTACTACAGTCGCCTCTTATCACCACTCGCCATGCATTTGATTGTTCCCTGTTACAGGCCTATGCTCTTTTCTATGGATGCGGTGAGTCCAGTAAGTTTATGGATCCCCAAAATTTTGTCTATTGAGTCTGTGGTTCAAAGGGTTGGCCCACAATTATAACTTAAAGGGAACCTGTCAGGCGGACAAACTGCGGGCAGCATGGACCAGAGCCTGGCGGCATTATTGTAGACAGGTATATTGTACTTCTGGACAGGTCTCTACCTAATATACACGTGAGAGATAGAGGCCTGTCACCTGCAGCAGCGTTGGGAAGAGCCAGCTGGAGGCCGGATCTTCAAATTGTATTTTGTCTAAAACACCGGAGCAATTTGGAGAATAATATACCTGGCTGTAATCATGCAGACAGGCGGCAATTCTTTTGTCAGCTGTTTAAATTGCTATTTAAAGAGAATGTGTCACCAGGTTTTTGCCACCTAATCTGAGTGCAGCATAGTGTAGTGCCAGAGGCCCTGATTCCTAAGATATTTCACTTACTGGGCTGCTTGCTGTAGTTTCAATAACATTACTATTTTATCAACATATTATCACTGGAAGACTAGTAAACCTGCTGCCATGTACTCCTCCATATTCATGAGCCCCCACCGATTGGCAGCTTTCTGCGTACACTGTGCATAGGCAGAAAGCTGCCAATTGGTGGTGTGGGTGGGGTTATACAGAGCTCAGCATTCAGAGACCTGGAAGATCCACAGCAAATGTAAGTGACTTTATCTAAACTACAGCAAGCTGCTTAGGAATTGACACTGCTGGAATCGGGGTCTCTGCCCCCTACATCATGCTGCTCTCAGATGGGGTAGGGAAATTCTGCTGTCATGTTCCTTTCATTGATGAGACCAGTAGTGTGGTTGAGCCGCTGGTCCAAACAGTTCAGTCTTCCATACTACAAGCGAAGGGGCGCAGCGGGACTGGAGCTGGTCAGATCAGCGGTCCGGACAGCTTTCCTCCTAATATAGGGGACTTGGCCACCTTTTGACGGATTGCAGAGGTGGCCTATGTAATGAGCAGTACAGGAAAATAATTACAAATCCTCACAGAGAGGATTGTTAATAACAATTTGCCATGTTGATTGTTTTTACAAGCACTGTGCATTATATCAGTTTAACAAATGCTGAACAAATCCCTTTAACACTTTGTTTTTCTGTTTACACAGGGAGGACTGGAAGCCTGTACTCACAATAAACTCTATAATATATGGCCTGCAGTATCTGTTCTTGGTAAGGAAACTAATAGTTTCCAGAATGTGCTTTTTGAACAGAATTCTACATTGAGTATGTTAATTTTGTTGCATTGATCATGTAATGCCATTTGCTGCCTGCAGGTGTCGCTGTTGCCATTACAAGCATTCATTCTGCTTTTTACCCTGTAGGAGCCAAATCCCGAAGACCCTTTAAATAAAGAAGCTGCTGAAGTTCTTCAGAATAACAGACGGCTGTTTGAACAGAACGTGCAGCGGTCAATGCGGGGGGGTTACATAGGATCCACCTACTTTGAACGCTGCCTGAAATAGAACTACGCAGCTTTTGAGTGCGATACCCGCCATCCATCTGACCCACCTCTTTCTACCCCTCCATCCTTTGCCATATTTCCTCTCTTCGCTCATTTATTCAAGAGTCCCCCCCCCCCCCCAAAATTTACATTCGGCCACCCCTCTTCCACCACCACCACAAAAATAATAAAAGAAAATGATCCAAGCTGAGCTCCCGATGTGAAAAGAGCTATGCAAGGCCCTGCACCTCCGGGCCCTGCGCCTCCCGGCCCTGCTGCTGCTGTCCCTTTCGCCTCCGGGAGGGAGCACCCATGTGCACACATAACGTAGTACTTATTGTGCCGCCACCTGGCTCTGCGATACCTCACCGTGCTCTTACGTCCTTCTATAATGGAGCGGCTGTTATTTCCTTAGGATAATAATTGTTCCTGCTCTTTTTGTTTTCTCGTTTTTTATGCCATCAAATATAATTCTGAGTTTGTACCAGGGAGATAATTTGTTTTTTTGCCCCCCCCAGCCTATTTCCTAGTTTTGACCCACCGTGAGTCAGTTCATCATTTTTTGGTGGCCTTACGATTTTTTTATTTGCCTCATTAACTGATTTTTGACATTATAAGTCCTTCAGAAGGAAAAAAAAAATGATGGAACTGAACCCAAAAGACAATTTTTAATTTATTTGTAGCATCCATTCTATGAGGAACCTCGTACTTTGAGACGCTCACGTTTGAAGCTCTTCTCCATTGTCTGGGAAGGGGGGGGATATTACGTACAACAAATCGCATATGGACCCCTACACTGTTTACTTGAGGCCTTTTTATTTTTATTTTTTCTGGGGTCAAATGGCATATACTTCCACAAGCTCAGCTGAGAGGTCTCTGTTAGTGGGATGGGGGGATCGGTGTGTAGGAGACACTGTCCTCCTCCCACCCTGTTTTGTCTTGGTCCATATAACAGCCCTCATCTGCCCATTCCCTCCCTTCCTCTGTGCGGGATCAAGGCTTTTTAAGTGCACGTATTTATTAATGAATGGCGTCAGACGGGTTGAATAGACGAGCGGGGGGGTATAAAAGGCTCCGTTCTGGACCGGATCTAAAAACCTGACTGGCATTTTCACCTTCCACGTGAGGAAGCTTTTTTTCTTTTTTTTGGTGGTCCTTGGGTGGCGATGGGCTCTGTACTCATCAGTTTAAACAGGTTTTAAGGCCAACATAATGGTGCCCCTCTCCCACCTCCTTTAGGACAGCCATGCCTGCGCCCTGATCTGTGCGTCAGCGTGCCAGAGGGTGCCCTTCAGATAGTCTCATTCTCAAAACTTGGATTACTGTACAGTAATGGGTACGTCAGGTTTTGATAAAGGGGCTCTTGGAGTCCACTTATTGATGTGTATGGTTTTAAATAATAAAACAAAAAGACAAAAAATAAATAAAATGTAAACCTAATCCGAGTGGCGTCCAGTGATTCAAGGGGGGACACGAGGCATCCACGGTGCCCGAGAGAAACCACAGGAGCATTTATTGAGGTGGGCGAGTGGTGGTTGTTCCTTTGGGGGTTTTTTATTTATTTTGGAGGATTCATCATGGTGTTTCCCAATTTTAGAATGTCATAAAATTATACCGATGAAAGGGCTAGCACCCCTCCTATGTCCTGATAGACTTCCTGACCCCCCTTTGTGGCACTGATCAGCCTGTATACTACAGTGGTCCAGCAATACGAGATACTGCTCCATTGACATCGGTGGGAATTAACAAAAACTGTACAATTTTATTACATAGCTGTTAGACCTGCTAAGTCTGGTGACTTACTTTGAAAATCCAGGTCAAAATGGCTGTATAATCCATATATTATGATGAACATTTCACGAGTTCAGCTAGAGAGTCAAAAGAGCTCATGAGACCAAGACCCTGATTCATCAGTTTTTGGCAGAAGTCTGGAATAAACTGAAATGAAATCTGGCATAACTGTAGCTATGCAAAAATATAGAGACTTATGGCATTTTTACACCATTTTTTTTCCGGGCACACCCAAAAAATTAATGAAATGTTACCCCAGTTCCTGACTACAGTACACTTATACTGGGGCACCTGAATCACATCTATTAATGAATTTCACATCTTACTCCAGGAAGACCTTTCATCAAGACTGGATTCTAAAATACCAGTCTATTCAATCTCTGCCCACCCAGCCTGACTGACAGCTGCCAGTGTGAGATCTCAGCAGCAGCTTGGATTATCATAGAAACTACACCAGTCTCATCAGGTCTAAGATTGATTTAATAATGCCTGCAGTTCATATTGGGAAATCTGGTGACAGTGCCACTTTACAGTCGATCTTCACCTAATTATTTAATTTTGAAGGAAATAATGCATATAACTTTAGGGGTATGTTCACATAATGGAAATTTCACCTGGATTTAGAAGCGTGTTATGTGGGGAAATGTTAGTTCTATTGATTTCAAGGGGAAATCTGCATCTCTATTGAGTGGGGATTTCTTCAGAAATGGTGACTGTTTAGCCTCATACAGATTAACCATGAAATGTCTCACATATAAGAGTCTTATGTGAACGCAGCCCAGGTCTGAATTGGTGATCAAATTCAGTGTCCTGTTAACCCCTTCACCCCCAAGGGTGGTTTGCACGTTCATGACCGGGCCAATTTTTGCAATTCTGACCACTGTCCCTTTATGAGGTCATAACTCCGGAACGCTTCTATGGATCCCGGTGATTCTGACATTGTTTTCTCGTGACATATTGTACTTCATGATAGTGGTAAAATTTCATTCAAATAACTTGAGTTTATTTGTGAAAAAAATGGAAATTTGGCGAAAATTTTGAAAATTTCGCAATTTTCCAACTTTGAATTTTTATGCCCTTAAATCACAGAGATACGGCACACAAAAAACTTGATAAGTAACATTTCCCACATGTTTACTTTACATCAGCACAATTTTGGAACCAAATTTTTTTTTGTTAGGAAGTTATAAGGGTTAAAAATTGACCAGCGATTTCTCATTTTTGCAACACCATTTTATTTTTACGGACCACATCACATTTGAAGCCACTTTGAGGGGTCTATATGATAGAAAATACCCAAAAGTGACACCATTCTAAAAACTGCACCGCTTAAGGTGCTCAAAACCACATTCAAGAAGTTTATTAACCCTTTAGGTGCGTCACAGGAATTTTTTGAATATTTAAAAAAAAAAAAATGAATATCTAACTTTTTTCACAAAAAAAATACTTCAGGTTCAATTTTTTTTATTTTACCAAGGGTAACAGGAGAAATTGGACTGCAAAAGTTATTGTGCAATTTGTCCTGAGTACGCTGATACCTGATATGTTGGGGGGAACCACTGTTTCGGCGCATGGCAGAGCTCAGAAGGGAAGGAGCGCCGTTTGACTTTTTCAATGCAAAATTGGCTGGAATTCAGATCGGATGCCATGTCATGTTTGGAGAGCCCCTGATGTACCTAAACAGTGGAAACCCCCCACTAGTGACCCCATTTTGGAAACTAGACCCCCTAAGGAACTTATCTAGATATGTGCTGAGAACTTTGAACCCCCAAGTGCTTCACAGAAGTTTATAACGCCCGAGCGTGAAAATAAAAAAAATCATATTTTTTCCACAAAAATGATCTTTTCACCCCCAATTTTTATTTTCCCAAGGGTAACAGGACCCTAAAAGTTATTGTGCCATTTGTCCTGAGTACGCTGATACCCCACATGTGGGGGTAAACCACTATTTGGGCGCATGGCAGAGCTCGGAAGGGAAGCAACGCCATTTGACGTTTTTGGCTGGAATTGAGATCTGACACCATGTCGCGTTTGGAAAGCCCCTAATGTACCTAAACAGTGGAAACCCCCCACAAATGACCCCATTTTGGAAACTAGACCCCCTAAGGAACTTATCTAGATGTGTGGTGAGCACTTTGACCCCTCCAGTGCTTCACAGAAGTTTATAGTGCCCGGGCAATTTCTCCTGTTACCTTTGGGAAAATAAAAAAATTGGGGACTAATTGATCATGTTTGTGGAAAAAATACGATTTTTTTTATTTTCCCAAGGGTAACAGGAGAAATTGGACCCCAAAAGTTGTCCAATTTGTCCTGAGTACGCTGACACCCCATTTGTGGGAGAAAACTACTGTATGGGCACACGTCGGGGCTCGGAATGGAAGTAGTGATGTTTTGGAATGCAGACTTTGATGGAATGGTCTGCGGGTGTCATGTGCGTTTGGAGAGCCCCTAATCTACCTAAACTATTGAAACTCCCCACAAGTGACCCCATTTTCGACACTAGACCCCCCCACGGAACTTATCTAGATATGTGGTGAGCACTTTGAACCCCCAAGTGCTTCACAGAAGTTTATAACGCCCGGGCGTGAAAATAAAAAAAAATCATTTTTTTCCACAAAAATGATATTTTTGCCCGCAATTTTTTATTTTCCTAACGGTAACAGGAGAAATTGGACCCCAAAAGTTGTTTTGCAATTTGTCCTGAGTAGGCTGATACCCTACATGTGGGGGTAAAACACTGTTTGGGCGCATGGCAGAGCTTGGAAGGGAAGGAGCACCATTTGACTTTTTCAACTCAGAATTGGCTGGAATTGAGATCAGACGCCATGTTGCATTTGGAGATCACCTGATGTGCCCAAACAGTGGAAACCCCCAATTCTAACTCCAACCCTAACCCCAACACACCCCTAACCCTAATCTCAGCCCTAACCCTAGCCCTAACCCTGGCCCCAACCCTAACCCTAATGGGAAAATGGAAATAAATACATTTTCTTTTAATTTGATTATTTTTCCCTTACTAAGGGGGTGATAACGAGGGTTTGATTTACTATTTATTGCGGTATTTATTTTTGGCGGCTGTCGCACGCTAAAGGACGCTTTTTATTGTAAAAATAGTTTTTGCATCACCACATATTGAGAGCTATAATTTTTCCGTATTTTGACTCACTGAGTCATATGAGGTCTTATTTTTTGCGGAACGAATTGACGTTTTTATTGGTACCATTTTCGGGCACGTGACATTTTTTGATCGCTTTTTATTCCGATTTTTGGGACGCAGAATGAACAAAAAGCAGCGTTTCATGAATTTCTTTTGGGGGGGGTGCGTTTACACCGTTCCGCGTGCGGTAAAATTGATAAAGCGGTTTTATTCTTCGGGTCAGTACGGTTACAGCGATACCTCATTTAGGTCGTTTTTATATGTTTTGTCGGTTTTATGCAATGAAAACTATTTTATATAAAAAATAATTATTTTTGTATCGCTTTATTCTGCAAGCTATAACTTTTTCATTTTTTCGCTGATGATGCTGTATTGCGGCTCGTTTTTTGCGGGACAAGATGACATTTTCAGCGGTACCATGGCTATTTATATGCGTCTTTTTGATCGCGCGTTATTGCACTTTTTGTTTGGCGGTATGATAATAAATCATTATTTTTTGCTTCGTTTTTTATTTTTATTTTTTAAGGGGTTCGCTAAAGGGGTTAACTAATGGGATAGTTTTATAGGGCAGGTCGTTATGGACGCGGCGATACCTAATATGTGTACTTTTATTGTCTTTTTATTTAAAAAAAAATGGATTTATTGGGGGGAATATTTTTTTTTTTTTCTAATTTGGCGATTTTTTTTTTTTTTTTTTTTTTTTTTTAATTAACCTTTTTTTTTTTTTTTTTAACTTTATTACATAGTCCCAGGTGGGACATCACTGTCCTGTGACAGATCGCTGATCTGTCACATCACAGCCCCCTCCCTGCCGATGCTTCCCTTTAACCCCCAGTACACTGCGAACATGTTTGATCGCGGTGTGCAAGGGGTTAACGTGTCGGGGGCGGTCCGTGACCTCCCCTGACACACAGTGCCGGGTGTCAGCTGTGATAATCAGCTGACACCCGGCCGCGATCAGCGGCGCTCACCACATGGGCGTCGCTGATCGCGGTAGACGTGCTATCCCGTCCATGGGCATAGGGGCCCTGGTCACATGGACGGGATAGTACGTCTGATGTCAGGAAGGGGTTACTAATTACAATGTATCTGCAAAAATCTGATGCAACAAGATGATCCGTAGGAGATCTCATTATATTTTGCGCATTCACAGGCTTGAAAGGACAATTCTTTTTCCTTTCACATGGATAGTCATCAATAGCGGATCGCGGGGGTCCGACACTCAGGGTCTGACACTGATCAGAAGATTTTTGCTCTGGCTAATGTGGCAAAGAATAGGAGTTGTGCTACAGTTGCCAGCAGCTGCTGTGACAGTGGTACAGCGCGCTGCAATTATTGGCATAGTATATCTGTGCCAGTAATTGCAGCACAGCCCCAGTCAAGTGATATGGTGGAAAGTCCTTTAGGCTAGGGCTACTTTGCCCGCAACGTCTCACCTGACCGTAGTTTGCTAGGTGATGCTTCTAGAAGTGAATAGTTTGCGTTGCGACAAGGAGATGACCATTTTAACCTGCTGCGCAGAGCTCCCTGCTGAGTTGGGCTTCAAGGCAAGAAATAATTTACAATTATTCTTAAAATTCAAAAATTTAGACCGATCCCCTGAAAACATATCAGGAGTAGGGATTTTTGGTTCAAGAGCAGGTGATTGAGCGAGATAGGCGGAAATTCCCCGCACTTCAGCAGCGAGCTGCTCAGCACGATCGGATAATTTCTTAGTCTCCATTAAAGAAAAAAAAAATCCTCCTACGGCCCCAGAGGAAAAAAAATATATATAAAAAATCTGACCCTTTTTTTTTCTTTTTTACAATTCTTTCCTGCTTTTGAGTACCCTAGAATCTGCGGCCTAGGCTGGTGATTCTGTTATGATTGGGTCACCGAGGAGGAAAGCAAGACCAAGCTAAGCCACAGAAAACCAGAGAGGTTGGTAACTAAGCGGATTGCAGACCCCTGATCCTGTCCACACAACTAGCAGTAGCCGTGGAGCGTGCCTACAATGATCCTAGACGCTTCGACACAGCCGGAGAACTAAATAAGCCTAAGGCTTGTTTCACATTTCCGTTTTTTGGCGTCCGCCAAAGTGTGAAAAAACGGATCCGTTTTTTGCCACAAACGGATGCTACCGGATCCGTTTTTTTGGACGGATCCGCTAAAATTCCCTGGGAAAAAAACGGATCCGCCGAAAGAATGGAAGTGTGATCCACCTGTAAAGCAAGAAAGGGGAAATCTAAACTGCCCCAGAGCAGACCGCCAAGGAATAGATAGCCCCCAAACATATATTGTCGGTGAGACAAGATGAAAACACAAACAGGTAGGAAAATAGGCTGAGCAAACGATGGGGCCCACACTGACTAGACAGGAAAGGAAAGACACTGTCTGCAATCATGCCAAAAAGTCCAACACGTCTGATAGAAAAATACTGAAATCACTAGACTTCGCCCACTACATCAGCACTCTGGCCTATTTTTGCTCTGCTTTTAAAAATAAAGAAAAAAAAGTAGCATACTCCAGCATACCTGCTATATGGGGAATATATCATAATAAAGGCAATATAGCAACAAAATACCCCATAATACAGTGCTGTGGACTGTAAACAGACCAATTGTCAAACTGACATGAGAGGAGAGGGAAGATAAAAACCTTCCAAACGACAATAAAGGTCAAAGTATATAAAATTGCTTTATTGGACACAGGGCAAGGAACAATACAGATTTAAAATGATAGCTGATAGCTTGTCACAAAAAGGCACCGTAGTCTCTTGCCTGCGTACACTTGCACATACTTGGTATGTAGGACGTACTCATAGCCATGTAATAGGCAATCTTCAGTGTATCTATGTGCTATCACTGTTCAATTGAGTACGCTATGTTCTTTCACTGTATATGGAATGATGGTTATATTTTTCTGTCCCCCTTATATGGGTTATATTGAAGCAGCATGTGTAGACTACGGTGACTTTTTGTGACAAGCTATCAGCTATCATTTTAAATCTGTATTGTTCCTTGCCCTGTGTCCAATAAAGCAATTTTATATACTTTGACCTTTATTGTCGTTTGGAAGGTTTTTATCTTCCCTCTTTTGCTCTGCTTTTAGACTATACCAATCTAATAAGGGACAAAAACAAACTGGCACAAGCAGTAACATGTATGGTGATTCAGCACAGCCCCAGCCGGAGCTAGCTGACCCACACATAACTGAGATAGACAAAACCAGATCAAATGTGAACAGAATAGCAAAAGAGCACTTAGCTGAGCATGCAGGGACTGAGCTGGAAACTAAGACCTCAGGAGGCAGGAAAAAATCACCAGCACGGATAGAGGGAGTCGGCTGTCTTAAATCCAGTCAGAAACTCCAGATCTCCAGTCATCCTCCTCATTATCAGGTGGCAGGCGTCTGTTAATTAGATCAGCTCCATTACCTCCAGTAACCACCAGAGGGAGCCCGGAAAGAGAACTCACGACCCCTCTGTCAATACAACCAGCTTCACTAGTAACCAGAGGGAGGCCAGAAAGCGAATTCACAACAGGTGCCTTTAGATGTCTCATCCGTATTGGAGCGCCTGCAAAATTTGTGCCTGGACCCCAACTATCGCAAGTCATTGACATGGAGCACATGGCACTTTTTGGACCATCCCAAGCTCCGGCCTGGGTACGACCTCAACTCCTGCACCCGTGCCTACCTCAGACCCCCTGTTTGAGGACCAGTAAAGGCAGGATGACTTTTTTTTTTTGGGGGGGGGGAATTTCAGCCAATTGCTCCTGCTAAATTAAAGACAAAATGAGAAAAGTCAGTGGAATCGGCAGAAGGCAATACCTTCTAAGATAGGAGTAGATCTTTAATTCATGGTTAAACGTTATTCTCTGCCCATAGGACCTGATACAGTGATGACGCGTGGGGCTGCAACCCCTGGGACCAGCACTGTTCACAATAGTATTGGCTGAGATAAAGGGTTACTACCATCTACAGGGTGGGCCATTTATATGGATACACCGGGGTGGGCCATTTATAAAGTTGGATTCAAAATGGCCAACTTCAAAATGGCCGCCATAGTCCCCTCAAATCTTGAGAAGTTTCTCCCCTCCCATATACTAATGTGCCACAAACAGGAAGTTGACATCACCAACCATTCCCAATTTATTTAGGTGTATCTATATAAATGACCCACCCTGTATTATCCATAGGACAGGTGACCGCACGCTGACTGCTGGGAGCCCCCCTGAATCCATCGGTGGCGGGGGTGAGACCCTCCACTCTCTATGTGACTGCTAGAGACAGCAGAGCCCAGCGCCCAGCTTTATCTGGCAGTCCCATAGACCATTAATAGAGCTGAGGTGCTCACCCCAGCCACAGCTCTATTTAGGGCAGCTCTCGGAGCAATGAGGCCTAAGCGGTCAGATCCCCGTATCGGTCCCCGTATCGTACCTAGCCAAATCAGATCTCATACTTTGCACTGACAAGAGCCAATAGCCTGAAACACCGTGTCTGCAAATTGAGATTCTGATTTGGCTTGTATCCTAAGTCATATTACAAGACTCGTTAAAGGGTTGATTGTGACTTGTAGGATCGCTACTACCAATAGGTGGCGCTGTAGAGTAGAAGTCCTCTTTCTTTCTGAAGAGGCAATTTGCATATTATTTTCCCAGAGGAGCATTGCACGGCGAATAAGCCTCCTTACCTTGACAAGCCACAGCTGGCATGTCACTCTCCGCAAGGAGAAACATTACCTCTTAGACCCTAGTCCAGAGCCTCTCACCTAGCCAAATCCGTTCCGTTCTCATACTTTGCACTGACGAGGGCCCATAGCCTGAAACACCGTGTCTGCAAATTGAGATTCTGATTTGGCTTGTATCCTAAGTCATATTACAAGACTCGTTAAAGGGTTGATTGTGACTTGTAGGATCGCTACTACCAATAGGTGGCGCTGTAGAGTAGAAGTCCTCTTTCTTTCTGAAGAGGCAATTTGCGTATCGGTCAGCACATTATTAGATGTCCCGTGGATAACAGATGGGAAAAACCCTTTAATGTATCCAATGTGACCTACGGTGATGGGGCTCAAGTCCTCTTAAACTTGGGGTACAGCACAAACCAGCACTGTCGCCCACAGCAACCACTCCTTTCCATTGCTAACTTATACGTATAGCATGAGAGCTGGGCACTGATTGGTTGCCTGCCCCGGGGTCCTTGCACATAGGAGCCCCAATAGCACAGACCGCGCCTGCACCAATCAGGACCGTGCGAGTCGGGACCCAGCTGGGAATCGTTACTGCATTCCAAACACTAGAGGACAAGATATAGACGCTCGCAGATAGCGCTTCTCGGGCGGCCGCCATTTTCTTGAAGACCATTTAACAACTGAAGCACACGGACAGCAGTGGCGTCACACGCGCCTACACTGAGGACACCTCCTAGAACACACGTTATTGTATACACTCACTGCACAAGTCGCTCACCGACCGCTCGTCACCGGTGACGAAGCGGCGCTCCCACGTAAAAAAAAAAATCCTTGTGACCGGTGACGTCACGGACCGGACAAACAGGAAGAGAGTGAGGAGAGGAGCCCAGAACAAGCTGCAGTCAGACCCGGGAGGCGGTGAGTGACGGCAGCGCTTCCTACCACGGGCTGGGCACCTCACAGCCTGGGGGGGACGCTGAGCTTTGGGGTCCCCTAGCATTGCAGGACTACAGGTCTCAGCACTTCCTGTACTACCTCTCCTGCCTGGGTAATTCTGGAACTTGTGTTCGTCCTGTCCTATAAAGCCTGGAGATTGGCGGACATGAGTGTCCGATATATGTTAGCTAATGCAGAGCTGTAGTACCAGAGAGGGCGTGTGGCCCTATGACAACTCTTCCTGTCCTGGGATCCTTCTTGGTGATGATGGTAAGGGGGACGGAGAGCTTCCTGTAAGCTGTTGTCCTGGTGTGACCTCCCCTTACATTCATCATTCTCAGACTGTCTGACACCCACCGGCCAGATGTAAACACTGACTCAGCGCTGCCCCATGTGTAGTGGCCGCTGCCAGGTACTGCAGATCAGCTCATAATCCAGAGAGCAGGGGCTGGTCCGCAGTACCTGGCAGTGGCCACTACACATGGGGCGGAGCTGTGCAGCGCCAGTCAGGGTTTCCAGCGCTGCTGGATGACCATTGGGTTGTTGGACCCCCACCTCTCCACTGTTGATGGCCTGTCCTACAGCTACGTCATCAGTGCTATGAGCCCACAGAGCCCTTTTCATTACCTTAGTGTCTTTGACTGAGAAAAGTTTGATGCTTCATCCCATCAGATCTAAGAAGCAAAGATGGATTTTTTATTTGGCCGCCGAAAAACCCCAGAGGAGATGCTGAGGCAGAATCAGAGGGCCCTGACGCGCGCCATGAGAGAGCTCGACCGCGAGAGGCAGAAACTGGAGCAACAAGAGAAGAAAATCATAGCTGACATCAAAAAGATGGCCAAGCAGGGGCAGATGGTGAGTGGCGGAGCAGTAGGGCTCGTCCAGCTCGTATTGCATCCATGTGTTGGTCCGTTATACATGCCGCTTCTGTTTCTTTCAGGATGCTGTGAAAATTATGGCCAAGGATTTGGTTCGCACTCGGCGATATGTGAAGAAGTTCATACTGATGCGGGCAAACATCCAGGCCGTGTCTTTAAAGATCCAGACCTTGAAGTCGAACAACTCCATGGCTCAGGCAATGAAAGGCGTGACTAAAGCCATGGCCACCATGAACAGACAGGTACAGCCTGACTCCACCATGGCGTCACTAAGGAGATACAAATGTATACATTACTAGACTAAGTATTGGAGAGTTCGTCCTGGTTCTCTGACTTCATGTCTTTAATGTTACTCCTTTTCTTGTAGTTGAAGCTTCCTCAGATCCAGAAAATAATGATGGAATTTGAGAAACAGTCAGAAATCATGGACATGAAGGAGGAGATGATGAATGACGCCATTGACGATGCCATGGGTGACGAGGACGATGAAGAGGAGACGTATGTACACCTTGTCTTAAAATGTGTCCTTTTAGTATGGCACGTCAACTAATCCTGTAGACATAGCAACGTTTGTGTTCAAAGGGAAAGTCCACCTAAAAGTGACCTCCTGCTTTTGCATAGACATGCCAGATTACAACTGTGAAGTCTATGATTACTAGCCTCAGCTGGTTTTTAAAACTATACAGAGCCCTTTGGCACGGCACAGAACTGTGCATCAGTAGAGTTAGACACTGTATCCTAAAGGGCCGCTACAGTTATTGGAGCTTTATTATAATGTTGTCATAGATTTTTCATAGCTAAAGCTGCCATAGTTCCTTCTATAAAGGGCCATTGGCCTCTTTGGCCTTAAAATGATTAGTGGTCCCAGCTAGGTGTTTATACTACTATATCAAAGGGTCACTTTTGGGTGGCGTTCCCATTATCATTTTTGGAATTGAGGTTTTTCTTGGGGGTAGGTGCTGTCACGTTTTCTAGTACTGTAATTCATTAGTGCGCTTCCCTCTGCAGCGACGCTGTAGTCTCACAAGTACTGGATGAACTGGGCCTGACCCTGACTGATGAGCTGTCCAGTGAGTACTATTACCTTGTTGTCCTTATACCGTTGGTCAATTAAAGTACATACTCTTTCTGCTAGTCCAAAGCAGCAGCACCAATGGGAATTTCGTCCTCCTGAAAGACAGGACAGGTGATAGCAGTTAATTTAGGTCGACTGTTGGGCTATATATCCTTCCTAGTACCATGTTTTTAATCACGTGTAATTATTACGCTTCACACCTGGTCTGCTGAACACAGTTTTATTGGGTGGGGAAAGTCCATCCTTCTTTGGAAGGGTACTTTGAACAGTAAATCCGTTCTGCCAAAGTCTGATTTCCTCAGATGTTTGGAAGTTCAGCATGTAGAGCTTTACATAGGTATGAACATCTGACCTCCGAGAAGCCATCCTGTAGATGTGCTTAGTTGGTATGCAGTTCCTCTTCACCCATTGGAAATAATTTTAGTCAAATTGGTCTTTATAGTTTGAGGGACCTGAAGATCGTCCTTATAGAAGCAGATGGTAGTTGTCTTCCTTATCCATCGGAATAGGGAAGTTTTAGATACCTTTTGTTTATCTATAAAAAAGAAAGGAGGAATGTTCTGATTTCTTATATTCTGTGATACGATCCACATAGAGGTGTTTCTCACTAAATTTGAATATCATCAAAAAGTTTAATTTATTTCAATTCTTCAATACGAAAAGTGAAACTCTTTATAAAGTCATTACAAACAGAGTGATCTATTTCAAGTGTTTATTTCTGTTAATGTTGATGATTATGGCTTACAGCCAATGAAAACCCAAAAGTCATTATCTCAGTAAATTAGAATAACAAAAAACACCTGCTAAGGCTTCCTTAGCATTTAAAAAGGTCCCTTAGTCTGTTTTAGTAGGCTCCACAATCATGGGGAAGACTGCTGACTTGACAGATGTCCAGAAGGCAATCATTGATACACTCCACAAGGGGAGGGTAAGCCACAAAAGGTCATTGCTAAAGAAGCCAGCAATTCAGAATGCTGTGTCCAAGCATATTAATGGAAAGTTGATTGGAAGGAAAAAATGTGGTAGAAAAAGGTGCACAAGCAACCGGGATAACCGCAGCCTTGAAAGGATTAAGAAGAAACCATTCAAACATTTGGGGGAGATTCACAAAGAGTGAACTGCTGCTGGAGTCATTGCTTCAAGATCCACACACACATATCCAGGACATAGGCTACAAGTGTCACATTCCTTGTGTCAAGCCACTCATGACCAATAGACAACGCCAGAAGAGTCTTACCTGGGCCAAGGAGAAAAACAACTGGACTGTTGCTCAGTGGTCCAAGGTGTTGTTTTCAGATGAAAGTAAATTTTGCAATTCATTCGGAAATGAAGGTCCCAGAGTCTCGAGGAAGAGTGGAGAGGCCACAATCCAAGCTGCTTGAGGTCTAGTGTGAAGTATCCACAATCAGTGATGGTTTGGGGAGCTGGTGAAGGTCCACTGTGTTTTATCAAGACCAAAGTCAGCGCAGCTGTCTACCAGGAAATTGTAGAGCACTTCTTGCTTCCCTCTGCCGACAAGCTTTTTCCCTTCCCCCATGACAGCACACCTGAGAGAAGGGATCCACCCAGCCAGGACAGGAACCCTACTGAAAATAAAAGGGTGGTACCTCCCTTCAGTTGGGTTTCCTGTCCTGACAGGGACCCTCATGCTGAAGACAGCGGTCACAAGCTTTCTACTTACCCACTCCCGTCCCGGTGTGGAAGAACAGGCAGGGCGTGTGCGCTGGTCTTCGGGTGATAGAGGCGCTGTCCGCGGGTCTGGTGGCCTCAGCAAGCGGGTGTGGATATTGCACGGTCAGGAGTCTAGGGGCTCTTCCGTGACTGCCGCGCCCCCCCCCCCCCCCCCTGCCGCTGTCCAGGAGTTCCAGAAGGGGCGGCTGCTTCCGGGTCGCGCGTGTCTGACGTCACACGCAAGGCACGCTGGCAATGGGCGTGTGACGTCGGGGCGGGCACCAGATCCATGATGGCAGCGCCAATGGAGAAGACGCCGGCTAAATCTATCCCGACGACGTGGCGGGGGGGGAGGGACAATCGATGTGCACCGGTGGAGGCGGGGAGTGCAGTGGATCCCTCATAAATAGGGGTGACCACAGCAGACGCGCTCATGACCTGAGCTTCGTCATGGAAGTGGGGCAGTAGGATCCGTTACAGCAGGAGCTCTCACCAGATGCCTTGCCTAGTCACCAGCATACCAGGAGGAGTAGCCGCTCGAGTGGTAGGAGCAACAGTCGTCCTGACCGGCAAGACCCCCTCGACGTCCAGAAGTTACGTTGTATGTGCATCTGATCAGCCTCCGAATCTGGGGTTGAGGAAGGCTAGCGCCAAAACAAAGAACAGAAAATGTGCCCTACATACACAAGTTTTCGAGGACAGAGTATTTCTAAGACCAGATCCGACCTATCTCTCCAATGTAGTCCTTAAGTTCCATAGGAGTCAGGAGATCACCTTGCCATTATTCTGCAATAATTTTAGGAACCCGGGAGAGCAAAAATTTCCATGCGTTAGACGGGGGGGGGGGGGGGGGTCCAAGCTACAATACGTGTCCATGACTAGTCAGTGGAGGAAAGATCAGTCCATATTTGTAGCCTTCCAGGGTAGCAGAAAAGGGTACAGGGTAGCTAAAAGTACCATTGCCAGATGGATCAGGGAGGCCATTAGTTTATCCTACTCTGCAAGTGGCGCCCCGGTTCCAGATGGCATCAAGGCTCACTCCACCAAAGCCATGGCTACCTCCTAGGCAGAAAAGGCTGAGGGTATCGATTGATCAGATTTGTAGGGCCGCTACCTGATCCTCACTGTCGACCTTTTTCATACACTACCGGCTAGATCTATCCTCCTCTGCTGACCTTTGGTAGAAGGGTGCTGCAAGTGGTCGTCCCTCCCTAAGGTGTTTCATTCTACAAAAGTCTCTCAGGTGTGCTGTCATGGGGGGAAGGGAAAACACCAAGGTTACTTACCGGTAGCTGTTTTTTCCAGAACCCATGTCAGCACCCGTATATTCCCCCCTTCCCCCCCTTATCACTCCTTTGATGTGCACTATAGGTTGGGTGTTTTTTGATAGTTTTGCCATGTGTAACTAACCAGGGGGGCCTCTCGTGCTCTGTAAACCAACTGAAGCGAGGGAGAGGTACCGCCCTTTTATTTTCAGTAGGGTTCCTGTCCTGACCGGACGGATCCCCTCAGGTGTGCTGTCATGGGTTCCTGAAAAAACTGCTACTGGTAAGTAACTTAGATGTTTTGGAGATGGAAATTTCATTCTCCAGCATGACTTGGCACCTGTCCATACTGCCAAAAGCACCAATACCTGGTTTAAAAACAACAGTATCACTGTACTTGATTGACCAGCAAACTCTCCTGACCTTTATCCCCATAGATAATCTAGGGGGTATTGTCAAGAGGAAGATGAGGCACACCGGACCCAACAATGCAGACGAGCTGAAGGCTGCTATAAAAGCAACCTGGGCTTCCATAACACCTCAGCAGTGCCACAGGCTGATCACCTCCATGCCACGCCGCATTGATGCAGTAATTGATGCAGGAAGAGCCCTGACCAAGTATTGAGTGCATTTACTGAACATACATTTCAGTAGGACAACATTTTGGATTTCAAAATCATTTTTTCAAGCAGTATTCTAATTTACTGAGATAATGACTTTTGGGTTTTCATTGACTGTAAGCCATAATCATCAACATTAACAGAAAGAAACACTTGATATAGATCACTCTGTAATGACTTGTATATGAGTTTCACTTTTTGTATTGAACTGAAATTAATTTTTTGATATTCTAATTTAGTGAGAAGCACTTGTATATCCTTAGAGCTTTTCCTACACTGAGGGAGTGTAGCCTCCTTTCTTCCTAAGCTAGAGAGGTCAGGATAGAAAAATGCAGCGCTCTCTGCTGATAAACAGCTCTGGCAAAAATTAAGAGACCACTGCACAGTTTTATAAATGTCAGCTTCTCTACATGTCTGACTTCCATTCCAGTGTCAGTTGAATTCCAACCAGAGTACACCTCATTCTACTTCATGTGCTTATGGTTCAGGTGATCACCTGAACCATATCTTATTTAATGAAGGAAAGTATAAAAAAACCTGCTGTGGTGTTCACAATCCTCTCGCAATAGGACAAGCTGGATGGCAAAACAAGTAGTAATATCCCAAAAGTAATAGGAATGAAAAAATAACTTTTAACCATGCCAAAGGAGTTGAAAAGCCTTGAGTGAGGAAAAGAAGGGCTCAATTCTGGCTTTACTAGCATAGGGATACAGTGAGCGTTATGTTGCCTCCATTCTTAAAATTTCTAAGACGGCAGTCCATTACAACAAGGACAAACAGCAGATATTGGGGACAACAAAGCTACAGACCGGCAGAGGGTGAAAACGACTCTCCACTGACCGGGATGACCATTATCTTATTCGAATGTCATTCAGCAACCGCAGCATGACATCAAGTGACCTACAAAAGGAATGGCAAATGGCAGCTGGGGTGAAGTGCATGGCAAGAACAGTTCGTAACAGGCTCTTAGAGGCAGGCAGGGCTCAAGTCAGGTAAAGCTAGAGAAAAAGCCTTTCATCAATGAAAAACAAAGGAAAGCCAGGCTGAAGTTTGCCAATGACCACAAGGATTGGACCATAGAGGACTGGAGTAAGGTAATCTTCTCTGATGAGTCTAATTTTCAGCTTTTCCCAACACCTGGTCGTCTAATGGTTAGACGAAGACCTGGAGAGGCGTGCAAGGCACAGTGTCTTGCACCCACTGTGAAATTTGGTGGAGGATCGGTGATGATTTGGGGATGCTTCACAAGGCTGGTATTGGGCAGCTTAATCTTTGCAAAGGATGTATGAATTAAGACGCATACAAAGTTATCCTGGAAAAACAGTTGATTCCTTGTGCTCAGGCGATGTTCCCCAACTCTGAGGACTGGTTTATCCAGCAGGACAATGCGCCATGCTACACAGCTAGGTCAATCAATGTGTGATTGAAGGACCACCACATCAAATGCCTGTCATGGCCAGCCCAATCTCCAGACCTGAACCCCCATTGAAAACCTCTAGAATGTAATCAAGAGGAAGATGGATAGTCACAAGCCATCAAACAAAGAACTGCTTAAATTTTTGTACCAGGAGTGGCATAAGGTCACCCAAAAGCAGTGTGAAAGACTGGTGGCAAACATGCCAAGACGCATGAAAGCTGTGATTAAAAATCATGGTTATTCCACAAAATATTGATTTTTAACTCAGGAAGAGTTCAGAACATTAGTATTGCTGTTTATAAATGATTATGAACTTGTTTTCTTATCATTATTTGAGGTCTGCAAGCACTGCATTTTTTTTTACATTTTTTTTATTTTGCCCATTTCGCATTTTCTGCAAATAAATACAAAATTTAGTGCTTGTAAATTCGGAGACATGTCAGTAGTTTATAGAATAAAAGAGCAATTTACATTTTGCCCAAAAATATCCCTATAAAGAGAAATCAGACAAAAATGAAAATTTTGCCGTGGTCTCTTAATTTTTGCCAGAGCTATATATTGTAGAAGGATGGCACCTTGGGGATAAAGGACGTCAATGTCCTAAGGAGGAGGGCCAGGTCCTTCAGGACTATTAATTAAAAGTCGAAAGAAGCTAGGGCTTTTTTGCTTAACTTTCTAGATAGTTTTGTGGCCACCAGAAAACAGGTTTTAAAGAACAGCATTTTTGTCAATTTTCATGATGATCGAAAAGCGGTTAGCAGAGATCCCATCTGGGAACTGGGTCTGACAAAGTTATATGAATATTCTAGGTTGCCTTGATAAATTTCTGGATGAGTGGCACCCTTTTGAGCTAATACAGGCATGAGTCTTCTTGGGAATGATGCAAGAAGTTTTTCACACCTGGATTTGGGGATCCTTTGCCATTTTTCCTTGCAGATCCTCTCTTGTTCTGTCAGGTTGGATGGTGAATGTTGGTGGACAGCCATTTTCAGGTCTCTCCAGAGATGCTCAATTGGGTTAGGTCAGTGTTCTGGCTGGGCCAGTTAAGAATGGTCACAGAGTTGTTCTGAAGCCACTCCTTTGTTATTTTAGCTGTGTGCTTATTGTCATTGTCTTGTTGGAAGGTAACCCTTCTGCCAAGTCTGAGGTACAGAGCACTCTGGAAGAGGTTTTCATCCAGGATATCTCTGTACTTGGTTGCATTTTTGTTTCCTTCAATGGCAACAAGTCTTCCTGTCTCTGCAACTGAAAACTGCACCCATAGCGTGTTGCTGCCACCACCATGTTTCACTGTTGGGATTGTGTTGGGTAAGTGATGAGCAGTGCCTGGTTTTCGCCACACATACCGATTAAAGGCCCCACTGGTGGAGGGTTGCAGTGATAGTTGACTTTGTGGAACTTTCTCCCATCTCCCTACTGCATCTCTGAAGCTCAGCCACAGTGATCTTGGGGTTCTTCTTTACCTCTCCCACCAAAGCTCTTCTCCCACGATTACGCAGTTTGGCTGGACGGCCAGGTCTAGGAAGACTTCTGGTAGTCCCAAACGTCTTCCATTTAAGGATTATGGAGGCCACTGTGCTCTTACGAACCTTGTGTACTGCAGAAATTCTTTTGTAACCTTGGCCAGATCTGTGCCTTACCACAATTCAGTCTCTGAGCTCCTTGGTCAGTTCCTTTCGACCTCATGATTGTCATTTGGTCTGACATGCACTGTGAGCTGTGAGGTCTTATATACACAGGTGTGTGCGTTTACAAATCAAGTCCTATCAGTTTTATTAAACACAGCTGGACTCCAATGAAGGAGTAGAACCATCTCAGGGAGGATCAAAAGGAAATTGACAGCATATGACTTTAATATGAGTGTCCGAGCAAAGGGTCTGAATACTTATGACCATTTGATATTTCGTTTTTTCTCTTTTAATAAATTTGCATAAAATCTACATTTTTTTTTTCCGTTAAGATGGGGTGCAGAGTGTACATTTAATGAGCGAAAAAATGAACTTTTTTGACTTTACCAAATGGCTGCAATGAAACGAGTGAAAAATGTAAAGGGGTCTGAATACTTAACATTCCCACTGTACTTCTCTAAGCCCACCAATAGTTGCAACAACATATGTGAAAGTGTGAGGGGCAGATGAAATTAGGAATGGAAGTGAGGTGAACTTGGAAATATTAAGCTGTCTTTCAACCAGACTGCAATGTGGAGACATCTATATTGATCTAGATGGAAATATGCAGGAATGCTTCCTTGAGATCTATTGTAGCCATATAATTCCTTCCTGGTTGATTCGATGTGGAACTTCTTCCTGACGAACTGGTTTAGAAACCTCAGATCTACACTGGTTTTCCACCTGCCTTGGGTATTGGGAACAAGGAAAACCGTATGCTTCGATTCCCCTTGTGTACAGGAATCTCTTCTAGGACTTTCATCTTGATAAATTCTAAGATTCCTCAGAAGGTACTGGTTTGCAAAAGATGCTCTTGAGATAGTGAGAAATCTTTGAGGAGGAAGCGACAACAATTCTATATGATAACTATCCCTTATGAAATCTATAACCTAGAGATTTACCAATCTTTGACATTGGTGGTAGAAGAGGGGCAAACGCCAACACCCCTTCTCACTGTGGCATCTGAAGTCCTTCTTCCTATTGGATAACGAGGGGTCCTGGCCACGTCCACTGATGCATACTGGAAAATCCTTTGGAAGTTCCAACCTATTTTTGATGGAGAGCTTACTCTCCAGCTTATTGGTGGCTCCACCTGGCTCTTCTGTTTGGGCCACACACCTATGCCTCATGTCTTTTGGAGGAACTTCTCCTTAATATCAGACAGATTTTTCATTGGTGCGTCTAGCTGTCCCCATTAAAACGACCCAGATGATATTCCACAGTGAAGAGGGCATCCTTAGAAGGAACATCTGCACCCCGTGGTTTAATCTACTCTACCCTTCTTCCTTCGGTAGACAATGCCATGGAGCGAGTGGCAATCACAACCATTGGACAGCAGCGTTATATAGAAAATTAGATGCCACCTGTTTGTAACACTTCAAATATCATTCTCTGTGTACTCCTTTATCGGGGTCTTCCATCTTGAGACCTAAGGTCTTTTGCTACTGTGCATGATGCTTTGGCTTTTGCAGAGGCAGACAAATGGCATCTGTGTAAGGCACTGCCAATTCTTCCAGCCATAGGATCAGGAAAATTAGCGCTGTCCTCACAAAGTATTACTGTATGTTTAAAGAATTGTTACCTCTGTAACTATGTTAGGGGTTCCCTCCCCCCATTCTCTTTGTTTTCTGCATCCGCAACATGCATTGTATTGAATCTGTTGTTCAGGAAAGGGCCTTTGTCTGGGCCCTTCTTCTATTCATTCATAATTAGCTTTTTAATCATGTGGTTTACTTTAAATACATGTTTTCTTAGAAACACCGTATTTCCCTGGGATTTCAGAATTTATATGACCTTATTGGGGTCCAGATACTTTAATAATTTGACATCCTCTCTAGTGGAAAAAGATTGTCTTTAGTCACACTCTTTTTGAAAGGGAGGAATAAAGCTCCTCTTTTACCCTGAAGTGACCAATATCCTCCATCTCTGAGGAAAAACTTCATGGGCCATAGCCTGGGTAACCTGAACACAGGAGACCTCAGCAGATCTACCTCCATCCTGGGAGGAAGAATCCTTTAAAGGGATGGTTCAAAATGAAGGGTGAACTTCATTCTAAATGTCTGTTTTACTTAATGATATAATTACTTTTCTAATTTACTTCAATTAAGAATTCCCCACTCTACACTTGCGTTTAATAATAATAATAATAATTTATTATTATTGTTGTTATAATTTATTATTGTTATTATTATTAATTTTGTTTGACTGTACCAGCATGCTCATTTCGCTATAATCTCTTCAATGTGCAGTGAGGGTGTGCTCCCTCTACTGTTCTACAGAGACGTGCCAGGAAGAAAGCGCACTGTCACTGCACATTGGAAAGGAGAGAACAGAGACCAGCCCAGACCCTGGAATGGGACGTAAATATAGAATCTATGGTGGTAATCGTATAGCTATAAAAGTAATAATCAAATAACTTATAGACTGCAACTTACAAAAAAGTAAATAAAAATAAAAGAAAGCTACTGCCCAACACTGACACCTGATCTCTAGGAAGGACAGAAAAAGCACAAGTGGGAAGAGTTACTAGTACTGCTATATAGCTCTAACAACCAAGCTAAACTCATTTCTATTGCCTGGCCTCCTGTTTTCTAGAAAGTGGTTGTTGCTGTTGAAGGATATCAAAAAAATGGGTTATTTTCAGATTGAGTTGCCTTCATGTGACTCTGGTATTTGCATCTACATGGATTGTCTGGTTTAAAAGGGTTTTCTGGGACAAACCTTGACACACTTGACTGATTGGTGGGTTATTGGGGGTAAGACATAAATGGTGTCTAATGGCTTTCCCCAGAAAACCTCTTCTAATTATGCTCCTGAAATGATGCATTATCATTGTTATTGAATTGTACTTTGGTGTCATGTCACAGCTCTGAGGGGTCTTCCTGGGGTCTCAGGTTCTATACAGCTATTTTTACAATACTTAAGTATTTTAGAAGTTTATCTCTGACTAACCCCACCCCCTTGTACTCCATCCCTATAGAATTGTGCATGCTTTATTCTATAGACACTTACAATTCTTTCCATCTTGCAGACCTTCCCTCCACCGGAGGTTCCCTCAGCGTAGCTGGAGCCAAGAAAGGAGAGCCCACAGCCGCTCTAGCCGACGCTGATGCAGATCTGGAGGAGCGGTTGAATAATCTGCGACGAGATTAACACGTCCGACCCTGCACTACAGACTCTGGGTTTTATCTTTTATTTTATTTTCTGCATTCTACATGGGGGTGTAGGTTAATGGCTTGGAGCCTCGTATACTGAGCGCTTTAGAATGGCTGGATCGCAGACAGCGTGTGTCTGGAGCAGAGTCTCTCCAGTCCCTGGCCATTAGCTGTTCCTGATTCTGCTCCCGTCCGTGCAGTAGTAACCGGACAAGGAAGACTGTTCTGATTTTATATTATTCCCTTTTGTGTTGCCGAGTTCTCATTCTCTTGTTCCTGTCTCTATTCCGCCGTCATACAGGGCAGCCGATGTCGATTTCTGTAAATAAAACTTATCTGGAGAACCACAGCGTTTTCTAACACTCCCTCTCTGTCCCTCCAGCGCAAAATGTAGAATTACCATTTTGATGGATGGGAATAAGATTATACACATTTGGGCTTTGCATCAAAGTAGTCTGGAGAAATGTTAGCAGCCAATCCACAGCTGATTTTTCGATGGTAGTTTAGAACATACACACAGAATCAAAATAATCGTTTATACACAGAGTTAAAGGAAGTTGCACGGGACTTTTATATTGATGACTTATCTTATGGATAGGTCATCAATATCTGATCATTTGGCACATGACTTCCCGCCGATCAGCTGTTCCCGAAGACGGCGGTGGCTGGGTGTGATGAGTTGCGGAGCTGCATCAGTGGGTTATTAGCTGCAGCTGGGTGCTGTAGATAACCCCCCCCCCATTGGAATCAGTAGGGGCTGATGTGTGCTGTATCTGGCCGCGGACAATATGCGGTGGTTGGTGCTTTGCTGTACAGCTCCACAACTATGCACATCCGGCCGCCAGCAGCATCGGGAACAGCTGACCAGTGGTGTTCTAGATCTCAGATATTGACCTATCCTTAAGGTACGTCATCACTATAAAAGTCCTGGACCACCCCTTTAATTCTGTGTGTAAGTGTCTATATACAAACAATACGCATAGGAGGAGAGGACACATGAAAGGAAATTCCAAACACAGAAAAGTCTATCATTTTTCCAAGGCAGCATATAGAACCTTTAACCAGATGTCTCCGCAGTCCGTCTTCTTCTCTCTCCCTCTTAATATTCCCACATGAAGCCGGTACCTGAATCTCTTGATAATTATTGCTCAACCTGGTATCCATCAGCCTTGCAGGTTCTTATAAAGATTGTAATTTTTGCTATTTTTATGATTATCGGTTTGCTTTGTCTAATAAAGGCTAATTATTGCGGCTGATGGGTAAATTTGGAGTGGTGAAGACTGTATCTGTGCCCAAGCTTTATACGGACCTCTGTTAATGATGACCATAGTCCTATAAACACCCACACCGATGTAGGTCAATGGATAGATTTTGTTAGGGCATATTCACATGCGACAAATTAGTTGCAGAATTTTTTTTCAACGGAAAAATTGGTTTCGGGGTGGTTTAGGAAAGTTGATGGATTTTTGTTGGCCTCCTTTAGATGAATGTAACAGACATTTCTGCCATCTGTAACTTTTAAAGGGGTTTTCCTTGGTGTAAAATTGCAATGGGAATAACCCTTTTAAATTTAAAGTGCTTGTAAAAACCAGCAAATTTGCAGTTTACTTATTCCAACGCCTGTTCTTCCTAAAGTTTTACTTCTCATTGCCAAGGAGCCTTGCCGCTGCGCAGTGCTTACAAGCTCTTTGATCTTGAGTTTACTATTCTCGGGGCAGTGCTTTCAATCTATAGATGACATGTGTCATATATGCTAGCTTTGCCAACAATCACCTAGACTCTGGATTAGAGTGTTTTTTCTCTTTCTCTGTTATAGGTCATAGTTTATCGAAAACCCCTTGGGAGGCTATAATAAACACATCCACAATATAGGGCTGTACCCTTATTTCTTTCATGTCCATTGATGCCAAATTATCGCTTCAGCCTGGAGAAAATCAGGGCTTGACTTCTTGGAAGTAAAGAAATGAATCTCTCGGTATATGATTAATGAGAAAATCTCAGCTATATCATCCAATTAGGGAGATAAAGTAAAGTGAATGTGGTCAGTGTGTGCAGAATAAAGTAACCATACTCCTCTCCCTGCACACCCCCCTAAACACCGAGAAGCAGCACCACACTCCTTTAAAAGTTCCATCCATTATATAGGGTCTGGCACCCTCTCCCTAAATGACAGCAAGCCGCCCAGTAAGTGACACATCGCTGGCATCAGGGTCTCTGCCCCTACATCATGCTGCTCTCAAATTACATGGCAAACAATCTGCTCATGGATTCCCTTTATACAGAGAGGCCTGTTCGGGCAGCAGGATCCTCTCCCCCCCTAACCAGTTTGACTATTATGAAGGCTTTCTCCAGTCCATCTGGGAGGACTGTGTCAACATCTTGTGTGTGGATATAATAGAAGCTGCTTCCTTTATGACTCATGGACTCGTGACTACTGTGAGGTGTGCAGTGGTTGCGTCACCTGGAGGGTACAGGCTCTGTCATTACCTGGGTCAGGTGTCTGGTGGAAATGAGGTCATGAGCCTGAAGGTTTCGAGTGATAAATTACAGGAAATGCATAAATCTAATTCTACAGACCTCCTAGTAATGTGATTCAGCCTCTGTGCTACTAAGCGGTGTAACTGATGAGTGGCCAGTCAGGCAGGGCTGCAGTCCGTTATCTCACAGTATAATGTCTCATACTATGGTATTTACTACCCCATATACGTGCTATGCAAAGATGAGCTTACTGCGCTTATTTCTCACTTTGCTATTTAGAGAAAAGTGAGCGGTCCTACATTGCCCAGCATGTATCTTATTTATTTTTTTTAGATCGAGAAACTACACTTCCCAGAATCCTTGTGCTCCCTGCTGCTGTTTCCACACCTCTTGCACCCTGTGTCCTACCTCTCCTACCCACTGCTGATTCCACACCTCTTTCCCGCTGCTGTTTCCACACTTCCTGCACCATGTGTCCCACCTCTCTCCTCTCCTGTTTCCACACCTCCCGCTCCCCGTGTCCCACCTCTCTCCTCTCCTGTTTCTACACCTCCCGCACCTTGTGTGGCAGTGGGAGCTGGTCACAGAGCAGTGACAATACACTTTATACAGTAAAGTGCTTCCCTAATATTCTGATTGGATAGAAAACACACACGTACCAGGATCTATTACAGTGGATCTTTCTCCCTGTGCAGAGTGGGGGGATATCCCTGCAGATGTTCAACCATTCGCAAGAGAACTACTGTGGACTTAACATGTAGTTACCATCTGCCGACTAAGGCCGGGGTCACACTTGCAAGAAACTCACTCGAGTCTCGCGTCTCAATACCCGGCACTGCCACCGGCACTCGGACCTGAGAGCTCAGCTGCGTAGAAATACATTCACCCGCACACTCCTGTCCCGAGTGCCGGCGGCAGTGCTGGGTATTGAGATGCGAGACTCATGCAAGTTTTTCTCGCAAATGTGACGCCGGCTTAATGGTGAGGCTGGAGTGCTATGTTCCCACATTGCGTTTTTGTAACTTTTTTTTTTAATGCAATTTTTCAGCTGCATTTCACAGTACCAGCAAAGTCAATAAGATTTCAGAAATCTCATGCACACACATTGGGGGTTTTTCCTGACTGTTTTGCCAAAGAGCTTGACATACTGCATTTTGCAAAGTTTCAGCTTGTTTTTCACCCATGGAAAGCAATGGGTAGTGCAAAAACTAAGCAAAAAACACAGGTATTAGGTTTTACTGCCTTTTTGGTGCCAAAATCTGATGAAGCTGAATATTTTTTTTTGTATGCAGTAAACTTCATCAGTGTGCACAAGAGACAAATGTACCATGACAAAACCGCAGGGTTTATGGAATGTATTTGGGCATGTTAAGAAATGTGGTAATATAAAACAATTAGCATTGCTTTAGAACAGGGACCCCCAGCCTGTGGCTTTCAGGACCATAATGTGAGGATCACGGCGGTCTGCCAGCGTGGTGCACTTGCACCAGGTCCATCAAACCGCTATGAAGAACCAGTTTACAGATGGTGACTTTTCTGAGTAGCCCCAACATAAAAGCAGAGCTCTGGATGTGCGCTTACCACCTATGGGGCAGAGAGATACAGCTGCTTCTCACAAAATTAGAATATCATCAAAAAGTTTATTTCAGTTCTTCAATACAAAAAGTGAAAAATCATATCTTAGATCACTGTTTGTAATGACTCTATTTCAAGTGTTTATTTCTGTTAATGTTGATGATTATGGCTTACAGCCAATGAAAGCCCAAAAGTCATTATCTTAGTAAATTAGAATACTTTATAACACCAGCTTGAGAAATGATTTTAAAATCCGAAATGTTGGCCTACTGAATGTATGTTCAGTAAATGCACTCAATACTTGGTCAGGGCTCCTTTTGCATCAATTACTGCATCAATGCGGGGTGACATGGAGGCGATCAGCCTGTGGCACTGCTGAGGTGTTATGGATGCCCAGGTTTCTTTGATAGCAGCCTTCAGCTCATCTGCATCATTGGGTCTGGTGTGCCTCATCTTCCTCTTGACAATACTCCATAGATTCTCTATGGGGTTAAAGTCAGGTGAGTCTGCTGGCCAATCAAGCACAGTGATACTGTTGTATGTAAACCAGGTATTGGTACTTTTGACAGTGTGGACAGGGGCCAAGTCCTGCTGGAGAATGAAATTTCCATCTCCAAAAAGCTTGTCGGCAGAGAGAAGCATGGAGTGCTCTAAAGTTTCCTGGTAGATGGCTGTGCTGACTTTGGTCTTGATAAAACACAGTGGACCTACACGAGCAGATGACCTGATTCTCCAAACATCACTGATTGGGGAAACGTCTCACTAGACCTCAAGCAGCTTGGATTGTGGCCTCTCCACTCTTCCTCCAGACTCTGGGACCTGGATTTCCAATTGAAATGCAAAATTTACTTTCATCTGAAACCAACACCTTGGACCACAGTTCTTTTTCTGCTTTGCCCGGGTAAGACACTTCTGGCGTTGTCTATTGGTCATGAATGACTTGACACAAGGAATGTGATACTTGTAGCCCATGTCCTGGATACGTCTGTGTGTGTTGGCTCTTGATGCAATGACTGCAGCAGCAGTCCACTCCTTGTGAATCTCCACAAAATTTTTGAATGGCCTTTTCTTAACAATCCTTTCAAGGCTGTGGTTATCCCGTTTTTTTGTGCACCTTTTTTTACCACACTTTTTCCTTCCACTCAGCTTTTGATTATTATGCTTGGATACAGCACTCTGTGAACAGCCAGCTTCTTTAACAATGGCCTTTTGAGGCTTATCCTGCTTGTGGGCTGTGTCACTGACGGCCTTCTGGACATCTGTCAAGTCAGCAGTCTTCCCCATGATTGTGGAGACTACTGAAACAGACTTTGGGAGCTTTTTAAACGCTTAGGAAGCCTTTTCAGGTGTTTTTTGTTAATTATTCGAATTTACTGAGCTAATGACTTTTGGATTTTCATAGGCTGTAAGCCATAATCATCAACATTAGCTGAAATAAGCACGTGAAATAGATCACTCTCTGTAATGAATCTATATAATGAGTTTCACTTTTTGTATTGAAGAACTAAAATAAATTAACTTTTTGATGATATTCTAATTTAGTGAGAAGCACCTGTATGTGCGAAGCTGCACATAAGATGATACTGCCAGGTAGAGGGGCTGCTTGAAGCTGGATACCACAATGTGATGTGAGTACTTGATGCTAGAATAAAGAATGAGGGTAAGGTGGGAATCCCTTAATGTGATTTCTGTGAAGGAACCAATGCTGTCATTGTACAGATAATGGCGGCTCTACTGGGATGTCATTAATATATTATCCACCTAACAACGCACAATACTATACTATAAAGTGTCTGGGACCCCTAAAAAACCTATATAGGGAATTACTCAACTAGTAATAATTATACTCATTTACTCCACCAGCAGAAGAATATGGAGTGCAGCTCTGGAGTATAAGCTGCTCTGATTATCCCAGCTGATTCTTTAATTACATGTAACATTCAGGCTCAAAGTAAATGTGTGTAAAAAGGTATCCTCAGTGCTGTGCTGAATAGAGGCTCTTCAACAGTAATGTGGTCTTTTTAACCAATTTTGTAGTCAAAATTGAAAAAATAATTTTGAAACAGTCTGGTTAAATTTACTATTTTGCCTGTACAGCTTCTACACAGATCGTTCAGTGGCTTGTAAGAATATTCACCCCCCCTTGACATTTTTTGTGTTTTGATGCCTCAAAAACAAATAGGAAAAAATAACTGAAAGCTTCAGTTTGCATAACTATTCATCCCCGTAAAGTCTGTACTTTGTAGAGCCTTCCTTTGCTGCAATCACAGCTACAAGTCACTTTGGATAAGTCTGTGTGAGCTTTACACATCTTGCCACTGAGATTTTTGCCCATTGTTCAAAGTAAAACTTCTCGAGCTCCTTCAAGTTAAATAGATTCCTCTGGAGAATAGCAATCTTCAAGTCTGACCACAGATTCTCAATGGGATTAAGGTCTGGGCTTTGACTAGGCCACTCCAAAACATTTATACGTTTCCCCTTAAACCACTGTAGCAGTATGCTTTGGGTCATTGCCTTGTTGGAATGTGAACCTCTATCCCATTCTCAAATCACTGACAGACTGAATCAGGTTTTTGCTCATGAATACCCTTGTTTTTGGCACCACCCATCTTCCCCTCTACTCAGACCATTTTTTGTGTCCCTGCTTCCAAAAATCATCAGCACAGCATGATGCTGCTGCCACCACCATGTTTCACTGTGGGGATGGTGTCCTTCGGGGGGATGAGCTGTCTTGGTTTGGCTCCAGACATAGCGTTTACGTTGGTGGCCAATTTGGTCTCATCTAACCACAGCACCTTCCTTGATATGTTTGGGGAGTCTCCCATTTGTGTTTTGGCAAACTCAAAATTTTTGTGTGCAAGTAAAGTCTTATCTGGTCACTCTTCCATAAATGCCACCTCTATGGAGTGTATGGCTTATTGTGGTTGTATGGACAGATAAACCAGTTTTTGCTTGGGTACTCTGCAGCTTCTTCATGATTACCTTTGGTCTCTGTGCTGCCTCTCTGATTAATACCCTCCTTTCCCAGGCTGAGAGTTTTGGTTGGTGGCCCTCTTTTGGCAGGTTTGTTGTGGTACCATGTACTCTCCATTTGATGATAATGGATTTGATGGTGCTTCCGGTGGATCATCAGAGATTGGAATATATTTATAACCCAACCCTGACTTGTACTTCTCGACAATTTTATCCCTGACTTGTGTGGAGATCTCCTTGGTCTTCATGGTATTTGGTTAGTGGTGCCTCTTGTTAAAGGGAATCTGTCACCTATTTTTTGCCTATCGGCTGCCGGCACCGACATCAGTGGGTTATCTACAGCATTCTGTAATGCTGTAAATAAGCCCCTGATGTAACCTGAAAGATAAGAAAAAAGAGTTAGATTATACTCACCCTGGCGTTCGGTCCGGTCTGATGGGTGTCGCCGTCTGTTCCGGCGCCTCCCGTCTTCGAACTGTGACATCCTCTTCCTTGCTGCCTGTCGTGGCTCTGGTGCAGGCGCACTGCTCTGTCCTGTTGAGGGCAGAGCAGAGTCCTGCAGTGCGCAGGTGCCAGGGGAGGTCCGTCGCCTGCACACTACAGTATTCTGCTGTGCCCTCAACAGAGCAGTGCAGTGTGCCGGTGCCACGACAGGCAGCAAAGAAGAGGATGTCACAGTTAGAAGACGGGAGGCGCCGGACTGCAACACCCATCGGACCAAGACCGGACCGCCCCCCCGGTGAGTATAATCTAACTCCTTTTTATCTTTCAGGTTACATCGGGGGGGGGAGGGGGCTTATCTACAGCATTACAGAATGCTGTAGATAACCCACTGATGTCGGTGCCGGCAGCTCAGTCGAAAAGTGGGGTGACAGATTCCCTTTAATGGTGTTGCAGCCTCTGTGGCCTTTCAGAGATGGTAAAGTGTATATACTGACAGACATGTGACACTTAGTGTCTCCCTGTGTGTAATCTAAGCATGTAACTTATGAAGGAAATTGCTTGCACCAGAAATCTTTTATCGGCTTCATAGCAAAAGGGTGAATACATATGCACATGCCAGTTTTTAGTTATTTGATTCCATAAATGTAATTTTTGCCTTTATTTTTCTCACTTCACCAACTTAGACTTTTTAGTGCTGATGCATCACACACAAATCAGATTACAAAAATATTTATCACATGTAACAAAATAGGTAAAAGCCAAGGGGGGGTGAATACTTTTTCAAGCCACTGTATGTGACTCCATAGTTAGACGGCAAGCAAATGCTGTAGTCTGATCCTACAGTGAAGTGTTATACTGCTCTCTGCCCCCTCTATGGGATGGTGAAGTGGAGCACTGTATAGGACCTGGGGTGGGGACTGCGAGGAGACTTTATTATAAAGATTACAAGTGATAACTCTCCATCCAACAGGTAAAATGTTACTTTTATTGATAATCCCAATATTAGCAAGTGTTTCCATGTTTTTACAAGTTACTGGGGCTGAGAGGGCACATGCCACTGCGACAGAAAAAACTTCCACTGTGCCTGAGTTTCCCTTTCATGGTAAGTGGGCACTCAAGTATTGATGAACAGCACTGACCCACAATCGAAATCCCATAAATCAGTGGTTATATTTTTGACAAATATCCGACTTTTTTTTTTTTTAATATAATCCCGTCCTGATATTATTTTCCCTGTTGAACTTTAATGATGGGTTCTCCTAATGCACCTGATACAATCATACATAAGAAATAAGATAACTTCTAGACATATATAGTTTTATGGTGGTTATTGAGGTTCCGAGGTTTCTGGCAGCCTCGTCAGAGTCTGTTTTAGCCCATTGATAGGAGGAATTGTACAAAGTGGATTAACAGGTGACCAGCAGCTCGGACACAATTGAACAGCTTGTCATCTCATGGAGCAAGGCCCTCCCATCGAATGTTCAAAGAGAATGGTCAAATTTGAAGAGGACAGGTGGATGATGGGAAAGTAGAGGACTTGGAACTCACAGACCCTCTTAGGAATGACGGAAGCTGTTGAGAAGATAAGGAAAAACAAAAATGTTAAACAAGAACCTTAAAACGTGTTGCTGTTGTTACCAGAATCCGTACTATTTCCCTTACTTAATGCACAATTCCACCTGCTTTGGAGGTGGCAGAGGGCTCATTACCTCTTGGGCCCCTGATGATGTTCTCCACAGAAAACTTTACGTTTCTTTTCAGAATAATGGCATTTAACCCCTTTCCAACATATGATGTTCAGCTTCGTCATAGGTCGGGTCCTGACTTTGATGCAGACTCGTATTCAGCCATCATCTGCCTCTAATAGCTGCGAGTGGAGAGGAGGTGTTAACATGTTAAATGCTGCTGTCAATCTCTGACAGTGACATTTGACACGCGGCGGGAGCGCATCATTCCATGTGTCGTGATCGTGGGGCGCAGATGGGTTCAATGGAAGATTAGTTCAGCTCACCCTTCATGTGCCAGTGTATCTTCACAGCAGGGACCTTGTTTCTGTCAGACGGTAAGTAATGCAATTCTTGGGAAAAAAAGATCCAGCTCAGAAGGATAAAATCCAAAACTTTATTCCGATCCATAAGACAGACATGCTTAACACACCCGACCGGAATGCATTCCGGTTGGGTGCGTTAAGCATGTCTGTCTTATGGATCTGAATAAAGTTTTGGATTTTATCCTTCTGAGCTGGATCGTTTTTTTTCCCAAGAATGGCGCCAATGGGTTGTCATGTCAGCTGGGGCTTTGCTGAATACATCCGGACTTGTCGCAAAAATTCTCCGGAGAAAGCCGTCATTTTGCTGACATTCATAGGAGACTGTGGTTTTTGCTATACAGGGCAGGGCTGATGCACTGCTGTGTACAGTACAAGCAATCAGACGATCGCAGCTTCAAGTCTTCTAAGGGTGAGTGCACACAGTGCAGATTTTTCCACGAGGATTTGCAGCTAAATCCCCAGGTAAAATGACCTGTGGTTTACCTGCGAAATCCCCCTGCGTTTTGACACCTGGTCAATGGAACAGGTGTCAAACCGCAGCGGAATCCGCAGAAAGAATTGACATGCTGTGGATTTAAAACCGCAGCAAATCCGTGCGGAAAAAACTGCAGCATGTGCACTGCGGTTTTTAAAAGCCATTGGATAACATTGTACCGCAGAGGCAAATCCGCACTGTGCGCACATACCCTAAGAGGACTAACAAATACAGTAAAAAGTGAACAAAAAAGTTTTTAAAATTTATGAAAAAATACAAAACTCAAATCACACCCCCCTTTTGCCCCATTTAAAAACTCATATATTGGATTTTACACCTTTCGTAAAAGTCATGTATCAAAATATACATTAACATAATCTGAATGGTAAATGGCGTAACGAGAAAGAATTGAATTGCCAGAATTAGTTTTTCGGCTGCTGCATCAGCAGGAATTTTTTTTTTTTTTTAATAAAAGGCAATCAACACATTGTATCTACCCCAAAATGGTATTAGTAAAAATGTCCGCTCAGGGCGTATAAGCCTTAACCATATCCACACTATTAAAATCTGTACAGGTCTTGGAATATGGCAACACAAGCAAATATTTTTTTTTTTTCCCACAAACTTGCAAAAAAAAATGTTGCCACTTAAATAAAAACAAACTCTACATGTTTGGTAACTGCGTACTCTTACTGACCTGGAGAATCATATTGCCAGGTCAGTTTTACCATCAAGTGAACATGGTAAATTAAAAAAAAAATATTTGTGGAATTGCAGGTTTTTTTTATAGCAATTTCAGCGCAGTTGGAATCTTCTTCCCACTCGCCAGTGCATCACATGATAAAAATAAATGGTGTCATTCATAAGTAAAAGCAAAAAACAAGCCCTTATACAGTTATGTGGATGGAAAGATTAAAAAAGTTATAGCTCTTGGAATAAGGGGAGGCAAAACGTAAGATGGCCCAGTAATGAAGGGGTTGCCCGTCCCTTGCGGCTATATTTATGCCTTTTTCTCTGTTAGGGCTTGCTCGTTAACATGGCCAAGTGCTATGTAATGTTTTATCGGACAGCACTCAGTGTTATACTGAGGGCCAGTGCAGATCTGCGATTCCTTTTCTCATGCCCGATCTGACTGAGATTGAGCGAGTGTCCTTTGCATCATCGGCCCTGATTCTCTCGCAAGAGAACATATGCTCGTGTGACCCCGGCCTCACACTGCCATAAGCAGGTCAGCCATATTTGCTGGGCCACTACTGCAAAGGCCATTGTGGTGTGGGACCCTTGATCACATGTTACTTATTCAGCCTTTTGCTCTTTTTCCCAAACTCCCGTTTTCTTAGTAAGCTGTTGTTCTCTGCTACCACCTAAGAGGTGGCAATATTAGAGAGCACTGTGTTGTGACTAATTTTCCAAGTAAATAGTTTTCTGGCCCTTTGCTTGAAAAAATTGCTTGACGTCAAAAAGCATTTTAGACTTATTAATGAATAAACCTATCCTATTTGGTGAGAAAATATTGAGTCTCTAATTGACTGTGCTTTCTAATATAGTAAAAACTTTGACTCGGCTGAAAATAACGTAGGCCTGCTTGTCACCATAGGAGTGATGCACTATTAGAGAAGCATTCCAGTAAAAGGAGGTGCCAGTACTCCTGAAAACGCCTGGCACTGTTATTGGTGCTAGAAGGCTGCCATCTACCGTTCAAACTGGAGCATGTGCAACTAACTGGAAGAGGAAGAGTTGCAGGGAGGAGGAGTTTTGATGTGACACCTAGTCAGGTGGCATTCATGATGGAGTTCCGCAGGATAAAAGCCAGAGCCAGTTTTGGCGCCTGAAGGGAGGTCGGACCAGAGGTGTGCAGAAGAAGACACTGCAATCAAGGTGACAGGCCACAGTAAGGAGCATGAGCTCTGGCGCGGTCACAGACGGGACCTGCACGGCACCAGAACCAAAGTCCTTACTACGCCAGTCAAGACCTGAGGACCCGATCTACGTCGGTCAAGGCGCAAATCCCAGACCTGCGCCAGTCAAGGCCCAGAGCCCAGATGACTCCCATCTGGAGCCAGAGCCCAGCCCTCATCCCCTAGGTTCTGGGGGACACCCATCAATGGTCAAGAACTGAAGTTCCGTGAGGAGAATTTGCCTGAGAGAGGGCACCTGTAGTGGTGGACAGATAACACGAGTGAGCCGGGCCGTCATTTCCAATACTGACGTACGGTACAGGGATTGACCTGGACTGGGACAGTAGGTAGGTTGGGGGTAAATTGAAGTGAAGGAAGTCCATCGTGCTTTGATAGAGTTCGTGCGAAGGAACTGCAGCCTAGCGGGAAGAGCCGGAGACCCCTGCTAGAGCCATTACTGTAGGAGGAGATGGCGCAGTGGTTCTCATGTGAACGGGTTTGTCATCCATGTTATAGGGATATACATAATCATTATCCCTGAGAGACTTCCTTAACGTGTAAAGTGAACTCTGAGACTCGTCACACATACTGTATTGCAAGATTTAATTGTGAAAATGATTTCATTCTTTTTAACGGTTTTCATAAGTTACACAAACCCCCTCCATATCGGAGGAAATAAATTGTTCATTCACGTTGACTGTTCCTGCCTCGTGTTCAACTGCGTGTTGCATCTGACCACCTGCATTGCTCCCATCAAAATGCAATCATCATATTATATAGCACTGTGTACTTACAATTGCTCATATTGAATTTTTACCCAGCTAATTCCTCTTTTTCTCTGCTCTATGTAGAATCGGGAGGTCTCTTGTCCCTGCATTTATCATTCTCCTCTTCATCTCCTGACCCAGCGCTCCCTCCTCCCCTTGTCAGGAACTTTTGCAGCGACTGATGACTCATATAAAGAGACTTCCTGCTTCTATATAGCGCATAGAAGGATTCAGCTAGTCAGTTTTTAATCACGTGATATCATAGACCTAATGGAAAAGAGAAGAATTAACTGGTAAGAAAGGTAAAATGAGCAATTGTAAGTGCACAGTGCTGTATAATATGATGACTGCAACATACTAAGAGGGTACAAATTTTTGAAGGGAGGATGAGTGCTCCTGTGTATATTTGCACTAATGGTAAATTTGTTTTTTGTTTTTTTTATTAATGTCAATGTTGTAACATTCAGTCACCATCTGGTAGTAATATATGGTCTAGTCACGGTATGGCGTTACAGTATTTGTTCTTGGTATGTGGTATTATTCGTTCACTGTATGTGAACAGTGACTCTACCAGCAGAATAGTGAGTGCAGCTCTGTAGTATAATACAGGACATAACTCAGGATCAGTATAGGATAAGTAATGTATGTACAGTTGTGGCCAAAAGTATTGACACTCCTGCAATTCTGTCAGATAATACTCAGTTTCTTCCTGAAAATGATTGCAAACACAAATTCTTTGGTATTATTATCTTCATTTAATTTGTCTTAAATGAAAAAACACAAAAGAGAATGAAGCAAAAAGCACAACATTGATCATTTCACACAAAACTCCAAAAATGGGCCAGACAAAAGTATTGGCACCCTCAGCCTAATACTTGGTTGCACAACCCTTAGCCAAAATAACTGCGACCAACCGCTTCCGGTAACCATCAATGAGTTTCTTACAATGCTCTGCTGGAATTTTAGACCATTCTTCTTTGGCAAACTACTCCAGGTCCCTGATATTTGAAGGGTGCCTTCTCCAAACTGCCATTTTTAGATCTCTCCACAGGTGTTCTATGGGATTCAGGTCTGGACTCATTGCTGGCCACCTTAGAAGTCTCCAGTGCTTTCTCTCAAACCATTTTCTAGTGCTTTTTGAAGTGTGTTTTGGGTCATTGTCCTGCTGGAAGACCCATGACCTCTGAGGGAGACCCAGCTTTCTCACACTGGGCCCTACATTATGCTGCAAAATTTGTTGGTAGTCTTCAGACTTCATAATGCCATGCACACGGTCAAGCAGTCCAGTGCCAGAGGCAGCAAAGCAACCCCAAAACATCAGGGAACATCCGCCATGTTTGACTGTAGGGACCATGTTTTTTTCTTTGAATGCCTCTTTTTTTTTTTTTCTCCTGTAAACTCTATGTTGATGCCTTAGCCCAAAAAGCTCTACTTTTGTCTCATCTGACCAGAGAACATTCTTCCAAAACGTTTTAGGCTTTTTCAGGTACGTTTTGGCAAACTCCAGCCTGGCTTTTTTATGTCTCGGGGTAAGAAGTGGGGTCTTCCTGGGTCTCCTACCATACAGTCCCTTTTCATTCAGATGACGACGGATAGTACGGGTTGACACTGTTGTACCCTTGGACTGCAGGGCAGCTTGAACTTGTTTGGATGTTAGTCGAGGTTCTTTATCCAACATCCGCACAATCTTGCGTTGAAATCTCTTGTCACTTTTTCTTTTCCGTCCACATCTAGGGAGGTTAGCCACAGTGCCATGGGCTTTAAACTTCTTGATGACACTGCGCACGGTAGACACAGGAACATTCAGGTCTTTGGAGATGGACTTGTAGCCTTGAGATTGCTCATGCTTCCTCACAATTTGGTTTCTCAAGTCCTCAGACAGTTCTTTGGTCTTCTTTCTTTTCTCCATGCTCAATGTGGTACACACAAGGACACAGGACAGAGGTTGAGTCAACTTTAATCCATGTCAACTGGCTGCAAGTGTGATTTAGTTATTGCCAACACCTGTTAGGTGCCACAGGTAAGTTACAGGTGCTGTTAATTACACAAATTAGAGAAGCATCACATGATTTTTCGAACAGTGCCAATACTTTTGTCCACCCTCTTTTTTATGTTTGGTGTGGAATTATATCCAGTTTGGCTTTAGGACAATTCTTTTTGTGTTTTTGCATTTAAGACAAATTAAATGAAGATAATACCAAAGAATTTGTGTTTGCAATCATTTTCAGGAAGAAACTGAGTATTACCTGACAGAATTGCAGGGGTGTCAATACTTTTGGCCACAACTGTATACAGTGACTGCACCAGCCGAATAGTGAGTGCAGCTCTGGAGTATAAGACAGGATGTAACTCAGGATCAGTATAGGATAAGTAATGTAATTTATGTACACAATGAATCTATCAGCAGAATAGGGAGTGCAGCTCTGGAGTAGAATACAGGATGTAACTCAGGATCAGTAATGTAATGTATGTACAAAGTAACTGCACCAGCAGAATAGTGCGTGCAGCTCTGGAGTATAATACAGGATGTAACTCAGCATCAGTACAGGATCAGTAATGTAATGTATGTAAACAGTAACTGCACCAACAGAATAGTGAGTGCAGCTCTGTAGAATAAAGAGGGAGTCACACATAGCGACTCACCAGCAATCCCGACAACGATATCAACGTGTCAGGATCGCTGGTGAATCACTACATGATCGCTGGTGAGCTGTCAAACAGACAGCTTCACAAGCGATCAGCACAGCGACGCCGAGCGCGCGGCGTCACTGTGTTCGTTAGTTACCAGTGCGCTGATGCAGGAATATAATACAGGATGTAACTTAGGCTCTGTCCAGGATCAGTAATGTATGTACACAGTGACTGCACCAGCAGAATAGTGCGTGCAGCTCTGGAGTATAATACAGGATGTAACTCAGCATCAGTACAGGATCAGTAATGTAATGTATGTAAACAGTAACTGCACCAACAGAATAGTGAGTGCAGCTCTGTAGAATAAAGAGGGAGTCACACATAGCGACTCACCAGCAATCCCGACAACGATATCAACGTGTCAGGATCGCTGGTGAATCACTACATGATCGCTGGTGAGCTGTCAAACAGACAGCTTCACAAGCGATCAGCACAGCGACGCCGAGCGCGCGGCGTCACTGTGTTCGTTAGTTACCAGTGCGCTGATGCAGGGAGCTGGTAACTAACGTACACATCGGGTATCCAAGGGACATGCGTCCCTTGCATACCCGATGTGTACGTTAGTTACCAGCAGATCGCTGGTCTCCCGCCTGACACACGCAGCGATGCGTGCTGGCCAGCGGGAGACCAGCGACAAAAGAAATGTCCAGCGGTTTCCTACAGCGATCAGCGATACGGGCAGGGGGGCCGGTCGCTGATCGCTGTCACACACAGCGATCTCGCTGGTGAGATCGCTGTTGTGTCACAAAACTTGTGACTCAGCAGCGATCTCTGTGTGACGGGGCCCTAATACAGGATATAACTCTGGATCGCTACAGGGTAAATAATGTAATGTATGTACACAGTGACTGCACCAGCAGAATAGTGAGTGCAGCTCTGGAGTTTAATACAGGATGTAACTCCGCATCAGTACAGGATCAGTAATGTAATGTATGTAAACAGTAACTGCAAGAACAGAATAGTGAGTGCAGCTCTGGAATATAATACAGGATGTAACTCAGGCTCTGTCCAGGATCAGTAATGTATGTACACAGTGACTGCACCAGCAGAATAGTGAGTGCAGATCTGGAATATAATACAGGATGTAACTCATGCTCTGTCCAGGATAAGTAATGTTTGTACACAGTGATTGCACCAGCAGAATAGTGAGTGCAGATCTGGAGTATAATACAGGATGTAACTCAGCATCAGTACAGGATCAGTAATGTAATGTAATGTATGTAAACAGTAACTGCACCAACAGAATAGTGAGTGCAGCTCTGGAATATAATACAGGATGTAACTCAGGATTAGTAATGTGATGTATGTACACAGTGACTGCACCAGCAGAATAGTGAGTGCAGCTCTGGAATATAATACAGGATGTAACTCAGGATCAGTAATGTATGTGCACAGTGACTACACCAGGGGAATAGTGAGTGCAGCTCTGGAGTATAATACTGGATGTAACTAAGGATCAGTAATGTAATGTATGTACACAGTGACTACACCAGCAGAATAGTGAGTGCAGCTCTGGAGTATAATACAGGATAAGTAATGTAACGTATGTACATAGTGACTGCATCAGCAGAATAGTGAGTGCAGCTCTGGAGTATAATACAGGATAAGTAATGTAACGTATGTACACAGTGACTGCATCAGCAGAATAGTGAGTGCAGCTCTGGAGCATAATAGAGGATGTATAGTAGAGTGACTGCAGCAACAGAATAGCCATATGACAAGTTAAAGGGGTTGTTAGACCTTAACTACAAGTCTGCAATCACTTTATGACTACGCGCTGTGAGGATTCTTTGGTGGGCGGCCATGTGAAAACAAGTATGTGATTTACACTGAGTGAGGCCACACACGTCTACATATCTAGTGGGCATGTAACCCGATGTAATTAAATCGCATACTTTCTGTCATCATGTACCTCTACTCTCGGCAGCAGAGAATTCTATTGTGTGCGATTTGAGGATTCACAAATCTGCAGTCACAGAGTCTGCGTACTTGTAGCCTAACGCCGGACAACTCCTTTTAAGTGAACCAGCTGGCACATGCTGCCTAATCCAAGGGTATCATGTATCAGGCACTGTCTGTATGATGTCAGCCACGTATTGTGTGACTCTGAAATGCTGCGGCCATTTAGAGGAAAACTTACTTTAATAGTCTCTGGGGTCCGAGCTGCGCTTTAGGGTACCGTTACACATAGCGATGCACCAGCGATCCCGACAACGATATGGATCGCTGGAGCATCGCTAAGTGGTCGCTAGTGAGCTGCCACACAGGCAGATCTCACCAGCGGCATAGCAGGGGTCGGGGGTCGCTACTTACCTGTCAGACACGGCGATCCTGACGTCCTCCCGCCCGCGGCCACGCGTCGCTCGTCGTCACAGCAGGAAGCGCTGCAGGAAGCTGACGACGAGAAACGGCCCAGGACGTTCTCGCGCGACCAGCGATGAGCAGCGGGGGAGCCGGTCGGAGGTAAGTATCACATGTAGCGATATCGCTAGCAATATCGCTGCTACGTCACAAAATCGGTGACTTTACAGCGATATTGCTAGCGATATAGCAGTGTGTAACGGGGGCTTAAGAATAGTCAGACTGGCGGGAGTCCCCTGCGGTTTCTCCCTGCCAAGGAGACAGGTCTCCATCTACATGCGCGTATACCGTATATAGGTGGTTATTCACGCAGTGATCCAGGTCGCTCCCCCTTCCCGCCCCAGCTTTGCCCATTTAAACGGAGGTGAAAGAAACAGACGTGAAGACTAGAGTTGAGCGACTTTTGGTTTTTTAGGGTCGAGTTTCGTTTCGTGAAACCCGACTTTTCCAAAAGTCGGGTCGAGCAAGATCGGCCGATTATAGGGAAAAGTCGGGGTCGTCCCGAAACACAAAACCCAATGTAAGTCAATGGGGAATAAAAGTCGGCAGTGAGAGGAGGACAGGAAACACACCTACAGTGCCCATTTGAATGGCAAAAGCATCAATTCTTCTTACTTAAGCTTGTCAACCTTAATTAACTTCATAATACAAGTTACGCACTGAAAAATGGGGGTTATTTGGCTAAAGTTGTGGGGGGGTAGGGCTGGCTCCAGGTTTTCATGTGCCCTGGGCGAAAGAGCGCCCCTTTAACACATACCACAACTCATCATGCTCCGATACGGCAGAGAAATAGCGGTATAGTACAATGAAAAATACTTCACTTTCTACATCTCATGACGAGGCCCATCTATTTCTCCATACAGAATCATTGGTCCCATATAATGTTTGAAACAGTATATGATGAGCTCCACATAATGCTACAGTATATGTTGGTCCCCATGGATGAAGCTCCACTGTCTTATGGGCCCAAATAATGCTCCAAACATAATGGGCCCCATTTCTAATGCTCTAGTGTATAATGGGCCCTGTAAATGCTGCTCCAGTGTCTGATGTCCACCTTTGGAATGTTCCAGTGTATGGTGGGCCCCATCTATCATTCTCCAGAGTATAGTGCTCCCCAAAAATTGCTGTCCCAACATTGAAAACAATCAAATAAGTCTCCTCGCTAGGGAATCCCTGTACTAGTCTGGACTCCTCGTCGTCCCCATCTTCCATCTCACTGCACAGTATTTCAACCTTGCAAGTGCTGTGATCCTGAGCAAGCAGGGGGGCCCACTCGTTGGCGACGGCACTGGCACAGGGCCCCTGATAGTACGGTGGTGTGTCTGATGGCGGGTGGGCCGAACCTGCACTTGCATCTGCAGCTTCCTCTTTGTCACCGTGTAAGATGGAACTGTATATGGGAAGGGTAACCTGAGTTTCATCAGGGTCAGATTCAGGCCGTGTAGCGTGCGAGGGGAATGTAGTGGTCTGGGTCAATGTACCAGCAGATTCATCGAGCAGTGGCTGGGCATCAGTGCACTTGTGTCGCCCCCAGGAGTACGGTCGCCACAGTGACATTACCTTCCTCCTAGGGAGTGTGATGTCATGCTTGGGAGAAACGAAGGATCTCTCTAGCAGGTTAACTGATTGGGCGGCGTTATTCCCACGAGTCATGACCCTCCAAACAGCATTCATGAAGGCAAAGTGTTTGTTTTACGTGGGCAGTATGGTTGCAAAGCTGAACCTTAAAGGAATGTCCAGAAGGGCACCACCAGAAGTGGAGCCTACGGCGTAATTTGACTCTACACGGGCAACCTCAACAATGCCAGCTACAGAACAGATGCACACATTGCAAGCTTAATTCTGTTAACGAACGAGACTCCGTCATGCCATGCGGTCCGAGTCCGGCTTACTAGAGGGACACGTGAGGCACTGGCACATGAGATTGGCCAATAACTGGTGTGTCATGCCCTTACATGTCCGTGGCTGAGGTATGTGGCCGTGGCAAGGTATGTGGCTGAGTTTTGAAAGGGCTATGGCTGCCACAAAATTACGGCCGTTATCACTAACTACCTTGCCTGCCTCAAGATGTCACTGCCCAGCCATGACTCAGTTTGTCGCTTCAAGTACTCGGCCAGCACCTCGGCGGTGTGTCTGTCGCCCAAACACATCATCTGCAACACAGCCTGCTGACGCTTTCCACTAACTGCTCGATAGGGGGACACCTCGTGTGCAACAGTGGCAGCTGCAGATGGAGTGCTCGTACGACTGCGCTCTGTGGACGAGCTTTCGCTTCTGGAGGAGGAGGGTGGAACGCCTACAGCCTACTGTTTCCTATACCGTGGGCTAGGCAGCACTGTCCCACCACCGCTGTCCCCTGTGGACCCTGCATCCACCACATTAACCCAGTGCGCAGTGATGGACACGTAACGGCCCTGGCCATGCCGACTGGACCATGCATCAGTTGTGAGGTGCACCTTTCCACTCACTGACTGCTTGAGTGCATGGACAATGCGGTCTTTCACATGATGGTGGAGGGCTGGGATGGCTTTGCGAGAGAAGAAGTGGCGACTGGGTAGGTCATAGCGTGGTACTGCATAGGCCATGAGTTCGCGGAAAGCTGCGCTTTCCACCAACCGATAGGGCATCATCTCAAACGAGATTAGTTTGGCAATGTGGGCGTTCAAACCCAGTGTACGCGGATGAGAGACTGAGTATTTTCTTGACCTACTCATAGTGTCTGGGAGGGTGAGCTGGACTTGAGAGCTGCATATGGTGGAAGTAGCGGTGGACAGGGCGGACTGAGAGAGGGTTGATGATGGTGATGGAGTTGGTGTTCTTTCTGATGGCCTAGATTCAGTATTTCGTTGATGTAACAGTGGGATTCCCTGACTGCTGTGGCCTTGCAACGACACCTCAACATTTGCTGCTGTGCTAACCGGTGGGCTTACAGTGGGGGAAACAATGTAGCGTTGCTGACTACCTTCTTTGTGATCAGTTGCACATGTGGCACTTGAGGTTTGGTGTTGTGTCCACGCTTGCAAGTGCATGCTGGTTAAATGTCTAAGCATGCAACTGGTATTCAAATTTTTCAGATTTTTCCCTCGGCTAAAGGTCTTTGCGCACTTCTTACAGATAACCTTGGCCTGATCATGAGGATTTTGTTCAAAAAAGTGCCACACTGCACTCTTCCTACTTTGGCAGACATTTTACGGCCTAGCACGCTGTGATCTTTTGACCCTCTGGACAAGCTGTCCAGCAACTCTTTTGATTTTTGGAACCTGTCTTTGGAGTGCTCCGGGCCTGCCAGATAACAGCTGTTGCGATGTCGATGTCTGCTGTGGATGCTCCTCATCTGAGCTATTGGAAGCAGCACCCTCTTCCCCAATGGATGCCAATCTGGGTCAACAACTGGGTCATCCATCATCTCCTCTTCAATGTCATGTGCACCTTCCTCTGTGTCACCGTGTATGGTAGTATAGTGTGCGGGAAGGGGCACCTGAGTCTCATCAGGGTCAGAATCTGGCTCTGTACACTGCGAGGACAATGTAGTGCTCTGAGTGAATGTACCAGCAGAATCATCTATCAGCGGCTGTGCATCAGTGCACTCAATGTCAGATTCATCTTGGCCTGGGTAATTCACCATTTCACTTGATAATCCAGGCATGGTATGTGAAAACAGCTCCATGGAGTAATCAGTAGTATGGCCTGCGTCATCCTTCAATCTTGGTTGGGGTGAAGGACACAAGGAAAGGTGTGGTTCATGAACATGAGCCTCCAATGACGACTCAGTGCTTTTACTTTTTACAACTTCAGAAGAGGAGGCGATAGAGCTGGAGGCTGAGTCAGCAATGTAAGACAAAACTTTTTCCTGATGCTCTGGCGTTAAAAGCGGTTTGCCAACTCCTAGAAAACTAAGCCTTCGAAGCCTTATGGAGCCAGACGATGACGCAGGCTCAACACCTCCTGCATTCGGTCCTATTTTGCTTTTGCCACTACCATCAGATCCACCACCAACACCATCATTACCAGCTGCCAACCCTCGCCCAATTCCACGGCCTCTTCCACCAGCCTTCCTCATTTTTGGTAGAAATGTAGACAAAATCCAACAAACTATATAGTAATGTAAAACAAGGTACAAGGTGTTTATAGGACAGGGGAGATTTAGATTTTCTGCAGACACTTGTGGACACTGGACACTTGGATTGTGTGAGGCCCACTGAATATCAGAGCGCTATGTCACAGGCTCGATGCAGCAGGTGTGAAAAAAGTGACTACAGGATAAGGGAGATTTTGAATTTCTGCAGACACTGGACACTTGGATTGTGTGAGGCCCACTGAATATCAGAGCGCTATGTCACAGGCTCGATGCAGTAGGTGTGAAAAAAGTGACTACAGGATAACGGAGATTTTGAATTTCTGCAGACACTTGTGAACACTGGACACTTGGATTGTGTGAGGCCCACTGAATATCAGAGCGCTATGTCACAGGCTCGATGCAGCAGGTGTGAAAAAAGTGACTACAGGATAAGGGAGATTTTGAATTTCTGCAGACACTTGTGGACACTGGACACTTTTGGATTGTGTGAGGCCCACTGAATATCAGAGCACTATGTCACAGGCTCGATGCAGTAGGTGTGAAAAAAGTGACTACAGGATAAGGGAGATTTTGAATTTCTGTAGACACTTGTGGACACTGAACACTTTTGGATTGTGTGAGGCCCACTGAATATCAGAACGCTATGTCACAGGCTCGATGGCACAGGTGTGAAAAAAGTGACTACAGGATAAGGGAGATTTTGAATTTCTGCAGACACTTGTGGACACTGGACACTTGGATTGTGTGAGGCTCACTGAATATCAGAGCGCTATGTCACAGGCTCGATGCAGCAGGTGTGAAAAAAGTGACTACAGGATAAGGGAGATTTTGAATTTCTGCAGACACTTGTGGACACTGGACACTTTTGGATTGTGTGAGGCCCACTGAATATCAGAGCACTATGTCACAGGCTCGATGCAGCAGGTGTGAAAAAAGTGACCACAGGATAAGGGAGATTTTGAATTTCTGCAGACACTTGTGGACACTGGACACTTGGATTGTGTGAGGCCCACTGAATATCAGAGCGCTATGTCACAGGCTCGATGCAGCAGGTGTGAAAAAAGTGACTACAGGATAAGGGAGATTTTGAATTTCTGCAGACACTTGTGGACACTGGACACTTTTGGATTGTGTGAGGCCCACTGAATATCAGAGCGCTATGTCACAGGCTCGATGCAGCAGGTGTGAAAAAAGTGACCACAGGATAAGGGAGATTTTGAATTTCTGCAGACACTTGTGGACACTGGACACTTGGATTGTGTGAGGCCCACTGAATATCAGAGCGCTATGTCACAGGCTCGATGCAGCAGGAGTGAAAAAAGTGACTACAGGATAAGGGAGATTTTGAATTTCTGCAGACACTTGTGGACACTGGACACTTGGATTGTGTGAGGCCCACTGAATATCAGAGCGCTATGTCACAGGCTCGATGCAGCAGGAGTGAAAAAAGTGACTACAGGATAAGGGAGATTTTGAATTTCTGCAGACACTTGTGGACACTGGACACTTGGATTGTGTGAGGCCCACTGAATATCAGAGCGCTATGTCACAGGCTCGATGGCACAGGTGTGAAAAAAGTGACTACAGGATAAGGGAGATTTTGAATTTCTGCAGACACTTGTGGACACTGGACACTTGGATTGTGTGAGGCCCACTGAATATCAGAGCGCTATGTCACAGGCTCGATGCAGCAGGAGTGAAAAAAGTGACTACAGGATAAGGGAGATTTTGAATTTCTGCAGACACTTGTGGACACTGGACACTTGGATTGTGTGAGGCCCACTGAATATCAGAGCGCTATGTCACAGGCTCGATGGCACAGGTGTGAAAAAAGTGACTACAGGATAAGGGAGATTTTGAATTTCTGCAGACACTTGTGGACACTGGACACTTGGATTGTGTGAGGCCCACTGAATATCAGAGCGCTATGTCACAGGCTCGATGGCACAGGTGTGAAAAAAGTGACTACAGGATAAGGGAGATTTTGAATTTCTGCAGACACTTGTGGACACTGGACACTTTTGGATTGTGTGAGGCCCACTGAATATCAGAGCGCTATGTCACAGGCTCGATGGCACAGGTGTGAAAAAAGTGACTACAGGATAAGGGAGATTTTGAATTTCTGCAGACACTTGTGGACACTGGACACTTGGATTGTGTGAGGCCCACTGAATATCAGAGCGCTATGTCACAGGCTCGATGCAGCAGGAGTGAAAAAAGTGACTACAGGATAAGGGAGATTTTGAATTTCTGCAGACACTTGTGGACACTGGACACTTGGATTGTGTGAGGCCCACTGAATATCAGAGCGCTATGTCACAGGCTCGATGGCACAGGTGTGAAAAAAGTGACTACAGGATAAGGGAGATTTTGAATTTCTGCAGACACTTGTGGACACTGGACACTTGGATTGTGTGAGGCCCACTGAATATCAGAGCGCTATGTCACAGGCTCGATGGCACAGGTGTGAAAAAAGTGACTACAGGATAAGGGAGATTTTGAATTTCTGCAGACACTTGTGGACACTGGACACTTTTTGATTGTGTGAGGCCCACTGAATATCAGAGCGCTATGTCACAGGCTCGATGGCACAGGTGTGAAAAAAGTGACTACAGGATAAGGGAGATTTTGAATTTCTGCAGACACTTGTGGACACTGGACACTTGGATTGTGTGAGGCCCACTGAATATCAGAGCGCTATGTCACAGGCTCGATGGCACAGGTGTGAAAAAAGTGACTACAGGATAAGGGAGATTTTGAATTTCTGCAGACACTTGTGGACACTGGACACTTTTGGATTGTGTGAGGCCCACTGAATATCAGAGCGCTATGTCACAGGCTCGATGGCACAGGTGTGAAAAAAGTGACTACAGGATAAGGGAGATTTTGAATTTCTGCAGACACTTGTGGACACTGGACACTTTTGGATTGTGTGAGGCCCACTGAATATCAGAGCGCTATGTCACAGGCTCGATGGCACAGGTGTGAAAAAAGTGAATTGTAGAATTGGGCAGAATAGGAATCTCCCTAGAGTGTAGGTCTGTAAGAACGGAACAAGTCCTCAACTTATCCTTCCACAGTGACACACAGATAGCTTCACTGTGGCTGTGATAACAGCCGTTACACGGTACTGTGTGAGGAGCGTACACCACTGTATGGTGTGAATAAATGCACGCTCAGTACCTCAGCAGGACAAAAAAAAAAATTGGGATTGCTTTTAAAAAAGCAGTTTGCAGAGCAGTGGGGAAACAGCAATGCAGCTGTCAGGAAGCCTTAGAAGGCAGCCTAACAACCAACACCGCTGATCCACCACAATATAGCCTCCCCTTGCACTGCACACACAGTGACTGGTGTGTTGCACAGGCAAAATCGCTAGCAGCAGAAGCAGTTTTTTTTTCTTCTTCCCTGCCTAACGCTCGCTCTACAGAATCAGCAACCTCTCCCTATGCTAAGATCGGCAGAAGTAAGATGGCGGTCGGCGTGCACGCCCTTTTATAACCCCTGTGACGCCCACCAAAGCAAGCCAATCACGTGCATGCCCTTCTGAAAGATGGTGGTGACCCCTGCCTATGTCATCACGTTGCCCACAGTGCCCGTGGATCCTGATTGGCTGAAAAAGAGCGCTAAACAAACTTTTGAAACGCGACTTTGGCGCGTAAGTCGCCGACCTCGTGGCCGACCTCATCCTAGGGTCGGGTTTCGTTTCATGAAACCCGACTTTGCCAAAAGTCGGCTACTTTTGAAATTGTTTGACCCGTTTCGCTCAACTCTAGTGAAGACTCCAAAAGTCACACAATTTATGCACAGGTTTTGAGTTGTGCCTTAATTTTGGGATTTTTTTTTTTTTTTTTAAAGCTTTCACTTGTGGAAGCGTATGGGGCTTCAAGTCATCACAAAGCCCAAGATAATTCCTGTTCACTGCTAAAAGCACATCCAATGGGCTCGCGAGAGCCAGGACACCATGGAGCTACAGTGGATGTATAAGGGGAGTAACAAAGTCACATGAAGCTCCATTCGCTTTTATTATATTGTTTGTATATTGTGTATATATATAATGCACCTAATGCTGATATATATATATATATATATATATATATATATAACGTGCAGCTAGGGAAAGTGATGTTGTAGGCTCAGCCACTAGAGGGAGAGCATAGTAGGGTAAAAATAAGAACTTAGTATAACAACAAGTTAAATTAGGAGGGGACAACTGTGGGTAAGGCAGGAGTATTTCATGAATGTAGTTAGTAGGGCCAGGGAGCTCAGATAGTCCTGTAGGGCCTTAGAGCTCGGGGCAATGCAGTGGACCCTGTAATGTTTCACGATCGGAGCCCGGTTGTCCAGGGCTTGGGAACTGAAGGACACAGCAGCAGAGGAATGCAACACAGCACCAAGATGTGGCAGCTGGCTACTTGGGCAGATGCCCTTATGTTAAGGGGGGGACGGACAGGGGAACTCTTGAAGGTAGCTAAGCTGGACAGAAGGAACGTTGCAGTGCCAGATGAATCGGTACAAACTGGGAGCATTCTAGAAGGAGTGAGGGAAAGCACAGGAATAAACAAGGTTGTATACTGTGATGTTGCTCTAACTGAGCTGGACGTACTGTGAAAGGAATCAAGTAAAGTTGATGGTTACAAGTAGAAACTGGACAGTCTCTCTTTGTGTAAAACCAATATGAGTGAACCCACAGCAGATCAGACGGGACCCTGATGGTACCGAAGGCGATAAAGAAGGTAAGCTGCAAAGGAGACATTGTATGTATGTGGCGGGTGGCCAAGGTGCGCCTGAGCAGCTATCCTTATGGGCCACGACTACAGCCCTGCCACCCCTCACAGGTACAGAAAGTATTCAAACCCCTTTAAATTTTTTACTCTTTGTCTCATTGCAGCCATTTGGTAAATTCAAAAAAGTTCATTTTTTTCTCATTAATGTACACTCTGCACCCCATCTTGACTGGAAAAAACAGAAATGTAGAAATTTTTGCAAATTTATCAAAAAAGAAAAGCTGAAATATCACATTGTCATAAGTATTCAGACCTTTTGCTCAGTATTGAGTAGCACCCTTTTGAGCTAGTACAGCCATCAGTCTTGGGAATGATACAAGTTTTTCACAGCTGGATTTGGGGATCCTCTGCTATTCTTCCTTGCAGATCCTCTCCAGTTCCGTCAGGGTGGATGGCGAACATTGGTGGACAGCCATTTTCAGGTCTCTCCAGAGATGCTCAATTGGGTTTTGGTCAGGGCTCTGGTTGGGCCAGTGATGAATGGTCACGGAGTTGTTCTGAAGCCACTCCTTTGTTATTTTAGCTGTGTGCTTAGGGTCATTGTCTTGTTGGAAGGTGAACTTTTGGCCAAGTCTGAGGTCCAGAGCACTCTGGAAGAGGTTTTCATCCAGGATATCTCTGTACTTGGCCGCATTCATGTTTCCTTCAATTGCAACCAGTCGTCCTGTCCCTGCATCTGAAAAACACCCCGATAGCATGATGCTGCCACCACCGTGTTTCACTGTTGGGATTGTATTGGGCAGGTGATGAGCAGTGCCTGGTTTTCTCCACACATACCGCTTAGAATAATCACCAAAAAGTTCTATCTTCATCTCATCAGACCAGATAATCTTATTTCTCATAGTCTCGGAGACCTTCATGTGTTTTTTAGCAAACTCTATGCGGGCTTTCATATGTCTTGCACTGAGGAGAGACTTCCGTCAGGCTTCTCTGCCATAAAGGCCTGACTGGTGGAGGGCTGCAGTGATAGTTGACTGTGGAACTTTCTCCCTACTGCATCTCTGGAGCTCAGCCACAGTGATCTTGGGGTTCTTCTTTACCTCTCTCACCAAGGCTCTTCTCCCATGATTGCATAGTTTGGCTGGACGGCCAGGTCTAGGAAGACTTCTGGTGGTCCCAAACTTCTTCCATTTAAGGATTATGGAGGCCACTGTGCTCTTAGGAACCTTGAGTATTGCAGAAATTCTTTTGTAACCTTGGCCAGATGTGTGCCTTGCCACAATTCTGTCTCTGAGCTCCTTGGCCAGTTCCTTTGACCTCATGACTCTCATTTTGTCTGACATGCACTGTGAGGCCTGGGTCACACTTGCGAGTGTGATGCGAAAATCTCACGCATCAATACCTGGTATTGTCGCTGGCACTCGGACCGGAGTGTGTGGCTGCATGTATTTCTATAGAGCCGCACACTCCGATCCCAAGTGCTGATGGCAGTGTCAGATATTGATGAGCAAGTCTCTCACATCACACTCGCAAGTCTCTCACATCACACTCGCAAGTCTGACCCCGGCCTGAGCTGTGAGGTCTTATATACACAGGTGTGTGCCTTTCCAAATCAAGTCCTATCAGTTTAGTTAAACACAGCTGGACTCCAATGAAGGAGTAGAACCATCTCAAGGAGGATCACAAGGAAATAGACAGCATGTGACTTAAATATGAGTGTCTGAGCAAAAAGTCTGAATACTTATGACCATGCGATATTTCAGTTTTTCTTTTTTAATAAATTTGCAAAAATTTCTACATTTCTGTTTTTTTCAGTCAAGATGGGGTGCAGAGTGTACATTAATGAGAAAAAAAATGATCTTTTTTGAATCTACCAAATAGCTGCAATGAAACAGTGAAAAATGTAAAGCGGTCTGAATACTTTCCGTACCCACTGTATGGAAAAAGATGCCTGGTCTGATAAATAACTAAATCCAGTGCATGGAGAAGAGATGGCACCAGGAGGCTTTATGGGATTGAGCCAGCACAGGCAATATGATGCCTTGAGTTCTGGCTTTGGTGTAGATGTTACTTGGATACGCATCATCCACCTAAACCCTGGTATAGACCCCATGTAGCATTCCCTAATGGCAGTGGCTTCCACCTTACCATCCTCCATGTCACCATGTACATTGCTCTCACCTTGTCAGATGTTAGATTTGCAGTCCCAGAGATTTCATACATTCTTTATAGGCTTTGATTAGATCCTGGCACTTCTCTTCTCCTTTGTCCGCTGCGCTGCAGTAACAAGAGAGCAAGCAACACGTTACTGTCACACTTCTGCCTGCATATGGAATGTGGGTATATTCAGGCCTTACTTTAATTACTTTTATTGTCACTTTATTGTCATTCAACGTTATCAGAAACAGATATTCCTATCTGCCATTGCTGCACGCTCCTACCCTGGAGTCCTAGAGGACAATGCAGGGATTTGACTATTCTGCCAACATTTGAGAGTCAAGGACGGACTTATTGGTGCAACATGTGCCGCAAATGTCCGAGATTTGAAGAAGCTGCAAAATATGTTGCAAATGTTTTCCCCCATTCTTTAGTGACTTTATGTACGCCAAGTTTTTAGGCGTAAATGTTGCAAAACCTTGTCCAAAAAGTTGCAAAGAAGGCTAAAGGCAAACATAAAGACCATTTTTGACTTTGCACAAAATTCTTGAACTGCGTGCGCCATTTTGAAGAATTAGGTGCACAAAAATTAAGAAATATCATAAGACAAAAAAAGTGACTTAAAAAAACAAACCCTCACATAATGAGGTGGGGGTGAGCGGCATCTCCGTGTTTTATTTCCTTATTTCCATGTAAATTGTCTCTTCAGAGAGTAAGAAGACTAGAACTCTAGTGATTAACGAGAAGAGAGAGAGCAAAAAAAAAAAAGGAGAGGTAAGCCTTAGCCTCCTATATATTCAGACATAGCTTGGGGAAGGCATTTATGCAGGGGGCATTTATGCACATTTTATCGAAGTACATTTAATAAAAGTATGAGGCAGTTACAACATGGCCGTTAGACAGGGCAGGAGACAGGTAAGACATTTATATACATCTATTCCCTGTACATTTGGATTACAACAAATATATACCATATGAATTTGTGTAATTTATATCCTGGCCGCTGCATTCACACACATCCACCGCCCTGGCATTAACTCTCTACACTCCATCCATATTGGCCCCTCACTTCTTTCCTCTCCTATGTATAGCACTCACGCTCTTTTCACATTGCTAAACAGCACAGATCCATTCAGTCCCACCATTCAACATCAGAGACGCTCTCACAAATCACTTAACCATCTGCTCACTCTTTCTATCCTCCTTCTACTAGTCGCAGGAGACATTGCTCCCAACCCTGGTCCCCCATGTTATAGAAAGTAAAACCCCCCAACTGCTACACTCAGAAACCCCTCTAAGCTTATTAATATTCCCTGCATGCAATCTGTCTCTCTTAATTGTGCCCTTTGGAATTCTCGCTCAGTGTGTAACAAACTCTCCTTCATTCATGACTTTTTCCTTTCTAATTCTCTTAACCTTCTGGCTCTTACTGAAACCTGGATCCAGCAGTCAGACACTACCGCTGCTGCTGCTCTTTCATATGGTGGACTACACTTCCCTCATACCCCAAGATCAGACAATAGAGCAGGTCGAAGCGTTGGTCTGCTCCTATCACCAAAATGTACCTTTCAGGTTATCCCTTAACTACCCTCACTTGTCTTCCACTATTACTCCCCAGCAACATGCCCGCTGTCTTGGGGTCATACATGACTCCGAGCTTTCCTTTGCCCCCACATCCGATCACTGGCTCGCTCTTGTTATCTGCACCTCAAAAACATTTCTAGAATTCGACCTTTTCTTACTTTCGACTCCGCAAAAACTCTTACTGTTTCTCTTATTCATTCTCGTCTCGACTATTGTAACTCCCTTCTAATCGGTCTCCCTCTTACCAAACTCTCCCCCCTCCAATCTGTCTTGAATGCTGCAGCCATCCACTCCAGAATCCAGTACAAACTTATTACCCACACCCACAAAGCTCTCCATGGCTCAGCAACACCCTACATCTCCTCCCTTGTTTCAGTATACCACGTTACCCGCGCTCTCCGTTCTGCTGATGACCTGAGGTTAACATCCTCAATAATCAGAACCTCCCACTCCCGTCTCCAAGACTTTACACGTGCTGCGCCAATTCTTTGGAATGCACTTCCCAGGTCAATACGATTAGTCCCCAATCCCCACAATTTTAAGCGTGCCCTGAAAACGCATTTATTCAGACTGGTCTATCGCCTCAACACATTAACCTAATCTATCCCTGTGTGGCACAGCCAAAAGTTTTACCATAACCAGGTTCCCCGCATCATGTTCCCACATGCTTTATGCATCCAATAGCCCTCTGTGTCTGTACTGTTACACACTTAACATTATGGCTGGTCCATACAATCAGGGCAATTGTTACCACCCACCTTTCGTGTCTACCTCTTTCCTCATAGACTGTAAGCTTGTGAGCAGGGCCCTCATTCCTCTTGGTATCTGTTATGATCTATGTGATTATTGTTATGCTGTAATGTCTATTGTCTGTACAAGTCCCCTCTGAAATGTAAAGTGCTGCGGAATGTGTCGGCGCTATAGAAATAAAATGTATTATTATTATTAGTGCCACCTATTGGAAGTAGCAATCCTAAAAGACAATGTCGATTCTTTAAGGAGGCTTATTACATGACTTAGGCCTCTTTCACACATCAGGTTTTCGCCGTCAGGCGCGATCCGGCGCTTTTGACAGAAACCGGATCCGGCGAAATGCAATGCCGGATCCGGTTTCCCCCCCATTGACTTGCATTTGCGCCGGATGGCCATGCGTTTCATCCGGTTTTCGCCGGATCCGGCAATGTGTCGCGATCCGGCATCTGGAAAAAACGGCTACTGTAACGTTTTTTGTCTCCGGCGAAAAAGCCGGACACGCCGGATCCGGCGCGTCCGGCTTTTTCACACAATGAAAGCCTATGAGCGCCGCAATGCTCCGGATCCGGCGAAAGCATGCTCAGTAGCTCTGCCCACAAGACATATATAAAAGCAAGACAGTGGGACCCACAGCCACACCCAACATGCCACCCAAGAAAGCAACCAAGCGCAGCAGGAGAAGGCAGGAGACCACTGCAGCACCATCAGCACCACCACCACCCCAAATGGAGCAGCAAATGGAACATGCTGAGGAGGGGAGGCCAGCAGCAGATGAGAGACGGTAATTATCAAATCCCCCATTCCTCCAAACTAGGGCTATTGAATATCAAGATATTCATTGGCCCTTTGTTTCTCTTTATTCAACAGCCGCCCAATAGATGCAGCAGCAGCAGCAGCAGCAATGGCAGCAGCTGGAACACCACCCACAGGCATGGAGTGTGGCCACCAGGAAGACAGCACATCATCTTCTGGGAGCCCTCCCTCGCATCGTCAGCGTTTGACGGTAAGTTTTTATTTCCAAAATCCATCTTCTCTGTAATATATGTCTATTCATTGCCTTTTATTTCAAAACAGGATTCACAAGATGAAGAGGAGCTCCCAGAAGAAGAAGGAAGGGATGGACAGACACCTGGAGTGGGCTCACAATTGGTAAGTTTTTTGCATCAAACGCAGAAACACAACATCACACTACACACAACACATAGAAAACAATGTTCTGCAGACCACACACAGCAAACAAATGCCTACATCCAAAGACATAACATTTTTTGTTTTCTTCTCTAGTCTTCCCAATCTGGTGCTCGGCCAAGAGGTCCTCGCAGTGCCTCCCAGGGTCGCGGCGGTCACCAGCGTGTAAGTATAAATATTTTTGCTTTGTTTTTTTGCACTTTTTATTTCATTTTTTATGTGGAGGCTAATTATGTTATTTTTGTCTTTTTCTTTAACAGCCTTCACAGCGTGCTCCCGACTCTGACGGTGAGGATGGAGGACTCGATGTGGACCACCTCATCGATCTCGTCAGAGAAAGGGAGCCGCTCTGGAATATGGCTGACCGCCGCCACGCTGACCTTATCGTTACCCGACGACTCTGGGAGGAAATCTGTTCGCTCCTTGTGGGCCGCTGGGAGGACCTCGATGTTCGGGCCCAGATTACAGAGCGTAAGTATATACAGTACCGGTTGCTTGATGTAAACCAGTGTTTCCCGAACTCCAGTCCTCGTGGTCCCCACGGATCATGTGTTCAGGATTTCTATTTACTATGGAAATCCTGAAAACATGACCCCTGGGGACCATGAGGACTGGAGTTTGGGAAACACTGTTGTTGTATACTAACCACTCCTTTCTCGTTTCAGGGAACAGAATTGTGAATCGGTGGCGGTCTGTGAGGGATCGTTTCAAGAAGGAGTTCAATAAAGAGATGCGGGCCCCGAGTGGATCTGGAGGACGCAGGAGCAAGTACAAGTACGCAGAAGCCCTGTCGTTCCTCCGGGAAACAATGGTCACCAGAAGGTAAATATTACACACCACATGTGAAAAAAAATGTTAGATGTAAATTTTTTTCTTCCAGGGCCATACCATGTCAGTATTTTAATTGTTTTTTTTTCTCTTTATTCCACAGCACGGTGAGCAGCACTCGGGAGCCTGCACGATTGGACCCTTCTGAGGCGATCCCTGAGGAGACCGGCACCGAGGGACACTTCGACCGCCCCGGTACATCTGCACCTTCCCAGCCTTCCCACACATTCGACCCATCTGTCCCATCCACCAGCACAGGAGCATCGTGGCCGCCTACATTACATGAAGCTGCTGGTGAGGAGATCGCTTTCCCTTTACCCCACCCTTCTGCCCCTGCCACCTCTAGTACACCTGCGGGTACTGGGCGGCAGCGGCAGAGGGGTCAGGAAAAGACTTCTTGCATCTGAATGCATCTTTCCAGAACTGTCTAAAAGTCTTGTCAGAGCAAATCTCCGCAGGCTATCAGCAGATCAACTCCAGCATTCTGGAGGTGAAGACACTTCTGCAAACCATGCATTCAGAAGCAAGATCTTCGCCAAACCACACCTTTTTCAGGTCTGTTGTGGAGCGAATGGAAACGCTCTCTCCTGCCCAGCAGATGCATGTAATGCATTCATGCCACGCTGCTCTCCAGCAAGTTACCTCCCAACCTCCTCCTCCCACCACAGTAGTTCCTCCACCTGCACCCCCTCCAGCCACTTTCCATCCTCCCCCTCCTATTACATCTACACCCCCTCCAGCCACTTTCCATCCTCCCCCTCCTATTACATACCATCCACCTCCAGCCACTTTCCATCCTCCCCCTCCTATTACATACCATCCACCTCCCCAGCACCATCCACCTCCCCAGCACCATCCACCTCCCCAGCACCAGCAACCTCCCCAGCACCAGCAACCTCCCCAGCACCAGCAACCTCCCCAGCACCAGCAACCTCCCCAGTACCAGCAACCTCCCCAGTACCTGCAAACTCCCCAGTACCAGCAACCTCCCCAGTACCAGACATCTCCCCACTTCCAGCAACCTGCCCCGTACCAGACATCTCCCCACTTCCAGCAACCTGCCCCGTTCCAGACATCTCCCCACTTCCAGCAACCTGCCCCGTACCAAACTCCTTCCCCATACAACTTACCATCAACATCATCTGCTCCTACAGTCCCTGCCCAACCCTCCACTCCACCACCCACCACCTCTTCTGCTTCCCACATGTCCACCCATTCTGTAGTTTTTTCCACACCTTCACCTCTAACTGTTCCTTCCCCACCACGATCCCAGTCCTCTCTCCACACTCCCAGTGTCGAAGTGTCCCGCAGCCCCTACAGCAGTATTTCCACCACACACTACACAGATTTATAATGTGTGTATTTAAATAAAAATGACCAGTTTTATGGTTTCAGTTTTATAGTTTCAAAGTTTTATTAAACAAGTTTATTAAAATTTTAAAAAAGTTTACTAAAAAAAACATTTTTCAATAAAAGTTAAATTATTTTACACTGGTTGTCTGTCATTTCTTTCTGCGGCGAAAAAGGTTAAATACAGGGTATTTAAAAGGTGAAATGGTATTCAAAACTAGGTATATAACTGTGGGTAAATTTTAGCTTTTTGCCACAGTTGTGTTCCTGGTTGTGTTTGAAGCAAAGTATTTCACCTAAAAAGTTGTGTTTATTGTTGGTGATTTCCTAACAATGTACACAACTTTTGTTAAAAGGTGAAATACTTTGCATAAAACACAACCAGGTACACACCTGTGGCCTAAAGCTAAAAATAGAGACCATGACAAGATAGCCAACTTTGGTTGGCAAAGGTATATACTGTTGGTACAGAAGGTACACAAGTTTGGTTGGGCACAAATCTTTCACACTCTGTCATCCTGCCAGTGTACTCTGCCTTGAGGTGACATAAAGTATAATGCAAAATTGTCCCTCATTACTGAAACCGTCACAGAACTTCTAGTGGTAATGTCATGGTAATCTTGCAAGGTGGTTTCTTCAGAGGTGTCCTCAATGGAAATGGGTTCCTTGCAGATAACAAAATTGTGGAGTACCACGCACGCTTTGATCACCTCGTCCACAGTTTCTGTCTTGAGGTTGATCGCAGTCAATAGGACCCGCCATTTGGCTGTCAGAATACCAAAGGTACATTCAACCATTCTTCTTGCTCTTGTGAGGCGGTAATTAAAAATGCGTTTTGGTCTTGTCAATCCTCTGCTAGAGTACGGTTTCAAAAGGTGTTCTGACAGCTGGAAGGCTTCATCCCCTACACAGACAAATGGCATAGGTGGACCAGATGTTTGCGGCAGCGGTCTAGGTGGTGGGAACTGGAAGGTGTTTCCATACAGTTTACGCCCCATGGCAGACCGTTTGAAAACTTGAGAGTCATTGGAGCGGCCATAGGCCCCAATATCAACCGCAATAAATTTGTATTCCGCGTCAGCGATGGCCATGAGGACAATTGAAAAATATTTCTTGTAATTTAAATATTCCGATCCCGATCCAGCTGGCTTTACAATGCGGATATGTTTCCCGTCCACAGCGCCCAAGCAGTTTGGAAACTGACATCTGTTGAAACTTGTCAGCAATTTCAATCCACCTCTCTGTTGTGGGCTCTGGTAAAAACTCTTCAGCTAAGGAGTCCCACAGTGCACGGCATGTGTACTTCACAATTCCAGATATGGTGGAAATCCCGAGTCTGTACTGGAAATGCAGTGACGAAAGGGATTCTCCAGTTGCAAGAAATCTGTGGGGAATTAAAAAACAATAAATTAGTTTTAAATCACAGCATTACATACCAAAACTGACCTATAACACTTGGAGATACAAACTACCACCAACAAGATTGCAGTGAAAGTGTGCTCTGATGCGAGCATATCCAATAAATGTGGCTTACCTTAAAGTCACCATCAGACGCTCTGCGGGTGAAACAGAGAAGCGGCAATAGGTGTCCGCTTTTCTTATGAGGTGTGCAATGCGCTCCACCAAGTAATCAAAATTCTCCATTTTCATCCTAACATATCCAAAAAATTTATCCGGGTTTCGTCGAAGGTCCATGCATAGTGTAGAATAGACCCCACGCGTCATTCTCTTGGCTGTGATGGGGTGGATCCACAAACGTCGTCTACGATGCCTGATGCGCTGCTGTCTTGCTCTCTCCTTCTCCAGAACAATCACCCTCAAACGATTCGCCTCCGCTGTAAAATCCGCCAAATTCTTCAAAATATTTCCAATGACAACATCCATCTTCGCCAATAACTTGCTCTTCTCTCCAACCTGCACTTTCTCCTCTACAACCTGTCAAAGAAGGGCTGTAGGAACATGCTATATATAGTTTTCCAGTAGCCAATCCCGTTCAGAAGGCCACAAGGGTCAATTTTAAAAACCGGATCCGGCGTAATCCGTCGAAAAACGGATAGAAAAACGGATGAACCGGATGAGACGGATCCGGTTTTGTCTGTCAAGAAAAAGACGATCCGGCAGAAAACCGGATCCGTCACATCCGGTTTTACGAAACATTTGCCGGATCCGGCGTTCCGGCACGACGCCGGATCGCGCCTGACGCCGAAAACCTGATGTGTGAAAGTAGCCTTAGGAATAAAGCCAAACCAGAATCTCAATTTCATTGTGTAATAGAATCAGTGTTATAGTACCCTCTTGTGGTGCAGTGCTGTAACATCACACTAAAATATGTCAAGTTCCTCTTCAGAGAGGAAAAGCGCTTGAATTCTAGCACTATTGGATTTAGCAATCCTAAAAGTCAATATTGACTCTTTAACCCCTTTACGACCAGAGGTATTTCTGTTTTTGCGTTTTCGTTTTTGCTCCCCTTCTTCCCAGAGCCATAACTTTTTTATTTTTCAGTCAATATGGCCATGTGAGGGCTTGTTTCTTGCAGGACAAGTTGTACTTTTGAAAGACACTATTGGTTTTAATATATTGTGTATTGGAAAATAGGAAAAAATTCTAAGTGTGGTGAAATTGGAAAAAAAAGTGCAATTCCACAGTTGTTGTTTTTTTTTTTAAACTATGTTAACTAGATGCTAAAACTGACCTGCCATTATGATTCTCCAGGTCATTACGAGTTCATAGACACCAAACATGTCTAAAAAACATATCCAAAGTTTTGGGGGAAAAAATGCGCCATTTTTCGAGACCCGTAGCGTCTCCATTTTTCGTGATCTTGGGTCAGGTGAGGGCTTATTTTTTGTGTGCTGACGTTTATATTGATACCATTTTTGTGTAGATACGATCTTTTAATCGCCCGTTATTGCATTTTATTGCAATGTAGCGGCGACCAAAAAAATTTAATTCTGGCATTTTGAATTTTTTTCTTGTTACGCCGTTTACCTATCCAATTCTTTTTTTATATTGATTGAGTGATTCTGAAATCGGCGATATCAAATATGTGTATGTTTGATTTTTTTTATTGTTTTATTCTGAATGGGGCAAAAAGGGGGTGATTTGAACTTTTAAAAAATATTTAAAAAAAATAAAAATAAAACTTTTTACTTTTTGCATGCTTCAATAGTCTCAATGGGAGACTAGAAGATGCACTACTTTGTTTGCCTCTGCTACACACAGGCAGATCGCCTGTGTGAGAAACAAAGAGAAACAGAAACTCGAGCACAGAACACATGATAAATGGCAAATTCCTAGTCTTCACTACCTAGGATTGGGTAAATACCCTATGGAGCTCCTCCTAACTAAGAAACACACGAAAACAAACAATGGAGCCTAAAGTCCATAATAAAAAGTCTGCATAATCTCATAAAGTATCCCGTTTTCTAGTCTGTATGTTCAAAATGGCACTGGCATTATATAGGATATGAACTTACCATGATGTACTTATACTGTAGGGTGGGGATTTTTTGCCCGTGCTGTGAGGCTATGTAACAGTATGCTTTGTTATTAACCGGTGCACCTTGATCTATACCATCTCATCTCTGTTTTGGTTCTTACATGAATTAAATAATTGTAGTCTGTTTATGTGTATTTATAGAATTAAAAAGATTTTTCATACTTTATGAGATTATGTAGACTCTTTATTATGGACTTTAGGCTCCATTGCTTGTTTTCGTGTGTTTCTCAGATCACCTGTGTGTAGCAGAAATGCTCACTTGCTATGATCGCCGACCACCGACATAGCATTCCGACAATGACAGCCACAGAGGTCTGGTTCAGACCTCTGGTTGTCATGCCAACCCATCGGTGATCTGCAATCACATGAAGGGGTCACCAATGGGCAAGATAAAGGATGTGCTTCCGGTAAGTGCGAGTTAAATACCGCTGTCAGAAATTAACAGCGGCATTTAACTAGATAACAGCCGCGGGTGGATCACGATTCGACCTGCGGTTGTTGCGAGCACATGTCAGCTGTATATATCAGCTGACATGTCTCTGGAAAGGTGCAGGCTCAGCGCCAGAGCCCACACCAAAATGGGAGCCAGACATTGACGTACTATTACACCCAATGTTGGAAAGGGGTTAATGACATTTGCCACGTGACTTATGATAAAAGCCAAACCTGACCCTATTTTTAGATACTTGTTTCGGGGAGCATTGCATGGCCTATAAATTTCCTTATGCTGGCTTGTCACTCCATAAGAGAGACGTTAGCCTTTAGACCCCCATCAGAAGACTCACCCAGTCAAATTGGAACTCCCGCTTTGCACTGAGGAGGGGCAAACATCCTGAAACAGCTATTTGCAAATAGAATGTCTAGCTGGCTTTTAATCCATTTTGTGTGACAAGGTTTGTTAAATAATAACTTCCAGGATTGATACCCCCAATAGATGGCACTAGAGTTCAAGTCCTCTTCCTCTGTAAAGGAGTATTGCATGGCCTATAAGTCTCCTTACACTTGGCACACTCCAGAAGGAAAAATGTTACCGGTTTGGACATCACACTGAAGGCATATGCCTCCTTATGACCTAGATTGGTGTTTATACCCTAAAAGAAACCATGACATAGCAGATCACAAATTATATTTCCTTAACTAATATAAAATTATGTAATGTCTGCCCAGAAACCCATTATCTTGTAAGATACTAAAAAACCCCTGTAAAACCACAAATTAGAATATTTTGTCTTTTCTATTCATAACCAGAGCTACATTCAGAATCCTTTTGGCAGCAGTGTGATGGCAAAGACAACTTACCCGGATCCCATATTGCACTGGTGTACCGCTGAAGCCAGTGATTGGCTGCAAACATTTCATGGCTGGAGCATTGTGAATAAAGACCATTATGGAGCAGGAACATGGGGGTTTATCAGGGGAGAATTGTGCCTCCTTGTTTTATGCCATATACCTCCTATGGACAAACAGTCTTTGAGTTTGGGAGACCTCTTTTAGGCAGGGAGTAACTTAGAAGCACAAACAGCCACTCAATGGACAGAGGCAGTAATGGGATATGACATTCTGCAGCCTGAGAGATAACAGGAACTCAGCAGAATTTTGAATGCAGCTCTGGATGTGACTGTAGCATAAGACATCATATAACTCAAGAGCAAAATAAAGGACAGAATAAATGTGAAATTCTGTATACTGAAAGATACTGGAAGAAAAAAAACTTTGAAAAATTCTGACTGCAACTCTGGGTGTGACCTGGTTTTTTTTTTTCCAGATTAGTGCAAGTTACCAAGTATGTAAATATTATCGGCATTCTATATAATGGATCAATCCTTGTGGTTCACATCTAGAGAGTAACAAGAGCAACGTCATTAGTTCCTACTAGATCCAGTAGAATATTAGGTCTCTGTGAATGAAAGGTGGTATAAGTGCTCAGAGACCCCCATCATGCACCAGGTCCGGAATGCAGAAACGTGTTCCAGAACATTCTCAGCCTGATACCCCGAGGCCGGACTGTGCTTTTCATTTCCTGCTCGGCGCACAAACCGAGAGGACATGGGTCATGGAGCAGATGGCACAATCACTTGAAGACACGAGAGCCCTGATCTACACATTTACAGAGTGTATAGGGTTAATCATGTAATTTCCATGCCACTATCAGTGAATTCGGGGCCCCTCCAGGTCTGGCTATAGGGCCCCTTAATAGCTAATTTTGTCTCTGCTAGGGGGTTTTCATTTTTTGACGGGTAGGTTAGGATTGTGCTGCGCGCCTCCTCCCTGTGTATGTCAGGCAGATAGGGAAATATGGGGGACTTGTTACTGTAGATAAGGAGATGACTACGCCTGTAGTCAGAGGATAGGAGTAGCAGAAGATGGCTAATCTTGGAAAGGGTTAAAGAAAAAAAGCCTATTCATCATATTATTTTCTAGCATGCTTTGTGTTCCGATTCCTCACTATTTTCAAGATCTCTGCTTGCTGTCTATGAATGTGAACACTTTTCAGTGGTTGGCCCCTTTACAGATTCAATACTTCCCTCACCTGAAAATTTGCTATGATTGTACTCAGTCTAGACCAATGTTTTTTGGTCCAGGGGCCACACTGTCATACTGAACCAATCAGGGGGTCGCACTAAAAATTATAGGGGTATCACCCTCTCTGACATTTGTGGCATAGTGGAAGTATATACCATAATTGTCTGATCAGTACAAATTCTACTTACAGGACTCCCACCTCCAAAAATCAGCACTCTGAGGCTGTGTGCTCACGATGAGCTTTTAGTGAGTTTTTGACGTAGCGTATTTTTGTTGCACCAAAAATACGTCTTAAGCGCCTTTTACACATAGCGATATCGCTAAAGCGTCACCGATTTTGTGACGCAGCAGCGATATCGCTGCATGTGACACTTACCTCCGACCGGCTCCCCGCTGGATATCGCTGATCACGTGAGATCGTCCTGGTCCATTTCTCGTTGTCGGCTTCCTGCTGGCGCCAACGAGCGACTCCATGGACGCGGGCGGAAGACGGTCATCATCGCTGCGTCTGACAGGTGAGTAACGGCCGACGAGCATCACTGCATCGCTGGTGAGATCTTCCTGTGTGGCAGCTCACTAGCGACCATTTAGCGATGCACCAGCGATCCTGACCGGGTCATACCGTTGTCGGGATCGCTGGTGCATCGCGAAATGTAACGGGGTTCTTTACAGTTCTAGCAGAGCAGATGGATTTATAGAGATCTCAGGCCCCGTGTGCTTTATGTTACTCAGTGTAAACTGACCTGCGGTGCGGGTTTCAAATCCACCACATGTCAGTATCTCTAAGGCTGTGTGCCCACGTTGCATTTTTGTAAGCGTTTTTGAAGCTTTTGTGCCGGATCAGACGCTTAAGAAACGCTTAAAATAAGCATCCCATTAATTTTAATGCATTTTGGCCTTTTTGTGCCAATTGATGCGTTTTTTTTCTGCATAGGAAACACTTAGCGGCTAAAAACGCAGCATGCTCATTATTTTCCGCTTCAGTCTGCATTTTTAGCTGTTTCCTATGAGTCCAGAAGACGCGCGGTTTTTGTGCAAAAAACACGGAAAAAAAGCGAGTTTTCTGGGAAGAAGTCCGGTTTTATATCAGTTTTTAAACGCTAACGTGGGCAGATAGCCTTACAGATACGCAGAGTTTTCTGGGCATAATTTACTCATAGACCTGTATTAGATGCAGAAAATTCATGGGTTTTAAAACGGCACCAGTGTTTTTAGTGCATTTCCATGGCGGAAATGCAACAGAAGCGCATGAAATCCACACCTAAGTATGTCAATAAAGATTTGTCACAGCCAAATACGAGGAAGTATTAAAAAAAGCAGCTTTATTTAAAACATGTCATGCAAAATAGAGACAAAAAAAGCAGCGTCAAAATACACAAAAGAACACATGTTAAAAAAATGCACACAAATGCAATGAAAAATGCAAGCAAACTAATTTAAATAATAGATGCAAAACTCACCAAAAGCTCATTGTGGGAACGTTGCCTAATGGTACATTCACACTGAGTTTTTTTTTCACGAGGATAATGATCTATGTGGGGGCTCATACTGTATATAGAGAGGCAATATGCAAGCATATGTAATTCTGCCTAACCTTTTTACCCCCCCCAAGGCACTTTGCATGTTAATGACCAGGCTTATTTTTACAATTCTGGCCAGTGTCTCTTTATGAGGTAATAACTCTGGAACGATATGTCACACAAAATAGTTAATAAATAACATTTCCCACACATCTACTTTACATCAGAATAATTTTTTAAAGCAAGTTTATTAGCAAGTTATAAGGATTAAAAGTTGACAAGTGAGTTCTCATTTTTTCAACAAAATTTACAAAAACATTTTTTAGGGACCATATCATGCTTGAAATTACCTTGAGAGGTCTATATGACAGAAAATACTCAAAAGTGATACCATTCTAAAAACTGCACCCCTTGAGGTGCTCAAAATCACTTTCAAGAAGTTTATTAATCCTTCAGGTGCTTCACAGAAATTTTTGGAATGTGGAAAAAAAAAAATGAACACTTACATTTTTCTCTTAAAAATTTAACTTGAGACCTAAATTTTTTTTATTTTTTCAAGAAAAAATGCCCCCCAAAATTTGTTGTGCACTTTTTCTTGAGCATTCCAATATCCCATATGTGTCTGCCAACCACTCTTTGGGCACATGACAGAGCTTAGAAGGGAAAGATCGCCATTTGACTTTTTTAATGCAAAATTTCCCGGAACAATTAGCGAACACCATGCCATGTTTGGAGAGCCCCTGATGTAACTAAACAGTGAAAATCCTAACAAGTGAGATTATTTTGAAAACTAGACCTCTCAGGGAACTTAGCTAGATACAGTTGTGGCCAAAAGTATTGACACCCCTGCAATTTTGTTAGATAATACTCCGTTTCTTCCTGAAAATGATTGCAATCACAAATTCTTTGGCATTATTATCTTCATTTAATTTGTCTTAAATGAAAAAACACAAAAGAGAATGAAGCAAAAAGCACAACATTGATCATTTCACACAAAACTCCAAAAATGGGCCAGACAAAAGTATTGGCACCCTCAGCCTAATACTTGGTTGCACAACCTTTAGCCAAAATAACTGCGACCAACCGCTTCCGGTAACCATCAATGAGTTTCTTACAATGCTCTGCTGGAATTTTAGACCATTCTTCTTTGGCAAACTGTTCCAGGTCCCTGATATTAGAAGGGTGCCTTCTCCAAACTGCCATTTTTAGATCTCTCCACAGGTGTTCTATGGGATTCAGGTCTGGACTCATTGCTGGCCACCTTAGAAGTCTCCAGTGCTTTCTCTCAAACCATTTTCTAGTGCTTTTTGAAGTGTGTATTGGGTCATTGTCCTGCTGGAAGACCCATGACCTCTGAGGGAGACCCAGCTTTCTCACACTGGGCCCTACATTATGCTGCAAAATTTGTTGGTAGTCTTCTGACTTCATAATGCCATGCACACGGTCAAGCAGTCCAGTGCCAGAGGCAGCAAAGCAACCCCAAAACATCAGGGAACCTCCACCATGTTTGACTGTAGGGACCGTGTTTTTTTCTTTGAATGCCTCTTTCTTTCTCCTGTAAACTCTATGTTGATGCCTTTGCCCAAAAAGCTCTACTTTTGTCTCATCTGACCAGAGAACATTCTTCCAAAACGTTTTAGGCTTTTTCAGGTAAGTGTTGGCAAACTCCAGCCTGGCTTTTTTATGTCTCGGGGTAAGAAGTGGGGTCTTACTAGGTCTCCTACCATACAGTCCCTTTTCATTCAGATGCTGATGGATAGTACGGGTTGACACTGTTGTACCCTCGGACTGCAGGGCAGCTTGAACTTGTTCAGATGTTAGTCGAGGTTCTTTATCCAATATCCGCACAATCTTGCGTTGAAATCTCTTGTCAATTTTTCTTTTCCGTCCACATCTAGGGAGGTTAGCCACAGTGCCATGGGCTTTAAACTTCTTGATGACACTGCACACGGTAGACACAGGAGCATTCAGGTCTTTGGAGATGGACTTGTAGCCTTGAGATTGCTCATGCTTCCTCACAATTTGGTTTCTCAAGTCCTCAGACAGTTCTTTGGTCTTCTTTCTTTTCTCCATGCTCAATGTGGTACACACAAGGACACAGGACAGAGGTTGAGTCAACTTTAATCCATGTCAACTGGCTGCAAGTGTGATTTAGTTATTGCCAACACCTGTTAGGTGCCACAGGTAAGTTACAGGTGCTGTTAATTACACAAATTAGAGAAGCATCACATGATTTTTCGAACAGTGCCAATACTTTTGTCCACCCCCTTTTTTATGTTTGGTGTGGAATTATATCCAATTTGGCTTTAGGACAATTCTTTTTGTGTTTTTTCAATTAAGACAAATTAAATGAAAATAATAACAAAGAATTTGTGTTTGCAATAATTTTCAGGAAGAAACTGAGTATTATCTGACAAAATTGCAGGGGTGTCAATACTTTTGGCCACAACTGTTTATGGTGCGCACATTGAACCCCGAGGTGCTTCACAGAAGTTTAAAACGTTAAGCTGTGAAAATAAAAAAAATCACATTTTCCCCACAAAAATTTATTTTTGCCCCAAATTTTGCATTTTGATATGGGTAACAGGAGAAATTGCACCGGACAGTTTGTTGTGCAATTTCTCCTGCCGATACCACATACTGTATGGCCACCTTAGAAGTCTCCAGTGCTTTCTCTCAAACCATTTTCTAGTGCTTTTTGAAGTGTGTATTGGGTCATTGTCCTGCTGGAAGACCCATGACCTCTGAGGGAGACCCAGCTTTCTCACACTGGGCCCTACATTATGCTGCAAAATTTGTTGGTAGTCTTCTGACTTCATAATGCCATGCACACGGTCAAGCAGTCCAGTGCCAGAGGCAGCAAAGCAACCCCAAAACATCAGGGAACCTCCACCATGTTTGACTGTAGGGACCGTGTTTTTTTCTTTGAATGCCTCTTTCTTTCTCCTGTAAACTCTATGTTGATGCCTTTGCCCAAAAAGCTCTACTTTTGTCTCATCTGACCAGAGAACATTCTTCCAAAACGTTTTAGGCTTTTTCAGGTAAGTTTTGGCAAACTCCAGCCTGGCTTTTTTATGTCTCGGGGTAAGAAGTGGGGTCTTACTGGGTCTCCTACCATACAGTCCCTTTTCATTCAGATGCTGATGGATAGTACGGGTTGACACTGTTGTACCCTCGGACTGCAGGGCAGCTTGAACTTGTTCAGATGTTAGTCGAGGTTCTTTATCCAATATCCGCACAATCTTGCGTTGAAATCTCTTATCAATTTTTCTTTTCCGTCCACATCTAGGGAGGTTAGCCACAGTGCCATGGGCTTTAAACTTCTTGATGACACTGCACACGGTAGACACAGGAGCATTCAGGTCTTTGGAGATGGACTTGTAGCCTTGAGATTGCTCATGCTTCCTCACAATTTGGTTTCTCAAGTCCTCAGACAGTTCTTTGGTCTTCTTTCTTTTCTCCATGCTCAATGTGGTACACACAAGGACACAGGACAGAGGTTGAGTCAACTTTAATCCATGTCAACTGGCTGCAAGTGTGATTTAGTTATTGCCAACACCTGTTAGGTGCCACAGGTAAGTTACAGGTGCTGTTAATTACACAAATTAGAGAAGCATCACATGATTTTTCGAACAGTGCCAATACTTTTGTCCACCCCCTTTTTTATGTTTGGTGTGGAATTATATCCAATTTGGCTTTAGGACAATTCTTTTTGTGTTTTTTCAATTAAGACAAATTAAATGAAAATAATAACAAAGAATTTGTGTTTGCAATAATTTTCAGGAAGAAACTGAGTATTATCTGACAAAATTGCAGGGGTGTCAATACTTTTGGCCACAACTGTTTATGGTGCGCACATTGAACCCCGAGGTGCTTCACAGAAGTTTAAAACGTTAAGCTGTGAAAATAAAAAAAATCACATTTTCCCCACAAAAATTTATTTTTGCCCCAAATTTTGCATTTTGATATGGGTAACAGGAGAAATTGCACCGGACAGTTTGTTGTGCAATTTCTCCTGCCGATACCACATACTGTATGGCCACCTTAGAAGTCTCCAGTGCTTTCTCTCAAACCATTTTCTAGTGCTTTTTGAAGTGTGTATTGGGTCATTGTCCTGCTGGAAGACCCATGACCTCTGAGGGAGACCCAGCTTTCTCACACTGGGCCCTACATTATGCTGCAAAATTTGTTGGTAGTCTTCTGACTTCATAATGCCATGCACACGGTCAAGCAGTCCAGTGCCAGAGGCAGCAAAGCAACCCCAAAACATCAGGGAACCTCCACCATGTTTGACTGTAGGGACCGTGTTTTTTTCTTTGAATGCCTCTTTCTTTCTCCTGTAAACTCTATGTTGATGCCTTTGCCCAAAAAGCTCTACTTTTGTCTCATCTGACCAGAGAACATTCTTCCAAAACGTTTTAGGCTTTTTCAGGTAAGTTTTGGCAAACTCCAGCCTGGCTTTTTTATGTCTCGGGGTAAGAAGTGGGGTCTTACTGGGTCTCCTACCATACAGTCCCTTTTCATTCAGATGCTGATGGATAGTACGGGTTGACACTGTTGTACCCTCGGACTGCAGGGCAGCTTGAACTTGTTCAGATGTTAGTCGAGGTTCTTTATCCAATATCCGCACAATCTTGCGTTGAAATCTCTTGTCAATTTTTCTTTTCCGTCCACATCTAGGGAGGTTAGCCACAGTGCCATGGGCTTTAAACTTCTTGATGACACTGCACACGGTAGACACAGGAGCATTCAGGTCTTTGGAGATGGACTTGTAGCCTTGAGATTGCTCATGCTTCCTCACAATTTGGTTTCTCAAGTCCTCAGACAGTTCTTTGGTCTTCTTTCTTTTCTCCATGCTCAATGTGGTACACACAAGGACACAGGACAGAGGTTGAGTCAACTTTAATCCATGTCAACTGGCTGCAAGTGTGATTTAGTTATTGCCAACACCTGTTAGGTGCCACAGGTAAGTTACAGGTGCTGTTAATTACACAAATTAGAGAAGCATCACATGATTTTTCGAACAGTGCCAATACTTTTGTCCACCCCCTTTTTTATGTTTGGTGTGGAATTATATCCAATTTGGCTTTAGGACAATTCTTTTTGTGTTTTTTCAATTAAGACAAATTAAATGAAAATAATAACAAAGAATTTGTGTTTGCAATAATTTTCAGGAAGAAACTGAGTATTATCTGACAAAATTGCAGGGGTGTCAATACTTTTGGCCACAACTGTTTATGGTGCGCACATTGAACCCCGAGGTGCTTCACAGAAGTTTAAAACGTTAAGCTGTGAAAATAAAAAAAATCACATTTTCCCCACAAAAATTTATTTTTGCCCCAAATTTTGCATTTTGATATGGGTAACAGGAGAAATTGCACCGGACAGTTTGTTGTGCAATTTCTCCTGCCGATACCACATACTGTATGGCCACCTTAGAAGTCTCCAGTGCTTTCTCTCAAACCATTTTCTAGTGCTTTTTGAAGTGTGTATTGGGTCATTGTCCTGCTGGAAGACCCATGACCTCTGAGGGAGACCCAGCTTTCTCACACTGGGCCCTACATTATGCTGCAAAATTTGTTGGTAGTCTTCTGACTTCATAATGCCATGCACACGGTCAAGCAGTCCAGTGCCAGAGGCAGCAAAGCAACCCCAAAACATCAGGGAACCTCCACCATGTTTGACTGTAGGGACCGTGTTTTTTTCTTTGAATGCCTCTTTCTTTCTCCTGTAAACTCTATGTTGATGCCTTTGCCCAAAAAGCTCTACTTTTGTCTCATCTGACCAGAGAACATTCTTCCAAAACGTTTTAGGCTTTTTCAGGTAAGTTTTGGCAAACTCCAGCCTGGCTTTTTTATGTCTCGGGGTAAGAAGTGGGGTCTTACTGGGTCTCCTACCATACAGTCCCTTTTCATTCAGATGCTGATGGATAGTACGGGTTGACACTGTTGTACCCTCGGACTGCAGGGCAGCTTGAACTTGTTCAGATGTTAGTCGAGGTTCTTTATCCAATATCCGCACAATCTTGCGTTGAAATCTCTTGTCAATTTTTCTTTTCCGTCCACATCTAGGGAGGTTAGCCACAGTGCCATGGGCTTTAAACTTCTTGATGACACTGCACACGGTAGACACAGGAGCATTCAGGTCTTTGGAGATGGACTTGTAGCCTTGAGATTGCTCATGCTTCCTCACAATTTGGTTTCTCAAGTCCTCAGACAGTTCTTTGGTCTTCTTTCTTTTCTCCATGCTCAATGTGGTACACACAAGGACACAGGACAGAGGTTGAGTCAACTTTAATCCATGTCAACTGGCTGCAAGTGTGATTTAGTTATTGCCAACACCTGTTAGGTGCCACAGGTAAGTTACAGGTGCTGTTAATTACACAAATTAGAGAAGCATCACATGATTTTTCGAACAGTGCCAATACTTTTGTCCACCCCCTTTTTTTTGTTTGGTGTGGAATTATATCCAATTTGGCTTTAGGACAATTCTTTTTGTGTTTTTTCAATTAAGACAAATTAAATTAAAATAATAACAAAGAATTTGTGTTTGCAATAATTTTCAGGAAGAAACTGAGTATTATCTGACAAAATTGCAGGGGTGTCAATACTTTTGGCCACAACTGTTTATGGTGCGCACATTGAACCCCGAGGTGCTTCACAGAAGTTTAAAACGTTAAGCTGTGAAAATAAAAAAAATCACATTTTCCCCACAAAAATTTATTTTTGCCCCAAATTTTGCATTTTGATATGGGTAACAGGAGAAATTGCACCGGACAGTTTGTTGTGCAATTTCTCCTGCCGATACCACATACTGTATGTGAGGGAATACTACTTTTGACGCACAGTGCAAAGGTCAGAAGGGAAGAAGCTCCGTATTGGATTTCTGATTTTGCTGGATTGTTTTGAGGGTGCCATGTCACATTAGCACAGTTCCTGAGGTGCAAAAACAGCAGAAACCCCCTATATTTGAACTCATTTTACAAACTACACTTCCCAATGACTTCATGTAGGGGTGCAGTGATCATATTGCCACCATATGTTCCTCACAGAGTTTTATACTATTGAGCAGTGAAGAAAGAATAAATTACATTTTTACCACTAAAATGTTGTTTTAGCCCCAAGCTTTTCATTTTTTTAAGGACCAATAGGAGAAATTTTGACAACAAACTGAGGTCCATTTTTTCCTGAGTGTGCCAATACCCTACATGTAATCAGGAAATATATTCATGCACAGTGCAAAGCTCAGAAGGGAAGTAGCGCCATATTGTAGTGAAGATTTTACTGTTCTGGTTTGCGGGTGCCATGAACCACTGGGAGAGCCCATGAGGTGCCAGAACAACAGAAACCCCCATAAGTGACACCATTTTACAAACTACACCTCTCAACAAATTCATCTAGGGGTGCAGTGATCATATTGACACCACGGATGTCACAGAATTTTATACCATTGGGCTGTGAAGAAAAAATAATTACACTTTACCACCAAAATTTTGTTTTAGCCCCAGGTTTTACATTTTCACACAAGAAGTGAGTAAAAATGGCATCAAATTTTGTCCCACAATTTCTACTGAATGTGGCAATACACCGTATGTGGCTGTACAGTACTGCTTAGCCACATGGCGAGACTTGGGAGGGACGGAGCTCTATTTGATTTTCTTAGAATAGTTTGTGCACTCCATATAAAGAGCCCTAAGTGCTAGAAGAGCAGAATCCCTCCCTCTGAAGCTTTAACTTCTGCATCATTTTAATATAATTTGCATTTCAAGTCCTCATAATTTTTTAAATAGATCTGCGTGCTGTCAATAAATAGGCATATGCTTTAGGCCTCCTTCACACTACCGTATAAAACACATACGTGAAAAACGGAACCTGATGTCCTCAGTGTTCGCTATCAGTGTTCTCCATCAGTGTGCCATCAGTGTTTTCCATCAATGTTTACGATCAGTGTTCTCCATCACTGTCCTCCGTGAGTGTCCTCAATCAGTGTTTTCTATCAGTGTACCCCATCAGTGTTAGCCATCAGTGTTTTCTGCACCAGTGTTCTCCATCATTGTCCTCCGTCAGTGTTCTCCATCACTGTCCTCCGTCAGTGTCCTCCATCAGTGTTTTCGATCAGTGTTTTAGATAAATATTCCCCATCAGTGTTCTCCATCAGTGTTTTCGATCAGTGTTCTCCATCAGTGTCCTCCATCACTGTTCTCCATCACTGTCCTCCATCAATGTTCTCCATCAGTGTTTTCGATCAGTGTTTTCGATCAGTGTGCCATCAGTGTCCTCCATCAGTGTTTTCGGTCAGTGTCCTCCATCAGTGTTTTCGATCAGTGTCCTCCATCAGTGTTTTCGATCACTGTCCTCCATCAGTGTTCTCCATCAGTGTCCTCCAACACTGCTCTCCATCAGTGTCCTCCATCAGTGCTCTCCATCAGTGTCTTCCATCACTGTCCTCCATCACTGTTCTCTATCAGTGTCGTCCATCACTGTTCTCCATCAGTATCCTTCTTCACTGCACTCCATCAGTGTCCTCCATCACTCTTCTCCCTAAGTGTCCTCCATCAGTATGCCCTTTTTTACCATCAGTGTTTTTCCAGTATTGATAAAGAAATAAATAAATTACAAAGTTTCTCTTATACTTTGCAATGTTATACACGTACAGCCCACAGATGGTACACTACTTCCATCTGTGTGCTATACATGTTTTTCACGGACCCTCAGTCTTGCATTGGCTCTTGTAATTTGTGTTGATGGAAAAAAACAGACATTTGCATAGCCGCATAGGTTATAATGGGTATGTGGGGTAGCCGTGAGAAAATCGGATAGAACAAGTGCTGGAAATGTGGCGCCCCTGAGGCTCAGTCGCCACAGAGGCTCAGTCGCCACAGAGGTACTGCACCTCCTCCTGAGGTGTGGTGCCCCACCATGCAGGTAAGGTGGAAACACCTGACCACACTCCAACACCTGCACCCCACACCACAAAGTAGTGTAGCAAAACACCTTCGGCGGCTCCCTGCTTGGAGTGTAGCATAGCACCCCTTGGTGGCTCCCTGCTTGGAACACGAAACGTGCTGGGAGGTGGGTGGAGTTTAGTTCGCACAAAAGAGCAGGAAGAGTTGAGTCAGTCAGTCAGTCTTTCACTCAGTCATTGAGTGAGGATATAGAAGGACAGAGTGTGAGACAGAGAAGATCCCCGGGAGAGGGATGGAAGAAGGAAGTACTGCAGCAGGCCACAGTGATATGGGTCTGCTGGCACAGGAAAGAGACAGAGAAAGGAAGCTTGATTCTCCATTGGGAAGAAGGATTAGCACGGAACGTGAGGAGAATAAGAGAACAAGGACTAGGGTTAGAAGAGAACCCTTTTCAAGTTCTAAGCGCAAGGCCGGGGTCCGGTCCCCGAGGTTGTACGGATACTAATGGTCCTGCAGCAGACATCGGAGGAATAGAAGTAGTGACCGCTTTATTCCCACACAAGACTTGGGACCACAACAGCAACATATTAGTGAGCTGGGACTTAATAGCAAGGAGTCCCCGAAGCAGGCTACAGCTGTCTGCCATACAAGTAGAGTTCATAGGAACATCTGACAGGAGGAACTCCAGTGTAACTCAGTACTAGGAGTACTTGAGCCTTCACTCAAAGGCGCTATAAGAGGAGACGTTCAGAAAAGGCACATATGTTGGCGGAGTGTTGGAAAGGAGTATTCCATCTGGCCTGGAGGTTGACTGAGTCCCTAACCTGAAGGACATGGCACGGAAGCACAGTGGCAGATTATAATGAGGTCAATCTGGGTGGTAGCCCAGGGCCCAGTGGTGTGGGGGGGCCCAGGAGCCCAGGGAAAATTGCCTCATTATAATCCGCCACCATAGCGCCACGCCCCCCCATGTACTGACCCTTTCCTCCCCCTCTCAGACCCACCGGCCACCGCAGCACCAGCCCCTCACTGATAAATCCCTGCTCTGTGCGCACAGGACCTGTGATGAGGTCACAGGAGGGGAGGAGTCAGGGGGTTACATGATCAGGGGTTTCAGTCGGAGGCCCCTGATCATGTGACCCCTGACTCCTCCCCTCCTGTGACCTCATCACAGGTCCTGTGCACACAGCCATCAATGTATTGTATGCGGGACTCTGCTGTACTCGTTGTAATGGTGCTGGATGAGGGAAGTATGTGTGGGGTCAGGAGGGGTTTACAGGATGGATGTAGCTGCGTGTGTGTGCGAGGTGTACGGAGCAGAGCTGCGAATGTGTGAGGTGTATGGAGTGGAGCCGTGTGTGTACGAGGTGTACGGAGCGGAGCTGCGAATGTGCGAAGTGTACGGACCGGAGCCGCGAATGTGCGAGGTGTACAGAGCGGAGCCGCGAATGTGCGAGGTGTACGGAGTGGAGCCATGTGTGTACGAGGTGTGTGGAGCGGAGCCGTGCACACGAGAGGTGTACGGAGCGGAGCCGCATGCACGAGGTTTACGAGTTGTACGGAGCGGAGCCCTGTGTGTACAGAGCTGAGCTGTGCGTGTGCGAGGTGTACGCAGTGGAGCTGCGTGTGTGTATGGAGCGAAGCCGCGTGTGTGTACGAGGTGTATGGAACGGAGCCCTGTGTGTACAGAGCTGAGCTGCACGTGTGCGAGGTGTACGGAGCGGGGCTGCACGTGTGCGAGGTGTACGGAGCGGAGCCGCGTGTGTGTACGAGGTGTAAGGAGTGGAGCCGTGTGTGTACGATGTGTACGGAGCGGAGCCGCGAGTGTGTACGAGGTGTACGGAGCGAAGCCGCGTGTGTGTACGAGGTGTACAGAATGGAGCACTGTGTACAGAGCAGAGCTGCATGTGTGCGAGGTGTACTGAGCGGAGCCGCGTGTGTGTACGAGGTGCACGGAGGGGAGCCGCGTGTGTACGAGGTGTACGGAGCGAAGCCGCGTGTGTGTACGAGGTGTATGGAGCGAAGCCGCGTGTGTGTACGAGGTGTACGGAATGGAGCCCTGTGTGTACAGAGCTGAGCTGCACGTGTGCAAGGTGTACGGAGCGGGGCTGCGTGTGTGTGAGGTGTACGGAGCGGAGACACGTGTGTGTATGAGGTGTACGGAGCGGAGCCGCGTGTGTATGAGGTTTTCGGAGCGGAGCCACGTTTGTACGGAGCGGAGCCACGTGTGTGTACGAGGGGTACGGAGCGAAGCTGCGTGTGAGTACGGAGTGGAGCCGCATACGTACGAGGTGTACTGAACAGAGCCCTGTGTGTACATAGTGTACAAAGCTGAGCCATGAGTTTACGGAGCGGAGCCGCGTGTGTACGAGGTGTATGGAGCAAAGCCGCATGTGTACAAGGTTTACAGAGCAGAGCCATGTGTGTACAAGGTGTACAGAGCGTGGCCGCGTGTGTATAAGGTGCACGGAGCAGAGCCGCATGTGTACTGAGTGGAGCCGTATGTGTGCGAGGTGTACGGAGCGGAGCCGCATGTGTGTACAGAGCGAAGCCGCATGTGTGTACGGAGCGAAGCCGCGTGTGTGTATGAGGTGTATGGAGCGAAGCCGCGTGTGTGTACGAGGTGTACGGAATGGAGCCCTGTGTGTACAGAGCTGAGCTGCACGTGTGCAAGGTGTACGGAGCGGGGCTGCGCGTGTGTGAGGTGTACGGAGCGGAGCCACGTGTGTGTATGAGGTGTACGGAGCGGAGCCGCGTGTGTATGAGGTTTTCGGAGCGGAGCCACGTTTGTACGGAGCGGAGCCACGTGTGTGTACGAGGGGTACGGAGCGAAGCTGCGTGTGAGTACGGAGTGGAGCCGCATATGTACAAGGTGTACTGAACAGAGCCCTGTGTGTACAAAGTGTACAAAGCAGAGGCATGAGTTTACGGAGCAGAGACGCGTGTGTACGAGGTGTATGGAGCAAAGCCGCATGTGTACAAGGTTTACAGAGCAGAGCCATGTGTGTACAAGGTGTACAGAGCGTGGCCGCGTGTGTATAAGGTGTACGGAGCAGAGCCGCATGTGTACTGAGTGGAGCCGTATGTGTGCGAGGTGTACGGAGCGAAGCCGTGTGTACGAGGCATACAAAGCGGAACAGTGTGTGAATGAGGTGTGCGGAGCCATACGTGTACAAGGTGTATGATGGGGAGCATTCATATCTCCCAACTGTCCCAGATTTTGAGTGTCTGCCCCACTGCCCCGACCGGGAGCTTACTTTTCCCGCGGACACAGGAGTATACGGCGGAGCCCCGAGGAGCACTAGAAAACTCGCACGTGACATTCCATCGGAAGTGACGTGCTGGAAACTGACCAGAGGAGATTGTTATGGAACCATGGAGGCACTTCAGGGAATGCTTCAGATCATCACCATATCCTCCTCCGACAGCGCAGACAGCGGGATCGCCTTGGACTCGGGGATGTCGGCCATGTGAGTGGATCATAATATGTCCTGCACCAGGAGGCTCAGGTGGGCACTACAATGTGAGTCGGGCTGGTATAGTATCTTTATAGAATCTTTCTTTCCCCTCTTTCCTTGTCTTTCTTTCTTTCTTTCTTTCTTTCTTTCTTCCTTTCCCCTCTTTGTTTCTCTCTCCCTTTCTATTCTTTCTTTCCCATTTCTTTCTTTTTTTTCTCTCTTTGTTCTTTCTTTCACCTCTTTCTCTTTCTTTCTCTTTGTTCCTTCTTTCCCCTCTTTCTTTCTCTCTCCCTCGCTGTTCTTTCTTTCTTTCCTTCTTTCTTTTTCTCTCTCTGTTCTTTCTTTCCCTTTCTTTCTCTCTCTGCTCTTTCTTTCCCCTCTTTCTTTCTCTCTCCCTCTCTGCTCTTTCTTTCTTTCTTCTCTTTCTTTTTTTCTCCCTCTGTTCTTTTTTCTGTCCCCTCTTTCTTGCTCTCTGTTCTTTTTTCCTTTCTCTCTCTGTTTCTTCTTTCTTTCTCTGTTCTTTCTTTCTCTCTCCTTTTTTCTCTCTCTTTCTTTTTTCTCTCTCTCTGTTGTTTCTTTCTTTTCCTCAGTACCAGTCAATGTGCCCACAGTACCAGCGACTGTGCCCATAATGCCAGCCACTGTGCCCTCAGTACCAGTCAGTGTGATCAGCAGTGCTAAATGGGTGTGGTTGGGGCATGAACATGGGTGTGACTAGTTGTGAAATGGGTGTGGTCGGGCGGCCGGTAACCAATCATCATAGTGTCTGTCATCTGTTTCCTGTTGTTATATGTGGGCAGTGGGCACCTCTAGTAAGGTGGGCCCGAGATGGCGGGTCTTGTCGCCTCTGCCTCACACATAAGTTACTATGAGGTGTACTTTATTCCTGCCACATTTCTTTCTTGGCCTACTGAGAGAAATGTTTTGACCAGTTGAAAGTTATACAACCTAAGGATTGTGCATGTGTACGCTGCCCGCATGTAGTAATATGTGTCTGTGTATATATATACACACTTACTCCGATCCCTATATAAACCCTTCCCCTCCGACCGCCATCCACTTTCCCATGCTCCTGTTCCAATCCTGGGGTCTTTTTTGTCCCCCCTTGGTCCTCCACATGCTGAACTTCTGGGACATGACTAACATTGCGCATTGTGCGCTTGTTCGTCGCCAGATGCAGCGTCGTGTCCAGTGTGTGAGGAGATGGCGACTTGTCTGTGGCGTTAACCTCTCTGCTGCCATGTTGGGCACAGCCTGTGACGAGGACCATCTCTTCCTGTGTATCCGGCCACAGGCTGCACATTGGAGGCTGCTTCTTCTATCTGGGGAAGTTCATGAAGCAGAAGCCTCTGTGTGACTCATGTGAAGTAACTTGTCTGACAGGTCATGGGTCCAGGTCAGCAGGTGATTGCAGACGATTAGCTGGTTTCGATGTTAGGTACAGGTGAGTCAGGACTAGATGTTGGGTGGAAGCCTTCCAGTATTTGTAAGGCCTCATGCACACGCTGAGTATTTGGTGAGTTTTTACTTCAGTATTTATAAGGCCTTGTGCACATGCCGAGTATTTGGTGAGGTTTTACCTCAGTAATTATAAGGCCTCGTGCACACACTGAGTATTTGGTGAGTTTTTACCTCAGTATTTGTGAGGCCTCGTGCACACGTTGCGTATTTGCAGAGTTTTTTTTTACCTCAGCATTTAACCCCTTCCCGCCCCTTGACGCACCGTATGCGTCATGAAAACTAGTGACTTCCCGACCCCGTCACATGATCGGGGGCCCACAGAGTCTGAACAGCCCGGGGCCCTGACTACCCTTAATCCACCCCTGCGGAAGCAGGCACCTGTTTGTACAACAGACTGTGAGTAAAGCTTTGGAACTACATGCCCTGGTGTCCTCCACTTATTCCTGTGCCAACCTGCCCAGCACTGCTACATCTCTGACACTACACCATCTAAGTCTCACTTCACCTACACTGCCCTGGGACTACAGCCCTGCCTGTGGAGGGCTATAACATCACTGCTGCACCACACCATCTGTCCCAGAGGATCTGTCTGCAGCGTCGGCTTAACACCTCCTTTGCCGAACACCACAGGTGGCGTCACGAATCACTTATAAACTTTCACTACCATAAGCACACTGAACATTCTCCTTTTTCAATGGGCACCCAGGGCCACGGGGCGGATCCTAGCTGCCGTGACATCTCCCATTAAAGCTCATCGGGCCCGGTACCGAGTACCCCACAGCCCTGGATGTGAGGGCGTCCCAGAAACACGGATGTGCGCAGGATGTCTTACATCAAGGAGGAATAACTAAACCCGTACAGATTTAATGCTCCTACCAACTGACTGCTACCCCTGCACCTCCTATACCTATATCCCTGTACGGCCTTGATGCAAACTATAATGGATGCTGGAAGTTGAGGCTTAACCAGGTTACAGAAATGCTGACCGCCTTCCTCTGATGCTGAAATCCCTCAGCGTGCAGCCATGTGCTGGGGACAGAACTTGACTCGCCAGATTATCCCTGCATAACTGCACCCTGGCTATCCTGCCTGCTTTATCTGCAGCTAATGAGGCCCAGGCTGACTCAGCAAAACCCCTGCTTTCTACAGGTTGCGGGAAGGGAGCGTCAGCCCCTGGGGGGTGTGCTGTCAGATAAGCAGCCAGCTATCTGTCAATTTGCATCAGCAGCCATGCATGTGAACAGCGCATATGTGCCAAGTAA